>NW_017729024.1:170162802-170178650 GCF_001723915.1 Gavialis gangeticus | reverse complement strand
GTTAGGGCGGCTAGGAGCTGGAACCAACTTCCAAGGGAAGTGGTGCTGGCCCCTACCCTGGGGGTCTTTAAGAAGAGGCTGGATGCCTACCTGGCTGGACTCGTTTGAGTCCCATTTCTCTTTTTGGGGTTTTTTGTTGTTCTCCCGCCCTGGCGGGGGGTCGGGCTAGAAGATCTACTAGGTCCCTTCCGACCCTTAATCTATGAATCTATGAATCTATGAATCTATGAGATGACTATTTACCCCTGTAAGTGTTTACCATTTTAAATTAATAAAATGTATTATTTGGATGTTTTTTAAAAGAACATTGTGGTTCAAGGCTTGAAAAGAAATGATGGAGAGATTTTTTCTTTTGCATTTATTTGAATAAGAAAGATCAAAACCCAGACAAAAAGTCCTGGTTCATGAGGGAGACAGAGAGAGAGAGATTGAATTTCCATCCTGTTTTAGCTTATGGGAACGAAATGGAGATCTTGCCATTTTTTTGTTGGATGGTAAAATCGTTTCCTGGCTCACCTTGACTTGCAATAAAAGTTGTCTGTGAATGACTGGAATGGGTGGCAGTAGCCTTATTACATATATACCAGTATCTCCAAACCTAGAGCACAACAGCATCATCTGCATGTGTATCAAGCATGCGTCTTCTGCCTAACTGCAGGACTCTTGAAAGAAATGTCTTCTGGTGCCAGAGCATTTCTTATTCCCTTTGGCTACTTTCCTCCTTCCTTTTTTCTTCCAATGTGTTTTAAAATTCAATACTTCCTCCGAATTTGAACAAAAAAAAAAATTATCATCCATCTTTTGAAAACCAGGAAAACAGCAAAGAATAATTTCTCCCAAATAGGAATAAGTCAGTGTTAAGTTCTATGTGTACCATTGTAAGATATATAGATATAGCTACAGATATATAGATATAGTTATGTAGTCCCAGCTATCTCTTTAGAGGCAGAACAAGACTTCTCTAATATATAAGCAAAGCAAGGTATATAGGGTTCTGCATCCTTCCTTTTCTAATGGCAAACCATGGCTCAATATGGAAAACACGGTAATGTCATACCTACCTTCCCTACCCGCAGGTGTGAAAGAGTGCTACACATATTGCTTAACGCTGATTGATTCTTGTTTGGGAGACATTTTTCTTTGCTGTTTTGCTTTTCTGGGTTTTCAGAAGATGGGTGATATTTTCTCTTTCAAATGTGGATGAAGTTTTGAATTTTAAAACACACTGAAAGGAAAAGAAAAGCCATATTGCTCCCTCCTCTCCTGACTGTTTGTGTGCTCTAACACATGCCAAGAATCAAGTTCAAGGAGACACAAAAACCCCAGTTCAAACATTCCTCCTTTAAACTGAATAAAGCCTTCCACCTGACTTTGACACAGGCTTGTTTATCCAGCTGGTGAACTAGGACGTATCATGACAAGAGTAGCAATTACAGGCAAATCCCCAAACACCACTATAACCCTCATGGTATTTACTATTTGTGAAGCCATTTGCTTTCCTGCTGCACTGACGTACACCATGCAAAAGGTCCACTTCCAGCAGTGCTGGCAGGACATGGATGGTCCTCCAGCCTGCTCTGTTTGGAGCGGGGTTTTGTCTCCTATGGTCATCCCTCGGTGCCCATTATTTTAAGCACCAATATACAAATCATTACACAAATCATGCAGGAAAACGAGTCAAGCAACATTGTTAAACATCTCTGTGCAAAACTGTTGTACAACCAGGTATCTCACCATAGTAAAATGGGGACATACCAAGGGCAGGGCCTGGCCCAATACAAAACCAAGGATCATAAATGAGCGCTAGGAACTGGAATGTGAAAAGCACTTTCCAGACTCAAAGAGAAAAGACTGTGCAACAAGAAAGTTGTTCCTTCAGTTTATCAGGACAATTTGGGTGAGCCCTGAGAGAGAAGAGGTGGGAAAATTCCCTGAAGTTTGATACAGAGCAGAGACAGACAGACACAGGGGATCCAACCCCAAGACTAACCGTGTAGTAAAGTCTATTAGAATAGATGTCAGATTAATTTTTGCATGGCTTCTCAGGACAGGTATCTGTGGGGTGATTTATGCAAGGTATGGCTTGATACATATAATTATGAACAAGCTGTGATAAACCATGTAATGAAATATGAACCAGCTACTGGTCTGTTGTACTCATGCACCTTTAACACAGACTTGGAGGGGGTGCATGATTTTTTTATCATGAACTGCAAAAGGGACATCTGCCTTGAATTATGCCACCAGATCCTACCTTGATTAGACCTTTTGAAATAGCAAACCATACGTTTTCGATCACAGGCAGGGAACACGTATTGAGTAAACGGTAGCCTGGGGTCTTCTCAACCTCACTGAATGTTTCAGCTCTATAGACGTCTAGGCTACTTGAACTTATGGAGCTAAGATGTGCTGATTGAGGACTATAGCTACAAGTAACGTTCAAGTAAACTAAATGTTTTAAAATAGAGGTTATCCCTTAATTAATCAATCTGTTTTGCACCATTAACTGAAACCACTTCTGTCTATTGTAACAAAAGAGGAAGGACTTGAACCAAGGTCTAGAACTGTGCAAGGGTGGCCTTTAACTACGGGGGTCTTCTGCCTTGTATGGGAAATGACTGATGTGACTTAGGCACCTCTCTCCAGGATTTACCATTCATGGCTCTGACTCCCAACTGGAGACAGGTGCTTATCTCTGGCTTAGGGTAAGCAACTATGCCCCTGAAAGGTCCTAGCATTTTCCACCTGCTAGCTAAAATGGCTCTGCACTACATCTTCATCTTTTAGAGATCCCATGCATTGCATCAGGAGCCGATGCAGCTAACTCAGGGTGGGGGTTATTTCCAGTGGCAGGAACGGTGAGTGTGAGGCTGTACAAAACTGAGCCTGAATCTAGCTTTTGTGGATCTAAATCAGAAAGCCTAGATGCTTCAGTTCACCTACTGAAAATGGTGATGTAACAGTCCCACAGCTGTACTGAAAGGCTGAATATATTATAATCTGTGATGCCCAGGTGCTACCGTGACGGGGGCTACAGCAGAAACATAGGTGGTGATTATTCAGAACGCAGACACGATTGATACAGTTCCAATCTCTGTTACCCCATTTTAAATTAAGACCAGACTTCTGAAGTTTCCCTGGGATATTTATGATGTAAGCAAGAAGAGAATCAGGCCTAGCCTCCTCCTCTTAATCTTTTTCAAGGAATTGTGTTGCAGTTGTTTTTAAACTGTTGCAAAGTCAAGGAGGAATGGCTGTTGCACTTGATGATACATAATCACATTAATACTTTATTGCCGTATTTGTCAATATATTAGTGCAATATTTTATTGTATACATTATTAACTGTTGCTGTTAAATGTTTTATGCTAGTCTTTTACATTTTTTATTTCGATTGTGATAAATTTTGATTCCAGAGACCTTTTTTCCTTTGGAACAAGAAGAAGCGATAACATTATATTAAGAGAGACTTATGAGGTCTACACCAAGTCTAGTAAACAAGAAAGCTGGCATTTTTCTTCTTCTTCTTAATCTTTTCTTTTCATTTTTCCTTCTTGTTTGTTCCATTCTTTGCTCTGAAGCTGCAGGGTTTATGACTTTAAAATCCAGACTGGTGAAAGCTGATAATTCTTTGCTTTTTTTCCAGTATCTATATGAAACATCTGTAAGTCCTAAGTAACATGCAGGAATTGGTTCAAGAAGTATCTACGATATATTTGAATCAGTATGTAATAATGCCCACAATATAAGTTCAGTATCCCCAGGAGAGGGGAAAAAAAAGCACACTAAACCTAGGATGGGAAGACTAAGCTATAGGAAGTATAAGTACAGAAAAAAAAGGAAGACGCTAAAGTCAAAAGCCAGGAAATAAAGGGGAACATTTTCAAAGGCACCGATGGCATGTAGATCCATGCCTCTCATTGAACTGTAATAGGAGTTGCATGCTTCAATGCTGTTTGTGCCTTTAAAAAATATCCTCTGAAGATCCTTAGTCTCCTTTTCAGGTGTTTAAACATACTATAACCATATCAAAGTCACAGAAGCCATGCAAACCTCTCAGAATAAAGGGAAAGAGGATGGCTAAGCTTAAAGGGCTACTTTCTAAAGGTCATTCAAGGCAAACAAGCAAGCTTCAGAAATGTAAATCCAAGCCTACAGAAGCTGCAGAAAGACGTATCAAATGCTTAGGCAGGATGCTGACTCACTCCATGTGGGTCAGAACAAGGATGCTGTAGGACAGCTTACTTCTCCTCCCCCCGAAACCCCCTCCTCCATCTCTCCCTCTCTCTCTCTCTCACACACACACACCCACACACACACACACACACCCACACACACACACACACACACACACACACACACGAAAAAGGAAAAAAAAAACAACCCAAAACAGACAGCACAAGCTGGTGATGATCTTGCCAGCTCCTTGATGGCAGAGTCACACCTATTTTGGGAGCTGATGAGTCTGGCAGCAAGTTCCCATTGGACACTTCCCAAGACGACAAAAAAGTTTCCTTCTTCACCATCTGGAGCTGACTGCGTGGAAACTGAACAATGTTGCTGAGTGAAGAAAAGTTTTGTTCTGTGTAGCGCTGGTTTTGTTTATTTTGTTTTTTGTTTTGTTTTGTTTGGGGGGGGGGGGGGAGCAGGGCAGCCTGAGCTCTGTTTCTGTTGCTGATGCTAAGGTCTGAGTAGCTGTAGCGATGTAGACAACAGTGCTGATTAAGGAGGCAATGGTGGCTGTCGTTTCACCAGTCAATTATTCATGCACTACATATTTTAACAAATCCATATTATTGTTATCACACTAGAGTCCCCAACTGAGTTTTGGGCCTTATTGTGCTAGGCACAATACATGAATGTACGAAAGGTTAGCCATTCCTTTGCTTGATCCACAGAAGTACTGACATGTCTCTCTCCTGTCTCCGATTTCATTTCAAGGGGAGGTAGGCATCTACAGTACAGTTAGGTACTGTAGATGTTGGCTTTGTGTAGGCAGCTGTTGATCCTCTGGACCGTCGTGTACGTGCAAGAGGTCTAGTGAGGTCAGGTGCCTGATGAATCCGCTTGTACCAAGCCCTGCGACCACTGCACCAAGACCTTTATCATGTACGCTTAGGCAAGAGTTTGGAGGACTGGAGGCTTCCCAAGACCGACCATCTCCCCATTGGACCACTGAGACAAAATCCAAAGGCCAGGCCAAGTCCAGATGTTCGGTGCCTCAATGGTGGTAGCTTCTGCCAAAGAGCAACAGGTAAGAACTGCTGTTGACTTCCTAATGTCTCAGCAAGGGCACATTTCTGTCAACATGGTGTCCCTTAGCTTTTCTCCAACCAAGGAGTACCCAGAAGGCAGTGCAGGCTATGGTTTTGAGGGACCCTAGACTCTCCTTACTCTGGAGGTTGCAGCATTGTGGTACTTTATAGGAGCTACCCCACCGTGAGTAGCCCCACCATACTGCCATCAGATGAAGTTTACAGTCTAAAGAGATAAGCCAGAATAAGAAGGTATGATTGCCTGCATTTTACAAATGGAAAGTAAGATACACAGATGATGATTTGCTAAGGGCACAGGTGAACCCAGGTGTCCAAGTCCCAATGCATGACATTAGCCACAAAGCTCTTTTCCTTCCTCTCTGTTGCCTTCTGCCATATTTTTTTCAGCACACAATTCAGGGCTGGAGGGATTGCCTCATTTCCTCAGCTGATCTCTCCTCTGCAGATCCCTTCCCTTTTATGGCAAAGGGAGGAGAAGGACATTAATTAAGGATAAAAAAAAATAAAATTAAAAGAAACCATAAATATGGTATGTCCAGCAAGTTGTAACTAGAAACTGAGATCAATACAACACAAATGGGAAAAGAGTATTAAAGGGGAAAAAAGAGAAGATGGTTCAGATATAAAGAATTCCAGTCTGATATTAAGAAGCTCCTTAGAAACATCCACACCCATCTCTATTGTTTTTTCTCTCTCTTTCTCTCTTTTTTGTTTTAAAGATGGAACTTACCATTTCCCCTTTCACCTTTGCCAGCACCCTCCCCACTTTCAATAAGGAGTTAAGCTGTGTTGTGCCCTTGTAAACCCCTAACCTTTGAAAGCTGTTCTGGAATTTGTTTCTCATCTCTATTTTTTTTATTATTATTATTTAAGGATCATAAAGTGGAAGTCAGGTTGCTGCATTTTCTGAGACAGATGAAGCAAAGTGCTCCACTGGGAGTATTCAGCCCTAGTGCCTTGCTGTATTACGGCATATGGAGTTGCGTCTCCAGGCGCTGACATTAGCACTCCTGCTTCAGGTAACTCATTTAGCTTTGGTGTCATTTTACAATAAATATACCATCCACCGACACAAATTAGACAGCTATTGAGATTAATTTTGAGGCACTATCGGCAACATCTTAAATCAAAAATCATTCTTTATTAGCATGCTCAGCTGTACAGTGCTCTCTTCTCCCCCTCCTCTTCCCCCCCCCCCCTTCCCCCCCCCCCACGTCCCTGCCACAAGAATAAATGAGCCCCCATGGTTGACACAGCGCATCAAGTGTTTTATAATAGTCTAATTGTAGCTAATGGTTTGTGCAGCTAATTAAGGCCCTATGAATTACAGTAATCAGTCAGCCTCATCTTCTAAACCAGATAGTTCTATTCAAGCGTTCCTTTAGTAAGAAACACAAAAAAAAAAAAGGAAAGGGGGAAAGTATAATGATCTCCTAGACTCATTAGTGCACAACGAAATTAATAGAACTGATTCTTTTTCCCCTTCCTTATTAGTTATTACAAAAATATTTACTTAAAGGAACATGGGTTCTGGCTGTACGGGCTGCAGTAGTGGAGGACAGACTATTGGATGGGGGTTTTTTTCCTCCTTTAGAATAAAATTTTTATTGACAGAAGAATGTAACCATTTGGGCAGAATGCTGGGGATAAATCCTGATTTGGATTACGGTGCGGTTTAGGGGGAGAGATTAAATAGCAAAATGGGCGCAGTTTAGCTTAGTTGCTCCATAACCGAAGGGAAGGGGAGGATTATGGCTTAGGAGGATTTGAAGGGTATAAATGCCAAGTGGGGGTTTTAGGAGTGTAGGAGGCCCTTTTTCTGTGAGTTGCTCTGCTTAAATGGGCACAGGTTATGAAAGGCTCTTAAATGGCCTCATTACCATAGTGGCTGCATGGTAGGCAAATGCGATCACCTGTTTTGTACAAAGCGGCAATTCCAGCAAAAGGAATACTCAGGCAGGGATTTAGGCACCTACTTGACACTTGAGGTGCCCAAGTCCAAAATGCAGAACCTCAAAATACCCCTTAGAGAGGCCTAAATTACCTGTGGCCCTATGTTTCCACCACTAAAATTCCCTAGTAGACCAAATGCCTGTTGCCAGTCAATGCAACGGCATGCAAGTCCTGCAGTGCTTAAACTCCAGTAGGATTCACACAGGTCTTCCTCTGTGTCTTGCTTGTGGGAGGCACTTGGGGAACATACCTCCTGGGTTAGGAGCCAAGCAAAACACTGCATGACAGACAAGATGATAACGGTGCCTCCCTCCTGTTTTACAGCCTGCTCACCTGGAACATGGAAGACCCAGGTTCCAGTCCCTGCTCAAAGGAGGAATGGGAGGGCACATCTCCCACGAGAGACTTCAATGGCTCTCAATTTCTCTTGTTGATACTGTTCCACTTTGCATGAAATGATTCATATTAATTGAAGCAAGGACTGGAACCTGGGTCTCCCAGGTGAATGCTATAATCTTCAGGCTATAGAGTCATTCTCACTTCTGCTCCAGCCCAATAAATATGTAAGTATTTCATACAAAATAAAACAGTATCAGCTGGAGACACTGAAGGAAAACCAGCCCAGAATATACCACTGTTTGGTCTTGATAGGGAGAAGATGTGATTGATATTCACATCCCAGCTCCATACCATTTAGAAAAGAGATTTGAATGGCATGCCAGGGGTGGGATATCACCCCTCAGTTGGAAGGTATATATATCATGTGTCCTGGTGGTGTTTTTGCATAAGAAAAGACAGGTCTATTCTACATGCCTAATTCAGAGACAGGGTTCATGGTTGTGAACCCCAAGCAAAGAATGGTATCTCTCTGTAACATGCAGGGATTTTCTACTTCATAGCTGAGGCAGCTCCCTTCTTCATGTGCTGGGCTTTGTGGCTACATTCATATAAGCACCAAACCCTCACTATGCCTAAGCATCTCACACGGGGCCATGGATCCCATGAGGCAATGGGGTACCTGAACTATGTGTTGCAAGGCTAACCCTTACGGCCAGGTACAGACATTACACTTCTACCAGTTTAAGTGGTTGGAAACACCCATAATACAATAGTAGTTTGGCACACATAGGGTACGTCTACATGTGCATTTAAGCACAACTAAATTTAATGTGCATTAAGATAATGTGCCTATGTGTAATGCACATTAAGGGTACCCGCAATTCACATTAACTTAGGCAAATGCATATTAATGTGTCTTGCGTAGATGCGGGCCATAGACTGGTTTAAAAATGGCAGAACCAGGTCTAAGATTTGTCCCTTCCCCCTCACCAAAGGGAAAACGTGTTCTGTTAGCTACTGATAAACTAAACTACTCCACTTATGGAAAACCATGTAACTTAAACCAATCCTGTCTCTGGCTGTTTGCATGTCTGTACCTAGCCAAAGTGTCCTTTACAGATCTCTGTCAAACTGAGCAATTCAGCATTACACAGCGAGTCCCTACCAGTTCAGGGAACTGAACTCTGCGTAGTGTCCTAACCCCTGGATAAGTCTTCCTGTAGCATACTCACATGGAGCGTGCTGGACTTCAGCTACTTACGAGCAATACAACTGTCTCAAATTCAGACTGATAAACCCTTTATACCACATAATGCCATCAGTTTGAAAACTGCCGAGAGGCCAGTGTTTGTGAAACCCATAGATAGTATCAGCCATTGGAGTTATGAGAATCTTTTTTTCCCCCAATGGAACATGATGAAAAACATAATTTAATTAGCTGGGGGGGGAATGGGACCCATATGTTCTTATCAAATTGATTCTAAGGTCCTATTTTTCTCTCCTCTTCATTTTACAGAAGTTTGGTATTTGTAGAATCATTCTTAGAAAAGTTATTGTGCCAAATAGATTAGTGGAGAGAAATCTTGTGTTTTTATCCCTTTTATTAGATGACCACAAGGCCTCAACTCCAGCCATTATACAGTTCTAAACCAAAGTCCATTCCTAACATGTTGCCCAATTATTGCAAGAGCAAAGCTCTGCCAATGTTCATGAATAATAACTGTCATGCTCGTAAAGTATTAAGTATCCCTATCCTGAATGAGATATAGTGTGGCTGTAGCACTGGTTCAGCAAAGCAATGGAACCCTTCACATGCTTAAAATTAAGCATATGCTTAAGTGCTGGATCAGAGCCTGCTGCAATTTCCATTTATGAAACTGAGTCTGCCTCAGTGTTGCCCCATAGATAGTCAAGACTCTGGATTCAATGAACAAAGACTCAGCTGGGCAGTACGGGTGTTACGATGTATACAATAGGAATGAGTATTCAATAGCATGACATGCATTTGATTTCTTTTCCCTCTAAATGCAGAATTGAATTTATTTCCAGAACCTAGGACTTGTGTAGTAGGCTTAGCTGAATTTCGGATGATACAACTCAAATGACATGTGTTGATTTTTGGATTCCCCCTATTTTTTTAGAAGCCAAACTGAGTAACTTGTATCAGCACACCCTTTACATCTATATTAGTGTGTATGATTCTCTGCTATTTTGCAGCTTGTGTTGCCTTTTACACCTGGGCAAAACAGGTACAAACTGGTGTCAAGAACCTAATTTTGCTCCCAATTCTACTTTTCACTCACTAGGCATGTCTACACTTGCACTTTACTGCACAGTAGATTAATTTACTGTGCAGTAAAGTGTCACCATTTACACGTGCACAGCAATTAGGCCAATATGGACTAATTTATTGCACCATTGGATAATCCTGCCATACACAAGTACTATCCAGTGGCAAAGTAAATTACTGAACTTAAATGCAGATGTTGATGGTGACTTCTGGATTAGTTTACTCTAGCTCACATTACTACAGAGTTTATTCAGATGCATTAATTGCATGTGTAGATGCACCCACTTTGTGCTTGCTTCTTGTACAGACACAATTAGAAGCAAAGCAGCATAGAATCTGTCCCAAGAAACCACCAATTCTATGAGGATATGCCAGCACTACAAGTTGGATATATTTGAAACTCAGATTATGCACAATTTTTTTAATGAAAAATAGAGATGAAATATGCCTCTGCCAATGCTCTCCCCTTCACCACCCTTGTCAAGAAATTGCATTTGGAATAAAAACCTCCGTTTTGGTTTACTCAGCTATTAAACCAACATTTCACCATTGTCACCACAGCAGCTTGGATTTTCAGGGTTCAATGGTTTCACCTCTTTTCCATGGTTAAAATGTTCCTTTGTATCTCCGTTTATTTGCAACGCAGTGGGCACACCTACATGTGCGCAGTTGACTATTTTACTGTGCATTACAGTATCATGACAAAAACTGCTATTACACTAATGAGCAGTAAAATTAGGCTACTGCACATTAAGCATCACTAAAAAATGTGCACTTTCACTACTGTGCATCAGGGCAGCCGAATGAGTATTTAGTTATTACCTCAAATTAGAGGTACTAAATATAATGCACAGTAGCAAAACTGCATTCACGAACGTGTAGATATGCCCAATGGGATCAAAATGAGGCCCCATTATATTCTCTCTCTGAGAAGGGTGGGAGTTTAAATATACCCCTGAGTCTAATGTTTCCTATTGGCTATGCCTAAGCACATCCAGGCTTTCTGACTCGCCCCATGGAGGTGCCCACCTCTTCCTGTTTTCTGTATAAATCACTTAGGTGCTTAAGCTTGGGAAAATCAAATGATTATGACCCAAGCCCAATCAAAATGTATCCCTCCAAAGGGCACAGAACTTAGACTTTTAGGCATTGTGGCACCTAAATGTAGGTAAATGTAGCATTCCCCTAACTCTGGCTCCTAATTCCTCATCATTTTATACTGGTTAGCTCCTTGGCAAGGTTTGTTGTTTTGTTTTTTGGCGGGGCAGGATGATACATTTATTGGTTACATGGTCATTTGGGGCAGTTCCTGGAGGTCTTAACCCCAGGTTGTCCACACATTAATACCTGAAACTAGTATTAAGCACTTGTTAAATGACTCAAAATTATGCCATCCCAGGGAAGGATTATCTCTGATCCTGCTATCTAGCTTGTGTTACACTAAGGTATAGCTGCTGTAGGCTACACATTGGTGTACACACACCCCACCTGTACCCACTGTCCCTGATCAGTGCTATTGTACCCCTGCCATCCCCAGCACCCCAAACATTGCCCCCCCCACTCATTGCCCCCCGTCCCACTTTCCTTCCCTTCTTACTTGTGTTTTCCTATGCTCTCTGTCCTGGAGGAACAGGCAGGAAAGGGTTAAACTGACTCCACCATGACTACTCTCTGTCCAGAAGAACAGCGCCCCTGTAGTGCAGCCAAAAATGCAGGTTAACCCTTTCCTGCTTGCTCCACTGGGATGGACAGAGCAGGCAGCCAAAAGCAAGCAATGCCCAGAGGTTGGGGGAGATAGGAGGCAAGCAGGCTGGATTAATGCATAAGCAAACTAGGCACATGTGTAGGGCCCTGAGCTGCAGGGAGGCCTGGTCCTTCCCTCCACTGCAGCAGTGCAAATGGACCCATCCACCCTTCCTTTCCCTTCCCTTCCCTTCCTTTCCCTTCTTCTGGCCTTACTGTCATGGTGGCTGCTCCTTGTGGTGGCTTCAAGCCTCACGCCCCATGGGCAGCAGCTCCGGGGTGGGGATGGGGATCTTGACCGGCTTGGGGCCCATGAGTTTGTTTGCCTAGGGCCCTTTAAAAGGTTAATCCAGCCCTGGATGCAGGGGTAAACCCAGAGCAGGATCGGGAGAAATGGGGGAGCCCAAAATGGAAAGGGGGGGTGGGCAGTCTTACATTTCACTCTTCCAGGCCCCTGATGACCTTAAATGTGGCTGCTCCAAGCTCAAGCTAGCACTAACACTCACAATATTTGTGTGGCTCAGATTGTAAGTTTTCAAATGCAAGGCAAAGAAGTAGTGACACAACATGTCACAATACTGTAAGAGTAGCTCACTAGAATCCAGCATAGAGTTATCCTGGTAAAAATCTGGGGTAGAACAGCATAGGTGTAGATGTTGTGTCAGCTTCTGTCCCTGGGGAGTTGTTTGCCCAATGCAAACAAGCGATTATGGGTTCCCTTGCCCTCAGGTGGGGACACACTGCAACAGCTCCTTCTGCAGCAGCTACCCAGACGGACCTGGCTGTCTGTATACTCCCGAGACCCGTAGAACTTGCCTATGTGACCTTTAATGTGGGAGACAAATATCAACCACCTGGGCTCTGCAACACTAATAAATGCAGTATCTGTGTCTGGTTTTGGATTTGGGATTTTGGTATTTATAGCGAAAAAAATGGCTATTATTCTTACTCTTATTACTTTTAAAATAAATAAACCTGGGCTCCTTGGTCTTATCCAGTTCTGTAAATCCACAGTTCTGTAAATCCATTCTGTAAATCCAGTTCTGTAAATCCATTTACCTGCATGGCTTGTTTCCCACTGTTTTTCCTTTATTAATTTGGTCTGAGTTTCAGTCCATCTTACATTTCCACTTAATCCTCTGAGTTGTTAGCTTGCATGCAATGAAGAAGCAACCTTCTTCTTCAGCAAGGTACCAGAAAATGCATTTCAATAGTAAATAAGGGAGTCTTATAGATTCTTGGATGTTAAGACAACTGAGAGGCATGCTGATCAGATAACATGCAATCCTGTATGTCATGACACGCAGCCATTGAATTTTATCCAACCTGATTGTATCCAACTAAAGCATATCTTCCAGAAAAGTATTGTATTTTAGATCTCAAACAACGGAGAATCTGCCATTTCCCCTTCATTGCTTATTTCTGTGGTAAATCATCTGCCTTCATGGAAATGTGTGCCTTGTTTCCCTTTTGAACCGTTCTGGCTTTAGCTTCCAGCTGTTAGTTCCCACTCGGCCATTTCTGATAGCTTAGAAAGTCCTTTATTTACCCGGTATTTTCTTCCTGCGAAGATACTTCTACGCGGTAAAGGTCCTGTTTTAACAGGGTAAGATCAGGTCTGATACGAGAAGGCCTTTCTCAGGATGTTTTGACACTTTTATTCCTATAGCATGCTACCTAGATCCAGGAAGTACCAGGACTGAAAGTTGGAAAGTTAGAAATTATACAAACAACTAACTCACTGATCTAAAAAAAAGTTCAGCTAAAAGCTTGAGCCAGTTCATTCACATGTTCCCTAAGCCAGTTCAGCCAGCCCTGGGATATATTGTGTCTGTAATAAACATTACTGTGGGCCTCAGGTAAAGCTTGAGCTAGTAAGCTGCAGTATAACCTTATCATAGGCAGCAAGTGTAGCTTCTGAAACAATGACTTTTCCAAAGTGAGTATGACAAATGGAGGCACTTTCCTCCTATTTGAGAAACTAGCTTTATATGAGTTTATGGTAGGATGTTTGGGGGGGGATGGAGAAATCCTTTATTTCAGTTTGTAAATTTTATTGGCACTTGTGGCATCATCTTTTTTAATCCTGGGATTTATTGCTTTTTACTTCAAAGCAATAAGAATTTGCTAGAGATTTTTCAGCACACTGCTTTAGACTTTCCTTCGTGCTCATGCACTTTGCCTTTCAGCTTCATTGTCGATGGGTTTTTTTAGGTTTCCTGCCCTCTAATTCAGCTGACATGCTGCTGAACCTAGATCTTTATATATCTATACTAGTACTCACCTCACCATTGGGATTTTAAAATATATCCCCTAGGTTTTCTTCTCCTTTTACAAGAGTCTCTGCAACCGCCTTTTCCGGATTGGGATTTCTGCATCTAATTTACCTGCAGGCTTTGGGAGTTGGAGGTTTTTTTTCTTGTTTTAAATCTCTGCTTAGTATTTCTACTTTCCCCCATACTCTGTGGGCTGCTTCACAGCCTCCTAAATGTGTGGGTTGTTTTAACTGATACTTTGAGCAGCAGAGTTCAGAGCATTTCAAAATGTTCAGAAAGATGAGTGAAAATTTTCCAAATCCAATTAATCTGCGAGACGGGTGGATTTGGTGTGATTCTTTCCACTGTTTAAAGAGACAATGAAATCTCATAAAAACCAAGAAATGCTCTTTTTGTCACTGTTAATGAGAACTTCAGTCATCAACTTTATCGTTGATGTTGTTTATTCACTCAACAGGGCAGTGAGCGGAAGGGTTAGTTGCACTTCCCGGGCTAATTCCAGTTTCACATACATGTGATGTGTTAACTTTTGACTAACAAGGTTCTCTGGGTAGAAAAGTAAAAGGTGCTAACTTAGGTAGCAGGGCAGTTTTATACATGCTGGGGGATGCAGCACCAGATGCTTTAATTAGGAAGCTGCATTAATTTAAAGTGCCCACGCATCATGTGTATTAGCCTTGCCATGCATCCCCATGCTGAAAAAAAAGGTGGCAGGGTGCTTTGAACTAAAGCTCATTTAATGAGTCTTATTTCAAAGCATCCCCACTGCCATTTGGTTATGACACTGATACATGTGACCTGGAAAGCTGCATCAATTCCCATGCTCCTACGTGCTGGATGTCCAGTACATCCGAGCAGGCTCCACGCACATATATGGGAGCCCACAGGCCCTGGCAAAAAAAACCTCCCTGCCTAATGCAAGTTCTCCAGGAGAAGGGTTTCCATGGGCCAAACTACCCTGAACTCCCCTTCCACTTGAGACGTGACAGTAGCTAACACAGGATGGAGTTGACTGGGAAACAAGTATGCCCAAGGCAGAAAAGCTACGTCCTGCTGATACCTCTGTATATGGGATCTGATTCAAAGCCATTGCAAACAATGGGAGTCTTTCCAATGATCTCAGTTGGCTTCGAATCAGGTCAGTGGTGTTCTGGATGGGATCCTCTTCTGGCAGAAACACAGAGCAAGAGCAGAGGTGGATACACCACTTATGGCCTCCTTGCCGTGTGCTCCCAGCATGCTGCTTCAGTGTGGGCAGGTGCAAATTGCCATGTGAATTTTGCCCTCTGGCTCTAGTTCATTTTACTTCCTGGTTGTCATGTAACAGCTTCAGTGACTTCACAACACTCCAGGGGAAAGTTTGACCTGAAAGACACAAGCAACACTGCTTTTAGTGAGAATAAATCAAATGTCATGGAAACAGCCCAGCTCCTATTGAGAGATGAATCCCCCAGTCTTTCACTTGAACTCTGTCCCAGTGAAGTATCAGAATTCCTTAAACACCCATATTTGAAGTGTTTGTTTCTCCCTTGCCTGTCTTGGCATTTAGCAGTTGATCTTAGCCCCTTCAGAAGTCCATGGGAATCATTCTGCTGATTTCAATCACCTTTTGATTAGGCCCTGTATGCCTGTACTCTCAAGTGCTGGAGTTTTGATGGTCTGATATGTATTAACCAAAAAAAAAGCTAAAAAGACCCTTGTAGTGACCAGTATGAGAGCATTTTGATGAATAAAACTGATTACAAAGGCTCACTTGGAACATGCATTCCCAATAAAAAGACAATTTTCCTCCAAAAGTGATTTTATTTTGAATATGTGTGTTTTGACAGATATTTTCCAGTCTATCATGGACTTTCTTTTTTCCAGTATTTATTGCTTCCAAAAAAAAACTTCCTGGAAGCTGAGAACTTCTTGGGTTTCATCACTGGCCAAAAATACAAAACCAAAAATTACAGGACATTTGGGAGAAAA
>NW_017729024.1:170155983-170157802 GCF_001723915.1 Gavialis gangeticus | reverse complement strand
AAAAAAAACTTCCTGGAAGCTGAGAACTTCTTGGGTTTCATCACTGGCCAAAAATACAAAACCAAAAATTACAGGACATTTGGGAGAAAGGTATTTATAAATGAAAAATAATTGTCATTGTTTTACCTGAAAGAGGAGTAGTTTCATCTTTGCTGGTATAAAATGCCAGGTGGCATGAGAGCTAAAATTGTTGGAGGGGGGAAAAAAAACCCACCTAAATTCAGATGCATATTTCACTGGTGCTAAATATGTCTCTTCATAATCCTTATTCAGTGGTAAAAATGTTTGTCCTTTCTTTCTTGCAAGGCCCTGAAAACTTAACAAAGAGATGTTGCGGGGGTCACATGGAAGAATGGGACCTTGCTGGTGACAAGCTGCAATCCCACAATGAGCTCCATCATTCAAATACACAACCGTCGGTCAACATTTTGCCGCAGCTCTCAGAAGCTACGGACCCGGCTTCCTTCTAGATGGTGACAAACATTGTGTTGACAAGACCCTTCCGTTGCGAATACTTGACTTTACGTTGACACTTAAATTATCCATCAAGCATCGCATTGTCTAATGAACGTCCTTTGATGTCTTCTTCTCCTTAAAGTTAAGTACTTCACTATGCCAAGGTGATTTCAAGGAAAAAATGCACTTAAATTATTGTTCGGTTGGACGACTTTCTTTGTGGACAGCATGATAATCTCATCTTGACAGTGAGCTGGCTAGGGGTTAGCTGTCGTTCTATCTTTGTCCTTTTTCCTCCAACACCAGTTTCTTGTCTGTTGCCTGCCAGAATACAAATCAAATAGATGGTCTGTGTTGTGATGAAATGCCCATTATCTTTTTGGTGTGCATCTTTATCAAGTCACAGCAATCAACAAGCACCCTTTGTAACAGCAAAGTGTCTGTAATGCTAATACAATCAAACCTTTCTAATTCATACTTTGCTCATTCATGATCCTCACAGTTCTTTGGGGTGGAAGAAAAAGGCGTCTCCTTGCTTTGAAAGCTTAAAAGCTAAAGCAAACTGTAATAGGACTAAAATTTTGTAAACCTAATCCTAAATGGGGAGTTATTCCTGTAGCTCCATTACCTAGAGAGGAAGTAGATAGAAGTAGGTATTCCCAAGATACCTTGGGAATTCAGAGTCCTTGTTTTAATTCCCCACTGTGTCACAAACTTCCAGTATGACCTTAAGCAAGTGACTTAGATTCTCAAAGCTGTTTGGGCACCTAATCCCCATTTCATTATAATACCAGTTTATAAATCAGACCATCCATCTGCCATTACCTCCCTTCTTTATACACAACATGGGGATGCTGACACTTTCATCTCTAAAAACAAAGTTGTTTGAGAAATGCATTAAAAGGTTGTAAGAGGCCCAGACCTTTTTTGTGATGGTTGTGGCATAAATACCTGAGATGCAAAGACGGTCCTGGCATATTAACAAAAGATACAACAGTGCACACCAGTTGTACTGTTGTACATTGACCAGCACGTATAAGAGTCAGATGACTGCCACCCACTATATGGACATAAACCAGCACACCATCATCTCTCATTGAGAAATAGCTTTTTATCCATTGATTAGGCCCTGTATGCCTGTGGTCTCAAGTGGTGGAGTTAAAAATAGCTTTTCATCAACTGACCACATTACCTGAATCAGCCAGAGTTACCCTCTGGCAAACAAAATGGGAGAAACTAGGCAACGGAGGTGCTGAATGGAGTTGGTGAGGAATTACTTCCGGTGAGGAGTTAGCGTTCGACTCCAATTACAAATGGCACTCATGGCAGAGCCTGAACAGATTGACGGGTCTCGGCAGATGTA
>NW_017729024.1:170132582-170150983 GCF_001723915.1 Gavialis gangeticus | reverse complement strand
CAGAACTCCACGCCAGAAATCCCGCCTGTTCCGTATCCAATTTGCCACCACCCGGCCGCCCCACCGTGACCACGACCGTGAGCTTGGCTTGCCAGCTCCGGGCAACCGTGACAGTGAGGAGAAGCAAACCCTGGATCATCTCCTGAGATGCCCTGTAGCACCACAATGTACCCCAAAAGATTTGTCAACACCAACAGCAGAAGCAATGGCCTGTGCAGAATATTAGGAGAAGACTATATAGACAGGGTGGACTGGAGACACAATGAAGAAGAAGAAGACTCACCAGTACAATAGTATGCATATTCTTTAGGAAACAAAGAAATCCCACCTGTCAGCTAAAGAAGCATAATCCAATTGGCCATGCATTAGTCTTTTTACCAAGATTATATAACTCTTTTTATTACAAAGCTCTTGACTGTAATTAGGGTAAAATTACACATTACATATGGACCATACTAAACCTGTGGAGTGTTAAACAGTGTTCAAGTCAGAGCATGTTGTGGGCAGTTGCACATTAAGGGTTACTATCATGTCTAACCTGTCCAACCGTGATTTACCATTAGAGGGCTTATGATCAGAAGCATGACTAAGAGCAGTGAACTCATGGCACTTTACATAAAGCACTATGAGTTAGAGTGCTCCCGCTCAACCCAACAGATATACACCTGTATGGATATGGTGGGGATCAAGCCTGCCTGCAGCCAAGGAGCTGCCTTTTTCCCCCAGCCCCACCCCTGCCTCCCAGCTCCAGGGCTATCTGCAGGAAGGGAGGTAAGAGGAGCAGTAGGAAGGGGAGAAAGTGGAGGAGGGGGAAGGGGATGGGCAGGGAATGAGTTGCCAGCTGGGGTTTGCTTGGACTGAACTGGAGGAGGGGGGGATGGGTGGGTGTGATGAAGTGAGGGGGGCTCCAATCCCCCCACCCCACCCCTCCAGCTCAGGCCTAGCAAACCCCAACCAGCAGCTTGCTACTCTTGCCTTATCCCCGTCCCTTCCTGAAGTCAGCCCCAGAAGCAGGACTGGGCTGCATCAGCTGTGCCCCGATCATGCCACAAATTAATCCTAGGGAACACAAGTTCCCTAAGGTGCTCCAAAGTAGAGTGTCTTCATTTAATAAGCGTTAATTTGTCATGCAATTGGCCACTTCAAAAGTGTTTTGCAGCCATGCAAGCTTTCTGCAGCCATGCACATGTGTCACAGCACAGCTGTAGAATGCTTTCAGGGGGCTGATCATGGGACAAACATCACTTCTGTCTGTGTCCTAAGATCCAGAAAACCTGGGCTCTATCTCTTCTCTGAGCTTGTGGGTAGCTGGGAGTAGAGCATCCTGGGGTGCTGAAGGACTATAAATTGCTAGATTTATCTTAAAGAAGCAGACTGAAGTTTCCCTAACATGACCCAGATAGCCTGGTCCACAATTAACCCTGACCTGAATTAGAGACACTCAGAAGCCATTTAGCATTAATTAAAAAGCTTTAACATGTGGACACTTATGTTTAAGTGCCCTTAGTATTGTCCAAGTGTTAGGTATAACTTCACCCTCAACCTCCTCAATTAACAGTGGAAGCTGATAATAGTCACAGCCTCACTGGAGGTCATATTCTGTGGTGTTAGAGAGCACAAGGGTTAGGAAGGTAGAAATTATAATACAAACAAGGACAGTAAATGGGTATGTCCTATTGTGCTAGTTGCCTAGGGAGGTGATGGTACTGAATACATGTGATTGCAGATTCAACGTCCCTGCCTTCATGGTTATGTCATGGCTTAACACAGTGGGCGATTACTTTATGATTCAGCCACTGGCCTCACCTATCAGGGCCAAAGATGGAGGTGCAGTCTACCACAGCGAGTATGTCACATTTTACACCAGACAGGATTTGCTGAGCAAAATCCAGTCATTTGCAGTAGCTTTCCTACTGACATTCCAGTGCAAATGAAATAATAAAGAAAACTTTTCACACACATTAGTTCTTCGGATCCTCAAGATGTCTATGGTTCCAATATGGGTATATTCTTTGGTCATGCAGGAAAAATGCAACCTTTAGGCTATGAGTATGAAGTGAATGTGAAAAGTATAGGCCCTACAGAAACAATCAGACACAAAAGTGTGCAGAGATGTATAGAAAGAGTTTTGAATTTGGTGAAGACACCAAAACATTTTGAAATAGGGACTTGAAAGGAAAGTGATTTTTCCCTCTCCAAATTTTCTAATCTATCCTCCTATTAAATAAACAGTTTCTGGTTGCAGTCCAGTAGCTAACTGGATTTTCTGAAGAAAAGAAACAAATAAAAAACCAAAAAAACAAACAGAAAAAGAAAACCATCTTTTGAATTTGAAAGGCAGTAAAAGTTAGATTAAATAGTGACACAAATATATTTTAAATTCCAAGGGGACAGAGATTTTTTATTTATTTTTTTTTACCTTCTGCCATGACTTTGAAGTTAAAAAGGTCATATTTGCTTCACCTGCTCGCTAATGGCATTGCCGTAACTATAATTGATTGTAAAGTTTTTGTCATTCTTTATGGATTCAGATCCTGCAGATTAGGAGCTTGCAGGATTATCAGGCAGCCACAGTCAGAATTGAAGAATTATCAGAGGATAATCTTGTACTATTGCAAACTCCCTGCTATTAGCTATCATCCAATCATTCACTCAAGGAATTGTTATATATTTTCTCAAATGCTCTGCATTGTTATAGTCTCCTTCATTCCCTTTCAAACATACTTTCATGCACTATATGGCCATTATAGATGGTGCATAATAAGACTCCATTGTAAAGATAAGCTGATTCTTTTTCACTTTTATTTTTATTTAAACCAAGGTCAAGGTTGAAGAAACACACCCACGCACCAAACTTATTATTAGGATAATGAAAAGTTACTCATAACTTTTTCCATTGGTTTTCATGGGCAGCCTTCTCCCTTAGTACTCTCTGCCTCTTAATCTCCTTCCAACTCATTTTTCTAGCTGGCTTTAGGAGATGGTTATTAGAGTATTGACCTAGCTCCAAATAATAGCCTTTTCCTATCACTCCACCACAGAAAAAGGCAATATGAACTTGTACTTGCATATTGGGATAAGGAACTGTGAATGAATAGGGGGTTCCAGTTAATGCACCCACACTTTGGAATGAGTGCCAAAATAAAGATGAGCATTTTATCATTCTAGGGAGGTTCTTCTACATACCACTGCTAATCTCATTCATACTGTGCACCTCTACATATTCATTGATGCACTTTTCCTAATGTGCATTGCATTTAGTATGTTCATTGTGAGGTACTAGATAAAAGTGCTTAGCCTACTTTAATGTGCATTGGAAAAAGCACCTAATTTTTTGTGACACTTTGGGCACATCTACACGACACACATTAATGTACATTAGCCTAAGTTAATACGCATTATGGGTACACATCTACACGTGCATGCCCTTAATGCACATTAATGTAGGCTAATCTTGCCTAAATTTGATACCTGCAAATGCAGGTATCAATTTTAGGTGCTATTGGTTAATGTGCATTAACGCATGTGTAGACATGACTCAGCACTAAATTTAGTGCCAAATCTGCCCTCCCATTATGGGGCTGGCCAGATGGGCTGGAGTGGGGAGAGCAGGAGGAGGGGGCCAGCCACAGCCTCCCACAGCCAGTGCTTTGGCCCCCGCTGTTGGGTGTCCAGCTGTTGTAGAGCCTGGGCAGTGGGGGCCTGCTGGAGCCAACAGAGACAGCACCATGGCCAGCAGGAGTATGGAGTGCTGCTCATTGTTGGCAGGAGCTGGACTGGAGTAGTGGGGTGCTTGGTGTCACTGTCAGGGGCAGGGGCTGAAGCAGCCCTGCTATGGTGAGGCAGGGTGGGCAAAGCAAAGAGGAAACTTGTGCATGCTGCCCCTGAACTGGGCATGTGGCTCCTGGGCAGAGAAGGGGCTGGCTAGGGAGCAGAGTTTCCCAGATGGAAGCCAGGTGCTGGCAGCTGGCTCTGGCTTCAACATGGCTCCCAAGTGTTGGCAGCCATATGGCCAGAAGCTGGAGCTCCCCCCAGTGGCCACACAGGCACACAACAGGGCTTCAGGGACTTGGGACTAACTTTAATGCTGAGTCCCTGTGCACGTAGACACCTGCCAAAAATTGTTTATTACACATTAGCCTAATGCACATTCAGTTTAGTTATGTTTAAATGCACATGTAGATGTACCCTTTAATGTGCATTAAAATAGGCTAATCTGCATTAAAGCACATGTGTAGATGTGCCCACTGAGTAGCATTTTCCTAAGCAGCTACATTCTATGCAGCGGGCTATATTCTACCTCCATTCCTTTCAGTAGTACCCAACTTGGAAGCCAGACCTGATGAAGCCAATGAGCTGACTCATGGAGTAAAAATATGACTCAATGTCAAGACAGCAGGATCTGACTCACTACAGGCTTAGGGCCTGGGATCAAATTTAGCAAGACACTCAGCCTACAACACAATTCAGAGAAGGTTTATAGTGAAGTGAGGGGATAGAATTAGACAGGAAGCAGGGACAAAAGCCATGATATTCAATATATCAGTGCCTTGTGTTAAATTTTGGCAATCTTATTCACATGGAAGAGTTCCTTACAGAGTTAGCTGATGCTCAACCATGAAAGATGCTGCCTCTAGAGAGATTTAAGTCTTGCTGGTGGCTGTATGACTAAGTTTGTGGGGGCTGACAGGAGGTAAAAGCAGGGTTTGTTACCCTTGACAAATTTATGAAAAATCATTAAGAAAAACAGGCAAAAAATGCCTCTCCATAAAACCTGTAAAAAAACCTAAGCCACCCAGAAATACAGAATGCAGCTGTAGTTGATTGAAGCTCCACAGTGGGAAAGCAGCTGGATGCAATATTGAAACACTGACAGACACAGCAGTGCCACTTGGTGTCTGTGTGGGAGTATAGCACCTTGCTGAGAGTCTTTATCAGGGCTTTGTAGACCCCTTCCACCTAGCCTTGTGCTGCTGCTGCTGATGAGTCCTATCCAGCTGCCTATAGCACTGCTAGGTCACAGGTAGGCTTTTTTGGGAGTCCACACAGGCTTGGGGGGATTGGGACCAGCAGGGGTGAGGCTGGGGACTGGCGGGAGGGGGCATACTCATTGCAGGTTATGGACAGGAGCATTAGAGCATAGGGGCAAGTAGGGGGTGATGGGGTTAGGGAAAGAGAGGGGAACATGGTGAAAAAATGGTTGTGGAAGTCACAGTTCCCAACCCATTTTTTTTTTTTTTTAATTCAAAATTTTACTGACAACCAAATATTTTTTACTTCTTTACTGTGGTGGCTGTTACTCCTCTAAATTTGAACCCAGTCTTTCTAACTGGGTCTGGAAGTAGGGCAGAGCTTAGCAGAAGAGTTGTATGTACATTATGTAAAATATATATCAGTAAAAATGTGTCAGTAAAAAAGTTTGGTCACCCCTGCAAGCTGGGGGGTTGGGGTGCATTGTGGCCAATGCATTGGGCTTCTCAAAGAAAGATGGATTGGTCACTCTTTGTATGAGTGTAATTGATTGTGCAAAATGAAAGGCTATAGGGAAGCAGGCAATGACCTCTGCAGTAAGAAGCTAGTAGACTGTGAAACACAAGCAAACATAGGCATGGAGCTCATGGGAAAAAAATGACCCTCACTATTTGTGTTCTCTGGGTCACAGTTTCAGAGTTTGAAGACCAGTTAATTTTCCAATGTGGGGTATCTCATAGTTGTTTCTTGGAAAAGATGAATTCATAGTCACCTGAATTTAGTAGTACAAATGAAGGCCTAAATATATTGTCCATTTCAACAGTACTAATTATCTACAAACTACTTCTCTCATACCCTCTTTCCTAGAACCAAGCATAGCATTTTGCATTAATGAGCTATTAACAAGGTAAACTGGAACTCCAGTGTAGGCAATAATCTGAATATATACTGCAAAAAAAATATTATATTGAGGAGATTGGCAAAGTGTGGAATTATATTTAGTAGTGGCATACATTTTTATTTTCAAGTGTTCGGGGAAGCACAGCGGTACCTAAAAATACCTGTAACACTCAAAATTAGACTTGGACAAAAAATGATTTTTGATCAAATTGATTTTTTTTTCCTCACAATAAATGTTTTGTTACCCATTTCTGTTGTTTGTCAAAAGAAACACCAAAATATATTTGTTTTTGACAACTGAAGACTAAAATAATTTGGTTTCCAACAACCAAAAATGGAAAAATGTTTGCTGTTTGGTTTGGAAAAATGGAGAATATATTATAATCTGAGTCTTCAGAAAAGGCTTTATACATGTGAAAAAACCCTAAGAAAAAAAATCAGTGTAAACAATAAGTCCTTCCTTTAAAAAAATAAAAATAAAAACCGAAAAAACATAATACATGTTTTGATCTGCTCCATATAGAGTCTGATTATCAAAGCCCTTGGTCTTAGTTAGTATTTGACAAATCCCAGAAGGTTTGGAACTATAGTCTACAAATACCATATGCATTTTTCAGAGTTTTATTTGTTCTCATTTCACTGCCAGAAATTTTATTGCCAGCATCTCAAAATATGATGAGTGACATGAGTTTTAAGCTCCATATTTTTGTCAGTGGCAGATAAAACATGTTAATTTTTCTGCCCCAACCCCTACATTATAGATAGGAAGATTGATACAGTGACATTTCCACTGTGGTATATCAGCTGGAAAAAAAAAGCAACTGGTGACTTTTTTTTAAAAGAACGTGCATTGGCTTTATACTGAGCCTATCCCAGTAACAGATTATGTAGTCTGTCTCCAACACGAAGACCATAGCATAGAGCAAATTAGCAGAGATTGCCTGTCTTTCATTCTGTAGCCACAAGATCAAAAATAACATCAGTGATGGTTTTCTTCAGAAATCCTGGTTCTATCACAGAGTTACTGTGTTATATGAGCCATGTCACTTTGGGCCAGACCAAGGTTGAACCCATATGTGCTTCCTTTTCCTGACTTAGCCTACTATAAATATAAGGTGTTTATACACGTGTCAGGAGGTGGAGGGCATTGCAGGGCGGGGGGGGGCTTTAATTAGCAAGCTTGGAGAGCCGCGCGAATTAAAAGCATCTGGAGCATTAGGTGTATCATCAGTATCCCTACACTGAAAAATGGCGGTGGGGCACTTTGATCTAAAGCTCATCGAACAAACTTTAGTTTAAAGCACTTGCTGCCATTTTTCAGCACAGGAACACTGATGCACGTGATGCTGGAGTCTTCTGGAGTGCAATAATTTCCATGTTCCAGCAGACTTGATTAACTGAGTCTGCTCCAACATGCTGGACTTCCAGTGTGTTGGACCAGCCTCCCTGCACGTGTATTGGAGCCAAGAGATGCCTTGCAGCAGGTGAATGATACACATACACAAGGTAAGTTTTCTATGCAGTGAATGGGATATTTAGTTATCTCCAAAGAGTGAATCAGAAGATCCAGGTGCTAAGCATGGAGATACTGGGACACTGGGAACTACAGACCAGTTAGCTTCACCTCAGTCCCTGGAAAAGCCATGGAGCGGATCCTCAAGGAATCAATTTGCAAGCATTTGAAGGAGAAAAAATGTTGATTAGCAACAGTCAGCATGGATTCACCAGGGGCAAGTCATACCTGACCAACCTGATTGCCTTCTATGATGAGATGACTGCCTTTGTGGATGCAAGGAGACTGTTGGACATGACATACTTTGATTTTAGCAAGGCTTTTGATACGGTTTCCCACAGCATTCTTGCAGGCAAGCTAAGAAAGTTCAGGCTGGATGAATGAAGTGTAAGGTATAGAAAACTGACTGGAGCATGGGCTTAGAGGATAGTAATTAAGGCTTAATGTCTAGTTGGTGACTGGTATCAAGTGGAGTGTCCCAGTGGTCAGTCCTGGGGCCAGTTTTGTTTAATGTATTCAACAAATGACCCAGAAGATAGGATGGAGCGCAGCCTCAGCAATTTTCAAATGACTCCAAGCTGGGGAGGAGTAGTAGATATACTGAAGAGTAAGGCTAGAGTGACCTAGACAAATTGGAGGATTAGCCCAAAAAGAATCTAATGGAGTTCAACAAGGAGAAGTGTAAAGTCCTTCACTTAGGACAGAACAGTTCCATGTACCAGTACAGGCTGGTGGCTGACTGGCTGGGCAGCAACTCTGCAGAAAAGGACCTGGGGGTGACAGTGGACAATAAGCCAATTATGAGCCAGCAGTGTGCCCTTGTTGCCAAGAAGGCTAACGGCATCCTGGGCTGCATTGGTAGGAGTGCTGCCAGTAGGTCAGGGCAAGTGATTATTCCCCTTTATTCAACACTGGTGAGGCCATATCTGAAGAACTATGTTCAGTTTTGGGGCCCCCACTACAGAAAGGATGTGGAGAAGTGGAAGGTGACAAGGACAGTGAGGGGGCTGGGGCACATGATTTATGAGGACAGGCTGAGGGAACTGGGATTATTTAGTCTAGAGATGAGAAGACTGTGAGGGGACTTAATAGCAGCCTTCAACTACCTGAAGGGAGATTTGAAAGAAGATGTGACTGGACTATACTCAGTGGTGGCAGATGACACAACAAGAAGCAACAGTCTCAAGTTGCAGCTTGGGAAGTTTAGGTTAGATATTAGGAAGAATTTTCTCACTCAGAGGGTAGTAAAACACTGGAACAGTTTACCCAGAGAGGTGGTGAAAGCATCCTTAGAGGTTTTCAAGCACAGTGAGACAAAACTTTGGCTCAGATGATCTAGCTGGGGATGGTCCTGTTTTAGCAGGGGGTTGGACTAGATGTGACCTCCTGAGGTCCCTTCCAACCCAAACTTTCTATGATTCTCTGCCTAGAACAGTGAACTTTCTCTGGGTCAGAGTTGGGTGGGAGGGCACTAGGATCTGTCTGGAGTTGATGCTTTTCCTCCATTGACATGAGGAAACCACCAAAGCCCCCTGCCAATGAATGCCACCAAAGCCTCATGCCCATGGGCTGGATCAAATGGCTCTGTGGGCCTACAGGCCATAAACTACCAATCCTTGGCCTACAGGTAGCCAGTAGAAATACTGAATATTAAAGGGAGTTTGTACCCATTCTGCATGAATGCTTACTCACAGGTCAGCTGAGTTGCATGTTCAGTGACTCTGGGTCCGTCTACTTGTTCATTAACGCACCATAGTTACGGCACATTAAGTTTAGTACTTGGATAACCAGGGAACAAACAGGAGGAACTGGTCCTTCTTCTAAACAAGAATGACTATGATCTTATACGGATAACGGACGCCTGGTGGGACTCCACCTATGACTGGGCCATGGGTATAGATGACTATACCTTGTACAGGAGAGATTGTGTAGACAAAAGAGGTGGGGATGTAGCTCTCTATGTCAAGGAAAGCTACATGTCGCTGCAAGCCAACATTGGTATCCAGGGTGAATAACTGGAGACCCTCTGGGTTAAAATCCATGGTGAACATGGCACAGGGGACACAGTGGTAGGAGTCTACTACAGACCTCTTAGCCAGGATCAAGAGCTCAACCAGGAATTCAACAAGGAACTGGCTGAGGCTGCATGCTCCCAGTGCATGGTTGTCATGGGAGATATCAACTACCCAGACATCTTGTGGGAAGAGCACTCAGCCAAATCCAAATGGTTGCAAAGCTTCCTCAAGAGTGTGGATGAGCTCTATCTGACTCAAGAAGAGTATAGACTGATAAGAGGCAAAGCACTGCTTGACCTGGTACTGGCAATGGGGGATGATTTAATCAGCAACCTAATGATCGAATGGAAGCTGGGAGACAGTGACCATGAACTGATCACCTTCACCATCTGCCATAAAGCTGGCAAGTCAGTCAGCAATGCAGAAGTCCTTGACTTCAGGAAAGCTGACTTTGACAAGCTCACGAGACTTGTTGGCAAGGCCCTAAGGGACCATGACCTGAAGAGGAGGGAATTCAGGATGAGTGGTTGCTCCCCAAGGGAGTGATCCTGGAAGCACAAGCAATGTCTAACCCGTCTCGGAGGAAAGGCAGCAAAAGGGCACAGCAGCCCTCTTGGCTCTGCAGGGAACTTCTGCACGTAAAAAGAAAGACCTTTAAAGGATGCAAGATCAGATCCACCTCAAAGGAGAAGTATTCTGCACTGGTCCGGACTGGTAGGGAGCGAACCAGGAAAACCAAGGCTGTGACTGAACTCCAACTGGCTACTCGTATCAAAGACAATAACGAGTCTTTTTTTAGATATGTGGGGTGCTGGAGAAAAGACAAGGGTAACATTGGACCCCTGCTTAACCATATGGGACAACTCACAACCAACTCCCAGGAAAAAAGCCAACCTGCTTAATGGGTATTTTGCATCAGTTTTTCACCAGCCCCAAGGGACAGCCCTGCTCAATACTGTACAGGATAGCCAGGGTGAGGGGAAATTCTTACCCACCATCAATGTAGACCATGTGAAGGAATGCCTTGAGAGGCTGGACACCTTCCAGTCAGCTGGCCCAGAGAGTTTACATCCCAGGGTACTTAAGGAGCTGGCAGGCATCATAGCTCAGTCACTGGTATGGATTTTTGAGAACTCATGCGCTCAGGTGAAGAGCCCAAAAACTGGAAGAAGGCAATGGAAGTAAATCATCGTGGTGCACCATGACCAGTGGGGTCCCCCAAGGCTCTGTCCTTGGGTCTATACTCTTTAACATCTTTATTAATGATGTGGACATTGGTATCGGAAACGGACTAGCCAAGTTCACCGATGACACCAAACTTTGGAGTAAAATGTCCATACCCGAGGACAGGATGGTGATCCAGGCTAACGTAGACAGGCTCAGAAAATGGGTGGATGTAAACTTGATGGCGTTCAACACTGAAAAATGCACCTTGGATCCCCACCCCCTCCCCGCAGCATGCTTATAGGCTCAACAGTGCTATGTTTGCTAGCACCATGGCTGAAAGGGACTTGGGGGTCATGATTAACCACAAGATGAATATGAGCCACCAATGCAATGTTGCAGCTGGTAAAGTGAGCAAAACTCTGGCTTGCATCCATAGATGCTTCTCAAGCAAATCCCAGGATGTCATCTTCCCGCTGTACTTGGCCTTGGAGAAGCCACAGCTGGAGTACTGCATCCAATTTTGGGCTCCACAATTCAGGAAGAATGTGGAGAAGCTTGAGAGAGTCCAAAGGAGAGCCACGCACATATTCAGAGGGCAGGAGAACAGGCCTTATGATGAGAGGCTGAGGGCCATGGGACTCTTCAGCCTGGAAAAGTGCAGGCTCAGGGGGGATCTGGTGGCTGCCTATAAGTATATAAGGGGTGTGCGTCAGGAGCGGGGGGAATGTCTGTTCACCAGAGCACCCCAAGGGATGACAAGGTCAAATGGTCACAAACTCCTCCAAGACCATTTCAGGCTAGACATAAGAAAGAACTTTTTTACTATCCTAGCCACCAAGGCCTGGAACGGCCTGCCGCCAGAGGTGGTGCAAGCCCCTGCTCTGGACTCCTTTAAGAGACATTTGGACATTTATCTTGCTGGGATCCTTTGATCCCAGCTGACCTCCTGCTCCTGGGGCAGGGGGCTGGATTCAATAATCTTCTGAGGTCCCTTTCAGCCCTAACATCTATGAAATCTATGGTTGGTTGCATGGAAGTATCTCTACTTCCCCAACAGGAGAAGTAGAAGTTCACCCTGACTATCCTAGAGCCTGGTGGTTAAGGTACTTTTGTGGGGATGTGGGTGTTACGGGTTTTAGTCTTCTCAGGCAGAGGATCTATAACCACACTGAACAAGCTTTAGTTCAAGCACCCCCATTGCCATTTTTATGTGTGGGGATACTGTAGCTAGCAGGTGTCACAGGGCCAATCTCAGTTTAGGCCAGCCTGCTTACTTCCAGCTAGCCATCCACCCAACTTACCTGCCACACCTTTATGTTATGATTAGTTGATGTTCCTCAGGTGGGAGGCTGCCCTTGTCCTGCCCAAATGACAAGGACATGCTCTGACCTTCCTTTCATGTGTCCCATGGCTCACAGATGTTTCCTGACCTCAAGCCCGGCCCCAAGCTCAGCCTATCACCTGGCCTCCAGCTTGTCCAGCCTGACACCCAGCTTTAGTTTAGTGGGGCCTTACCCAGACTTTCTGTTTCAGCGGGGTCTCACCTCGCCTCCAACTCAACACAGCCTGACACCCGGCCTTAGTCTGGTGGAACACACCTGGCCTCTATGGACTCATGGGCCCCATCTCTGGGCCTACAACCCCCATCTCCAAGACTCCAAGTCCTGTGCTTGGGCTCCAAGCGACATCCCTGGACAATAAGTTTCCCTGACTCTAAGCCCCATCCTCGGACTCCAAGCCCCATCCCTGGCCTCTTTCTCTCTCTCAGGCCCCAGACCCCCTCACTATGGGATCCAAGCCCCTCACTCTTGCACTAAGGCTCCAAGTCCCATCCACTTCTTGACCAAACACCCAATTCCCTATGCTTAGGTCCCCATTGTGATTGACCCACCAGGGATATGGGGGCTGGGGTTTTCAGGAACCCCTACCCAACCACAGGTAGCTCCACCAGGCCACCCTTCTGCAGCAGGGTGCATTTTCAGGTCATGCCCTGGACCATGGAGCCTCTTCCTTCCCCACAGCCCCAGCCCTTACCTCCAGGTGGTGCTGAGCAGCAGCTCAGCTGGTGTTGACCCTCTGGCTTTTGGCAGCAGACTGCTGCCCTGCAGTGCAGGTACCCAGCCCTTATATACAACAGCTGGCCTTATTCCTCAATCAGGCATCAGTGCCTAATTGGGATTACAGCCAGCTGTAGGCTGCCTGGCTGCTGCTTATGCCCCTGTAGGTAACAGAGCAGCCTGTGCTCTATTGCAGAAACTAATACAGGAGATGCAGCAGCCCTTTAATTCAAGCAGCTTTTGGAGATACTCTAATTAAAGTGAAGCCCCCCCCGACCACCCCCAGAGCACATGTAAAAGTGCCCTTTGTTCAGATTGAAAGGGCAGTAACTGCTGCATGGAACATGGTTGTATGAGTTAGGAACTTCAAAGGATTTAGGCACTGATCTGACTCATCTCTGGATTGCAAGGGAACTTAAGTGGGAATTAAATGCTATGACTGGATTGTTGTTGAACATACCTAGAAGCTCAAGAGGAGACACCCACAAAACTTTGCAGGCCTAAATGGAGAGGATGCCCAAACTCCCACGTCTACTGAGTCTTGCAGAATTGGGGCAAAAATAATTGCTCTTTAAAACTTAAGTGTACAAATTCTGCCTGAGTCCTAGCACTATGATGGGATGTACATATACACACACATAAATATATATGTACATGCATATGCATACATACATACAGTACATAGATACATACAGAGTCTCTTCTGTACCAGGATGTTGGATGATCTTAGGTTGGACAGTGAAAATAGCTTTGGGAATAAATAGGTATATTTCAAATTCCATAGACATACACTCCATTGCACACACAAGTACACACATACACACCCCTACTTATATATGCTAATAATATGTGTGTGTATGTATGTATATACACATACATTAACAGATATAGGGGGAGGTGTGTGGGTGTGAGTGTACTCGTGTGCGCAATGGAGTGTATGTCTATAGAATTTGAAATGTACCTATTTATTCCCAAAGCTATTTTCACTGTTCAAACTAAAATCATCCAAAATTCTGGTCCAGATGAGCCTGATGATTTTACTGTCGCTCACAGAGATGAACGTACTAGAAATACAGACATATTTAATAGATTATTAGCATAAGACTCCTGGGTTTCCTACACTACTTCTCTAAAGCAAGGAACATCTCTTTGGTGTTATCATAAGGAGTTACTGCTAGTTTTAGCTTGTATTTATTTTGTTGTTTTAATCCATATTATATTATACCTGGTTCAGGTACTTTCTTTGATTAACATTCAGCATGGGTGTCTGTTCCCTCCCCCTCCCCCTCCCCAGTATATTTTTTTACCAGCCCAGCCAAAAGCTGTCAGCAACATTATACCTTTATATATCAACTTTATTGCATAAAATTTCAATAAGTAGATCTTTTAAAAAATCATATGTATACTTTTAAACCAAATATTTTTATTGAGATAAAATGGATGTATCTGACACTCAGGCAATTGTGATACAGAGGGCTATATATGTTCAATACCTTTTATACTCGCAGTAAATAGAAAGTGATGTTCACAGTACTGAGATCTCTTCCATCAATTGTTTAGCCATATTATAGGTATGATTCCATGTTATTATCTTATCCCCTTCCTCTAGCATCTCAAATGCCCTGCATTTGTTACATAACTGCTATATAAGTGACATTTGGGGGATTTAAATTTAAATAGGTTGCAGGGAAAATATATAGTTCATATGAAGGATTTATGACGTTCCTTACAGTTTTCTGGTGCTGACCTCCTGGATGGTATTGTGTGTTTGTGTTGTTGGCTGTGGGAGACTTCCTTTGTTTGTATTGCCTGTCTACAAAATCAGACCCATTCTTATAAGCATTTCCCAAATATTTGATCATGTCAGCAGTTACATGAACTCCCATGGACCTAATGGGGGGGGATCCCAGTACAAGGCCTATGCACTGCTGAAGCTTTCAAAATACCACTTAAAATGTGATACACAGTCATGGCTCCTGGCAGATTAGGTGTGCAATTCCAAGACTGTAAGCTCCTTCAAGTGGGTCCTGACTGAATAGTGCTAAATAAGTGATGATTGAGTTGGGATGTGATCAACATATCAGAGTTGGAAGACTTTGTCCCCATCACTGGATCACTGCACAATAGAGATCAAGGGTGTAGGTTGTAGCCATGTTGGTCTAAGGATACAGGCAGGCAAAGTTATTTGAGTAAATCTGATATCTTTTATTACACCAACTCAAAATACACCAACTCAAATAGTTGGAAAAAATTATTTGTAGCAAGCTTTGGGGTATAAATACCCTTCAGCAGGCTGAGGACACACCAACTGCAGATGCTACCTCAGCCTGATGAACAGTATTTATACCTGAAAGCTTGTTAAAAAGATTTTTTTCCAACTATTTGAGTTGGTCTAATAAAAGATATTAGGTGGGTGGGTGGGTAGGTATGCCCTCCTGGATCCCCACTGAAGTCAATGGGTCTGTACCCTGCTCCAGCAATCACCCTATAGGCAAGAACTTGAAGCATTTGCATACCCAGGCTGGGACATCGGGGGGAATGAAGCTGTTGTAAACTCAAAGCAGGGCAGGAACTCAAGGAAAGAGTTAACAGAATCCATGCTTACTTACTTCTTCTAGCAGCCTTGAGCAGTTGGTGACTTTGCCATTAAATATTTTCACATGTAGGTTTTCTATTTGCCTTGAATTACTGAAATACACTAAGCACATCTCTCCAAGGACCCAAAGCGATGGTGTAATAGGTTCCTGCTAATAGCTTGAAACTGTACAGCAATCTAGTTTTAAAATACAACACAAATCTTTATCTAAAAGCACTAACACCTCACTCCTGTGTTCGCAGAGTATGTTTTCACATTTCCTCTCGCAATGCATAGCAGGGAGGGGGTGGACGGGGGGGAACAGCTACAAGAGAAATGATGCATTCCGGGCAAAGAGCCAATTTAAAAAGTCTGTTCTCTCCAGTTTGCTGTCACTTGTCGCGGTTAAACAAAACACGGAATAGAAAAAGAGAAATTGGCTTCAGTGTAAATGTCAACATTCTGATTAAAGCAAACACGAAGCATTCACAACTCTTGACAAAAAAAAAAATAAATTGAATTATGAAGGGTATGCAAATTAGGCCCTTAGTCTGTGTGATTAAGGGTATGTATGAATTTGCATTTTCTTTTTGTATTATTAAAGCCCATGTCACAGGACAGGGTGCATGAGACTGTGCACGCATGCTTTTGCATGTCTTTGTATGCTGCCGTATGCAAGAGTTAGTGCAGTTGTGCCTTTGTGTGTGTGAACAGCTCTGTGCGTTTGTGGGCGTTGATGTGTGCACGTGCACTTGTGCGTGTGCACTGTTGGGGAGGCGCATCTGTGGATGTGTGTGTGTGGGGACATTTGTGGGTGAGTGCATCTGGTGTGCGTGGAGAAAACCTATTTTTCAGCTTCTGAGATGGGTTCATCTTCAAATACACAAGTATGTAAATAATATGTAAATAAACTCATTTGATGTCAGAAATGAGTATAGACTTTTAAAACTGAGAAACAGTGGGCCATAATAGTAAAAAAAATCCTTATCTATTGAGAATATTTTAAATCTATCATTTTCCAAGAAGAGTAAGAGAGAGTTACAAAAAATATATTAATAATTTAGATATGGGTAGGATACGGTCCCAGTTCCTTCCTATCTCGTTAGACACAGACCTTGGAAATTGAATTGTTTGAAATGTGCTTTTGCAAAGCTCTCAGCATGCATCCATGACATGAAATTTTAAAGCTAGTATAATACATTTGAATTCTGTAATTAAAATTAATGGGAAAATGAAAAATAAATGGCCTGCATTGGTCCAAGTTCCCTAAGGTGGAATTTATTTTACTGATGTGACATGTTTTGTATGAGGAGTGTGTGTGTTGGGGGGGGTATTTAATATGTCTATATTGGCATATTTGTGTTATCTATGTGGGATTGCGGTGTGTATATATGAATACGAGTGCCTGGTTCTATGGTTTAAACGAATCCCTAGCCAATAAATATATAAATACATCAAAATAGCATGTAAGACACCAGACAGCTGGCTTTCGAACATGTTTCTATTTAGCCACTGCAGTGGTTGTACAGTCCAAAGACTGTACTTATGCTGACATTACTCCAGGACACTGGAAGCTACCTCCTCCTCTCCTCAGAAAATGTGTACCAAAAAGCAATACAAGGAGATTACCACCGATTTATTTTTAATAAGGGCATTAAAAAAACATAGATTATATTTTTAAGCATCTATAGAGAATGTGGAAACTGGTATGAAAAACACTCGACATGTTCAAAGAAAGATGGGGTTTATCTAGGTTACTAACAGCATGGTGTCCCCACATCTTGCTGTTTTGCTAGTGAAGGAAACGTTATACTAATATGTTCAGGTTGTGTAGCAACTTGGACAGCAAGATCACCTGAATCTGTCTCCTATGTTTTCTCCTTCAGCAGTGAGGAGTTGAATGCAAAGCCAGGCTTCCTTCCTTCCTTCCTTGTAAAAAATACTTTTTTAGTCAAAGTGGAAGGACACTGTCGATCAATCTATTAACCAACCGATGGATCTATCGATCAGTTGATCCATCCTGTTCTCATCATTGTGTTATCGTAACGCCTCCCTAACTGCCTCATGGACTATGGAAGCAAAACCCTCAAGCTATTAATTTTTTTTTATCATCATGATTCTTAATTTAAAAAAAGATATTGTCCCATTTCTGTTGCTCCCTGACAGAACCATACACTAAAGGAAAAATGGCTCATCGAGGCTTTGCTGGGATGAGACCTGAATTCTCAGCCCCTTGCAAGATCAAGACATTAAAGACCAAGAGTAGGCAACAAATTCTAGTTCCAAAGTATCTGTCTTCTTCGTTAGCTTGAGCTCATCAGTACTTCCCAGTCCTCTGTGCATCGAAAACAAATGGCAAATGGCACGGCTGTTTAAGTACCACAGGAATCTCAGTTGCAGGAAGGGGCCATAATACCTTTTGATGCCTCAACTGAGCCATGCAATTGAGCCACACACCCTGCTCCACTCCCCTTATTTTTAAGCCTGGAGGCTCAGTGATGTCCACAAATCAGATCCCTTTACAATGCCTCAAGTCCAGCACCCACAATTCTTGGCCAAGGTTCACAATTTTTGGTTGATTTGAAGGCTGCAGAATGGCTCTAACCTTGGTATGAACAAAGCCCTAAATATTGTGCAGTGAGACCAGATCCTTCTGAACTGAATTATTTTAGTGCAGAAGTGGAGAGGGGAGGGGAAGAATCCTCCCGGGAGCACAAGCATGGTCTGAGCCCAACCACTTCTATAAAGGTAAATGCCACAAGGAAACTATTCTGGTGGGCAAGAAGCTAAAAATAAGAGAACATCAATTAAGCTAATAAACAGTCAGGTCCTAACCAAGACTTTAGAAAGCATTTCTTGCTGCAGAAGATAATTAATGTGGGGAAGAGTTAAACAAAGAAAGTTAAAGAAGCTCCTTCTCTGAGTATATTCAAGGAAGGGTTAGGCAGGAAACTATTTTACAGCAGAATTTCATCACCAAATCACCCCAGTGGCAACTATTGTTAATTGTCACCCTTGTTTGTAGCTAAAAGGCCAAGGACTGGCTAGACCATGGAGTCAGCAACGGTAGCTGCTACTTTTGTCCCATTGCTAATTCTTTGGCTTTTTCGCACTTATATTGCTTTTCCTCCGCCTCCCCCCACTCCCCCAATCTTCAATAGGAACTAATTAACCAGCTTCCTGAAATGGCCTTTCTGAGTTAG
>NW_017729024.1:170121157-170127582 GCF_001723915.1 Gavialis gangeticus | reverse complement strand
ATATATATATATATATATATATATATATATATATATATATATATATATATATATATATATATATATATATATATATATATATATATATATATATATATATATATATATATATATATTTCTACTTTTTAATTCTTTTCCCTTCCCAGATGAAAACTATTTTTATTATAAATATGATTCCTATTAAAGATAAGCTTTGGGCTGTATCTTTATTAATCCCAGAGAAGATAACATTCAACAGGGAGAAGGGAAATAAATGTTGGAGAACAAGGCAAGACAAGGGTGAGAATGAGATTGGCACAAAGGAGACACAGGCAAATATACTGTGTCTATGGAGCTGTCTCTATAGCGTGTCTCAAGTTGTGCCCCAGTTAACAAGCTGCTCGGGGGACCACACTGTTGGGTAAGCCAAAAAAGAAAATAAATGAGTGGGGGCTGAAAGTACTAATGAGTACAAGTAGTATGCATACTTAAATAAGAGGAAAAAAGGTAGAATTTACAGGAATAATCTATAAAAAGATGTGAAATGCAGAAACACTTAAGAAGGAAAATAAGTATTAAGGTCAATGACCAGAGGTTTAATATGATTCTCAGGAATGGAATGGCATTAAGGGAAAGGAAAAATTAGGCTAAATATCATGGATAAACAATAGATCCTAGCTGTGAAATGCATTATACTCTGAGATAATTTTCCTCTTGGAAAAGGTAGAAGATCTGTAGATCAGCACTGGGGAGTTCACAACTGGAGTACTGTGTCCAGTTTTTGGCCCCCCACTACAGAAAAGATGTGGGAAAGTTGGAGAGGGTCCAGTGGAGGGCAATGAAAAGGGTTCAGAGGCTGGGGGACACGACACCCGAGGGGAAACTGAGGGAACTGGTTTTATTTAATCTGGAGAAGGGAAGTCTGGGGGGATTGAATAGCAGCCTTCAACTCCCTGCAGGGGGGCTGCAAAGAAGATGGAGCTGGACTGTTCTCAGTGGGGGCAGATGGACAGGACAAGGAGCAATGGGCTCAAGTTGGGAAGGGCAGTTCAGGTTATGTTAGACTTTGACTTTCTGTGGCACCCAACGACTAGGGAGACGATGATTTAATTGCTTATGGGACCTGTTAGTCATTAGCCAGAGCAGGCCGAGAGGAAACACCAGCACACATTGGTTGCAACAGCTTTATTTAGAATGGAGACAGCTTCAGATTAGCTCCTAAAAAACAATAAACTGTCGAGCCTCAGTGAACAATACTTTTTTTCCCACATTTATACACTTTGGTTTAGGTTCATTAACATTTACTTCATCTTTGTTCCTTCGCCTAAGATTCTAAGTCTAAAATCCAGAAATAGACTGGACAAAATAAATACATAAATATGCCTTGAAAATGCACACCCTCCTTCTCAGGTAAGGAAATGAAATGGAAATATGGAAATAAAACTGGCCTTTTCATCTCTAAATTTCAGGACTGGGTTTGATCAGAATTGCTGGATTCTCTTTCACTTCTTAATCTCGCATTCCTCACATTTACCTGTGTCCTGATGTTTCTGAAAGTGGTGCTAAGCAAGACTATAGACAACATGGACGTTGATGGGACATGGTACATTCTGTGTTTTAGAAGTTAAAGAGGTCACATAATTAGAGCAGGGCTGGAAGAGACAGCAGACTGGACTTTTCTTTCCAACTTTCCTAATGACTTTCAATGGATTTTAGGCCACTTCAGCTGCTAAGTGTCTGCTTTTCCCCTTCTGTAGAACAGGAATAATGATGCTATATGATTTTCATCTTGCACCTATTCTCAGACTGCCAACAACATGGGTTTCAAATCATTATATGTAGGGTAGAAGAACACAGGACTTGGATTTAAACCAGGGATGCTCAACCCTGGGTCCACAGGCCAGTTCTGGCCCCTGATGGCCTGTGATGTTCCCTATGAATCTGGAGCCTGAAAACACTGTCAGGAAATTCACTGATGTGCTGGTGAGCTCAGAGTGCTGCTCCCAGGTGTTTCTAGCAGATGAAGTATGGTCTGTGTTACAGATGGAAGGCAAAAAATGGGCATAGCCCTTGCCAATTTTGTCCCTGAAAAATTCCTACCCAACCCCCAAGCTGACACTTGGTTTCACCCTGACCATGCGAGCAAGGCAAACTTAATCAGGCACCTGAGACAATCCTTTCTGCCTCTTCAAAACACTTGAAGATGCGCCTGCTCTGTATGCCATCTTCAGCCATGGCCAATCTCTGATGCTTCAAAGGAAGTAAAAATGAACCCCACCAATCAATCTATGCATAATCCTTCCTGACCCCTACAGGGGAGCAGTCAAAGCCCTGAAGCATGAATGTCAATTATAAGCATTGCCTTAATTAAAAACTGCAGGTGTTAGGAGGATTTTGAGGGTAATATAGCCCACCCTGTTCTCTTCAAAGTCCATAAAGACATAGATAAATAGAGCTGGACTCATATTCTCTCCAGCTTGTGCACACAGATCAAAGAATTTGTCCTGAAGGCTAAATGAAAGCATGTCTTTCAGAAAATTATCCAATCTCAGTTCTTGTTCTGACTCTTAGTTAGGACTGATTTGCTTCCAGGAATGTGTAAGTCAACTTCCCAGAATGCTATACACACCAGTTTACCCTGCTTGTAGGAGAAGTGCACTGCCGAGCTCTCTAGATCAACCACAATCAAACATTAAGGTCCATAAAAGCTGTTCATATTCCTGGATCAACATTCAGCACTGGATCATCAAAGGTTTCACTGAATCACCTAAACCTGGGTCAAGTCTTAAGGGATTTGGATGGATGTTTCGGGTGCCACAGCAAAACCCAGAGTGATTGACAATAACCTGCTGATCGCAACTGAGTTCTTCTTTCAGTATTGTAATTTATACCAAGTGCAAAAAGGAGCAAAATGGAACTGGAGGAAATAGCTGTGTAAACTTCCTCCAGCTCTGTTACTCAACTGTTTTGTTTCACCTAATGACAAAAGAAAACAGGAGGTAGGAGAAAGCCACATAGCGCCTGCCCAACCATCTTCTCAATGGCTGTATCTATGGAGGTTTTGCTCTTCCAAGCTTTTGTCTGATGGGCTGCAAGTTGTCATGCTACAGTGGAAGTATCAGCAGAGTTTATATCTTCTGCAACGAGCAATTGCAAGTCTCCAGCCCCCGGAGGGAGAGAGACGTGGACGGTATATATATCTGAATAAATACATTGCTAGGCAGCTCTTCACAACATGGTCTTCCATCCTCTTTCTAGGAAGAAGCTACACCATGCACTTCTTTTTTTCTGGTCTTACTCCTGCAACTGAACTAGAATAGCTTGTTTGATGTACTGCAGGATCACTTCTTCCACTCTGCATCCCATACTGTCCTTGCACTAGATAGGATCAAACCTCAAAGGCTTGCACTAACCATCTTTGGACTGTGCTTCCTTCATGGCTTCCTTTAGAAGGATTCTGTGTTCCCCTCCTGGGTTGCCAAAGCTGTTGTTGGGATGCCTCTCAAAGGATATAGTCTGTATTTAGAGCAAACTATCCAAATAGTTTTCCTGTATATCCCAACAACCAAGGAACAATCGGAGAGTTACACCAATTTTCTGCCACACATTCCCTTCCCATGGCTATGAATGTTGTTTCTTTTCACTGCATTGTGGCAGGACACAGTTTATTCAACACAAAAAAGCCATGTATCAGTTCTTCTTGTTCCAACCTATTATAATAACTTCTCTTTTACTGAAGATGTCATCCCTGATATTTATGGCTGAGATGTAGGAGCAAAGAGCTCTCACATCACATGCAACCAACACAACTGCAGTCTCTGATCCTGTGTTTTATCATGATTGTTTTAGAGGTCCAACTCCCAACTTGGCTTTGAAACCCAATTTTCCTAATGGTAGAAAAAGTCCATTAGCTGTGTTAGTCTGAAGTTACACTGAAGGCAGAGCAGGATGGCACATTATACACAAACTTTGATGTCTCTCTGAATGAGTTAGTCTAAAGGGTGCCACCCCACCCTGCCCTCAGACAGAGTTTGACAAAGTCTTTTTTTTTTTTTTGCCTCTGGTTACAATTTGGCCTAAAGTCTGTGGTTAGATCAACCTTCTTGGTTCTAATTTCTCCTGCATGTCAACATTTCCAAGAGAAAGGGATTTCAGTGATTTTGTTTCTTCACTTTTTTTGTCTGGTTGTGTTTTGTGCATCAGTGGGGAGATACTGCAGTGAGAAATACCATGGATAGAAGCTGGGACTCCCATAGACAAATTCGATCTAATTCCACTGAAGAGGGCTAGGGAGAGAGGGGAAAACTAATGTTCAACTATGACAGAAATGGACAACTGTAGCCCAAAATATACCCTCAGATGACTGACCTGCAGGATTAAATACCCTTCAAGGTTCCTTCCTTCAATCCTTCCTTCCTTTCTCTTGTAAGTACTCGGGGGATGGAGGGTGAGTGGGATGGAAGCTGTCTATTCATTACTTGCAAGCCCAATGAAATTACCAGGGGCGAAAGAATTATGATGGCATGAGTGGTCAGAAGTGGAAACAACTCATTGTAGTGTATTCTTATATTGTTGGATATGTCAGAAGAAGCCCTGAGAAGCATGAGGGATAGGATGGGTTTTCATTCACAGACTTCCATTCATCTTTTTTGAGCTGGTGTCATTAATAGACAAATGGATCATTTAGACCAATGGATCATTTAGACTGGTTTCTAAATAACACAGGCCATAGACTGTTACCCACAAGCCATACCACACTGAATTAAAAGCCTGGGACTGATCCAGTGGTTGAACCACTCAGGGAGGATCTCAGGAGTTATGGGCTCTGTTCCTGTTTCTACCACAGATTCCCCACCCCTTCCTTCTCAACTATGCCCCACTCCCCCGGAAGTCACTTGTTCGTGCAAGGAATTGCCTGGTTCTTTGTGAGCCAAGCTGACTATGAACCTGCTTGTACCCTCTGTCTTCCTTATCTATTTGGGAAAATCCTATTTCACTTAATGCACCCAAATTCCCCTTACAAAGCTGTGTAACTGCAGCTTGTGCCACCTATGCCTAGTTTGTGATTCAGCTCTGTGACACAAAGTGATTTAAGTCCACTGAGCTAACTCAGTCATTTTGTACATTAACTGGGCAGGTATACAGTGATATACCCAAGCCCCAGTGCATGTGTAATGATGGAAAAGTCCCAACATTTTAGCTGGCCAAAACTTTGTGAGTAGTAGGTATTATACATCAGACAGAATGCCCTGCCATTTTAGCTCAATAGTCTAGGGTTGAGAATAACTTCCAATGGAGTGGGAGACAGGTCCTGAACTCTTTCATTTAGGGAAGATCTGAATCTTTATCTCTGGCTTGCTGGCAAAGTGCTCATACCACCAGACCTAACACTGGGTGTATCTACATGAGATGTTTACTGTGCAGTAGCCTAATGATCTATGCCATAAATGTTGCATGTCTACACAGGTGACCCTATTAGGCTGGAGTAAAATAATTTACTTTGCAACAGGATAGTACTTGTAAATACACGTACTATCCTGCTGTGAAGTAAAAAACTCTGCAGCAGTGCATGTGTAGATGCTGCACTGGCCGGCTGAGGCTGCCAGCTGGCATGTCCTGCACTGCAGTACCCTCATGCCCCACCTAACTCGTCCGCAGTGCTTTGAGCCTGGGGGACCAGCCCTGCACTGTCAGGGTCCCCTGCCAGCCAGGGCTGCTCCAATATGGCTCAATTTTCTGTTATCCTGGCACAAGTGTAAATGCACACCCAGGAACAATAAATTCCAGTCCAATAGACCTATTGCAGAGTTTATTCCAGCATAGAAATATGCACGTGTAGATGCACCATTGGGCATTAAGTCCTTTTCTAGCTCTCTTCTCAGAGATGGCCCATGGAGCAGTCAAGATTGGGAGATATGTGATTCCTGGAGGAAGACAGCAATGGGTATGTGGCTCAGTGAAAAGGATGTTTCTGCGGGCTCTTAATCCAAATGGGGCAGAAGCTTCCCCACTGCTCTTTATTCAATGGGTATTAAATGAAAGTGCAATGGGTCAGTGTCAAGAGAAGGGCAGGGAAATAGGGCTGTGTGAAGCTGTGATCGCTGATTTGATTTGGCAGAGATTCGGCCCAATTTGGCAGCCGAATCTCCGAATCCAAATCAACTCAGGAGACACTTTAATCTCCCGGAATCGAATTGGAGCCCTCCAAATCGATTTGGAGAGACACAGCTTTAAATGTTTTTTCTACATACCTCAAGGCACCAGGCAGTTCGTAAATGCTGAGATGCTGGAGCTGATGGAGCATCCCATGGGAGTGTGGGGGAGTCCCCAGCATGCTCGGCAGGGGACCCGGAAGTGGACCAGAAGCCCCCTGGCTCAGTGACTGGTGCCTCCTGGGTCTGTGGGGACCAGAAGTAGACTTCCAGGTTCGCCACCAAGCACGCCAG
>NW_017729024.1:170104431-170116157 GCF_001723915.1 Gavialis gangeticus | reverse complement strand
TGGCAGAGATTCGGCCCAATTTGGCAGCCGAATCTCCGAATCCAAATCAACTCAGGAGACACTTTAATCTCCCGGAATCGAATTGGAGCCCTCCAAATCGATTTGGAGAGACACAGCTTTAAATGTTTTTTCTACATACCTCAAGGCACCAGGCAGTTCGTAAATGCTGAGATGCTGGAGCTGATGGAGCATCCCATGGGAGTGTGGGGGAGTCCCCAGCATGCTCGGCAGGGGACCCGGAAGTGGACCAGAAGCCCCCTGGCTCAGTGACTGGTGCCTCCTGGGTCTGTGGGGACCAGAAGTAGACTTCCAGGTTCGCCACCAAGCATGCCAGAGCCTCCCTGCACTCCTGTGGGATGCTCCATCCACCCCAGCATTGCAGCATTCACAAGCCATCTGGCACCTCAAGTATGCAGCAAAAAACATTTAAAGCTGTCTAAGGCTGAATCGCTGATTCGCTGAATTAGCATCTGATCTTCAGATTCAGCCAAATCAAATCAGGACAGTGATCTGAATCCATGAATTGAATCACTGTCCCTGATTCGGGTTGAATCCGAACTGAATATGGCCTGCTTCTCACACCCCTACTGGGGAATGCTCTGCTCAGTTTGCTGAAGGGCAAAGTAGGATGCAGAAGTTCATGAAAAGGCCTAAACCCTGCAGTTATGCAGCTGTGTATGAGCTATTTAAAGGAGTAAACTGAAACAGGATTTATCCCTTTGACTCTTACAGTTGGTATGTACAGCTCCAAGCACTGTAAGGCTTCCTGTCTTCCTTGTCAAGTCCTGCAGACGTTGAAAGAAGAAAAAGTTAATAGAGCATAGAGTCTGTTTATTTCTTAAAGACTGATATGCAATAAATGATGGCACTATCACTGTGGCTATGTGTCTTTTTTATAAGACAGAATGATGAAAAACTGGCACTTTGTTGCCTTTGTTACATATTGCCCATGCTCTGTTAGAAAAGGAGAAATGGCATTTTAAATAAAAGCATGCATTTCTACAAACGGTGTAACCAGCTATTTTCTGAAACCTCAATATTTTATGAAGCGGCCTGCCTTGTAATTGGTAAAGCTAGTGATTTAAAAGTAAAATGACAATCAAGCAGCCAATGTGAGAAATTAGGCAATGTCCATTATATCAGAAATCTGCATAATTTATGACCAGAGAATTTCAGCAAGGAAAATAAAAGGGCTCATTGTTGTCTCAGGGCCCGATCGAAAGCCCTGTGTAATCAGCTGGAACCTTTCTACTGACATCAGTGGGTTGCAGATCTGGCTCTATGTATTTTTTAAAGCAAATTTGCTTAAGGGAAGCCCTGGAAAGCCTTTTTTTCTTCCTTTTTTCCCCCTTTTCCCCCCCTTTTTTAACAGGTATCATGGTTAAAATGTTTCTCTGGAATTTCCTGATCCCCCATGAAATCTGTGGAGGAAATTTGTCTCAAATATGTATTAAAACATAAAAAAAGTGTCAATACCAAGAAGGTAGAGGAATTCTTAAAGGTAATATGAGATGGTCTACAGCTAGAGATAATTGGCCTCAATCGCTAAAGCATTGAAGAAGATACTTACACCTGTCAGGGCCACACTTAAGTGTAGGCTTAATTTTAAGTAGGGCTTACATGCAGTTTTGAATAATACTGGTTCCCTGAATTATGGTCAATGGCAGAGGAATAAGCAATGGTACCTTTCAGCTGAATAGTCAAGGAGGAAATTAAAACAAACACACACACACACACACACACACACACACACACACACACACACACACACACACACACACACACCCCTACTTCTCTACTACTGAGATGCATTTAGACTGTAAAATAATCTCCCATTGCAGAAGCTCCATTGTAGGTATCAGGTAGCACCAGACTCAACAAAAAAGACTGAAACAAAGCATAGGATAGGGCACAATCCTGCAGCAAAGGTGACAAAACGGGCCCTTTTGAAAGACATCCCATGAATTTATGACTGCCATCCTGTTACCTGGAGAGAGTGTTATTAAGGGATTGGAACAGAGAATGTATGCTGCATGATCCTGAAGAAACATATATTAATGTATATTTAGATCTATCTATCCAGATGGCTATAGCTATATCTAACCACAATAAAATAGCTGAGCTCTCTCAAGTGGTACGCCTTTAAGTTAAACTTTATTGAAATAAAATAGGGAAAGAACAATACATTTTGCATTCTTCAGAAGCCAGTGTTCAATAAGTACTAAGTTTTGATCGATTGATACGGTGTCATATTTGACTAAAGAGGTGGGAAAGTTGCTACTGTTGCTTTGTGCTGGCTAGAAGAAGAATGCACTATTGATTTTATATGTTGGATGGGCTGTCAGTGTACAGTGCATTGTTGATTTTGACTTTTATAGCCAACATGTTTCCTTTAATTGGATCATTTGTAAAAGAGAGGAGGGTACCTGTTCCCTTCTGACAGTGACTGATTACAATCATTTCATGTTTGTCAATATTTGATAAACCCACGGTTACCCAACAACATGGCTGAAAACAGCATCTTTATGCATTTGCTTGTTTTCCCTTTTCCCATTCTTGATTTTAGCCCAATGTAACTAGCAACTTGTACTTGGTAACTTTTTGCATTTATTCACCCTCTCATTTCCTGGAAGAGGGAAATTCAATAGGTTTCCAGCTGGAATCTGCACCAATGCTGGCTCTTGGAGAGACGTCCTGCCCTCCCCTCCCTTTGTGTTGCCATCACACTTTTCTTTGGTGATTCACAGGCTTCTGCAACTGCGCGACTAAGATGCACAGAGCCTGCCTTGAATTTCCAGCTGTCAGATCTCTAACACAGTGAACCAAGAATAGCAGCGCCGTAACCCATCATTACTCCGAAACTTTCCTCCTTCTTCTCCTTCTTCCCGTCGTTATTATTTTGCATAATGCTGGATGCAAATGAGAAGATCACTACAGAGAGGTCTGGATCTCAAGGAAGACTTGAGATATGCTCGTGTGGCATTGTTATAAATTATTTGAAGGGAATGCGTGTTGGTATTTTAATTGTGTCTTTGATGCTCAGTTCACAGATGGCTGCTAATTTCATCTGATGTACTGAACAGTTCTCTGTTTTACTCTTGAAAGAGAAGATGTATTTGCCAGTCAGGCTCAATCTTTGTTCTCTTCTGCTTAGTAAAGCAAAACCTTTTTCATTTTCACCTATGTTAATTAGGACTAGTAATGTAAAGATGCTCTTGTGAAGCCCAGCATGAAAACTTTCAAGGCGCACAAGGGCTCCCAGGTGGAGACAACACTCCAGGTCACAAACCACATATCATCATGTGAACCTTGAGGCTGCCTCTCCTGGGCACATCTGTGGTGAAGATGATGAGGAAGAGATGAGGACAACCTGAGCTGGTTGCTTCCTGGGAACTTTGCTCATCCAGCTGTTGCTCTAAAACACATAAAGAAGATAGATTATAACAACAGCACCCAAAAAGTGATTTACTTCATAGTGACTGGGGAAGGCCTGATTGGCTACAAGATTCTGGGTCATCCCATTTCCATCCCTCTTTGAAGAAGAGTTTATAGCCAGGATATATACTGCATGTTTGCTCTTGATAGCGGAGGGATAGCATCATCGGCATGGTGACCCAAGGTGGCCACTCTACTCCTATGGTCCAAAGAGCTTGAAGGCCACTGAAAACACTATGAAGGAAGGAGTTACCAACCTGACTACTTCAGTTTAGGGCCATTGCTGTTCAAGAGGAGAAGAAACATGAGACTGAATTGGTCAGAGGAACTGGAGCTCTCAGCAACAGTAGAGGACTTAAATTTAGGGAAATAGACCACCCCAAAAGAATAAGGCATCATCAGTTTTGACAAAACAATAAGGAAGAAAGCATCTGTGATGAAAAAAAAAAAATCCTGGAGAGCAAGGGAACGTGAGTAGGGGGTAAGTGCAGGGAGGAGAGAACAAGGTGGGGGAATAGAAAGTTAAGTAAATTGTGTGACATCCCCTCCTCCCCGCAAGCAATTTCTGTTGGAAACAACTGACCTTTTTCCGACAAAAGGAGATAGAGAAATTGGTCAAAAACACCTTTTTGTTTAAGTACCACTTATGTGTCTGCTTTCAACTGCTGAGCAGCAGGTTAATGCTTAAATTCAAAGGAAGATCTGGGCCTCAGTATCTAAAGGATTCATCTAGGATGCAGCTGACCTAGTCAGTCCCTAGGACCTGCTCCACTCAGGGAGGCTGACGCTCATGTACCCGCGTCCTGGGGAGTCCTCCTCACCAGCTGGCCATGAGCATTGTTGGTAGGAGATGCACCCATCGCCTCCCGATGGAGTTGTGTCACTGTGTGGAAAGGAAGGTATGGTTTTTCAGCCAGAAGGGAGCATGACTTTGTAATCCTGTGTTTAGCGTGCTCACCTTGGAGAGGAGAAACCAGATACCAATCTTGGATCCAGACAGCTTATGTATTCTACAGGAAGACATCCCTGGGCAAATGCAGTCAGTCAAAGGCATTTTTCTTATGGCATTTTTTACAGTTGGGGCTGATCCAAAAGTTTCCATCAATATTTTTTAATGGAAAACAAAAATATTCACCAAAACGGTCTGCCTTGTTGGGGGGAGTGTTGACTTTTTGTTGACCCCCCTCTGTGCCCCCCAAAACCCGAAACAGATAAGAGAGGACCTGTCCACCCACTTTTTCTTTCTTTTTGACTGAAATCCCCAACACTTTCTCTGAGAAATGCCGGCTCAGTGCTTTACAGGAGCTGCAGTTTGAGTGTTTTATTCTCTCTACTTCTCTATGGGCTGCTCTCTGTAGCCAGACTATTTCCCCCCATGATATTTCCCCCACGGTGAGCTGCAGGGACTCACAAAGGCCGGGGATAATTGCCCAGGATGGTGCAGTCCAGACGTGAAGGTTGGCCACTGACAAGGACTGGGGGCATAAGGCACTCAAATTACAAGTCCCAGAAAACACCCAAACAACATTTCTTAATCAATTCTGTTTTCTTCGAGCAGATTTTCTTGTTCCCTTTTCTTCTTTTTTTCTTTTTAGTTTTTGATTGTCATTATTTTGCTGAAAAATAGATTCATAGATTGTAAGCCGGAAGGGACCTTGGAAAATCATCGCATGAACGGCTCATGCCCCCGGCAGCTGGGGGGGCATGGCTGCGCTGGTGGTGGCGGGAGCCCAGCAGTGGTAAGTTGGAGCTCCTGCAGATGCTGCCAGCACTGTTGGTGGTGGAGGGTGGGTGGTGAGTGCCAACCAGGGGTCAGCAACCACCTGCAGGTGCTGCCAGTGTCGTGGACTGCCCGCAGACACTGCCAGTGGTGTCAGTGGTGGGGTGGCAAGCGGTGACCACCCACAGGAACTACCGACAATATAGGCGGTGCCTTTTTGCAGGGGGTGCACCGCCATGCTCAGGGGGTGCACGTGCACCCGTGTGCACCCCCTATGCATCACCCCTGCTTGTGTCCAGCCCCCTGCACCAAGCAGGAAAGGTAACTGGGGGTCAGGTGACCCCAACAGGGTGATTGTCCAGTCTCCACTTGAAGATCTCCAGGGTAGGTGATTGCACCACCTCTGGAGGGAGTTTATTCCACAGTCTGGCTGTGAAGGAGTTTTTCCTACTGTTGAATCAACATCTTCAGTACAGATTTTTCTTTTTTTTGATAAGAATTGGAAAAAAAAAACACATTTTCCAATTAGCTCTCATATGTTTAATTGTTCTGGGAAAAAGAATACCGGACCTGTGGGATTTCAGCCTGGGCTCACCTGTAGGCAGAAGCCATCCAAGTGTACATCGCATTCTGCTCAGTTCAATAAGACGTGAGATGCTCAGACATTTCCACTGGGCCTCATGTCCCTTGCTGCATTATCGTATCTATTAAACATACTGTTTTGTTAAAGATATGTATCCAAAAGAATGATTCCAATTAGGCAGTGATCATTATGAATGAGTGCCTGCTATATTTTTTTTCCAGCAATATGCATTTGTGTCAGCTAAAGAGAGAGTTCTGTCTTCGATTAATTTTATTCCTTGATCTTATCCCTGCCAGTGCATTCAGGTTTCCTTATCCGTTTTAGACACTCCTTATTCACACCAGTTCCTCTAACTAAAGTGCACACATCTGCTAATATCACAGCTTAATTGATGGCATTAGGAGGAAACCCTGCTTCAGCCTTTCAAATGCCCGAGGTAAAACTTTTAGAGCAAACGATTTCCAAGTGAACTCTCCTAGTGCTGTAACTGAAGCCCTCCTCTAACACACACGCGCACACACACACACATACACACACATGCACACACACACACACACACGCACATGCACACCCTTCCCTTCTGAGGGACTAGTCATTTTTATTCATTTCAATAGCAGGTGTGAAATAGTAGCTTGTCATCTGCCTTTTGTAGTGCTGCAAGCCAAAATTATAAATGGTCTGACATTAATGGCAGACCAAAATTTAGTGTCATATTGGTAGTTGGTATTGAAAATGTTTTGATGTGACAGATGAAATGCCTGCTGCAGCAACCTTAGTTAGACTTCAGCCAGATACAGCTGGCAGGAAAAAAAAATGTACAAAAAAAAAAAATGTCTCGCTGTAGGTAACTAATTTTTATGGCATTTCTTCATTCCGCGCCTCTCATTCTTCTTCTTTCTTCCTCTCCTTGCCTTTTTTTTTTTCCCCCTTTAAATTTTGTGGTGAGATTTAGTGCTTTTGAGAGTGCGGGCTGGCATAGCTGAATTTGGAGTCATGCATAGTACTCGTAGATGGCAGGTGAGAGAGTCCCTCAACTTTCATTTTCATTGCAGGCCTAAACATTCAGTGACACCCGCTGCCAGCACAATCCTAGGTTTCCACGTAGCTCTGCAGCGCTGCCTTTAATTTATTCTGAAGTATTGCTGCCTCCACACTACTCCTGAGCTCCACATTACTTTGGTAATGGACTTCTAATCTGAGTCTTCTGGTTTAGTCCTGGGATCCCCTTTATCAAATCATGTAGGCATGACCTGCTGAACCTCCTTTGTGTCCCTGATTTAATCCTCTTATGTCTTCCAGATTTGCTGTGGAACTTTACTCCAAATCTATAACATTTCTCTGGGTGCGTCTACATGAGACACTTTACTGGGTGCATCTACACAAGCCACTAATTGAACCGTATCCTAATAACACTATGCAGTAGCGTGCTGGCCAAAACCTGTATTAATACACTACTGTGGAGTAGCATTAGGCATAGTATTTTACAGCTACTATGTGCTGACACTACTGCACAGTAGCACCATTGCTGCGCATTGACTTAGTACTTGGTTATCCAAGTACGAAACTTAATGTGGAATAACTTTGGTGCATTAACAAACGTGTAGATGTACCCACTAAGCATTAGACTAATCTAAGGCACAATAAAGCATTACCCTCTACACATGCACAGCGATTATTGAACCGACTAATGTGCCATTTTCTAGTACCTGTAAATACGGGTACTAGGAAAACAGTGCATTAACGAATGCACCATACCGTATGTATAGATACTGACAAGCAGCAATTTTGCTCCCGGTCAGCCTAGACAGCAGAGGGCCTCAGGAGCAGGGAGAGCTCCTGGCTTCCAGGTGGTTGCCTCCCAACCATATGGAGATGATGAGGACTCATCCTGATCTCTACGTCTCTGGGACAGAGCTGCCCACAGAGCCAGGACAGATCCCCACCCTCCCACCCCCAGCTTGGGGCAAGCCCTATTCTCCCCCTGGCTGGGACAGAGCTCCTAGAACAGCTCTCCCTGTTGGGACTAAGCTCCTGTGCCCCGCAGCCAGCCTGGGGCTAGCACCTGACAGAGCCTGGACCAACCCCAGGCTGTTTCAGGGGGGCAGAGCAGGGCAGGATCAGCCCTGGATTGGACTCCTGTGAGGCTCAGTTTGCTCCCAGTGGGGGTGCACATGCACTGGTTGTGCTTAGGGACCCTGACTTTTCTACACAAAAAATTCAAGTGGATTAATTGCACATGTAGACGTGCCCTGTGTTTTAATCCTGCAAATGTTTAAAGAGATAAATCATTCATGATCATTAAATTCAACAAGTGTCATATATATATTTAATGGTCTAGTCAAAACAGTCTATAATGAAAGGCACTTTATACTAAACTTGGTCAATGCCCAATTGACAGGTATGAAGATCCCATCAATGATCCTTTCCTTAAAGATTTTCTGCTCGCTCTCTCTTTCTCTCTCTTTCTCATGAAAAGAGTTCTTCTTATTCTTATTTCTAAATAGAAAGACTTAAGACTCATTAATGCATTCATTATAAACTTTACTGAGGCCCTGTGATGAAGTACTCACAATTGGAAGGTATCCTCTGTCTACCCTAGAAATGCTGGGAAGAAGAAAGAAAGATGGAGTACTTGTATAACAACTAGGCTATACCAGAGTCTGAAGTAGACTCAAATGCAAAGCCTTTTCTGTGGTTAAGCAATCTTCTCAAGAATGAAAAAGCACAAGACTTTTTTTTTCTTGTTCTCTATGGCAGCTGACACTATCACGGACCATGATTCAGGAAAACACTTAAACATAAAATTAAGGCCTTAGAATCATGGCATCATAGTATGACAGGAAAGCAGGACTGGAAGGGACCTTGCAAGGTCATCCAGTCCAGCCCCTTGCTCAAAGCATCCCTGACCAGAGCATCCTGGCCAAGTAGCCTTCCATACTCAGAAAGTTGTTAAGCATACGCTTTAAGTATACGTTGAAGAGCTTTGCTGAGTACGGAAGCTTTCATAAACTGAAGCCTCAAAATGCCAGATCACCCGAGGGTATCAGATGATGCACCTAAACTGGAAATCACCAGCATCATCCTCATCTAGTCACAAAACAATAGCATGCATATTGCATTCTAGAAAGCATCAACTTGCTTTCTCAACCATATATTCATTTATTTCAAACTTTGAATATTAATAAGGAAAGTAATAGCTAATAAAATAATCGGACAGAGTACACTCCACTTCTTTGCCTACAGTGTAAGTACATAGTATGATGAACTATGTAACATGGCACTAACTCCCCTCTTTTTTTTTGCTTTTTGCCTGTTGCTTTCCATTATGGCAAACACCCCTTATCTTGATATCAGTTTAGTGCATAAACCACTTAACTGCCTAGGAACTCTTCAGCCTGTCTACTTTGTAATGTAATTGTACTCTGTTTAACTGCATAATTGGTGAAAATAACTAGCAGCTCTTAAATTTCAAGGTTTCTAAAGCAGCTCTGATTTAAACAGGACCTATCAGTCTCGAAGTTGCTATTAAAGGCAGAATGCTGTCAGAGAAACACAGAAAGAAGCCTCAATGAGGTGCAAAAAGGGTTAGCACATACATTTCCTGCAGCTAATGAGCATCTTTTACATTGAGTCTGGATAAGTGTATATTCAGGGGGTACATCTACACACTCATTAATGCGCCGTAGTTACTGTGCATTAAGTTTAGTACCTGGATAACCATGTATTAAATCAATGTGCAGTAACTGGCGCTCCTGTTTAGTTGCACCGGCTTTGCAGTTATGTTTACTGCACAGTAGCCTAATGCTACCGTGCAATAGTGTATTAGCATGAGTTTTGCCCACCACACTACTGGGCAGTGTTATTAGGCTACTGCACAGTCAGCATCCTATGTAGAAGCACCCAGGGTAACTTCCTGGTCTTTCCTCAGTCCTGAAGCTACAGGCTTAAGCAGACCACACTGCACTTTCTCTCCAAAGGGTCACAACTCACTTTGCAAGCAGTTTAAGTTCCCCACCTTCCTTATGACATATTGCACTTAGTGGGTATTATTATAACATATTACCCACTTTTTTACTGACGAGATGTATCAATACAAAGTTAAGTGATAGTCCCAAGTTCTTGCCGTCAGCTACCAGGAGAGGCAATAACGACACTTTCATTGCAAAGCAATTCTGCATCAGCAGCGGGAGGTTTGCTCGGGTCCAGGAATCCTTACTGAGAGATATCCGTCCTTTTCACTGAGGGCTACCCATGCATTCAGATATCAACAGCCCTTATAATTTCTTTTCAGTCCCCTTGGGTAAATAAGGCCTTGATTCTTCATTTAACTGTATGTAGTTACACAACTGTGCTGGCATGGAAGCCAATTCACCAGTTGCAGAAGCAAAGTAGCGACTCGCAGGACTGAGGCTTCCATGAAAACTAATAGCACTGTCTTTTCAGCATTCAACCTATTGTCTTTTAATAAAAAAGGGGAGGAGCAGAGCAAACCATGGACTTTGGGGGATGCTGAGAAAACCTCATTTTGTATCATAGCTAAAATTATGCAACTTTCTAATGGTATCTGTTTTGTGCACCTCACACGCTTTCATAGACACGTGATTTTCTTTTCATAAGTACAAAATTAATTCTGCATTTGATTACGCAAAAACACAGAAACGCACCTCACAAAACAATGAAATGCTAATCTGGGTCCGTTGGATCTATGGTGCTTTGGTAGCACCTCCGGTCCAAACTTTAAAGCAGGGTTGAACTGTAGGAAAGCTGGCACTAGCATGGACTCCAAATATGTGATTTCTTTCCTTTGTATCGCCTAATATATAAGTTTACATCTGACTGGTTAAAAAGAAAATTCATATAATGTATGGAATGAACTGTTTCCACATTTTTTTTTTCCTTGCTGCTATAATTTTTATATCTCATTTTACCTCTGTAATTAAGACAGGTCTGGTAGGTATTTAAATTAGCCTGGCTTTCATCTCTATCACACATTCATTTCAAAACTTTTATGAATATTTAATAGAGGTTTTATAATTCATGGTGATGTGATGAACAGCCTTTTGGCCGTTAAGTCAATTGACAGAAAAAAAAAAAAAAAGGAAAAAAAAAAGAAACTTCTCTTCAGGCAGAAATAATAACGATTCTATTTCTGTTCCTAGATTGGTGATTACACAGTCACCTGTTTTCACATTAAACTTTGATGATAAATTACTCAGCAACCATGATAATATCAGAAGTTTTACTGGCCAGAACAAATTGCCAGTAATTGCTTGCATGATAAAGGGAAAGTGCTGTTTCACAGTCCTTCTGTCCTTCCCCTTCGGGAATATCTGCAACCCCACAATCTAACTGCTTCTTTCTCTCCCTCTCTTTTTCTCTTTTACTCCTCTCTCTTCCTTTCTCTTGCTCTCTTGCTTTGTTTCATTTCAAATAATTTCAAAGGCAGCTCTCCCAGCCTTTTAAGAATATATTAACATGCCATTAACGCCACCATGGTTTTTGCATGCACATTGAGAACCCGGGCTGAGAAGACCAGTTGAGTTTTAGATAAGCGTGAGTTGAAACAGATTCTTTTATTTATCTATTTATTTGCTGACTTTGGTTCAGTAAAACCCTAAGAACCTCCTGCATTCAGGTGGACACACCTAGGATTATCAAACCCAACAGAAAAGCCAGTTGGATAGCCTCTATTTGGTTTTTGCATTGGTTGTCCTTTATACTTGCAACTAGACCCATCCCTTATTACTAACACTACAGTGAGTCATAGTAGTAATTGTGGGAGTAGTAAAACAGGATCTAGAGGATCCCTGCTGTCTAACTAGGACACAGCCATTGTGGGAGAGTCACCACGAAGCATGCTGCCCCTCGCTGAATGCCAAGGCCCAGATATGAGCAGTGTGATTGCTATGCATCAGAGCTGTTTTCAGGTGTGTATGCAGGGTCACGCTAACTAAAACATCCTCCCTAGCTTGCTCCTGAGGCCATACG
>NW_017729024.1:170097782-170099431 GCF_001723915.1 Gavialis gangeticus | reverse complement strand
TGCCAAGGCCCAGATATGAGCAGTGTGATTGCTATGCATCAGAGCTGTCTTCAGGTGTGTATGCAGGGTCACGCTAACTAAAACATCCTCCCTAGCTTGCTCCTGCGGCCATACGGTGAAGGGCAAGCAAAACTTGGGGGCATCCAAACCCCAGGCCTCTGGGCTTCAGCCTGCACATAGGATGCCCACCAAATGATTTGGAAGCATTTGCAGCCCCAGGTGTGGGTGGAGGATGTTTGCCGATAGTAGGGCCACATATGGTTCTTGAATGACTCATGGATTTGGAACCGATTTGGGTGATTTGACTTGTAAAAAAAATTCCTAAAAAATAAAAATAAAAATCTACACTACCTACTGCCTGGCCTGAGTGGAAGGGAGCAGGGCATGCTTCCCATTGCTCTCCTGGACTCTGGAGGCAGTGTAGACATGCCCTCATATTCCTGCCCAGAGCAGTGGGGGGGTTGGATTTGATGATATTTCAAGGTTCCTTCCAGCCCTTAATTTCTATGATTTCTGTGACTCACAATCTGGATCTACCTGTGGTGAGCATGCCAACAGCCGCCTGGCTGCCAGCTCAAAAAAGGCTTCAAGCAATTGGTGGAGCATTCCCACCAATCAGATGATGTTTGGGGAGAGGCTTGCCCCGCCCCCACCCAGGACGAGGCGAAGAGTCCGGACCTGGTTGGGGACCACTCCGCCCTTCCTGATTGGTCCATCTGCAATCCAGAGGTGGAGCCTCCAGAGGGGATAAAAGAACAGCGTGTCCGGCACATGGGGCAAGGGGTGGAGAAGGGTGCGGGTGAAGAAGAGCTGGTAAGAGCTGGCTGGTATGATGGAACAGTTGCCCTGGAGAGCTCAAAGACCTCTTTGCCGGATGGGAGCAGTGAGCGGCCACAACTCCAGCCCCACCGCTGAGGGGCGTGGCATCTGAGCACCTCTCGGTGCACGGAACAGGACCCTGAGAGCTGCACGAGGCAGCTTGGGTCTCCAACCCCTGGCACAGGGCCAGGCACTCGGTGCATGGGTGGTGCATAGAGCGTGACCCTGGGGGCTGCATGAGGTAGCTTGGGTCTCCAGTTGGTGCATAAGTGGTGCACAGACTGGGATCCTGAGAGCCACTCACAGGTGTCTCAGGTCTCCAACTCCTGGCATGAGGCCAGGCAATGGTGCCCAGTGCGTGCACAGGGTCTGGGCAGGACCCAGACCCTGGGAGTCACTCGGAAGTGACTCAGGCCTCCAACCCTGGGCACGAGGCCAGGAAGTTGATGCAGACAGCACTGCATGGAGGGTACGGGAGTGGATTGGGGCCCTGGGAGCCACTCAGGGCAGCTTGGGTTTGCAACCCCCTGGCATGAGACTAGGAACCGGACACACAGGCCCATGCCCGGAGTATCTGGGAACAGACGGAGACCCCGGCGCCACACAAGGCAGCTTGGATCTCTAACCCTGAGCAAAAGGCCTAGCCCTTGGTGCATGCGATGGTACACAGGGCCCTGAGTGGGCAGCATGCCAGAGAAAGCCCAAGGCAGCTGGGCAATAGGTAGAGCCCTCGGTACATGCGATGGCACGCACGGCCATGAGCCGGCAGATGGCCCAGAGAGCCCAGGAGGGTGGTGAGCCTCAGTCAGAGGAGGAGATGCCTCACTCCA
>NW_017729024.1:170089688-170092782 GCF_001723915.1 Gavialis gangeticus | reverse complement strand
CAAAAGGCCTAGCCCTTGGTGCATGCGATGGTACACAGGGCCCTGAGTGGGCAGCATGCCAGAGAAAGCCCAAGGCAGCTGGGCAATAGGTAGAGCCCTCGGTACATGCGATGGCACGCACGGCCATGAGCCGGCAGATGGCCCAGAGAGCCCAGGAGGGTGATGAGCCTCAGTCAGAGGAGGAGATGCCTCACTCCAACCCTGGAGCCATGAGTTACCCAGGGACGGGGGCCACAGGGGAGGAGGGGTCTTTCCCACTCCTGCAATACTAACCTGTGGAGAGAAGACCCCTGAAGAGAGGGGCCCTGTGGGGAGGTTTGGAGTTTTCCGGGGGGGTGGGGGTGTACTAACTGGGATGAGGCAGGCCTGAGGAGCACTGGGGATTTTCTCCTCCATCACCGGAGTACAGTCACGGCTCCAGGACAGACTGGGCCTCGGTGTCCCTTAAAGAGTGGTTTGAATTTGATATTCCTGCACAGTATATTTTGTGAGTCAGCGCCTCATATTTTATGCATTTGCATTTTATGGTTGTGAGTTGGTATTTCAATAGAGTATCATATTGCCTAATCTTTATCCTTTGTTCTGGTTTACTTACCTATATCCCAAGCAGGGAAGGAGGTAAAGGGGTGTACATATATTGCATATAGTTCCATATATATATATATATATATATATATATATATATATTCCTATTTATTGTATTAATACATGTGTATATAGAGAAGTTCACAGAGCGTTTTGGCTTGGCTCTATAGGGGAAGGAGGGAAACTGTGTGCAGCCAGCCGTGGGGTGAAACTGGTGACCTTGATAACTTTTCCCTTTGATTGGAGAGGGCAGGACATAACCAGGTACTACCCGGGTTACATACCTTAGAAAGTGCCTAGATCTCCTCATTCACTATATAGGAAGCCTAGGAGATCTAGCTGATTATGATGGATGATGCAGGGCAAAATGCTTTAATGTTAAGGCCGCCATACTGCAGTAGACGGTTGATTATGATCTGGCTCCAGAGCTCCAGTTCATTGCTGGACACAGGCACATGGGCGACTCTTCGTTATGTGGGCTGTCCCACTGACTTGCTGTTGGGTACCCACATGCGTCGAATCACATTCATGCTTAAATACCATGCAAAATCCAAGCTGAAAGGCATCACAAATACCTTCCCGGCCCTTAAAAATATTTCTCTTGGGCAGCATTTGCAAATTTCTGTGCTGTGCGCCTGCATTTACAGGGGTGCTTGTGTGTGTGTGTGTGTGTGTGTGTGTGTGAGAGAGAGAGAGAAAGAGAGAGAGAGAGAGAGAAATAAATCAATAACAAATTCACTTTCCAGTTATCCTGGAATATGAATTTACTGAGTAAAAAAGCATAAAACAAGAGCATGTTCAAGATTATTATTATTCAAAGCTGTTAGCATGGGGAGCTTTGGATTTTACTAGTGCAGCATAAATTTGAAAAGAGCTCTCACTGGATGGGTCTAGATAACTTTCTTTCTTTCTTTCTTTTCTTTTCCTTTCTTTTCTTTTTTTTTTTTTTTGGCACGCGATATGTTAAGGCAAACAGTAACTAGATTTCAGTTGAGGTCAGCGTGGGCATGATCCCCCTTCAGCCAGTGGAGGGAGAAATTTAAAGTAATCATCAGCGTTTCTACTCTCCGACCTCTCCTTCAAAGGAATCCTCAAGGCTTCAGAGTCAAAAAAAATAAAGGAAAGAAAAAGAAAGAAGTGTCTTCACGCAAACATGAGCCCATAAACACAAACCTGCTCCCTCGTATTGCTTTTGATGTGTGAACACAATGCCATTCTCTCCCTTGGCATGGTCCCAGATGCTTTCTTCTTTATTGCTGGCTGGAATGCCTAATAGGCATAAACTCACTGCAAACGGGACCCGCATGGATTTTAGCACATTTAGATCCTGAATAATTTAAATAATTTGATTCCAGTGATGTGGGATTGATTCAAATATGCAAACGTTTGCAGGGATGAGGGTGTGAAGAGGTAGCCATCCGAGGTTTCCTTTCAGACCATTGTTTTTCCTCCTATAGGATCAGTCATTGGCATTTTAGACTCTCCTCCTACTCATCTTTTCATTTGTCTGAAGCTTAACTTCCTGTTGAACTAAATCATTGTCCAGCATTTCCAAAAGGGATGTGAGTTTGAAGGAAGCTTCAGTTTTGGCTGATGAAATGAACTTGGGCTTAAATAGGCTTATGCATCTCTGATTTACTTAGTCTACAAGGTGCATCTTTCCCCTGCCTTCTGGTCAAATTAAGACAGTTTTAGAAATCCTGATTTTTAGATGCTTGGAACTTTCTGAAATTCAATCCTTTTTAAAGGATCTCATTACAGAGTATTGTTTGAACATCTTGCCTTGTTCTTTTTGGTTGTCTTACTTTACACATCCATGCCCTTTGAAAGTGAGGAACTGCTTAAATAGTGCCTAACCCTGAAATACAACTTCAGTCAAGTTGCAGAGCATTGCATTTAAGATTAACTTTGAAAATAATTGCGTATAAGCCACCAGGATATAGTATATATATTTTCTGCCAAAATTATTTCAGTCACAAGGGGGTGCATAACATAGAGTTAGACTGACTACTCCACGGGGAAAAAAAATACTTAAACCAAACCAAATCAAACCATTGTCTTCTGCTTTTGGGAAGTTTCATGGTGCATATTAGTTAATTAAAATGATTGTCCCAGAGAGGTGATGTAATTTAATGTTTAGGGCACTGCATTTGAAACCTGGACTTCTATGTATACATACCTTGCGGTGAGCTCTGCCACTGAGATATGCTTTGACTTTGGGCAAATCATTTATCCCTCCTGTTAATGCATGAAAACATTCTGAAAATAACATATTATAGTTTCATAGTTTCTAGAGTCGGAAGGGACCTGAGCAGGTCATCTAGTCCAACCCCCTGCCATGGCAGGAAAGAGTACTGCGGTCAAACAACCCCAGTAAGGTGGTCATCCAACCTCCTCTTAAAACCCCCCAGGGTGGGAGCCTGCACCACCTCACTTGGAAGCTGGTTCCAGACCCTAGCCGCCCTGACCGTGAAGTAGCGCCTCCTGATGTCCAACTTAAACCTTCCCT
>NW_017729024.1:170070196-170084688 GCF_001723915.1 Gavialis gangeticus | reverse complement strand
TCCTCCGGCACCTCTCCAGAGCACCACGAGTGTTCATAAAGCCGTGCCAGGGGACTTGCAATGACCCCAGCCAGTTCCTTTAGGACTCTCGGGTGAAGATCATCCGGGCCGGCTGACTTAAAAACGTCCAGCCCCTCCAGAAGCTCCCTGACTAAATCCTCACTCACCCTAGGCCCAGGTGAGCCTCCCCCAGGGCCCGAATCATATATTGATTAGCTCTGTGTTGTAAAAATGCATTAAATAGCACGGACAATGTGTTTTCCTTTCACTAGATGAAAGGACACGTATGAGTAAGAATACATAGACATAGACATATACTCTAGCATGTGTGCATACACTGTGTGTGTGTATTCCACAAACTGAGAAAGAAGAGAGAAATCAGTAGGTTTTTTCCTCTTTAAAACACACACACACACACACACCAGTCCACAAACTGGGAAAGAAAAGAATAACATCAGTGGGCTCTTTCCTTTGCAACATTTTGCAAAATTTGAGTGGGTCCAAATCATGTGAACAAACTATTTTTAACCTGAAATGTTTCTTTTCAACCAAACCATCTCTGATACTGATTTCCTTATTATTTGCATAAAGTTTTGACAGAAACAGGACATGACCATCTGAAAAGTCGATTAAAAATATTTTAGGAGTTTCATCTCTGATTACATTTTGCCCTTCCTTCCAACCCCTTCTTTATATTTGTTTTCTGATCTTTTGTCTTGGAGTCCATGTGGCTGCGGGACAGAAAATTTGCATTGTCCTGTTTCCCCATAGCCAGTCTTTGTTATTTTGCCTGGTCCATTTGGATCGGTTCATTAGGGGCTTGGTGAAAATCCATCAGGAGTCCACCTCCAACAACCATTCCAATAATGGCATATCAAGCACAAACCTCGCTGAATGCAGAATGCAAATCCTAGACTCATAGAAGCAACTTATGCAATGCGGTAAGAAGTAGAAAACAAGAGTTGAATCAGGACATGGTTTTGTCCCTAGCTACCTTCTTTTGTTGCCTCAGTTGACCTAACTTGTTCTTGGTGATGGGATTTGATCTGACACACTGTGTATTACATGATGCTACAGCAACAAAGAGCACTAGGTTGGAGAATGTAGTGAGGCAGCATGTCCCACGTGCTGACTTGCCGATGGGTCTTTCAGCATCCCCTCTCTGGTAGAAATGGCAGTCCCCAATCCTCGATCCTTAAAGCATCAAAAAAGGTGCTTGTGGCACTGGTCACAGGAGTAAACACAGCTCGGCTGTCCATTCGACATATGCTTTCAGAAGCCCATTTTCCTGCTTCTCCTGGAGGACCTCTTCCTCCCCCGTTCAGCTGACCTCGCGCACTGAAAAGCTGTGCAAGCTGAACTAAAAGGTGCGGAGAAATGGAAAACCCATGCCCCAGCATTTAGCTCACTGTAGAGCCTCACAAAAGCATGCACACAAGCCAATTCTCTTGAAACAATGTGTGTTTTGGTCTGGGCACCATTAACAAATATGTTAACTCCATGTGACAACTGATTAATTTTGGTTTAAGGTTATGAATACAAAACAAAGCATGCTGGTATGTAACGTGAATTTTAATGATGTCACAGCACTGGTAAAAGATGAGAAAGATAATTTAATTTGCTTTCTTTGAAAGGTCAGTTCTCTTGAGATGAAATTTTCCCTTAGGGTGTCAGTGCCCCTCATTCTCTTTTTCTCTTGCTCTCTCTCTTGCTCTTTATTTCTCCTTCTCTCTCTCTTGCTTTTTCAGGAAAGTGAACATTTATATTTAAACACAAGAGTATCAGGGTTGGGTTTTTTTGTTTTGTTTTGTTTTCTTCTCTTTCCTTTTCTTTTGCAAAAATAGTGTCAGAAGAGAAGCGGGGGGGGGAAAGCCCAGACGTTTCATTTTTCAAACTCGAGCCTATAAATATTTAAACAACGTGCTTCTTGCTCTTTTAGTTACTGGTGTGTGTGTGTTCGCGTTGTGGCTGAGTAGCGAAAGCAAGCCGCACATGGGCTCTAGCAACACAGGTGTAATCATTTCTCTGTAATCAAATTTGCATTTGCACCTTGGAAGATTGTAAGGGAGAATGAGTGATAAGTGGTGACGGGCGGGCTTCTGTCTTTGCTTAGGCGTGAAGGCCTTGGTCCTGGGAGCTCCGGCGAGGGCTGAGGCTGCTCAGCATTTCAGAGGAGTTACTCTGTACTTCAAAGGTTAGAATCCTACCCATTACTGGGCAATGTAAATCAGCATAGCTTCAGTGAGGTAAATGGATTTATATTGATTTACGCCAGACAAGATGTGGAGTCTGTAGTTCTGGGCACACGACAAACGTATCTGACTGCGGTTATCATTCACAATTAAATTCTATGGGACGCCTCCATAGGGGAGAACAGTGTCAGCAAAGTGTCCTGCTGTTATACATTTGATATACATTATATGCAGATAAAAAGGGCTGCTCAGCGTACCCACGTTTCCTATTCTCTTCTATAAGTAAAACCCACTTAAAGTAAATGGAATTATGCTGATTTTTGCCACCTGATGATGCGTTTCACCATGCATAAATAACTGTGGCCTAACAATATTTTTCTTACTTGGAAGCAGAAAATAACACCTGTTAGGACTATTTAGGGAAGCATGTTTTAATCCTGGCAAAGGCAGAGGCCTCCGTACCTGCATCTCTTATTCCGGCTAGCCGTCTGTTTGCTTGTTTTCTGTCTTTGTGGAAGCGTTATGCTCAGATGAAATGCAGAAAGACTATAACAACGTCCAATGCATGAGCCAAGAATCCTACACAAAACTAAAATGTGATTATGCAATTAAAAACTGTATCACAATTTATATGCATAAGAGGATCAAGTTCAGGTTGCACAGTAACCATAATCCTGGGATTTAATTTTGGAGGGCTTAATTTCAGACCCTCAATGGTGTCTTTTAATGCGGTATGTTTGCAATGCAGCCTATATGCAATCAGACACGTACACACACACACAGGGGTTTTTTGGAACAAGTCTGCCAAAAGCTTCATTGACTTCAGTAGGATTCAAACAGGACAGTGCCAAGGGTTTTTGAAAAACCAAACCCAGGTATTAACTAACCTAGACATGTATTTATTTCATTGTTCTTTTTTTAACCTGATTTTGTCCCCTGTTGCCAAAGATGCCAGGTAAGATACTGAGCTCGTTTAGGGCCTGATCATTGAGAGGTACTGGGGAAGCCTGCAGCTGAACTAATCCGCAATATGAGGATTTCAACCTAAACTCATACACAGAGGGGCTCTCCTCCCATCTAACAAGCGCAGGGCACTTTCACACTGGGCCCCCAACACCGTATTCAGATTTACAATGAAAACACAACAATAGCAACCACAGCTATGAAAGGAGATTTTTTAATTGCTAGTGTTAACTAGAATGTCTTACACTTAGGTGGGGACTTGTATTAACAACCCTTTGCATCAGGAAGGAAGGAGTTAACACTATCTGATTTAAACAGCCTTCAGCCGAAAGAGATGCTTCAAAATCAGACCCTCTCTAGAAATGGGTTGATTTTCTTTTTTGGCTTGGGAAAGACACTGGACCTGTACTGTATGCTAAGCTCATAATTGCCTGGCTTGTCAAGCTTCAGAGATCACGCCTAAGACGCATCTTTCCTCCAGCCTCTGTTAATTTTGCCTTTCTAAACCCTAATGCCTCGAACAAAAACAAACGCACAGACTGCTACAAGAGCATTAAAGTTGTTGAGCCGGTACATGGAGCTGGCAGCTTCTCCCCTCCCGTCCCCCACCACCCGACCCGCCTCCCCTGTTTGTAGGTTTACAGCAGGTTTCAGACCACTGCAAAAAACATGCGCACAAGCGCGCGCGCACACACACACTCACACGCTCATTCATTAGCACCTGAAGCTGTCAGATGAGTTTGGAGATGAAGGAACAGTTTGCAAGACCTTGATCCTCTGTTCTTCTCTGTGTTAAACTTCCTTCTGACAAGTGTCAGGAGATCAGAAATGTTTTATTCCTCACTTTGGGAGAAATCCCCCCACCCCACCACCAAATTCATTTTAAGAACTACACCATCACATGTAAGGAGTGCTCTGTAACACTGGGGACAATCTTATATAACTGAATAAAGATGAAATCATTTAAAGTTTTATTGGACTGGGATAGATGCTATGGAAATTACTCTAAAAATATTCAGATCTCATTTCTTAGGTTTTTCTTCTTTTTTGGCCCCCTTCCCTCCCCCCACCTCTTCCACAACTCTTGTGCTTTGATAGAAATGATGCAGTCCCCTATTACATTCTGAAGAATGGGTCGGACAGCTCGTAGGGTGTTTTTTATTCACAATTAAATTCTGGTGGACTTCTCCTTCTGGGAAATGTTCCAATATTAGATGCACCTGGGCATTATGGTGCAATTATGTTGCATAAATTTACCACAAGGACAATGGACAAGAAGAGTAGCTAATTGCACACAGTACTTTTTTTCCTATGTTCCTTGGGTGGAAACAGTTTCTGGGTTTTTTGGGTTTTTTTTTTAAGGTGTAGTCAGGATTTAGGTAAGTAAAGTACACTGAGGGACCTTGAGACATTAATCTGTACCAATCAAATGCCACCATTTTTCATCTGAGCACAGGCCCCATACTTTTCGTTCACTTACTATAACCTCATTACTTATCAGCCCGCACCCCACCAAGCCTTTGTGTGTTGTGAGGTCCTTTGAAACCAAGGTAAGAGAGACTGTTGATGCCTTTTCCATGGTTTGTTCCCATGCCACCATCCATACCAGATGATATAGGCCCAGATCCCACTCTACAACACATCCTTCTCCCTCAGCCCCGCTGGGATACTTTGAGGATGAGGGTGGCCTGCTGCTGTCCATCACCATGAGTTTGAATGTTATTTCTATTGGCCATGAAGAAACAGCCCCTTAGGGGATTGGTAAGAAGCTATGGCAACTTTGATTTATTAGATCCAGAAACTAGGCAGAAAGCTAAAAAAGTCCTTAAGGGGCCCTATCCAGTAGATGTATTCTGACTATGTTTAATGAATGAACCCAGCATTGAGTTCAGCACAAAATATCGCAGTCATGGCTACTCTTATTCAAGATCACAGCTGGGAGAAGGTCTGTCTCTTATGTAAAAAATCTAGTTGTTAAAAAGGTCCAACAGGAAGGAAAAGATCTAGGTCTAGTTCAGCCCGAGGACAAACCCAGGATCTGCGCTGCGTGTTCTTGAACATCATCCATTCATATCTACTAATCTGTCAACTATGTACATAGATGCAGACCCTTTATCCATATTGTACTTGTGCAGCCAAAGTTTTTTTTTATATGCATTGGGCTATAAGATCTTGGTGATGGGCCTCTAGATGCTCTTGTAGTCAGAGTAGTAAATAATATTAAGTATATCCACATTGACCCTTTCTTTTTGTGGTCTCCAGAATCTTCTGCTAATTCAAAGTTTGCTTCAAGATAAAAATATAGCAAGGCCTGTTTAGTAATTGAGTTGCTAGCAAGAAGGTAACAGGTTTTTTCTGTACTGAAGGGAGGGGATATGTCATCATTTTTTTCCCCATCCATATCCATACTTAGGGATATGTCCTATTTTTTTCTGGGGTAGTCCCAGATTTCAGAGACTGTATCCAGCCAGGCAGTGAAAATTTAAATGAGCATCCTGAGTGTGGGGCATGGGGTGAGTAGGCAAAACAGCATGAGCTGTGAAATAGGAAGCCCTAGCAGACAGTAAAATTTCACTAAAATAAGTTAGCTTGATTAGTGGAATTACTATTACAAAGGGGAGATGATTGTTAACACCTATGAAGTAAAGAACAATCGGTCATTAACAGGCCAATGACTTCCTTATTGGCCTGAATAGTTATACCAGGGTTGCACCACACTGCCCTGCCCCTGCCTCTGCCTGGAGCAACACCGCTGACTTGAGAGTGTCCCTGGGTTTCACATTGTCCCATATGGTCACCCTGCCCATACTCCGTGTAGAGTAAGATATGAAATCTCATCTTACGTGATAAAGATAGATTCATGCAACCCTCTGTCCACAAAAGGAAGGTAAGAGGAGGGTGGCAAAGAAATAGAAATAAAAGAAAAGGAAAAGACAAGCTCTTAAATAAATTAGATAGATTAATGCAAACATTTGTCCACAAAAGGAAGGTAAGAGGAGGGTGGCAAAGAAATAGAAATTAAATAAAGGCTCTTCAATAAATTGTAAATAACAATTATGACTTCTACCCCCTGAAACAAATGCCACCTCCCAAGAGGCAGGTAAAGTCTTTCAGGTAGAGGTGATACCTTTTATTAGACCAACTCAATAGTGGCAAAAAGAGTTTGTTGCAAGCCTACCTCCCAGGAGGACACAAACAAATGAATAAGCTAAGAGAGAAGAGAGAAACATAGGTGAATCCCACTTCACCCCTTTGGTTTGTGCCACATATGACTCAAAAGCTTATTAATATCATGTAGGACCACTTTTCCCTGGGGTGAGGATGACATTTTTTGTTTAAGGCCAGCATAAGGTCTTTCTATTGCTGAAGTTACAAAGCAAGGTATAAATGCTACATAGGCCCTGCAATGACCTTCTGCCTGGGGGGCTTTCACCCGTAGTGCCACGTCCCCACAAGGATCACAGCAATTACTATTTTGATTTATGTCATGTGAGTGCCTGGAGGCTCTCACTGAGAGTGAAGCCCCATTGTACTGGGTGCAGTATAAACACACGGGAAGAAGAGTGAATGGCTTATGGTGATTTGTTGTAGATGAGGAACTGAAATGCAAAGAGGTGTCCGTGACTTGCTTAAGGTCAGACAGAAACTGAACCTGTGAGCTTACCTGCCTCTCATCCAGTGCTTTTGCCATCAAACCATCTTTCCTCTTTAAAATAATTGACACCGACCTTGTAAAGCTGGTTCAATTTGTGCTGTTGAGAGGGGAGAGAATGTGATGTGCATTGAACAACCAGGGCTGCTAATATGAAAGCCCATATCCTGTCCAAGATTTGTGATCTTGATATCACTTGGAGCTACAAACCCTGTGGCCAATATTTTTGTGTGCATTATACACAAGGCTTTAAAGTGTCCTGTTAAGACAGGTAAATATAATTGATTCACACACAAGGCAAACTGAGAATTAGGCAGCAGGAGCTTTACCCAGGTTACACACCAAGTAACAGAGCCAGGTGGGGAACAGAAATGTGCTGCCCATCCCGCCAACACCTGCGTCCTAATTGCACATGGTCCCAGAAAACGCCACTTCATGGGATTTAGTAGCACACACTGATCTACGCTCTAATGGTGGTTTTAACTTAAGGAAAGGATAAATATTGAATTTCAGACCATAATAAAACACAGCCCTTACAGAGTGCTGTTCATCAGCAAATAGCAATGTTAGCGCTTTGTTACACATTGCACTTTAAGCTGCTTAAATGTGGATCAGTGTTAGCTCCAGTCTAGAGCAGTCGCATGTTCAGGCTAAACACCATCTCCGACTGTTCCCAACCTGCGCTGCTGTGACTTGCTACTAGACTAGAGGCTGGTGAGCAGGGGCATGACCAGGTGCCACAGTTGTGAGTTGCCACTAGAGGCCTGTTGAGCCAGGACGACTTCTGTCTCTGCTCTAGGTGGGTTGCTGAGATGGGTTTGTGGGGGCAGGAGCATGAGGCTGGAAAGAGGAGAGTTTAATGATGGGGACTGGGTAGTGAGATGGGAGGTGGAGAGACAAGGGCTGGGACTGGTGGCTGGGGGCTGGGTGGTGAAATGAAGGAAGTCAGCTACTGAAGTCACTAAAGGATAATTAAAAAAAAAAAAAACAATATAAATTAAAAAAAAAAGAACAATATAAATAAAGAAATAAAGAATAAATACATTAAAGAAAATATAGTGAGTCTCATGTTTTAATAAAATGGGATTGGGATTGGGATTGGGATTGGGTACCCTCAGCTCATGAGGATATTTCATTTGCCCCAGAAGAGAAGCCCCAGTTCACAGGGCTGGCCCCCTACCTTGCTCTGCCCTCCCCTCCCCCCTCCCAAGCCCTCCTTCCTGGACACCAGTCCCTGGTAGCTGCCCAGTCAAATCACACCCCTAAGGGTGGGAGAGGGATTTGGTTTGGTGCCAGTACCCCCTGGCCCTGGCAATAAAGTTCAGTGGATGGAAAGTTTGTCCACACCATCCAGAATAGGAGGGTGGGAAGGCAAGGGACACTGCATCCTGGGATGCTGGAGGACTGAAACCTGAGTGGATTATCTCTAGGGAGCAGCCATACATTTGCCCAAAAGGCAGGAAAGTCAGGTGGGGTCAGATGATCCCAGCAAGGTGAGCATCCAGGGTTTTTTTTAATGCGTCCAGAGTAGGTATGTGCACCTCTTCTGTGGGGAGTCTATTCCAGACTCTGGATACTCAGATGGTAAAGAAGTTTTTTCCTTATGTCCAGATTAAAATGGTCTTGTTACCTTGTTATCCCTTGGGGTGTCCTGGTGAACAGATTTTCTCCCAGTTCCTGATGTACACCCTGGAGATACTTATAGGCTGCCACCAAGTCACCCCTGAGCCTGCACTTCTCCCAGCTGAAAAGTCCCATGGCTCTCAGCCTCTCCTTGTAAGGCCTGCTCCCTTGACCTCTGATCATGCACGTGGCTCTCCTCTGCACTCGCTCAAGCATCTCCACATCCTTTCTAAATTGTGGAGCCCACAATTGGATGCAGTACTCCAGCTGCAGCTTCACCAAGGCCGAGGGAAGTGGGAGGATGCTTTCTTGGGTTTTGCTGGAGATGTATTGGTAGATTGCATGGGATATATTGGTAGGTCCAGGGGAGTTTTGGTGGGGTCAGGATGGTGGGGGCGGTACTAGTGGGTCCATGGCAGGTTGAGGGAGGGGTGGTTTGGAAGGATCAGAGGGAATGTGGCAGGTGTAGGGGGGAGGGATTTAGTAGGATTGGGTGGAGTAGGGCGTCTGGGGCATCTGGTGGGATTGAGGGGCATTGGTGGATCCACAGGGGGTTGTCAGTTAGAGGGCTAAAACTAGCTTGGTTCAGATGGGGGTAGGAAAAGCATAGCTCTGGGGCTGGGGAGAGCAGCTGGGCTTTCCCAGCCCTGGGAGTCAGACATTCGATATATCAGGCATGGGTTAGCCTGATCTACATCATGTACCTCCTTAGGTGAATTAAGTTAGATCTGGCCAGCCATTTTTTGGCTGATCTAACATCCCCAAACATATGTACAGTTCAGCACTTAAATTGACCTATCCCTAATTAGGTCAATCTAAGTGTAACATCTGCACATACCCATACAGCACTTCTTGTGAGACATATCTACCCTTTTCCCACTACTTCTAGTGACCACATAGATAAAAGTAGGAGTGTGTATGGGACATAACTAGGACCTCATACCTGAGCTTCTCTCCAAGACTTCAAACTAGTACACTGCAGTTTTTACCTGTGTGGTTACTACATTAAGGTGGCCATTTTTCACTGTCTTCCAGACTTAATCATAATAGTAATATGGAAGAAGCCTTAGAAATGTCTGGGCAGCTTAAAAATGAACCCTAAAAACAAAGCAGACAAGGTTCCTTGAGTGAATCTAATTCCCAGATTCACCCAAAGAGCCTTGTCTGCCTTTGTGCTTAGACCAACACGGCTACAACCTATACCCCAAAAAACAAGAGGATTTTAGGTGGCCTCAAGGCTCTGTTACAAATTATTCTGGATACAGAAGAGACTTATAAAGTATGTGTTACATCTATATTCTAGTGACTTGTCCACAAAAAGGACAGTGGTCTAGCATTGTTGTCAACTAATGGTATGAGCTGCAGGTCAGTGCTTTGGCAGGGAAGTTCCCAGATTCAAAATCTGCTTACAATCTGTAGTTAGGAAACATTGCATTTGGCTTTGCTTACACTTGAATGCAGCGTCTGTCCAGCTGGGCATTCAGGTAACATCGCTTCTAGCTTGTCTCACGTCTTCTTTGAAATCGGATCATTGTTTGCGCACCTTGGCCGCATCTACACAAGATGCTGACTGAGCAGTAGCTCGTTACGACTGTGCAGTGGCTCGTTACTATTGTGCAGGAGCATCGCAGGGCACAAACCGTGATGTGATGCTACTGCACAGTCGTAATAATTTTTTGTTACAAACAGAGCTTGTAAAATCACCAGGACGCCGTGCGGGGACGCTACTGAGCAGTCATGCCGGTTACTGCGTAGTCATTTAGGACTTGGGTATGCAAGTCCTAAATGACTGCGCAGTAACAACAGCACAGTCAGTGTCTTGTGTACACGCGGCCATTGGCATGTTAATGCCTCGTAAAGAAATCCACGTGGTGTATTTGGAAGGGGGAGAGTTATTCTATCTCCATAATAACAACAACAATAATAACAATAATACATTCGAAAGAAAAAAGAAAGATGAATAAAAATTAGTAGAAAAAACATATTATCAAAACGTATGCTTTTAATGGTAATTGTTCCTCAAGGAGAAAGGGGGAAAAAAAAGTCTGAAAAAATTAAAATACAGGAAAAACACAAGTGAATCCAGGAAGTGAGAGCTTTTGAACAAAACTAACACGTGTGCTTTATAACTGACTACCGCATTTTTTTTTTTTTGATGCCTTGTTTCATGTCTAAATCATTTGTTGTGAAATGTAAGAATGCTCCTTTCCTTTCCTTTTTTTTTTTATCTTCTTTTCGATTCCTCTCCCCTACCGTGTACTTACCCATTTTGCTTCATGCCTCATTAGGACACTGAGTCTAAACAGCCAGCTGGATGTGCCTGGCCTGTGTATGAGCATCCCTGCACCATTGTTCTGATCGCTAACGCTGCTCCCTTGCTCCCCTTTGAAGCTGCTCCAAAGGAACTTTATCCCTCTGTACCAGCTGCCATTTCATTAAGCCCTTGCTTCACAGGATTTTCCACAACCACTGACACATCAGAGCAAGGATGTAGCCATTAAAATAATGAAGGGGGGGAAGGAAGGGGGGGAGGGGGAGGGTAGCTCTGAAGTGAAAATTGAAAAGGAGTACAAGGTTATTTAAAATATAAAAGCCAGGTGTATCCTAATATTTCATTTTATTTCTTTTTATCCCATACTCCAATTCCTTTCTCCATCATTTTTCAGTCTTGGAAACCCCACACAGATGGTTGTTGAAGGCCATTTATTTTAGAGGGGCAACAAGATTAGAAGGATGCCTCCATGCTAGAGTGAACTCAGCTTCCCCTACTCCTATGTCACTTCTGACATCCCATTACTCTACAGTCCACGTAAAAACCCTGTTACCTGGCATTAGTGGTGCTATCAGCCCAGGTGAGCTTGCTCGTCCAGCACTGCTGGCTAAAGATGTATTCACTCCGCCTGGTAACCCACTTGCTTCATAGTGAGGACACAGGCAAACCACACAAGTGAGGATAAGTCTCTAATGCCTCTCTGCCATCTCCCCCATTTGGTCTGACAAATGGACAGGGTTTTCTACAGCTCCCTGGCAAAGAGCCACAGACCCCTCAACTTAATGCAGAACCGCGCCGTATGCTCCTGGATCTTAGGGAAAGACACAGGGGTCTGTCTACGTTGCTGTCAAGTATGCCTCACCCATCAGGTCTTGCTCTCACACACCAATCTGGAAATACAATCGGGGCAAAGCTGTTTCAGGCATGGCTTCCCTGCCACCTTCACTCCCGAGCCGGGCAGCAGTGAGGATGCAGTGACCACGTGCGGATGTTCACACCTGGGCTGTGCTAAGGTGTGCACAGGACCAAGCACCACTTCTCCTGAACTAACTCTTAGGGGAAGCTCTCTCTTGTAAGTTAAAAAGGAAAGTATGCTCTGGCCATCGAGACACTGGGATAGGGCTTATTTGTTATGGGTCTCTAACCCAACTCATCCATCAACAAGACATCCAGTTTTTCTGTGCTTCTCTTCCTTCTTGTACTTTGCCTGTCTTGTTCATGGAGACTGTCAGCTCTTTGAGGAAAAGAAAGTCCATTACAGTGCATTTCCACATTACTCAGTGGGGTCCAAGAGCTTGGCAAGAGCTTCTCGGCACTAGGAAAATAGTTTGTGTTTTCAGGAGGCCAGAACAAGTCTGAGTCTAAACTGCTTCTGACCTCCTGCATAGCACAAACCACAGAGTCTCACTTGGGGATTAGCATATCAATCCCGAGAGCAGTTGGGAGAGGCAAATGTGTCTTTCAGCAAGATATATCCGTCTTGACACTGGTAAGATAGACAAGGGTGGATCCAGAGTGGGTTTAGCGTCACAGCTGCACCCCCTTTGCAGACTGGACCATGTCACAGGAGCCTCTAGGGACTTTGAATTCCCCTTTCCCTTCCCCTCTGTGCTCAGAGACATCTCTCTTCTCCTCCTCTTTCCCACCCACCCTGCCGCTGCTTTTTTTGCTGTCCTGGGGGTGGGGGAGCTTCAGAGCCAATTCTGCCCACTCCAGCTGGGCAGCACAGGACTGGACTTAAAGGCTTCTGAACAGCAGGGAAAGCACCAGCAGCAATGAGGGAGGGGAAGGAGGGCAGGGGAGGGCAGGGGAGGGGAGGATCTGCCTTTGAGCTGGGAGGGGAGGGTGGAGGAAGTCTTCGCTGATTTGGGGCCATTAAAAAAAACCCTGGAGGCTCTCAGAGTGCAGGCTGCCCACACCAGTTTAGGGGGAGTCGGAGGGAGGTTGGGAGGAGGTTGCGGCTATTCCTGCTGCACAAAGTGCTGTTCCCGCGCCCCCCTTTGCCAAATCCTGGATCCGCCACTGGAAACAGGATAATTAATCAGTGTTTTTGACTGTCTGTAGACCTGCCTTAGAAATGATCCACTGAAAGTCTGAGTTGGAGAAAACCTCATCGCAAATACCATATTTTCTCACATACAATATGCACCTTTCTTCTCAAGAACACAGTGGGAAATTGGAGTGGTCATTATGTGTGAGAAAGACACTGCAAGCTGTTTCTGGCACTTACCAGGCAAGAGTGAAAGCAAACAATGAGCTCCCTAGCTGCTGCTACTCAGTCACATTTTATAAGGAAAAATCCGCCTTTTTTGTTTAACTCTGCCTTGCAAATACAAGGTGCATGTCTTATTCCAGGGTACTTTTCTTGGAGAAAATACAGTATACCATATACAGTATCATCATTTTTCACTTTCTTTACTCTGGTATTCAGATACCTCTCGAACATTCACGAATTTAGGCTTCCAGTGCCTCTGCAGTAGGAAAGTCTCATTCCAGTTTGCGGATGGGAAATTGAGGCAAAAAAGAAATTAAGGACTTGATTTGGATCCCCTGACTCATGCTGAGAAACACTTGACTCCTGCTGTCATCCCATTTACTTCAGTGGAAATATTCACAGCAGAAAAAACTATCCAGTTAAGTCAAAGTGTCAGCACTGGGCTGTAAGGGACTGGCCCACGGTCAAAGAGTGTTTTGTAGTAAAGCTGGGCCTGGAAGCATGGGGAGGACGATGGGGACCAATGGCTTGAAGTTGCAGCAAAGTAAATTTAGAGTTGATGATCTCTGGGGGGAAAAAAAACAAACTTCTTCACTGTGAGAACAGTGAGGCAGTGGAATAGACTGCCTGGGGAAATTGTGAACTCCACTTTATTTGCAAAATTCTAGCTGAACTACTGAAAGATATCACCTCTATCATGAGCTCTGATTCATTTTGCCTAGACCAATAGGGCTACAACCTGGATACCCATCATGGGAGGCATTCAAGAAGAGGTTGGACAGCCATCGGTAGGGGACTGACTAGGTGTATTTTCTAGCATGGGCATTTCCCATGATCATGGACTTTGCTGGTTGCTCCTCCCTCCCCCCCTGCACCCTTTTCTGCTGTGTCAGGGTATTTTTAAGCCTTTCTTAGAAGCACTTGGTATTGGCTAAAGCTAAGCTGGGGACTTCAGCTGGGGTGTGTCGATTCTCCTAGTACCAAAATCGGAAGTTCCTAGGTAGAGGGTCTTGCCCCTGCACTCAGAGTCAGACCGATTGCTATAATTGGGGTCAGGAAGGAATTTAACCGCATGGCCAGCTGGGTGTGGACTGTGGGGGCTTTTATTTTCCTCCGTAAGGCAGGGACCTCTTGAGTGTATATTGAAAACCTTTTACAGAAGCAGGATATTGGCTACCTTAGTTCCCCCTGCTTTATCTGTAGCAGGGTGTCAGGATTGAGGGTAGTCTTATGTAGTAGAATTTAGACCAGGGGTGGGCAAAATGTGGCCCGTGGGCCAGATGTGGCCCACCAGGCCATTCTATCCATCCCACAGGGCCCCTAAAATATTTAGAAAATTAATATTTATCTGCCCCTGGCTGCTTGTCATGCAGCCTTCGATGGCTGGCCAAAACTCAGTAAGTAGCCCTCCACCCAAAATAATTGCCCACCCCTGGTTTAGATTATGATTGTATGGGATAGTTTGGCAGTATGACCTCTGGATGTCCCTTCTAACCCCACGTCTCTAATGACATTAAGCAATTTTTCACAAGACTCTCCTTTTCTCAGTAATTAATTGTTATTTTGAAGACTGTT
>NW_017729024.1:170069791-170070185 GCF_001723915.1 Gavialis gangeticus | reverse complement strand
TGGTGCATGTGGACACCTGGTAGGATGGAGCCAGCAGTGCCAGGAGCTACCTGAACCCTGGCTGCTCAACAAAGGTCAAGGGCTGGCCATCCAGAGCAAGCGTCTCCCCAGTGGTCTGGGCAACCTTGCCTGCATTTGCAACTGGTCCCTTTTGCCCCCAATGTTCCAGGGTGTCCTGCCTCTGCTGTGGGGGGACGGGGGCTGTGGAGCAAGTGAGGGCATTCCTGTGGCAAAGGGGTGGTACCTGTGGAGATGATTCAGCATCCCTGAGGTGGTCATGCACTTTGTTCCCTTGCCCCGGCTGATTTTGGCTTGGCAGTGCACGCAAATAGCAAACACAGGATCATCTGCCAGCTCATAATGATCCCAGACCATGCTAGTACTAGGCCTTTCT
>NW_017729024.1:170067792-170069090 GCF_001723915.1 Gavialis gangeticus | reverse complement strand
AGAACACCAGCAGCTCAGAAACTGACCCCAAGGCAGAAAGCAGGAAGCTGAAAAACTGCTGCCTTTTATGCATTTTCTCTGGCCCTCCCCCAGAGCACTGGGATGGGAAGGGACCTCAGAGAATGCCGACAGGTCACTGGCCAGCCACACATGTCAGTCATGAAAGCACTCCTTCCCCCTCGCTCCCTCCCTCCCCTTACTTTCCTTTTTTTCCCACCCCCACAGGGAATCTAGTATGGGCAAGGCGAATATTTGACCCTTGTCGAATGTTCAACCCACGCTGTTAATATTCGACTTGCGCTGTTAATATTCGACTTCCGGTATTCGATTTGACAGCTATTTGACCAGCTGCTATTCGACTCGACTTTCACTTTTCAAGGTTGAATATGTTGAATATTTGTTGAATCGAATATTAAGTTGAAGCTTTGCACAGCCCTACTGTCAATGCAAGTCCTCCTGGCCCCAACTGGCCAGGAAGTCAGCCACCTCCAGCTGGGTCCAAGGTGCCAGCTCTGAGCAGGCAGAGCCCTGCCACCAAGGTTCCCTCTAAGCTGCACACACGTGCAGCCACGCACAACAAAAAATCTTGCCGCGCACAAACTTTTTAATCCCGTGCACCCGCCTGGAGAGGAGCTGGGCTGTGGCTTCCTGTAAACTTTGGGTGCGGAGCGCAGTGGAGGCATTGGAGCTGGCACAGGACACCTTACCGGTGGTAAGTTACCATTCAGCACAGGGGCCACCCTGCTCCGCTCCTCACTGTGCCGGCATCCTGGTGGGGAGGGAGAGCAGCGTGGGGCAGGCAGTGACTCCTCCCTGAGGCGAGGCGGGGGTGGGGGCTGGGGTAGATTCAACCTGAGGTAGGCTGAAAGCAATTGCCTGCTTTGGCATTCATGCAGAGGCAGAGTTCATTTACAAGGGAGGGGGCGGAAATATATATCTATCTATATCGCACGCGTGCGTGCGTGTGTGTGTGTGTGTTGGCATGGGATCTTTGACCCCCAAGCATTCAAGAGGCTTTGGCTTGCACAGCTCAGCCAAGAGCACACTCCCTCAACTTGTTGGAGTACCTCTAACATGGGGGAATCGCTCCAAGCCACTCACACATTTTTAAGTCACGGCGAGAGTGACCTCAGTGTCCAAAGGAGCTTTCCTCCCAGTGTGGGAGGAGGGTGGGGGCTTGGCCCTGCTGGGAAAGCTGGTGCCTGAGGGCAAGGTGCATTCCTAGGTTGGCCCCACCAGCCTGTCAGGGATTTTCCTGCTGCTTGGCCTTCCTGTTTCAATCTGGGGTCAGCCTTCAG
>NW_017729024.1:170057189-170057608 GCF_001723915.1 Gavialis gangeticus | reverse complement strand
GGGTCAGCCTTCAGAATAGCGCTGGCCCTTTGTTCAAGACCATCTCAGATAAAAGCTAACTTTAAGTTAAGCTTATGTGGCAGGCTCCTTTTTCAGATCCAGTAGGAACTTCACAACAAGCAGCGTGCTCATGGACCAAAGCAGCACGCTCACAGACCACTACATCTTATAGGGAACATTGCCTGCCACTGGCCTCCCTAGAAGGAATTCTTGTGTTCCCAATTTGAAAACTGAAAAATCCCTGATAAAAAAATCCTATAGTCACTCTGTAAAATACCTCAAAATGCATGTTCCTCCACAATTAAAACAAAAAACACACAATGTTCCTCCACAGTTAAAACAAAAGACCACTATAGATAGAGAGAGAGAGAGTGAGAGCCAGAGAGACAGTGATCAGTTGGGCAATGTTTTATTGATAT
>NW_017729024.1:170013819-170047056 GCF_001723915.1 Gavialis gangeticus | reverse complement strand
ATGGGACCAGGCGGGGCAGGGATTGGGGAGGCTCGGAGGGCTGGGGGTGGATGGGGCCAGGCAGGGCAGGGATCCAGGTGGCTGGGGGAGCGTGCAGGGCCAGCAGGGGTCCCCCCATGGTCCCCTCCCCTCTCCTCCAGCCCCCCTACCCCTTACTTACCTGCACTGGAGCCTGGGTCCAGTTCCCTGTGGCTGGCATGCTGCCTGCCCTGCATGGGCAGGATCTGCCCTCAATGAACCCATGTTGGTTCCCCCTGAGCATGATCTCCCCTGCTGGATCCTCGCAGATGTGTTTCTTGATAATTTTCTCAAAGATCTTCCCCAGGACCAAGGGAAGACTGATGGGCCTATAGTTACCTGGGTCCTCCTTTCTCCGTTTCTTTTAAATGGGGACCACATTGGCCTTTTCCAATCATCCAGCATCTGACCAGAGCTCCATGAGCGCTAGAATAGCCGTGCCAAGGGCCCAACATCCTTGGACGAAGAGTATCCAGCCCCTCCAAAAGTTCTCTAACTACGCCATCCCTAACCTTGGGCCTGGCAGTGCCTCCCCAGAGTCCTTCCATACTCCCCGTGGGGGAGATGTCCCGGTCCCTGCTCAGAAAAATGGAGGCAAAGAATTTGTCAAAGAGGTTCACTTTTTCATGTGCAGCAATCACCAGATTGCCAAGTGCGTCCTGCAGGGGCCCTATGTTACCCAGTGCTTTCTTCTTGCTCCCTATGTATTTGAAAAAGGACTTTTTGTTATCCTTAATTCTGGTCACCAGCCCCAGTTTCATCTCAGCCTTAGCCTTCCTAACAGCTGCCCTACAGCCTTGAGCAATGGAGGTGTGATCCTCTTTGGTAATAGCCCCTTGTTTCCATCGGATGTACACCTCCTTTTAAAGCCCTCAGGCATTCCTGAATGCCCTTGCTGAGCCATGGGGGTTTTTTAACACTCTTGCCCACCTTGGTATGCATTGGGACTGACTCCCTTTGGGCTCAGAGGAACAACCTTGAGGAACAACCATCCATCTTGGACTCCCATCTCCCTGAAACTTTGGGATCCCATTGCCTCTCATACTAGTCTTCTTAACTCATTGAAGTTGGCCCTCCTGAAGTCAAGGACTTCTGCCTTACTGCTAGCCTTTGACACTCTGAGCTTGATAGTGAATTCAAGCAGGCAATGATCATTATCACCCAGGTGTCCAAGAACCCGCAATTCCCTCACCAGCTCACCACCCCAACCAGGTCCATCAGGGCATTTCCCCCAGGTGGGACTGTGCACCCCCTGAGTTAGGTGGAGGTCCTGTATCTTGGCTAGGAATCTATGTGAGTGGTCAGACCTATCTGACTGCTCTTCCCAGCAGATGTCTGGGTAGTTCAGGTCACCCATAACTACCACATCTCTTGACCTGACAGCCTCCATGAGCTGTCCTAAAAATTCCCGGTCCAGCTCTTCCCCCTGGTTGGACGGTCTGTAATAGACACCCACCGTTAAGTCCCTTTCCCCATGACCCCCTTGTATTCTAACCCAGAGCACCTCAGTCAGCACTTCTTCTGACCCCACCTTGCTCATCAAGGACGTGTATTGCTCCTTGACGTAGAGCGCTACACCCCCTCCTTTTCTCAGTAATTAATTGTTATTTTGAAGACTGTTGGGCTCGGGTAGTGGGATACTCTATCAGTAACTCTGATCTGTCACAATTCATTGGGGTGGGGGGCAGGGGCAGGGATGGAGGCAGGGGTGGGAATCAGTCCTTACCAAATTGCCAGTATTTTTTTCTGTCTAAATCTATAAAACTGCAGTTTCTTCTGTTATCAGTCCCTATATATATGCATTTACAAGGCTCTCTCTGTGTGCATGCATGTGTATGCATGGAAGAGCGAGGGTGAGCAGTTTTTACTGAGCATCAGGCCCTGTCATTCATTCCACAGCTTATTGTGTTTCAGTCAAAATGAAAACTTTTTTTCTTTTTTCTTTTCTTCTTTTTTTTACTGCAGCCACATCTGCCCTGTGGATGAATTTATTTCCTCAATCTCATGGTGCAATATTGCATTTCAGTTGTCACTTTTGATTTATCGTTACTTTAAACATTAAATCTCCCTTTGCATTTTTATTGGTTTCATTAAAAACATTCTGCTCGTCTTTTTCATTTATAACCTATATCAAAGGGAAAAAAGTGGGCAAAAGAAAAGAATGTATCCCAGCTCCTCTTTGTACCCCTCCCCATCCCTTGTCACATTCAAGTTGTTCCCCTTCAATTTTGCCAATTTTCCCAGGTGATAAAGGCAAAATGAGGGTTTAAATCCCTCAGCCCTCTGGGGAATAAAATAAATAAATATGAAACTTAGATCTTTTGTTACAAACAGAGTTTGTAAAAACATTTATTAAATCTAATAACTTTTGTGTTTAATGAGGCACAGAGCATATGTCAGAAGTATGGTGTCCAAACGGCAGTAGCACTGAATAGTTTATCTGGCAAATGTGTTACACAAGGTTTGACCCTTAAATTGAGCACTGGGAGAGATAAATAGGGTAATCAAAAGCACTCCCTTACAGTCACATGAACTTGGAGCCATCTGGTCAAGGCAAAAATAAATCAGTAATGCAACTGGAAATTATCTGTAAAGACCTTTGGGGATTGGTTGAAGCATTACTACAGTCTCTCTCTTGAACCAGAGAATAGAGAAAATGTTTGCAAATATCCTGAAATTGACTCTAATTAACACAAAAAACCAAGTTCGTTAAGGCTGGATTCTAAAATATATAAACCCATGAAATGATCTGAAGTTAATTCCCACCAAGCAAAACCAATGGCACAAATGATTTCTTTTTTCCCTCCGTTCTGTGTGTAAATACAATAGCAATAAAAAGAACTTTAAAAAAATAATTCTGATGAGGGGCAAGCTGTGTGTGATATGCAAGTACTTTCACTGCACAAGCGAATAAAAGGGAAACAGCATACATGATATGCATATTTATTAGGGTTTTTTTTTAAATCCTCTCTGTTTTAAATGTTATCATTATTCAAGGCATCTGGGTCCAACTGCCAGCTCTTTTACTGGCGTAGTACTGCCAAACACGCCAAAATCATGACTGTCTAATCACGTGACTCCCAGAGGTGGTACTTCACAAAAAGCGCCAAATATCATGAAATCCATGAAAGAGTCAAGGGAGCTGGGGACTCTGCTGAGTTTCCATGTAGTTTTGGAGAACTTATTTCATCTCCTGGTTCTTTGGCTCCCTATCTTTAAACCAGTACGACCATGACATTATTTCCATGCTTTGTTTGCCCTATTTGTAAAATGACAGCTTCACGCAGGGATAATTTCTTGATTTGTATTGCTATGTTTTTGTTAATGTGATATCTTGATTATTCCCACATTGTTTTCAGTGCAACTTCATCATTGTTTTCCTTGTGTTTGACTAACCTGAAAACAGACTTGATACATTTTCTCTGCTTATATCCAAAGCAAATTAATCCCTATGAATTTAGGTGCTGGAAACCTGGGTTCTTCTGCACTGAGAATAGGTAAATGTTGTAGCCTTTTAAGCTAATTTCTGTCCTGATATAAATCTTATGCAAGACTATTTGCCTTATTGAGAGTGCAAACGGTGTCAACGTGTCACTTCCAGGTCTGGTGCCGAGCGTGCTAGGGAGCCCCCCGTGCTTCTGTGGGACACTCCATCCGCCCCAGCATTGTAGCATTCCCCATCTGCCTGGTTCCTAGAGGTATGTAGAAGTGCAGGGGGGCCCCTGTGCGCTCCCCAGAAGGCCTGGAAGTGGACTGGAAGTATTTCCTCTCCACTTCCAGGTTCGCTGCTGAGCACGTGGAGGGCCTCCCCTCCACACACACACACCCCCCGCACTCTTTTGGGATGCTCCATGTACCCCAGCATCACAGCGATCACAAGCTACACCTGATACCTTGAGGTATGTAGAAAAAAACATGTAAAGCTATGTCCGAATCGCTGATTCCCCAAATCAGCATCGAATCTTCAGATTCAGATTTGGCCGAATCGAATCAGGGAGAGCGATCCGAATCAGCAAATCAAATCGCTGTCCCTGATTCAGGTTGAATCCAAATCCAAATCGAACACGGCCTGCATGACACACTCCTACCAGCTACCTGAGCTGAAGTCTCTTCAATCGTGTCTCCATTTCTTCTGGCACGGTGTCTGCAGCCCATGTAATAAAATCTAGGATAGCTTCATGCAGGCTGGGGTGGGTACTACTAACAATATAGCTGCAGCAGCAGGTAGCTCAGTGCACACCAACTGCCAAAGTACGGCGCATCCCAAATGATTTGTATCCTGGTCATTTGCATCTCTCTGAATTAAAGACAAGTTGTCTGCTCTGGCTTGTACTTCAAAGGGTGCTGCTTCTCCTCTCAGCTGGGGCCCAGCAGCAACCCCACACAGCTGATCAGAGCAGGGGCATATTTTTAAATCAAATCAGCAAGAAACAGCTGGAGCACCCTAGCAGCCCATGGAGCTGTTTGCTGCAGCTGTATGCACACCCAGCTAGCCCCCTTTGCACCCTGTGAATTATCCTCTCTAACTAATTTAAAGCTATAACTATACAGTGCAGTCACTGCAGCTTGTAGACATATAGCTTAAGAGTAAGAAGTCCTGTTTTCTATGTTTTATCTTTTCTTACAATGACCTGCTATGTAGCAGTGGGCTTCTTACCTCACCCTTCTGTGGCACAAATTATCTTGCGCTGTATCCTTGTACATCACCTTTGCACAGCACCTTCCCCTCCACTGGAGCCTTTATGTGCAATTGTGATATAAATAATCATGATGAAAAAGAGTGGACACACTGTGGCCAGAAGAAACATCACATTTCCTTCCTTCCCTGTATAATGAACCTGCCTTTCTACTGGGGATTTGCTTTCCTGTGCTCTGCAACACTTTATTCTTCTGAATAAGCCTATTATATGAAGATTGAAACATTAGGATTAATTACACAAAATGGTAGTGTAAAGCCTAATGAAAAACATACATCTCTGGCACCGACTGAAACCCCCAGAGAAATCTTGAAAATATTGACTTTGACAGTTTTTGCTCTGTGTGACTGATTGCATCAGTTGTATAAAATACTTTAATAAGTAGCATTGTGTGCATGTGTGCATATGTGTGTGTATGCACAGTCCCTGATAAGGCATGAGTAACAAAAGGAGATGTGGAGGATGAATTACAGCTCAGGATTCAAAAGGGTTTGGCTGTTTCATCACGATGCTTTCTTCTCGATTATCTCTGGATCCCCCCCCCGCCTTTATTCACAATAAAGCCGGCATTTGATCACTTTGTAAATAAACCAAGCGTCAGGAAGTAACTAATGGATCTATTGTGAGAGTTTGAAAACAAAGTTGAAATAATTGCTCACACAGTTCATTCACCTGGAAAGCACCATGTCTCACCTCACTAAAGGAGAGTCAGACAAGCCTTCTTACATTATGGCTGGAGATTTGCAGAGACACAGGACGGGAGAGAATAAATGAGAGTTGGGTACCTGAAAAAGGTGTTTTCAAAATCTCCTTGTAGATGTAACAGCTGAACTCCAGTCAGCTTGTCTGACTTGCTCCACAACACAGGCCATGCTATTTCTCCCAGTGGTCCTTGCATGGAGCCTAATCATTTAGGATGGTACAAGGGCAGCCTGGGTGCTGTTCAGACTCCATGGTCATCCAGCTCACACCCTCAGGGAACTGCTAAGGGGGCTGCAATTTTATTTTCTGAAGTTGGCAGCTCTTCACTAAGAATGAGAGTAGCACTGTGAGTCTGAGCTGTATTGAAACCAGCTACTCAGAGAAGAAAGCATCTAGACCATTTTACCAACATGTGAAACTATCCAGCCTCCAGAACCATTTTTTTTAAACCTCCATGTCATACTGAACAGACTAGGAAGTATTCACAGTCCTCACGTGATGCACGCGTCCTAAAGAGGATTTCTTACTTTGTTGTTCAGAGCTCTATATAACAACAGAGGAGCTAACCAAGGGAGGGCTAAAGGTTCAATTCATTTTGGATAAGCACTCTTATTCCATGAAAACTGTCCATGCATTTAGAGTGCAATCACATGAGATGCTAACTCTGCAGTAGCCTAATAACACTGCGCAGTAGCGTGCTGGGCAAAGCCCGTGCTAATACGTTACTGCGCAGTAGTATTAGGCTACTGCACAGTTAGCATCTGTAAAACCCCATGTGCCAGTGCTACTGCTCCATAGTGCCAGTTACTACACATTGATTTAGGACTTGGTTATCCAAGTACAAAACTTAAGGTATAGTTACAGTGCATTAATTAGTGTGTAAATGCACCCACTATGTTCTTAAATAGGTTTATTCTGAAAACACATTCCCCCCATCTGTCGGTCTATCTGTCTGTCTATCTATCCATCTCTATTTTTAGAAACTTATGTGCTCAGTCACTCAGCATACAAACTACTTCATTTTCTATACTCAAAATCGTTTTCTGAATTCCTGAGTCTCTGCTTTATTTTTTCTATACTCAAAGGCATGCTTCCCCAGCCTCATTAGAGCATAATATCTGGAAACGCACCATTCTAAGGACACAAAAGAGCATTCGACAGCCTGAAAATGGGGAGGAGGAAGATACAGTGATTTATGTTAAAAGGATACAGTATATATACAATATACCACCATGAAATAAAATCTTATGAGTAAATATCTTTATGTATTTCTGCAGTGCATGGAGAACCTTCCCGGGATAAGGGTCCCACTGCGTTAAGCATAAAAACAGTGAGAGTTAGTCACTGCCCTAAAGACTGGACTACGTAAATAGGTAAGAAGCAGCAGATACAGGAGTTAAGCAACAAACGGATACAGCAGACGGGTGGCAAATCTAGGAAGAAAACCCATTTTTCCTGAATTCTGGTCCATGGAGCTGTTTACTGGATGGGTTACCAATAATATTTTCCCAGTAGGAAAAAATAGGTTGGTCTCTGTTCTCAAGAACATGTGCAAGAGACAAAGGAAAAGCATTAGAAAATACAGAAATGTGGCAGGATGTCAGGCTAGCTGTTGACACATTCAGTCGTCTCATCAAATAGTATGCAATGTATTCTGTAAATGAATGTGTGGGGCTGGGGGGTGGTAGAAGGAGATACGTTATGAGAAGGAAGGACTTTCATGGGAGCAATATGTCTTACAATCTAATTGCTCTGTGTTTTATAGAACTTGATCATTAGGGTATCCTGCTTATGGTACCACAGAGATGTAATAGCGAAATAAAGCAAGAGGCTATTAAACAGAAAGTTTAAATATAGCTACAGGGACAGATACTTCATGACAACTTGACAGATGTCTTGGAGTGATCACTGGTTCCTTCATCACTAATTACAAAATCATTTGTCTTAAGGAAAGGACAAAAGAGAAGTAATTATGAAAAACATGATTCTTAGGGGATAAAAAAGATAACATCAGTTTAAAACATTGAAGCGATCATAACCATTTAGAATCATTATTAGTTTGCTTGAGCCAATGACAGCTTGGCTTTCGAAGCCAGTGGGAACAGAGCTCCCTGTGCCGAAGAGAAGAAAACATTCAATTTCTTGTTATGCTAAACTTATCCCCAGACTCCAGAGATTTCTTTGATGAACAGTTCATTAAAATTTCCGACCGCAGATGAATTTGAGCTAAAATACACAAATGTTTTAATTATACATTCCTTTTTAATTACACTAATGACTTGTAATGTGTTTATGTTGGTTTAGAGTTTAATTTCTTCTCTTAGATTAGGTGGTTGACTTAAGGATTGTGCTTTTCAGTAAAATAGCATGATTCATCAATGTTTGATCATGAGTTAATCCAAAAATATTAAAGCGTTGCAAGCTTTTGCGGGATAGTAATCCACGCATACACATACACATGCAAACTGCATTTGCCTTTTGCATCCTTGGGGACAGCTAAACTCTTGCAGCATTGTATAAGGATATGTGTGGCAGGAAGCTAAAGTGATCTGCTGCTACACTTGGAGACCCACCACGGCTATATTTGCCAAAGGGAGAGGCAAAGACCAGCTTCCAGATGAATCAGGCCTAGCAAGGTTCCTCTAGGATTTTATCTAAGGCAAAGCACCCTTTGGCATTTCTACAAAGAGCTACCAATGAGCCACAAGGGCTAGGGACAGAAGTTACACATAAACCAGTATAAGTGATCACTGATCAGAAACTGGTTCAAATCTGTAACACAATAGAAGTTCAGTACACATAAACCACTTCCAAAATGGCTCAAACTGGTTTGAGATGAACCTGGATGGATACAATATCAAGCTGAACTGATTTAGGTTAAATCTGTTTATTGAACTGTCCCAGATCCCCTCAAGATTCAAGTTAAGTCACAGTCCCCCAGCATCCCAGGGTGCTTTGCACCTCCCCTTACAGGGTGGGTGGGCTAGCCTTGTCCAAAGTTTTCTGCTCCAGATGAGCAGGGAGGTGTGTTCCAGTGCCCCCTCGGCTTCTGGCCTGGGCCACTACAGGCTTGTGGCTACATTTTTGGAATCAAAAGTGAATGTATGTTCACTTGCTTATCAGTTCAATCTACTCAGCTCAGACTAACCTGAAAAGATTGAATTGATTCAGCCTTGGGCTTCTTGACTGTCTTCACATAGCCAAGGGGACTTTGTTTAAAACTAGGGAATGGTAATTGTCTATGCTTGTGAATCCGGATGCCTATTAGGCTATGGTAGTGTAAGAGTGATGTTGTAGCAATGATGGTCCAGTATTAGGTGAGAGGCTTTTTTAGGGTGATTATCCTAACTACATAGTTGCTCCAATAAAAGATAAAGTTCAACAAGTTTTTAAATGCAAGATATTCTTTGTCAGGTTTCTGATCACATATGGACACCTGACTAATGGATCAGATTTGGTTTCCACTTAAAGAGTCTGATTTGACCTATATCAGACCTGGATCAGACCCCACAAACAGGAAGGAAGCATTTTCCCAAACACATCTTCCCCAAAACCTAATGGTTAAGGCACTTGTCTCAGATGTGGGAGATCTAGGTTCAAATTCCAGTTCTTCCTGACATATCTTGGCTACATCTACACGAGACACTGACTGCACAGTGGCTCATTACCATTGCGCAGGAGCTTGTTACTACTGCACAGTAGTGCTGCATGGCACAAACAGTAATAACAAGCTACTGGAAAGCATCTCTAAGAAGCCATGCAGGGACGTTACTGTGCTGTAACACTGGTTACTGTGCAGTCATTTAGTACTTGTGTATGCAGGTACTAAATGACTGTGCAGTAACAACTGTGCAGTCCATGTCTTGTGTAGACATGGCCCTTAAGTCCTTAATCCCAAATCTTCAGGCTTTATAACATTCTTGGATGACAAGGTTGCTCTCTTTTTATCCCTCCTGTTGAAGCTCATTTACTTTCTACGGGATAATGAAATAATCTTTAGGGCAGAGAAAAAAGAAGACAATCTGAAGATGATATTATCACTTAATAGTTTGAACAATAAATGGGGAGGGGTAAGATTTGTATTCCAAACCATGTATAGAACATGGAATATTTTATACAATGAAGAAGAAAAAGGACTGGGGCGATTTCACTATAGAGACTGGTGGTTAGGGCGCTCACAAGCAGAAGACAGCATTAAATCCAGATCTCCCACATTACAGTCAGGTTCTTTAACAACAGAATCACCTTTCTTTTTTTTTTTTTTGTGAGAGAGGGCTGCCATAGGTGGTTGTAAGCCTCAGGTAGAGGGAAGTATCTTATTGCAGCCTGGAGCGAGGCACCCGGGTCTCTTTGAGTGCAGCTTGGATCACACTGGGTATGTCTATACAAGACCCTTTACTGCGCAGTAGATATGTCTATTGCACAGTAAACTGTCACCATCTATGCATGTTCACATTTACTGAGCAGTAAATTAGTCTACTGCACAGTTAGCTGCTAATGATAAATACAGTAGATACTGCACAGTAAAATACATGTAAATGCTGGCCGGGAGCAAATTTAATCCCAGTCAGCCTAGCCAGCAGGGGGCCACATGGGACAGGAAGCTCTTTGTCCCAGTCCTGGCACTGCTCAGCTCCCTGGCTGCCTCCCAAGAGTTGGGAGCTAGTCAAGGCCAGGATTGGGGAGCTCTCTGCCCCACTGTTTCTGCTCCCTACATGGGGCTGGCTTCCCTGGAGAGTGAGCAGAGGCTGAGAATCCAGCCCTTACTTGTTCCCTAGAGCAGCCAGCTCCATGCAATGTGCATTCCCAGCCCCTGATCGCTCCCCAGAGAAGCCAACACTACACAGCACAGAGCTGGCTGCTCCGAGGAATAAGGAGGACTGGATTCCCCCCATGCCCTACCCCAACCCTCCCCAAAGCAGCCAGCTCTGTGCCAAGCAGGGAAGCTGCCAGTGAGCCCTGTGCCCTCCCTGCACCCCCAGCCACGCAGCAGGAGGTTCACCCACAGCTGCCCCACACCCCGGACAGCTGCCAGAAAACTCCCTGTCCTGTAGGGTGCTTGCTGGCACCTCTGTGTCCAGATGTGCATGGGGCCAGGACAGTTCTTCCCACTTCAGGGACAGCTCTCTCCTGGCCCCAGGCACAACAGATCCCCTCCCAATGTACACAGGCCCAGGAGAGAATTACCACTGAAGTGGCAGAGCTTTCCTGGCTCCACTGCTGGGACCATCCCGTGCCTCTTGCAAGCCCCCAGGCTACCAGAGGGGAGAGGGAGAGCCTGAAGCTCTTTGTGGCTATTGCAGAGGGGTGGAGCAGGGTGGGAGGAGCCCCGCATAGCCCAGTGGGAGCAGCCTGTACATTGGCAGCAAATCCCAAGAGCACATGTAGATGCTCCTCTGTAGACTTACTGCTCTGTAGTTTTATTGTGCAGTAAGCCTACTTCAAATTTTTAGCATGTGTAGACATGCCCACTTCTCAGCATATCCTGTTAGCTTGCTGACTTTTGTAGATCTTGTTCTTATGCTTCAAACTATCCATGTGCATCATATAGGGGGCTCAGGTGACTAAGTGAGGGGATCTGGGTCTTTCAGTAGTATGGCTCTTACTTGTAGGACTTAACTTTTTGTAGGTATAGCCCCAGAGCACTGAAAACACAGCAATGACTGGCGTGTGTGTGTATGTGTGCGCGCATGTGTACACACATGCATGTCATTCTCTTCTACTGAACAGAACTGGAACTCAAGTATGTAGCACTAATAGAAATTCTCTTTTAGCTCAAGGGAGGCTGAGGTTGACATCTGCTGTCCTTCTTAAGTTCCACACAGTCCTAGAAAAACCCTGAAGCTTACTTTTAATTTCCATGAATATGCCCTTATTGTTCTGTCACAACAAGGTGAAGAGGAGAAACCAATAGACCATCATCATACTTTATACACCATTCACTATCCCACGTCACTCGGATCACCAGCTCCTCCTTGTCTCTTTCCTAAAATAAGATAGCCTTGCCTGTAAACTTCTTATTGTGTGGAAACATCTTTACTAGCATGTTCTTGTTCCTGTTCTTATTTTTATTGTTGCAACAGATTTTGGGGACCATGGTCAGGTCAGTCTCCCACTTTATTAAAAAAAACCTCCAAAAAACACAAAAAAGGATGGCAGGGGATGGACTAGAAGATAAGGCTATTTCCAGTCCCACTTTTCTGTGAATTTGTGATTCCATAGTTCATGCTGTACCTCAAGATGCAGGAAAACTGACTCTTCTGCCACAGACTTCCAATGGGATCTATGCAGAGCACCTTGGTTCTCTATGCCTTAGCTTTATGACTATCAGCTGTCGACTGGGAAATGGGAATAACAGTTCTTACTTATCCTACTGGGGTGTCATATTCAAGATTAAAAGGCTCTTGCTTACTTTCATAGCAGCAGCCATACATGCTTCTCTGATAGAAATACGTAAGAAGTAATGGGCCTTAATTTCCACATTTCAAAAGATTTGTGGGGTTTGGGTGATCAAAAAATAATAGCTCTGCACACAATTATCAGCCAATCAAGAACTGTCATCATTAACAGCACTATGCAAGTTCTGTAAGAATATTTAGGTAACTACTTTTTTTCTCCCCAGATTGTTATTGAGTTACTTTACTTGAAAAAGGGAAAAGAAGTACTCCGGCTGTGTATATGAGGCATAGCATTCCAATCCCTACCGTCACCTTTCCACAGAGCTACAGTAAGATAAATAGAGCAATATCCATATTTTACAGTCTATAAAGTCCAAATCCTCTTTAAAAAATACCTTATGTGTAATGCATACACTTGCTAGCTTATTTATCAATATACACTTATGCAAAATGTATATAGATAGGACATTTAGTTTTAGGTGTAAACCAATATTTACTTGTGGAAAGCACTCAAGTGTATGTGCAGGGAGGGGAAGAGGGCAAGCGAACATTCAGATTTCTCTGTAAAGAGTTTGCAATAGGCGGGGAGAAAGCCTATAATAACTGACTGCAATCAACAGCTTCATTATAAATGCAAGGTCTGAATATGGATGATGAGTGATCTACCTACTTCTAGAAAGATATCTTAGCTCTGAAGGGGGCAAAAGCGGGTTGGAGAAGGTTTGCATGTGATAGGGAGGAGAGAATAATTGTTAGAATAGTTTCTTTTGTCTGTCTTGTCAAACTAGATTGGGGGTGTCAAACTCATTTGATCCCAGAGGTTGGATTTGGACTGTGGGGCTTCTCAGGCCAGTTAACCCATGAGCAGTTGTAGCAGAGTTAATCTCTATGACTGCCAAGCAGCTGTAGTGGCACAGCTCCAGAACTTGCCAGTTGACAGTTTCCCTTTTGCCCTCCACCAGTTTGAATCACCAACGGGACTAAAACACCCAAATTTAGTGGCAAGTAAGCAGGGGAGAGGAGCAGCACTGTTAACCCCCAGAGCTCTAGAGCCATGTTGATGCAGTGGCCTTGGGAACTAATGCAAGGAACCCTGCTGGCCAAATCCAGCCCATGGAGGTGGTTATCCAAGTCCATACGAAGCCCCATGTAATAAATGACTGACCTTCATGAGGGTGGATTTAGCATGTGGACCATACATTAGATACCCCTGAATTATATTATGGACATTTCAGGACAGGAGCATCTCTCAATACATGTCCGGACAGCACCTGGCATAATGGTGGCCCCCAGTGAAGGTTGGGACTGGAGATAAATGTCCTAAAGATAAAAAAACAAAAGCAAAAACAAGAAGGCTACCCCTGAGGTTTCTGACACTTTGGGTTTTAAAGACTCTAGACTTTCCTATGGAACTTAGGGCCTTGGAGGTGCAGTTCTGCCAAGCAAAGGCAGAGCTTAAAAGGAAATAAAAACTGATCAAAGCCGACTTCTAAATCTAGATGCATCAGAATTTACACAAGGATTGAGAGCCAAGTGCTGGTACAAAATTATATGAGCCCCAATTCCAAATCCTGGGTATAAACACTTGCTACAATGAGAAAGATTAAACCTGTCTCCATTTTCATTAAAAGTCAACTTCTTGTGAAAATAATTTGGAAATTTTAAAGGAAAGGAAGGCTGATTTTTTACAGTTAAAACTGAGCAAAGGTTTAAGGGGGATAAACTGGTGATGGATATTTTTTTTTTCACCCGCGTATCAATCTGTCTGGCTACCCCACCCACAATCTGCTGATGCCCATGATTGTAGAAATCAAGCACCAAATACAGGACTTGCAATTACTAATGAAATTGATTGGGCCACAAGAGACTTTTGTCTTCCCTTCACTTAAAAAGGCGGTGCAATGGCACCTAGTGGGAAAGTGGCCTCAGGACAGGTAAATTGGCGAGTTGGCCTGTGTGTGACATGTACATGTGACAGATTTACCACAGTAAAATTAAATTTAATTGATAAATTTGCCACAATGAAACTAAAATTAATAGGAGGTGTTTTAAGTTGCCACTCTCAGCACAAGTTTGGCATGGAAAAAAAAGTGCATATATACATGGTAATGCTATTATGCTACATAAATAGCCTTTTTCATCATGTTTCGTCATGTGTACATGAGCAAATTGTCATGTGTACAAGTGCCCTTTGGTATTAAATATACCTGAAACTGTCTATGTTTTATTGATTCCTATTATATCTTACTTGTTTTCACTGAGTTTAAGAATGCTTTGGAGACCAGAGAGTTCTCAGAAAATACTTAAATTTGCCCTGGCTCATTTTGATATTTTTTGGTCTGTCTTTTCCAGTTTGAGGCTTTGCACCAGAAATTTCCTCTCGTGAGCTTTGTCATTTCCTTGGGAAAGCTAGTCATTTTGGAGTGCCATCAGTACACCTGACACCTTCTTTTTTTGTCCTGGGGTAGCATCCAGAAATGCCACTCAGGGTTAGAACCCCGTTGTGCTGTACAAAACAGCATTAAGTCATGAGATCTCAGAAATAACTGAAGCAAACCATGCTGAGGTTCTTAAAAAATCAACACCAAAATGCCTCAAGGAGTAAGACCTACACGTCCTTAGTATCCCTGTCTTCCCTAAGTCAATCATTGCCTTTTCTCTGTGTTGACTGCATCTGTTGTCTGAATAGCAGAGCAAAGCACTGAGCTAAGAGTTCCCCATAGCACAGGAGGGCAACGTTGATTTGGAGACCCATGGATTTAAAGAGATTGTTCTGCTTTGGCAGCTGCGTGCATGTAATTTCCAAGGATACTGAAGGTGGGTGGTATATGTGCAAGTGATTTATAAATTGGACCCTTAATCTCTAAGTTGATTGTACTAAACACCAGATTAGGTTGATTGTTATTTTGAATTAGTCTTGTTATGTGATTAGAACAGGGCTTAGGGATTCACATTAAAATAGCTCCTGCTTAGAAAGCATTCTATACTGTGCCAGGAACAATTGTTATAACTAGTTAAAACTTTGAGTTTCTGCTGTAAACCTGTGTTCTCATAATCAGTACTATAATGCCATCTCTGAAGGCTGTGTATGTTATTTGGTTACCAATACTTTGGCTCTCAGCTGCGCTGAATACCTCTGCAAACAGTTCCTTATCATTCATATCCTGCTACATCATGCAAATTGCTTGGCTTCCAGGATGCTCTGCATTTGTCACCATGACATACGAGACAGACAGACAATTAAGTGATGAAAAACTTTAATTCAGCTTCTTGAACTATACTTTAGAATTAAAAAGAGGATAAGTTAGCCATTTTTTTTTTAAATCTGCATATTCCATTCAGGGCTTCCCCTTGCAATTTGTTAATGCTAAGGTGTCTGTGGTCAGAAGAGAAAAAAACCTCCTGCTAATTAAACTACCCCTGAGGCATTGCCAATGGGGAAGATATTTATTCAAGATTAAAGAAATCTGCGTGAGAGTTTTATTCCTCAGATAAACCACAATAAAGAGCTCTGAACTTTTAGAGTTTGTTTCTGAAACTCAGGGATCAATGGCAGAGCTGGGAGCGTGGAAGAGGATTCTGGGTAATGGTTTGTACTAAGCTTTCAAGCACTCTATATTTGCTCATGGACGTACTTTTACAGAGGAACAGAGATTTCTCCTGAGTGCTTATCCTGGTACCAGAAATGGGTTCTGAATTAAAATTAAGATTCATGAAATAAATTTCAGTGAGTGAGACAAAGCAATTATATGGCCATCTAAACCTTATGCCTGGCATTATCTTTAGACTCAGACCTTCATGGTAGCAATAGAGAGAGAAGCCTAGCCTTATCTGTGGCAGAATATTCAGGAATAATATTAAATATCTAAATGTACATTATCTTCCCATTCAGAATGAAGATGGTATGAATTCAGTTTAGACTGGAACTGAATTAAACAAGGCTTTGCAGTCCACTTTAAGTCTAAATGGGAGCATCCACACAGGACCTTAATGTGGTTTAACTTTTCTGCTTTAAATTCACACTTGGGATTAACATGTGTTTTGGATAAACCCATTCCTGATTGTCTGATAAATTCAGACAGCCTTCCCACCACTGCTGAGGGCACAAACTTCTAGCTACGTGCCATCCATTTGTTCCCATTGCATGCATCAAGCCCAGAAACATGACTGAAAGGCCACTCCGCAGATGCTCTCAGAGGGACACCATGAAGCAGACTCATGACTGCAGTGCTGGGAATGACATGTATAAGTCTGGGTGGGTGTACACAAGCTGAGGACCAGACTGCTTTTTCTGATGAAGAATCTGTTGCCCCAATTAGGGTCATCAAATCAGATTACACAATACATACCATATGCACTCTGCATGTGGAGGACACTCATTGCTAAGTATTATTAATTTTGTACGAGTGGAGCATTCAACAACTCCAAAGCAGGGAGAAAGCACAGTAAACTAGCTGCTGCATAAATAGTCTCTGCTGCCAGGAGTTCGCAATTGAAGTGCAAAAGAAAGAAAAACAGGGAGAAGGGAAGTATTGTCATCCCTGTTTTATAGGGGAAAAAATACATTAGGAGGACAATCTGTTTTGGTTTTTAGGTGCCTCAGTGGGACTCAGGCAGGTTTCAGGCACCTAAAAAGATCTAGCTTCAGCCCAACCCCGGAGGCAGGAACCACAGGAGGCACCTAGGAGCACAAGGTGCCTATAGTTTTGATCTCAGAAAGAACTGCTCTAGTCCTGAAGAGGTACCTACTCTCCATGTGTTTTCCAGGAGGGGCTGCACCCATGATGTAGACTCTAAGTACATCCATCTCACATCAACAACTTTGTATTCAGGTATAACTTGATAATGCTGGAAGACTGAGTGTCCACCTTCTGTCCTACAGCCTAGCAGGTAGAAAAGGCCCCCACCCTAAAAGTGGTGAATCAGATTTTTGGGTGAGTTTAGGCATCCTGTTGAAGATCGGCCACCAAGCATCCAATATTGCAAGAGTCGCGGGATCAGAACCGGAAGAAGAAAAAAAGAGTGTGCTTTGGTAGCCTCAGCAACTATAGCACTTTCTCAGGAGGGAAAACCTTGGAACCCTAGTCTTATTTTTCTTTTTAAAACCCTAACTGCCTCATGTAACATTTATATGTAGCCCCAAGAGCAGGAACTAGAACCCAGAGGTGCCTTCCGCCGGAGAGTACCATGGCTAGACTACCGAGTTGCATGTCCTCTTCTTCTGCCTTCATGACTCTCTTACTCTATGCTGACCTGGGGCTGACTACCCCAGGATGGGTGGAAAATGCTCTCATCTCTCGCTGTGGGCCAGGCATTCTCCTGGGAAGTGAGACGTGTAAGTTTAGGCCTCCTCAGAGCAAGAAAGACTTCCTAAGTGCTCTAACTACTAAGCCATTGTGCTGGAGATGGGACCATCACCACCAGCTCTGGTCAGCTGGGCACCTACCTCAGAAATGGGACTAGGCACAGTGGACTATAAATGAATAGAGGTGCTTTGTGCCACCTGATTCAGGTGTTTTAGCTCTACAGAGGGATGGGAGTTCAGACACACTCGCTGCTCTTAGCGAATCCCACTAGATACCTCTTGATTCTCTTGAGAGGTTTCTACTAGGGATGTGCAAAACTGGCCGTATTTGTTTCAGATTCAGCCCAAATCAGGGACAGTGATTCAATTTGTTGATTTGGATCATTATCCCCGATTCAATTTGGCCCAATCCGAATCTGACGATTTGATGCTGATTCAGAGACTCAGCAATTCAGCCATAGACACAACCTTAAATATTTTTTCTACATACCTCAAGGTACCAGGCTTGGCTCGTGAATGCTGTGATGGTGGGGTAGATGGAGCATCCCACAGGAGCACGGTTAGGGAAGGGGCGCATGCTTGGTGGCGAACCCAGAAGTGGACCAGCGATCAGCCACGGGGTGCTCCCCCAGACCCAGGAGGTACCTAGAGGCATGTAGAAAAAACATTTAAAACTGTGTCTATGTCCGAATTACCGAATCTTTCCGAATCTCTCTGAACCAATTTGGAGGGTTATGATTTGATTTGGAGAGATTAAAGTGTCTCCTGATACAATTCGGATTTGGAGATTCAACCACCTAATTGGGCTGAATCTCCACCAAATAGAATCAGGGACTGAAGCTTCGCACAGCCCTAGTTCCTACTTCAGCTTTTTGTATAAAGCACTTTCCCAAAATCAAAATGCACCATCCTTCAGCTATACCTAACCCTCCCTGCAGGCTGAAAGAGTTAGTCTGTAAGGTACCACGCTGCCCTGCCTTTCACCTCAGTTCAGACTATCATGGCTAACATCTCCCTCTATTGAGTGCTAGGTGCTTGAAGTTGTTGAAAACGGATGGTTCTGGGCTGAGCCACCCACATTTGAGGCTCTGGGTCTCTGAAATAAGGGTGCCTCCAAGGGCAGATAGGATGGCAACCTAGGCAATTTGCATCTGATCATACCTTATGCAGGTTGTCTCAGGCGATACAGAGCATCTCTTAGAAAGCCAAGGTCTGGACCACATGCTCCAGAAACACATTCCATTCACTTAAAGGGTAGACCATATTTTCCCTCAGAGGTAGAAATAGCTGTCTTGTTTTCAGGAGTAAGGACAATTCATAGTCCATTTTGGTGTTTCTGTTATAATTTATGGTTGCACACTTGACAAAACAGTCATTCATTGATTTACTGAAAGACGGCGATCAGGAGGGCTAGTATCTCTGTTTGCTTTCAAGTAGAATCTTTCAGCATACAGAAAAAAATATTTTTCTTTATACAGAAAGCATAAGTAGGTGTGTCTGTCCATGCTTACAAGAGCATGACAACTATCTTTGTGCTTCACGGTGAAAACTGCCCAACTAATTGCAGAGAGAATACTTCCACTCTGACAGGCTCAGAATGATTCCCTTCCCTGCCGACTCTTACAACTTTAGTACAAACTTAGGATGTGATTATAGAACGGGGTCTTCATGTCATTTAATATCTATAACTATTGACCCCACTGAAATTGGTATTGCATTTTACTAGACACTATACAGTGGTACTAAGAAACAGAAGCTATTGTGAAAAGCTCATGATCTAAAAGGAGAAGAATTATTGCCAATTCATCAAGGGGGAGTGAGGCAGAGATATCAAGCGACTTGCCTTATGTTACAGAAGGAGTCTGTGGCAGAGCCAAAAAAATGAACCCAGCTCCTCCTAGCTCACATCTAATCCCAGATGCACAAGACCACCCTTCTTTCCTTTGGAGTCTTCTCCTTTCTCATGACCAACAAACAATGCTCTCCATAAGTATCCGCAGTTGTCTCATGTGTAATATGTATGAAATGGTACCATCATTCATATCTGAAGTCCTGGCAAATAGAGCAGTACATAGACACTGTGTGCTAGTGACTGACTTAAGACATTTTCAGGATAAATTGTATGTTGTTGCTTCAGGCTGGAGGCATCTAGTAGAGGCAGCTGACACTTGTAATTTCTGATTATGCTAAATCTTAATTATGGTATTTTAATAATATATGAGAAATCCAAGTGCAATTTGAAACAAAAAGTAATCTTGAAGCATCCAGACATTCTATTCCAAAATTATTGAACACCCCACTTTTTTTTTTTTGCTTGTCTTTTTTCCCCAAAAGGAAAGTTTTATCTCAACAAATGCATCTACATGGGTAGTTTTGGTTGTGACAAAATGACATTTTTCTAAAGAAAAAAATGTCGATTAATTTTATTTTTTTTTTAGTATCTAACATTAGTGTTGGCAGAAGACATGATGCGCCAATACTTCTGTCCTTTGGTCTGTTCTTTTATGGCTGTTCCCATGTTTCTAAGTCATTGTTTCACAAGGAAAAGTCTGCAAAGAATATTTCCCTCAACCATAAATAAAACCTTTTGTAAATAGGTCTATATAATCTTGTGAGTTCCAGGAGAGTTCCCATTGTCTTCCTTCCACAGCTACAATTCATTACAAAATATGGCAGAGACTGCATCTCATTTTTCATTATTTATTATGTCCAAACCAGGTAGTGTATTCTACATGCAATTTCAGGAGTCCAGTCTCAGAGATTTATGAGATGGTGCAGCCCTATTTATGGGTGGGGCTTGGTTCAGAAGATGCTCAGATAATGAATGAGTTGCTATGTTTGGTATAGAACAGCTTTCCAGACGATGTTTCTGAAGGGGGAAAATATACACACACACACATCCGCACACCTGCTCCATGTATAAAACACAGGGCCAAATTGTAGGTTCTTTGTTCCCTCTAACCTCCCCCCCACCCCTTCACAACTTAAAGAAAATTAGGAATTTGTTTTGTTTTATTTTGCTTCTTTTAAGGCCGTGTGAAAACGTGGTCGAGTCTTGGATGATCCGGTTGGTGATGGTCCTGCTTTGAGCAGGGGGTTGGACTAGCTCAGTGGTTCTCAACCTTTTTTTGTACTGGGACCCATTTGTAAACATCAAGGGCCAGTCTTGACCCAGCGCCCCCCACTCAAGACCCACTGGACCCATCCGCTGTTTTCCCTTGCCAGCTGGAACTCTGCCAGCCTATGAAGGAAAAGCCAGAGTTTCCCACATTTTTCTCCTTTAAAGAAGCATCCATTTTTAAAGTTTGTTCATGATCCTTTCATATATTCATGCAACCTGCTTTTGGGGTGCGACCCACATGTTGAGAAATCCTGGGTTGGATGACCTCCCGAGGTCCCTACTGACCCTAGTTTTCTTTGTATTCTTCATTTTCAGAGCTAGAGGTCCTCTGCTAATCAATACTCAGTGCAAGGACCTGGCTATGTGATGTCTCCAGGCTTCAGCTTCCCCTGGTATAAAGTGGGCCGAATAATACAGGGCAAGTTGGCAGGCTTGGTTAGTTGCCTTTTGAAAAGTATATTAACAGGAAATGGGGCCAGGCATATAAATTATCGTTCTCCATCTGTTATGCAGCTCTTGGGAAGCTCAGTGCTGTGAAACAGCTGCAGCAGTTTACCCCCGAGGTGGCTGTACTTTAACAATTGCTGTATTTTGCAGGAGATGCTCCAATGTGATCCTCTAAATGGATTTCACTTACACTGGGTGCTTCTCTGTTGTATGATTTGTTCTCTCCATGTGTTAGGAATTTCCAAGGGTATTGCTTGAAAGTCCACACAGGCAACGAGTGCAGGACACAGTGTAGGCTGCATAAGGACAAGCAAAACTGAAAAGTAAAGGTACAGGTTTTGAACAGATGTAAAGGAACCATATAAAGAGCATGTTCCTCCATCCCAAAAACCAGAAGGCAAAGCCTGTCGAGCCTACCGGGAGATACTTCCTGAGATGGAATATGCGATAGAAACCCCAGGTGTGGGAGAGAAGGGAGAAGTCAGGCAGTAAATTTTAGATCCACTGGTAAATGTTTGCGATCCTTCATCATGAGAGTTGATAGATAAGATGATAAAGCAAGACATTATCCATATAGAAAGGTAATATTATGACCTGACTAATGCAAAGGCTAGCAATTAATGACACTGATGCATTGGTCAAGAAGGAGCATTCATGGCTCAAGGCGAATACATCAGCAGACGATGTAATCTGCTTTAGTCTGCCTTGCACTAGTTAGTTTAAAGGAGGCCATGCTGACATGCTGCTCTATGGAGATCTCTTGGGAGGTCCATGCAGAAATATGCCATGTATGGCAGTGGTTTTCAACCTTTTTAGACTTGAGGCACCCCAGGGTAGACTCAAGGCACCCCTTAGAAAATGTCAGGTCTTAGCTTAGCTCTTTTTTTGTCTACATAAAAATAATAGCACAGTTGTTTTTTTGTTTTTTTTCTGTTGGATGACCACAGCTGTGGATTTATGTTTGAAAGGTCTGGGCTTGTCTCATGAATTGTGTTTGTAAAACTATCACCGCTAACATTTTGTGGCTCCCCATGGCACCCTTGCAAGCATCCCAAGGCACCTTGTTGAGAATCACAGACATAGAGGCTGGAGTACTGAGCAGCTGTTCCTCATATGGCTTCCTTATCTGGAAGATAGGTGTCTAGTGAGATTTGTTAAAACCCCAAAGTTGTTCAGAATTAAACGCCTATTGATTTTGGTTGGAGGTACACATTTGTAGATGCCTTCAAGACACCCACCAGGCACTTGTACCCGCTTCCCCCCCAACCCCTACAACCGGCAGAAGTCATCTGGCCTGTGGGGCACCCCACAGGTCGGGAAATTTGGCAGTGGAGGAGAGTTGGCAAAGAATGTTGTCACTGCTCTCTCACACTAAATCTTTAAGCCCCTAAGCCAGATAATGGGTGCTGTTTGCTACATTGGGCTGTCATGCAGGGCTGGGGTGGTGGCCCGAGCTGGCATACATGATGGGGTCAAGGTGCACTCTCACAAGTGCATGGACAAGGGCCAGGGCTATATCTGAGGCTAAGGCATGATCTGGTGTATAGGTCCAGGGTGTGAGCTGGTGTGCATGCAAGGCTGGGACTGGGGCTGGGACCAGGGCCAGGGTGAGAGATCCAGCATGTGAGGGGCCTGGGCTGGTTTTGGGGCCCAATTCAGCACACACAGGGATGGGGCATAACCAGGATCACGTGATCTGGTGTGTGCAGGACTGGGGCAGTGGGTCCCATCTAACACATGGGGCTGACCATACACTGTATCCCATGCACTGGCTCCAACCCATGGAGCAACTCTGCACCACTCATCCAGCCCACAGCCCAGAAAGGTTGGGCACCACCGGTATAAGTGAATGAACAATTTCCTGCAAGACAAAAAGGGGTAGGGGATTTACCATGCATGCTATCCTCTGGAAATTGCCTGTGTCTACACTTTTACCCATGGTGGTTGGAAGCGAAACCACAATAGCTTAGCTTTCATTCACCAAGGGCTAATGACTGTAATGTAGCTTCCGTGTTTCATGAGAGCAGAAAATGCCCATGGGCAGTTATTGAGGAGTAGCAGAGATGCTGTGAAGCCCCGTGCCCCTTTTATCGGGACGTAATTGTTCATACGTCCATAACCTAACTCAGCATTATTATTATTGCCTACCCATGGAAGCTATAGACAGGGAACAAGCCCTTAGACAGAAACACAGCAGACAGACTGGATCCCTTCCCTTCCTAAAAACTGGTGCGTGCCCTGGGAGCAGGAAGGGTGAGGAAAAGAAGATAAATCACCAAGCTACAGCCCTTGTGCAATGCAAGCACGTTCCACACTTTTGTTTCTTAATAAAATACACAAAAATCCCCAGGAGACACGGGGAAGGGAGCGGGGAGAGAGCAGGGGCAACGTCATTTTTAATAGGTTCATTTCATTTATGAATGGAGCACATTTTTTTTTGACAAAACCCTGGGCTTCTTGAGATGTGAAATAGGTGAAGGAAAATACAGTTTGGGACCATTAATTATGCTTTCTTATTGAGTATATAAATTTGATGTCAAACAGGCCTGGCTGAATGGTATATATTTATTTCAAAAATATCATTTCTGTGAGGCATTGCTGCATCATCCTATTGATTTAGGTATTTTTGTTATTGTGCTTGATGCTTTTATGAAAGGCAGGCTATTAACAAACTAAATTGAAAAACTAGTGAGTCAGACTTTTCTTGGATGATCCTTTGCGTTGCCTACATGCAGCTTTAAATTGGAAAATACTGTAAAAGACTTATTTTAATGGGACAGTCTCCTCTTTGCAATCCATAAACCTTATTTGTTGTAAAAAAAAAATACAAGATAGAATTCTCATGCTCCACTGCAAGTCGGCTATTTTCCTCTCCTATCTATAAAAATGTTAATCTTTTCATTTCAAAGGGTCACTATTTTTGACCTTGTTGGACGCTTGTATTAAAATCCTGTGTAAAACAAGGCCCTCTTAAAAGAGCAACATGGAATATTTTGTGCTCATGCAAACAGTCGTAAGGAAGTGGCTGTTTGCCGCTTCTCTTCTTGCAAATGCATCCATTCCAGATCTAGGGCTTGGGTGGATTTGGTTCAGCAGCGCCAAAGGACTGAGGCTGAGTGTTGTTTTGGCATTGCTTGCACTCCCCTCCCTGGCTGCTTAGCAGTTTTAGTCTGGTTTTGATGTTCAAAGAAGGACAAAAACTCACGGTAACATTAATCAAACCACTAAAAGTCCAGCTGATTTCACTGAGAAAGCATCGATTACACCATGGAACTAGGTCACCCAAAAGGCTTTAATCACCGAAGACCCTGATTTTGTAGTCCTTACTCATGTGACAAAGGCAAATTCATTAACAGTCTAAGGGTGAAGTTACATAGTACAGTTATATCACGCTAAGGACATTTAAAACATAAGCATCCATGCATTAAAACTTGTGAACTTTTGTCAAGTACCCTCTGAGCATCTCAGAGTTATGCCTCTTCAGGCGAGGATTAACTCTGGGCTGTGCTACCTAGCTCACATTAGGGTAACTTCAGATTACTCCACAGAGATAAAACAAGCCACTTGCAGCATCCCAGGATGAACCACTCCCAGCCCCCAGAGCAAGGATAGAGCCCAGGTGTTCTAGCTCCTACCCAGGGCCCTGCTTGCCAACCCTCCAGTGGCAAATCACAGCTATGCATGCAAGAAATGGTGTTAACCCTTAACATGCAACCACCCACAGCATGTTTTAAATTTGACACTTCTGCAGATCCCACAGATTTAGTATGGACTAAGTGCAATGTATAACTTTACCCTAACTCTATTGACACCATCAGGCCATTAGCTCAAATCATGACAAAAAAAAATAGGGTGGTCTCATGGGTTTTGGATTAGATGGGAGCTTGGAAAGTCTGCATTCATTTTATGGTTTCCCTCACAAACTCTCTCTGTAACACAGGGCAAGTTGCTTGATCTTGCAGGTCTCCACACCCCATTGGTAAATAGTTAATAACAATTATTGTCCTGTGAGATCATAAGCTATTCACAATAGCATCTGTTTCTTATCCTCACTTTATATAGTGCTTAGCACAGCTGAGTTCCAGTTTCAATAGGGGCCACTAGTTATACTGATATCAAATTATGTGAAGACCCATTCTGTAATTATATCTCAAGTTTGTAGTGAAGCTGTGAGAGAGGTGGGAAGGATCTGGCTCTGAGCCTGCATCATAGTGGAAGTTGAATATGAATGTTGACAAGTGCTTCATATTCCAACAAATATGTAAATACATGCAAAACAAATCATGTAAATGCATGCAAATGGCATGCAAATTTCAATTCAGGCTCTTTAAAAATACTGTGCAGTCAAACCGCTATATGAGTCCCTCAGATCAAAGTGCCCCTCTTTTCCAAAGAAGTTTTGGGAACCCATTGTCTCTGTTAGCCAAGAAAAGTAACAAGCAGTTGGGATGGGTTTTCTCTCTAGAGGTCCTAGAATGGGTTTGTCCTGAAGAGGCAGGATGTGGTGTGACACCTGTGAAAATATACCTTGATGCCTGGTCAATGGGCTCTACTTCCACAGTGACTACGTAACGGGGCACTAGCAATTTAAAAAAATCATTCTTCCATTTGAAGCTTCTTTATCTCCTGCTGTTACAAAGTATCTCAGACAATGACTTTCACAGAGAAAGACAGAGAACAGGTAATACATATGTGGGTGGGTTTGGTGGGTTTTGGGGGCTTTTTTTAGTTTCAATTTGTTCCTTTGTTAGTTCCCTGTATATAATCAGCTGCATTGTTTCCTCAGTGCCATCCATTAAGTAATCAACTCCCCCGGTTTGTGCATCTTTCATTCAGCTACAGGACAAAGAAAGAAAGAGAGTTTGAAAGAAAAAAGTAAAATAACTATATAAATATATATATTATAGGAAAGAAAGATAATATTTTAATATATAAAATATATAAACATCTATAGATATATATTCATAGATAGACAGATAGATAGATATTGATATATTAAAATATTTTCTTCCTTTCTTTCTTTCTTATAAATATATAAATAAATTAAAATGGACTACATTTCAATTGATGGTGTCCTTGGCGGCACCAAATAGGGCGGAAAGAGTCTTACAGTTAAGCGACTTAGTGACTTGCCAGGTATCACAGAGCAAGTCAGTGGCAGAGCTAAGAATAAAATCAAGCAGAAGTCGAGTTGTAGTCTACCTTCTTTAACCAGCAACTAGCTTTAAAAAAAAAGCCATTGAATGTCTGATACAGAGCAACTGTCTCTTCTATATAGAAATGCTTGGAATTCAAGAATCCTTCCCATTAGCACAAAGGAGTTTTATACAAACAAAGTTTTTATTTTGCTTGATAGGAAATGGAAACAGGAGCCTGGATGAAGCAAAGTTCTTTTGGAGGTAGCATGCTGACCTATAGCACTATATTAGGGGAATTATACTGTACAAGTAAAAAAAAAGAACTAGCTCAAATGGCAGCCTAGCCCCAAGGGGAAACTGACTTCAGTAGTAAACTGTAACTCAATTTCAGCTCCTTTGAGGTCAAATCTACTTTAGTTTTGCTTGATTTCTACCCCCCTCCACTTCCCCACTGACATTTATTTTGAAAGGCATCCTCACATCTTGTTTATTATTTTCTTTATTAAAGGGGAAAAAAATCTTTCTCCTTACTCCCTCTTCTTCTGCTTGAAGATAAAAGCTAAGGGCTTCACTCACCCGAGAAGGGAAATACTACTACTACTAATAATAGCATGTCTCATTCAAAGAGCTCCTTTCATCCCAAAGCTGATTACATGTATGACCAAATCCTGGTTACTTGTATGGTTGTGCACTCAGAATAATCCCACCAAAATCAACAGAGTTGCTTTCAATTTATCCTAGTGTCAATGCACATTGAAATGGTCTTATCGACGTCAGGTCATCATATCACCCTTTCCTGACTTTCCAAGGAGCTGCTAATATTTAGTGTTACTTCATAGCCTCCTGATTAATATGTTGCTGGTCATCTCTGTGCTTGATTCACAGAAGCTATGAGTCTGTAACAGCTCCAGCAGGATACACATGGCTAAGGTTTTAGCTCCAGGGTTCCCTGCTTAATCCCTCTTGTGTTGGCCAAGACCAGATTTGTCACATAAGGTAAGGGTCATCTGGAATTCAAAGTGCTTTTGAGTCCCAGATGATTTGGACAAATGTCTGTGGATCAGAGGCAGTAGGTAACCCACTGTTGAGTGTGTATGAGACATCACTCTGTGCCCAAGCCATATAACTGTTACAGGTCTAGGCAAGGGGTGTTACCTCCAGGGACAATGAGACACACACTGACCAGCTGGTCACCATTACACAGTTCACAGAAGGAGTGTCCCCAACTGAAGTTGTGAATGATCTAGGAAAGATGTGATTGCTAGAAAAGATCAGTTTTCAGTCAGCATGCTTTATTATTTTCCCTTTGTTTTCTTACCACTTCTAGCTACTAGAAGTAGAATTGCAGGCGGACACTGGGGCTACTACATTTCTTTGGGGAAAGGGCTCAAGGAGCATTCTATCATCAGTATCATAGTTACAAACCTCACAACCTCTCTGTCTCTTTCCTGGTGCTCTAAGGGTGTATCTAGACATGCATTTAAGCATGGCTAAATTTAATGAGCATTAAGCTAATGCCTATTAAGTGATTTCTGGCAGGTGTCTCCATGTGCAGGGACTTGGGACCAACTTTAGACCTGTGATATCCTACCCCCTGAGAGGTAAGGAGAGTGAGGCCAATACCTAAAGGTGATCCATTTAGGGTGCTTCTACATGAGATGCGATAATACACATTAACCTAAGTTAATACACATTACAGGTGTGCTTCTGCACAGTCATGCCCTTAATGTGCATTAACTTAGGCTAATTGTGCCTAAATTCGATACCTGCAAAGGCAGGTATCAAATTTAGATGTGATTAGTTAAAACGCATTAACGCACGTGTAGACATGCACTTGGGACTGACAGTCCTGATGTGTACCCCTCTAACCACCAGCAGGAGCTCCAGCCTCTGGCCACATGGCTGCCAGCACTTGGAACTAATTTTAGTCCCAAGTTGAAGTCAGAAGAGGCAGCCAGCCAGGAGCTGTGATGCTGGGCTCAGGCCAGCCCTCTAGTGGATGGGCAGCCCTCTAGTGGATGTATTTACATGTATGTTAATGCACTTTAACTAATTGTGACTAAACCTGATACCTGCATTTTCAGGTATCAAATTTAGGCACAATTAGCTTATGTTAATGCACTTTAAGGATGCACATGTGTAGAGATGTGCCCATAATGCACATTAACTTAGGCTAATGGGCATTAATGCATCTCATGTAGACATGCCCTAAATGAACCATCTTTAGGTATTAGCCTCTCTCTTCTTACCTCTCTGGGGGTACGATATCTCAGGTCTCTCAATGTTACTCTGAGGTCTGGCCCTAGGCTATAGGATCTTAAATACCAACTATTCCTACCCTGAGTTATTTTTTGTTGTTGTTTGTATGTTTTTCCCTTCAGGAGACTGTGCCCCATTATGAATACAGCTTCCTTTGCACCCAAATTTTACCTTAAAATAGAAACAAAATATTTAGAAAAAAAATATTAGCCTGATTCCAAGTCCCCTTTAGATAAGTAAATAGCACCTATACAGCTAAAATGAGCAATTTAATTTTGAATTGGTATTCACAAGTGTCTCTGAATAAGTCAACACTGTTTCTCCGGCATAGAGTGCAAATTCCCAGCCATGTCCCACCCACCCATTCCCCCTCAACTGTACTAAACCCAGAAATGTGACATTTAGAGTTACTTATGTGGATTTCAGATCCTATCCCCCCATACACATTCCTTTTGAGCTTGCCCTCCTACTTACCCACCTAAAGCAGAGTTAGATTTGGCCCCAGTTTCTTATTCCATCTCTGCAACTAATTTGCAATGGGATCTTGGTCCAATCATTTCACACCACTCTGTTTCTCATCTTTAGTTCGGTCTTTTCTATACATATTGTCAGTTTTTCAGGGTTGAGATAGTGATTGTGTTATTTTACAGGGCCTAAAATAATGGGGGATTTGTTCTGGATGGCACTTGAAAGTTCTGTTGCAATGTAAGTAATAGCACTTATTGACACCAACTTGTTTCCTGAAGAACCCTTCTTCCAACTGGAAATGCTGTATTTGTTCACATATCATGCACACCCGAATAAGACACACAACTTGTTTTGGAGAAGCAGAATGAAGAAAAATAAATATTTTCCCAGCCCTTGCTGAATCCTGACCACAGGGAATCCTGACTACATGGATGATTCCTGACCATCACTGCTCAGGCAAAAGCTAGTTTTAACTTTTTCAAAGCCACTGCCAAATTAGCCGAAAGCTACTGCCAATTCAACAGTGGCTGTGAAAAGGTTAAAATTAAATGTGATGTGGAAGTCTTCATTCTGCTCCTCACTCCCTGTCTGGGGAGAAAGACAGCACTGGCAGCCAATATATAGCATCCCTATCCTTCAATTCTGTTACAGAAATCAGTTGCCCCAGTTAAGACATGTACCCCAGTTTTGCATGGTTGCTTTTAGAGAAAAAAAACTGCCCATAGTATTTTAGCAAATATGATACTCACTCTTGCTTCATTTATAAAACTCGACAAGGTCTTATCCCTCTGTAGTAACACAAAAGTCCTGGAGTTTCCTATTGCTTTTATGCACCCCAAAATCCAAATGTTTGTAGTTTCAATAAGTGAAAGCTGGCCCCTGGATTGACTTTTTCTTCAAGAGTCTTATCTGAACTCTGCCTATCTCTTGATTTGCAAAACTGCTCTGGAAGTGTAAGGTGAGTGGGTTTTTTCATGATATTTCTTGTGCTTTCTATTTCAGGTCATGGTTGGAAATAGCATGAGAACAACCTATTTCACAGCATTTCCATGTGAAAATTGCACTTAAAAATGAATGCAACTCTGTTGAACCTGCAAAAAGGGTTTGGATAAAGTTCAGTTTTAAGTTTGCTTGAAAGTTTGAGGGGTTTGTATAAGGGGAGATTCATTTTATCCAGGAAAAAAAAAAAAGTTTAGGCTTCCTCAGCTAGGGATTGTGGAAAGTATGCATGATCTTGTACCTGGTTCTTGTATAAATAGATTGTACTTTTACAAAGGAAAGGATTAGAACTATCTGGAGTCTTGTGTCCAGTGTTGGGTCCCAACTACAGAAAGGACAAACTAGAGAGAGTTTGTAGACAAACTAGAGAGAGTCCAGTGGAGGGCAACAAAAATGTTGGGTGGGGGGATCTAGGGCATATTACTCCTGAGGAGAGGCTGAGGGAACTGGGCTTATCAGGTGCAGAAGCCCCTGTGAAGAGGTGTAGTAGTGGTCCCAGTGACAGGGCAGAGTAAAACCTGGAGGCTGTATAGAGTAGGGTGTGTGGGTGCCTGAAGGACTGTGTCCAGGATGATTGGAGTAGAGACCCAGTGGGGGGCATGTGGATAAGACATGTCTCAGGATACCTGAGGCCAACTTTAGGGTGGAGGCCAAGTGTAGCTCAGCTAAACGGTTGGGGGAGTAATAGTGAATCTGGATGCCGTCTGTGTGGCTTGGGACATGGTATAAGAAAAGGTTTGGAGCCATGTATTTCACCCTTGGCACCAGCGCAATTAAGTGGACAGCCTCCCACATGTTTCCTTTTACTTTGATACATCAAGGTGTGGCAGGAAAGGCAGGGCAGACTGCCCTAGACAGGTGGGTGGGCTGACGTTGAGATGGGCCCCAAGATGGCCCCCTGTCACAGAGGGTCATGCTCTTAACATCACTTTATTCATAGGGAGAAGTAGCATGGAGCACTTAAATGGTTTGGCCACAGTGATACAGAATCTATACATGAGCAAGGACTTCAGCCAAATTTCTAGGCAACTGAACCAACCAGTGGACCATGCTTTCTTTGTTTCAAATAACTGGGATTACTCAAGTGTTTTATAGATTCATAGATTCATAGATGAAGGGTTGGAAGGGACCTAGTAGATCTTCTAGCCCGACCCCCCGCCAGGGCGGGAGAACAACAAAAAAAAACCCCCAAAAGAGAAACGGGACTCAAAAGAGTCCAGCCAGGTAGGCATCCAGCCTCTTCTTAAAGACCCCCAGGGTAGGGGCCAGCACCACTTCCCTTGGAAGTTGGTTCCAGCTCCTAGCCGCCCTAACTGTGAAGTAGTTCTTGCAGATGTCCAATCTATACCTCCTCTCCATCAACTTGTGCCCATTGCTTCTTGTTATGCCAGCGGGCGCTAGGGGAAACAGCGTCTCCCCCAAACCCTTCTGGTCCCCCCTAGTGAGTCTATAGACTGTCACCAAGTCTCTTTTAAGACCTCTCACTGGAGTAAGAGTTGAAAGATCCAACTCCATATTATTAACATGAATTCATTAGGAAATATTGAGATGCCCATTACTTCCCCCTTCCCCACAATGAGGAATGCACTCCTGCTTTACTTTTCAGCCTCTTCGTTTGGTGATGTTTTGCTCCTGGTGAACTGATGTTAGTGACTCCAATCCCAAGTCATAAGAACATAGAAACATAAGACTTGCCATAGACTTTCATAGAGATTTCATAGATTTCATAGACATTAGGGCTGGAATTGACCTCGGAAGATCATTGAGTCCAGCCCCCCGTCCCAAGGGCAGGAAGTCAGCTGGGGTCAAAGGATCACAGAAAGATAAGTATCTAAATGCTTCTTAAAGGAGTCCAGAGTAGGTGCTTGCATCACCTCTGGAGGGAGCCTATTCCAGGCCTTGGGGGCTCAGACAATAAAGAAGTTGTGCCCATCTGGTCTTGAACATCCAGTCACATGCCTGTCTGTCCCTGCTGTCCTGCCGAGTGGATGTCTCTCTCCCAAGTAGTCTCTCCCCAATCTTGTCTGCCACGACTTTTTATCTTATTCCAGTGGTGGGGTGTCCGACTTCTGGGGTTCTCTCGAGTATGGGACAGCTGGATGACAATCTTCTGCGAGGCTCCACCTCCCCTCTACCTCGCCCTTACACCATGCCTTGACGGGTTCATGATGCTCTTCAGCCAGTTTCTCTGACTGTTGGGGTTCTGCAGATGCTTGCTGGGGATGGTTGTATCATCCTGCAGGGCCTAACCCTACCTCCACCCACAGTGCCTTACTACTGCCTAGCTTCCCAGGGGATAGCAACCCCTCCTGGTCTTAAGCAACACCTGGTCCCTAGATACCTTCCACCACAACCCCTCCAAAACTGGGAAAAGAAACATTATCAACAACAAAGATAATATGAAGATGTGCACAAAAAGGGGAAGGTCTCTGCCCTCTTGCCCTCTATACTCATGGCTAGCTCAGCAATGCCAGGCCTCAGATGCCCGAGGTCCCTAGGAAGCCATAAACTGGGACCTGGCTAGACTGCCAACTTCAGTGCTCTCCTCCTCACTCTCCAACCTGCCTGTAGGCTCGCTGGACCCATGGTGGCCCTTCTCCGCACACCTCCTACACGTCCCTCATCGGGGGGTCTCTACACCACTGGGGCCCATCTTCTGAAACCGCTCACGCAGCTTATGCCCTTCATACCCCACCTGAGGCATCTCCTCAAGCCCACCAGAGCCCGCAACGATCCCACCTGGTCTCGCATCCTGGTGGCTGCTGCTCCTTCCGGCTCCCCGGTAGTAGCCCCTGGCATTACCCTCCCTCCATTCTTTTTGGTCTACAGGGCCGGGTCCCCAGTCTGAGTGAGGGACAACAACTTCCTCGCTCCCTGTTCTGCCACTGGCAGCATTGTTCCTGTTGCAGACTTCACTGCATTTCCCCGTGTTGGGAGAGGCAGCTTCCCACCCCTTTTCCCCTCGTAGGGGCTCTGGGAGGAACCTCCCTATTAAGGTCCCTGCAGGTCTCTCTCCTGCTTCCTTGCCAGTGGCTCTTTTTATATCCACCGGCGAGATCCTGCTGCTGGCGTTATCCACTGGCCACAGATGTATAAAGATGTGGCTAACCCCATTTTTGGGGGCTAATCCCACCTCCATTTTTGGCTTCGCTGTGGATCCTGCTACAGGCAAGAAGTTTTTTGTTTCTTTCCTTTTACTTTTGCCTTCCCCAGTGGATTCCTGACCCTAGGGTTCCCCCTTGGCTCCTTGGGGTCCGCCCCTCTGTTTCTCCCCATGACAGAATTTTTTCATAGTTTCACAGTTTCATAGTTTCTAGGGTCAGAAGGGACCTAAGCAGATCATCTAATCCGACCCCCTGCCATGGCAGGAAAGAGTACTGGGGTCAAACGACCCCAGCAAGGTGTTCATCTAACCTCCTCTTAAAAACCCCAGGGTAGGAGCCTGCACCACTTCTCTTGGAAGTTGGTTCCAGACCCTAGCCATCCTAACCGTGAAGTAGCGCCTCCTGATATCTAACCTAAACCTACCCTCTGCCAGCTTGTGACCATTATTCCTGGTCACTCCTGGTGGTGCTAGGGGGAAAAGTGTCTCCCCCAATGCCTGCTGATCCCCTCTGACTAGTTTATAACAGGCCACAAGATCCCCCCTCAGCTTTCTCTTTTGGAGGCTGAACAGGTTCAGGTC
>NW_017729024.1:170004182-170013589 GCF_001723915.1 Gavialis gangeticus | reverse complement strand
TTAAACATGTTGGCTTTGCCATCTGGTGTGACGACCAAATTTCCCAACGCGTCCTGCAAGGGCCCCACATTACCCGGGACCTTCTTTTTACCCCCTACATATTTAAAGGACTTCTTATTGTCCTTAATCTGGGAAGCTAGTCCCAGTTCCATCTCTGCCTTGGCCTTCCTAACTACCCCCCTATATCCCCGAGCAACAGCAGAATAGTCTTCCCTGGTGATGACCCCTTCTTTCCATTGGGTGTAAGCCTCCTTTTTAGCAAGGAGACATTCCCAGATGCTTTTGGTGAGCCATGGAGGCTTGTGTGCTCTCCTGCTCCCTTTGATCCTTGTTGGGATTATCTTCCTTTGGGCTTGGAAGATCGTCTCCTTAAGGAGCGACCACTGTCCTTGGACACCTGGCTCCCCTCCCCTCCGGGACCTCAGCGCTTCTCCGACTATCCTCCTTAGCTCGCTGAAGTTTGCCCTCCTAAAATCTAGGGTTGCTGCCTTACTGCATGCCTTTGCCACCTTGCGCTGGATGGTGAATTCCAGCAGGCGATGATCGCTGTCGCCCAGGTGGTCGAGCCTAAAACAGTCTTGGAGGAGTTTGTGACTGTTTTTCCTTGTCATCCCTTAGGGTGCTCTGGTGAACAGCTATTCCCTCAAATCCTGATGCACACCCCTGATGTACTTATAGGCAGCCACCCGGTCCCCCCTGAGCCTGCACTTTTGCAGGCTGAAGAGTCCCATGGATCTCAGCCTGTCTTCATAAGGCCTGTTCTCCTGCCCTCTAATCATGTGTGTGGCTCTCCTCTGGGCTCTCTCAAGCTTCTTGACATCCCTCCTGAATTGTGGAGCCCAGAGTTGGATGCAGTACTCCAGCTGCAGCCTCACCAAGACCGAATATAGTGGGAGGATGACATCCTGAGATTTACTTGAGAAGCATCTATGGATGCAAGCCAGAATTTATTTTGCTTTACCAGCTGTGACATCACATTGGTGGCTCATGTTCATCTTGTGGCCAATCATGACCCCCAAGTCTCTTTTGGCTTTGGTGCTAGTGAGCGTAGCACTGCCAAACCTATAAAGGTGCTGCAGGTTTTTGTTCCCAAGATGGAGTACCTTACATTTGTCCATATTGAATATTATCAGGTTTGTATCTTCCTACTTTTTCAGCCTATCCAAGTCAGCCTGGATCACCTTCCTATCCTCAGGTGTGGATGCTCTACCCCAAAGTTTAGTGTCAAACCATTTACTGGGTCAAATCATAGGGCCATGTTGCCCAGGATCCTGTGTCATATAGTGGCAGAGAGTGGACGCTGAAAAAGAGAATGAATTGCATCTGACCACTTCCACTACTCCTCTCTCACTTGCACCCTCCAGCATTTAATGTCTAGGAAGTTCTAATTCAGAGACTGGATCCCTAACTCCCCTGCTGAACAGCTACCGATGCCCCTTTCTTCCAAGGATTTGTCCAATCCCTTTTTGGATCTGGCTTTCACAACACCTGGTAGTAATGAGATCCACACTTCAGTTACACACTGCATGATAAGAACTTCCTTTCATTAGTTTTACACTCACTACCTACTAGTTCCCAATAATAATAATAATACATTGCTATTGACTTTCTCTCACCGTTTAGTATTTTGTAAACCCTTCCCATGCCCCACACAAACATCTCTTTTCTAAACTGAATAGGCCTAGCTTCTTTAGTCTCTCCTCATATGGAAGCCCCTCCAGACCACTCATCATTCTTGTTGCCTTTCTCTGGACCTTGTCTAGTTCTTCTATACCCTTTCTGAGGTGTGGGGACCAGCACTAGACAGAGGATTCAAGGTGTGGATGCACTATGGATTTACTGGGACTTCATGGTACTTTCTGTTTTTTTACCAGTCATTTTCTCATAGCTTCACTCTTTCAGGGTGCCACTAAAGTAAGGACTCGAGCTGTTTATATGCAGTATGTAGCAATTATGAATTTAATTTCCAGAACCCATCTGTAGCTATGGTAACAGGCAATGTTGGGAGAATAGAAGTAAGTTGTAGAGTTAGTTACCTTAAGGCAGAAATTTGGGGATTATTTTTTTTTCTTTTGCTTTTGGATGCATGTGTAAAACTGCCATTCAGATCCCATTCTGGACATAAAGGACAATTTAAAGAAAAATGAAGAGTTTCTTTCCAGTTAGGAACACCAGTTGTGTACTAGTGGAGACATAATACATTGGTAAAGGGTGTCGTACTAAGTGGTAGGATTGATTCCTTTGAAGGTAACAGCCTACTATTACTGTCAGCTTACAGGGTTGTTCCTATGGTATAAGTGGCAGATGTCTGTGCTGCAGTGCTAACAGAAAGCATTTAAATCCACAGATAACTCTTCTTGGGTCACTACAGAAGCTCTGTTATTGCTGTCTACTGGGACAGTAGATCATTCTGAAAAATGAAAGTATGGACTATTTGAGTATAATAGTCAAGTTTGTCACAATTCTGGGTGCTGCTCACAGGTCCAAATAGAAAAGAACTGGAAAATTATCATGGGTTTTTTCCTGATTAAAGTTTTGGGATTAAGTTTGGTGAGTGCACAAAGCTGCATGCCTGCCCTATCAAAGTGCAGCCCTTACCAAATATGCTTCATAGCCATGCAGATATTCCTCAGGTCTAATGTATAACATCCCTCCTAACTATTTTGTCCAATAAAAATATTACCAAGCACATCTTGTCTCTCCATTGTAAAAGGCAGTCCTTTGTTCCAAACAGCCAACTGAACTGCAGAGTGGCATGCATTATCGTTATGAACCACAAGCTTCAGGGAAGTGCCATATGCCTAGGGTGACCATATGTCCCAGTTTGACTGGGCCAGTCACAGATTTTGGAAAGTGGTCCCAGCTGGCCAGTGAAAATTAAAAGAGCATCCCAGGCATGTTGTGCAGGGCTCAGTCCAGCAGGGAGGCAGAGTGGCATGAGCTGTAAAATAGGAAGACAGCAAATTTGCCCTAATAGCAGACAGCAAATTTGCCCTAAAATAGGGTAGCTTGATTAGTGGAATGACCATTAAAAAGGAGTGGTGGTTGTTAATACATATGAAGTAAAGAACAATGGGTCATTATTGGGCTACTGTCTCCCCTAGCTACCGGAAGAGTAATACCAGAGCTGCACCATGTCGGCCCACCCCTGACTCCGCCTGCAGCAGCACCGCTCATTTGATGGGGGGAAGAAGGGAAATGTCCTGGATTTCACATTGTCCCATATGGTCACCCTATGTATGCCCTACTGAATTTCCCATGTACTAGTGATTTTCTGAATGCTTTTCAGTGACAAACTCCATGTAATTCAGATGGCTCCATAGTAGTCATTCAGGAATGAAAGTGAATAGCCAAACCATCCTGTGCACCATCAGAAATCACTTATTTTTTGTTGACTAGTGGTTCTCAAACTGATCCATGAGGACATGGTAAATGGTGAGTCTGGATCACCCAGGGCCTTGCATGCCTTTATAGTGTTTTCTTTATAGAATTTGAAGAGTTTGCTTATAATGGTGCATGAAAGATACTGGCAGATGTAAATGTGTTATCTTTTATTAGACCAACTAAAGAGTTGGAAATATTGTTCCTTTCAAGCTTTCACGTGCAAACACCTTTCTTCAGGAATAGGGAGAGTCTGCTTATGTTTTTACTGTCCTGGGTGGAATAGAAAGAAGAGTTTATAGTGGTTCATTGGTTCAACATTTGGGATGTATTGTCCCAGACAATATGCAAACGCATAGTCTCAGCACTGAAGTGTTTAGAGATTAAATAGGTAAGGCATTCAAACCAGGGGAGGGCAAAAAAAGAAGCAAAATTACCTTGTCTTAGGTCACATAATACATCAGGCAGAGAGTAAAACTTGAATATTATGAGCTCCACTCCAGGTTTTACATGGCAATATGTTAAATCTCACTTAGCACTTTTTGTCAGTGGATCTGAAACTGCTGTACCAAGCATGCATCCTTCAATTTTTCTTACAGATTGGAAACTAGATCAAAGAGAAGTGAAGTGTTTTGTCCAATAATAACCAAGTCACAAGTGATAGACTCATGGATACAGCTTAGGGCCAGATACAGACATTACACTTTTATCAGTATAAGTGATTGCAAATCTGGTCTGTACCTGTAACAGGACAGAAGTTCGGCACAAAAAAATCTGGTCAATACCCATAATAGAACAGAAATTCAGCATACATAGACCCGTGTAAAAATGGCAGAACCTGGTCTAGGATTAGTCCCAGTCACCCAAGGGTAAATGTGAGTTCTGTTTGCTACCGATCTTAACTACACTGTTTACAGAAAATTGTGCAATTTAGATTTATTTGCACCTCGGGGTTTTTGGATACCTGCACCTACCCTAGGTCACCTAAGCAGTGCTCCAGTGTCCTGTACTCTAGGGCACACTGTTTCTTTTACAGTGACTATCTTGATAGCCCTCCGCTGCTTAACATATTTAGCAAGATCAGTACAACACAGGAAACATCTGGCCCCCCAGTACTGTTTGCCCTAATATTGCTTTTTTGGTAAGTGCCAGCAATATGCTCATGGCAAGGTCCTTTGCCTGCTTATGTTCTTAGACCAACACAGCTACAACCAAAAACCCAGAAACAATGTGCTCAGTGCTTTTTCAGACACAAAATATCAGCAGTTAACTAGAGTTAATGAAACCCTTCCACCTCAGCTGATTTGGTTCCAGAAAGACATATTGTGGCAGTAGTCCCCACACCTGTCCTTGCAGTCCCTTACTCCCTACAGAGAGGCTTTTGTTAGTACATGCACTAACCCAGCGGCCACACATCTGACTGGCTCATTCCCTTACCTCTATGCTCTCTTGCATGATGCAGTTTCCAAAAGGTCTTCCTTTGGCTTGCCCTCCACATCAGAAAAAAAAACTACAGTGATTTTTTTTGTTTTTTGAATGGAGAACAGCAAGCTTGACCTAAGCATAGGTCAGGCATTCCTGCATTGGTCCAAGGGGTTGGATGGTTGAGGTCCCTTCCAACCACATGACTCTAGAGTGATTAGAACAGTGAATCTCCCTGCTATATGGGAGTCTGAGCCTGGACACACAAGTTTACACTGATATAATCAGTGCTTAGAGAAGTTTTACCAAGGGCTGAACACACAATGCCCCATCCTTCCACACCATAACTTCCTCAATTCCCATGTAGAATTATCCCACATAAAATCAAGGCCCAGTGGAAGATATAGTGATGCATGTTCCAGCTATCTAAGGCTTCCCCGGGGTACATTTGCTCATGGAATCAGATCTAGATTTTTGCAAAAAAACCAAAAAATCTTGAATTTCAAGCTTTTGGGCACAGGCACCCTTCTTCAGGCATAGGAGCAAAGATTGCAAAGTTCTCCCAGGTAGAAATGAAAGTTCAGATTTCATAGGAGATTTAAAAATGTGGTAAAATCTCCTGTTTGGCACAGTTCATTTTATGCAGAGAAAAGTTGGAATAGACTGTTGACCTCAAAGTTGTTTGGCGGCAAGCAGGATGTGGAGTCATATTTCTGTCTGGTTATGAGGTTTCGTACGTCACAGAAGAATGTTGTGAAAAAACCTCCTGTTTCAAAAAAGGTTTATCACACTTTTAACTCTCCTATGAAATATAAGCTTTTATTTCTACCTAGGAGATCTTTGCAATCTTTTCTCCTGTGCCTGAAGAAGGGCGTTTGTGCCTGAAACTTTGCAATTAAAGTTTTTTGTTTTTTGGGTTTTTTTTGCAAAAATCTAGTTAGTCTAATTAAAGTGATCACCTCTACCATGAGTTCTGATTCCTTTTGCCTCTAGGCCAATACAGCTACAACCTGGATACCTGACACTTTTGCTCAAGGCATATAGGATATAATCTGCTCCCTGGCCACCTAATGACAATGTGTGGTGTAGCTGTCCACTGAGTACAGCTACCCTGGATTTGCTGGCTCTGGCTACCAGTGAAATGAGATTGGTGCCTAAAAGATTTGGAAGTTACACACTAACCCTGCTGTCTGGACACACCTTCTGATTCAACATTGAATACTGGGACGTGGCTCTGTGAGCCAGGAGGGAGGGTGATAGGGGTAGAAGAGTGTGTTTGGGGGGGTACCATGGTGCTGCTGAGCTCCTGCCCCACCCCAGATCCAGGGACTAAAAAAAAAAATCCCGCAGTGACTATAAAATGTATCTTATCTTCCTGAGACAGGGTGACCTCCTCATGCATGGGTGGTGATGAAAAACACCGTCTTCCAAGTGCCAATTCTGCATCCTCTGCCTAGGCCGATCACATATTCAGCACACACTGCTCTCCTCTCAGCTCTCCCTGGATTCAAAAATGTTTGGATGACTCTGCCCAGGCTGATTTGAAACAGGAGAAGGAAATAGTATGAAATAAAAGAAGGTGGGGGCAAGGCTATCTCAGAAGGAACAGCCAGGGTATTTAATTGAACTTCACTGTCACATCCAGGGAGCTTTATGATGCACACAGGATGGAAATCGTTTGCATCTGTTGTGTGTTACCACACCTAAAGAGCTCAAATGATTTTGTTCATTATCCTCCTAGGAACTGAGTTCCCATGTCCTCAGCTACCCCTGCCTTAGCCCCACTTTTAATCACTTGTAGAAAACCAGAGGCATGACTGGCAGATTTTGGGCCCTGGTCCGTACTGTGTCCCCTGTACCTTTCCTGCTCCAGCTCCCGGGGAGGGCAGAGAAACAGCAGTGGTGCCTGGTAGAGGAAGAGTTGCAGATTCACTGCTACTAGGGTCAGTTGTCATGTACTTTTTTCTGCCTCTGGCATGTATATTGAGGAGCCAGAATAACACCAGTGTTCGACAGGGGCTGATATCCTCCCCTGCCTCCATCAGCAACCCAATGGTTCTTTCTCCACTCTGCACCACTGCCACTTTTCTGCTCTCCCACTGCCACTTCTGGAGCCACAGCAGGCAAGCTGTAGGGTGCAGGAGGGAGGGTGAAGTGTAGGCAGTGCCCATGGGTCATGCCCCACTTACTCACCCATCATTATGCTATTGCAGACAACATTATCCAAGTGTGCTCCATTGTCCAAAAGATCCAAATTTTCACTGTATCACCCTGGAATATGAACCCCTGTGCTGAATACTTTTAATCTTGTGTCATCGGATTGCAAAACTCGTAACTCATTCCTCCTTTACTTGCTCTTTCTCTGTCTTTATTGTATTTTATTTTTTTATAACTACTTCTAAGTTGCCCCTGCTCCCCTGGCACTGTGATGAGTTTTGGATCGTTCACGGTGTTTAAACCTTTCAAGAACATTTTCCACATGGAGAATCCTCTTAAAGTGAATACATCATTGTACATGATTATCCATGCTTAAAGGAACAATCAGCAGAACAATATGTCCTGTTCTCAGTGCTGCCTGTGAACTGTGCTCCCCCCCACTCCATTTTTTTGATGTTCATTGTATGCTGTAGGTTTGAATAGCTGCTGGCTTGGAAAACCATGGATGGGGGCTTATTTGCAAATAATCTGTAAAATGAGGTTTTAATTAGCATGGTACAAATCTCAAGAAGAGCAGAAAATATGTTGGGAAGGGGGTGTTTGTGCTTCCTAAAGTTCAGATGATTGCATGAAGCTAACCACCAATAATCCCCTTCTTCCTCAAAGCCACCTTCTGTCCTCCCACCAATTCCTTCTACCTCATCTATAGCACCTAAACCCACCTTCCTGCTTTTTTCCTCCCACTCTTCCCTTCCCCTGGCATTTTAGGGCTCCCGTAACTCAACCATCTATTTTATTCTCTCCTGTTGTCCCACACCCATCATTGTGGTGCCTGAAGAGCATCCAGAAAATCATTAAGGACATGCTGAGCATCTGACACCTGGAGTTTTTTGTCTCTCCCTTCCTGTTCAAGCTTTTGGTGATATCAGTAGCAGCTGTCTGAGGTCTGCGATTTCCCCTCTTCCAGAACGTGAGTTTGGATCTGTTCAGGCTTTGGCCTGAGAGTTTGGCTGGGTCTCACTTCTACTGTATTGTTGTACATGACTATTTGCAATTCAAATCATGTTGCAGAAGGTTCCCCTGATAGGCACCTGATAGGCATATTTCTTAACAAATCATATAAGAGTTACCATATCTCTTAATGAAACACAGCACCTACTGTCGCTAATCTGAGGTGTGCATGCTCAACACACACATAGAGGCAAGTCTGTGAAGTTCAGAGTGAACCAGCCAAACCCATTAGGTGAAGCTCAAGGGAAAGGACATCAAAAGGTGACTGCAAGGCACCTTAACGGGCACCAGGTGTTCAATCTTTCCCCTGACTTCAACTTCAGCACACCATACAGGAATGGGTATAAGGATGGGTACTCCTACACTAGAGTATTTTTCTCTTTACCTCTTGTAATCTCCACAGAAAACTGAAGTGGCGTTTGTAAGAACTGGTCAACATTTTCAATCCATTTTTTATAGAGATATATAATATATGCTTGTGTGTGTGTGTGTGTGTGTGTGTGTATGTATGTGTGCACGTATTTCTTAAAATAGATTTAAAATGTCTTTTATCATTGGATCTAGATACATTCAGGTCCCTGAGCATTCCCCAGCTCCCTGATCATTCCACCAGCTCTCCGATGGCTTCCCCTGGGGGGTGCAGACCCTCGGATCATGCGGGATGACAGCAGGCTGCTGCTGCCAGCTGGTGATGGTGGTGACTCTGGCCTACTTCCTCAGCCAGCAGCAGCACCCTGCTTAAACCCCACTTGCAGATCCAGGGGCCTGTACCCCCCAGGAGGGCTGCAGGGCTGTGCCCAAATCCTCCTAGGGGGTGCAGACCCCTGGATCTGCATGCGGGATGACAGCAGGCTGCTGCTGCTAGCTAGGGCTGGCACCAGCACTGGGTTCTTCCCAGTGCAGCCCATGCCAAGCGCCGGGCAAATTTGAGTGCTGCCGCTGGCCCCAGCCATCAGTGGCAGCCTGCTGTCATCCTACATGCAGATCCAGGGGCCTGTGCCCCCCAGGAGGAGTCCAGCACAGCCCCACAGACCTCCTGTGGGGGTGCAGGCCCCCAGATCTGTGTGTGGGATGACACCAGGCTGTCACTGACAGCTGGAGCCAATGGCAGCACTGATCTTCCCGGCACTCAGCGCTCAGTGTGAGCTGCGCCAAACACCAGTCCCAGCTAGCAGCAGCTGCCTCCTGTTATTCCACACAGATGAAGGGGCCCACATCCCCAGGGAATAGTCTAGCACAGCCCTGCATCCCTCCCAGGAGGTGCAGGCCCCCAGATCTGCATGCAGGGTGACAACCAGGGTGAACCTGGTAAGGGGCCTCCAGGTTCTTGACCACCTGGGCAATAGTGATCATCGCTTGCTGGAATTCGCCATCCAGCGTAGGGTGTCAAGGGCCCGCAGCAAGGCGGTAGCCCTAGACTTCAGGAGGGCCAACTT
>NW_017729024.1:169994519-170003475 GCF_001723915.1 Gavialis gangeticus | reverse complement strand
GCTGGACTCGTTTGAGTCCCATTTCTCTTTTTGGGGTTTTTGTTGTTCTCCCGCCCTGGCGGGGGGTCGGGCTAGAAGATCTACTAGGTCCCTTCCGACCCTTAATCTATGAATCTATGAATCTATGAAACATGCGGCTGCTGCCGGCAAGTGATAAGAGTTTTGCTTTGAATAGTTTGAGGTGCAGTTTCCCAGAAACCCCTGGACCTATCTTCTTGAAACATAGCAGGATTCATGCTCTCAGAAGGAACTACCATCTCAGCAAGTTCCGTCTAAATCAGGCAAGAAATTAAAAAGTTATAGGCATTTTCATTATTCCCCATTATAGCCTATGGACGAAACATCAAAACAGCCTCGAAGCAGCATCAAAATAGTAAAACAGTTTCAACAAAATGAAATGGAAGAGTGCTTTGAAACAGCAAAATGAAACACTGTCCCTTTGAAATGGTGAAACATGAGTCAAAAGTTTCGCGCAGCCCTATATCTATGTCTGTAGATATGGAAGTATCTAGAAATATAGAAATATATATAAGGCAAAATGGAAATTTTCGTAAGGGCTGTCCATTGAGAGCAGACTCTTCCTCCATTTGGGGTGGTCTTGGATGATACTCTCCCATGAGTCAGTGTTGATGTTACATTTTTTTCAAGTTGGCCTTGAGGATGTCTTTGAAGGACTTTCTCTGCTTTCCTCTTGAATGTATACTTTGATTGAGCTGGGAGAATACAACTTGCTTCAGGAATCTGGAGTTGGACATCTTGATGATGTGGCTGGCCCAGCAAAGTTGATGTTGGATGATCATTATCTCAATGCTTGTTGTGTGAGGACAGTATGAGAGGACACTAATGTTGGCGCATTTATCTTTTCACTGGGTTCAAAGGATCTTCTACAGGCAGTATTGATAATACTTCTCCAAAGTATTATATAAAGGAGTTGTCTCCTGTATGTTGTGCACATCTCAGCTCCATACAGTAAGGTGGGGATCACAACTGCTTCATAAACCATGAGCTTAGTTTCAGGTTTGATGTCACAGTCTTTGAACCTATGTCTTCAGGCATACAAAGGCTGCACTTGCATATCTGAGGTGATGTTGTAATTCTTCATCAATGTCGAATTTCTTCGTTGATGTCATCCTTCTGCGAGAGATGGATTCCAAGGTATGGGAAATACTTAAAGTCCCCTAGAGTCTTGCTGTGCATATAATTACTGGAGCTGGGGACTGCTCATTAAGGTGGAGGACCTTAGTCTTCTGAATATTAAGCATCAGTCCCATTTTCTTGTACGCCTTTGTGAAGACATTGACAATAGCCTGAAGTTCTGCTTACAAGTGAGCACAGACTACATCATTGTCAATATACTGGAGCTCAATGGCTGAGGTCAGGGTGGTCTTGTTTTTGGCTTGAAGTTGGCTGAGATTAAAAAATACTTACCACTGATTTGGTAATTTAGAAAGAAGGAGTGGGCAAGGCCAATTCCAACAGAATGCTTTTACTTGGTAAATGTGCAGAGCATGACATTGTCATTAGTAACACTATCTTCAGAGAATGTGACAGTACAAAACAACATGGCAACACCCCTGCTTGAAACAATGGCACCTCCTCGACTGCATCATCATAAGAGCACATGATCTAAAAAATGTCCATATTGTGCTTGTGATGAAAAGAATCAATGAATGCTGGCCTGATCATCATTTAATGAAATAATCATGTCCAAACATCAAAAGGAACCCAAATCAGTCTGAAGACAGTACAACATCAAATGCCTTCCAACTGCTAGACATCGCAAAGCCCTCTAAATACAGCTCAGTAAGAAACTCTCCCATCTTAGGATTGCAAATTATAACACCAGTGTTGAGGAAGATTGGTTAGCTCTAAAAGATACCATCCATGAGATGGTCATGGAATCAATTGAGTTTATCACCTAATGCCATCAGGATTAGTTTGATGAAAACAATGCTGAGATCAAAAACGTCCTTAATCAGAAAAGAAAAAAATGTCTGTGACTGGCAAAACCATCTTATATCCTGTCAGAAGCAGGGAATTTTTTGACAGCTTAAAGTTGCAGTCTAGAGGAAGATTCAAGAAATCAAAAACAAATGGTGAGACGAGAAGGCAAAAGAAATCCAACAATTTGTTGACAATCACGACATGCAGAGATTCTTCAGTGCAATCAAGGCTGTGTAATGAACCAGACTCACCCCACTTAATCTGAAGATTGCAGTACACTCCTCAAAGACAAGTCCATTAAAAACTGCTGGAAATAGCACTACCAAAAGCTCCCGAGCCAATAATCAATGATGACTGATGAAACCATCAAATCCATCCTTCAGAATCCAGTAATGGAAGGACTTGCCAGTCCACCAACCTCTGAGGAAGTCCACCAGGTAATAGAACAGATGAAAAACAACAAAGCATCTGGCCCTGATGGCATACCAGCTAAGGTCTTCAATGTAAGTAGGGAAACTGTGACCAACAAGTGTTCTTAAAATCTGGAACGCTGAGGAAATTCCTGCACACCTAAGGAATGCCAATATTATCACCATTTTTTTAAAAGGAGATAAGTCTGATTGTGGAAACTATCAAGGTATTGTTCACTTCTCCATCACTATGGAAGATCCTTGCTTGAATTTTGCTGAACTGACTGCTCCCTCTTGCAGAGGAAATCCTTCTAAAGTCTCAATGTGGCTTCAGATGATCAAGTGACACCATGGACATGATTTTTGTGACGTGGCACAACCAGGAAAAAGTCCAGAAAACCACCAGAAACTGTACATGGCCTTTATTGATTTGACCAAAACATTCAACTGTTAACTTTGAGGCTTTATGGAAGATCTTATCGAAGTTTGGCTGATCAGGGAAATTTATCAACATCCTTAGACACCTTCATGATCAGACAACTGCCTCTGTACTATACAGTGTCTCCACTATGGAGCCCTTTGTCATTTGAACTGGCATCAAGCAGGGCTGCATGATCACACCAATATTGTTTTCTGTCTTTCTTGTGGTCATCACAATGCTCCTTCATGAACATCCGTCACATGGCATCAGCATTGAGTAAAGGATGGATGGGACCATTTTCAATCCCTCTTGCCTCCTTGCTAAAACCAAAGTCACTTCAGCCTTGATTGTAGAACTTCAGTACATCGACGATTGTGCTGTTGTTGCACATACTGAGGAGGACCTACAAATGGCTCATAACTGCATCTCTCTCAAGCATACCAGTACCTTGGACTGACCCTTAATGTTGGAAAAACAAAGATGCTTCACCAGCCTGCTGCGGGCCAGTCACCTCCCTCCAGCAAAGATCCTCATTGACAGACAGGAGTTGAAGAATGTTAAACACTGCATACCTTGGCAGCCATCTCTCAAACAAAGCCAATATCAGTGAGGAGATCCAGTATAGGAATGGATGTGCCAGCTCTGTCTTCAGAAGACTGAATCATCACATGTTCAATGATCACAACATCAGGACATGAACAAACTCATACGATACAAGACTGTGGTAATTCCAATTCTCCTCTATGGCTGTGAAGCTTGGGTCATCTATAGGGTCACCACCTGAAAAGCCTGGAATGCTATCACCACCCCTACATCTGGAAGATCCATGAGGGTAGGACTAAAATTCAGAGAGACATTGCCAAATTGGAGGATTGGACCAAAAAAATATCATGAGGTTGAATAAGGGCAAGTGAAAAGTCCTGCACTTAGGATGGAACAATGCACCACTACAGCTTGGGGGGTTGACAGGCTAAGCGGCAGCTCTTCAGAAAAGGACCTGGGGGTTACAGTGGACAATAAGATGAATATGAGCCAGTAATGTCTCCTTGTTGAGAAAAAGGCTAATGTCATACCAGGTTGCATCAGTAGGTGTGTTTGCAACACAGCAAGGTAAGTGATTCTTCCCCTCTATTTGGTACTGGTCAGGCCACACCTAGAATAGTGTCCAGTTTTGGGGCCCCCACTACAGAAAGGATGCAGACACAATGGAGGGAATCCAGCAGAGGGCAACAAGAATGACTGGGGGGCTGGAGCACATGACTTGTAAGGGGAGGCTGAGAGAATTGGGGCTATTTAGCCCACAGAAAACAAGACTGAGAGGGGATTTAATAGCAGCCTTCAACTCCCTGACGAATGGTTCCAAAGAGGATGGAGCTGGACTATTCTCAGATGACAGGACAAGGAACAATGGGATCAAGTTGCAGCAAGAGAGGTTTTGGTTAAATATTAAGAAGAACTTTCTCATGAGGAGGGTAGTGAAGCACTGGAGCAGATTACCCAGAAAGGTGGTAGAATCTCCATCCTTGGAGGTTTTTAAGACCCAGCTAGACAAAGCCTTGGCTGGGATGATCTAGTTGGAGATAGTCCTGCTTTGAGCTGGGGCTTTGTCACTGGATGACCTCCTGAGGCCTCTTCCCACCTAAATATCTATGATTCTAAGTGGAAGCAGATGGTTCTGGTGAGTTCTTGCAATGCTCTTTGATGTGCTGGACAACAAAACAATCCCTTTGTATTTTCCACAGTCAGACTTATCTTGTTTCTTGTCACAATCATGGCATCCCTGCGATCATCTGGGACTATCAAAGGATATATGTGGCTTGTCAGCAAGGAGAGTGTTGCTATCTGCTGTGTCCCCACTACATCCTGGTGGTGCTGTCACTTCTTGATCCACAACTGCTTATTCATCAGAGTTACCACTGCTTATTTTGCAACTAACCTTCCCTGAAGGTCATTCCTCTATCTGTCACCTGTGGACACACTGGGTAGCAATATAGCTCTGCTTCCAGTTAAAATGCAAAATGCTTATTTAACTTTGTTTATAGACTATGTTTGGGTGAAGAGAACTACAGCTAGAGCTACATTCAAAGCATACTTCATGTTAACACTGAAATTAAGCCAATTCCTTTGTCTCTATGTTGCTGTTGTATTAAGAACTAGTCTCAAAACATTGACACTTTCTTAAAAAACATCAAGAGCATTGTGGAGGGCAATTATCTTTAAACATTTCTTCATTAGAAAATACAAAAATATAGATTCTGTGAAAACTCTGCATATTTTCAATTTTACTCATGAGAGTAATCCCCATTAAAGTCAATCAGCTCTAAATGGCCAAGAGAAATACAACATTACACATATTCCTTTCACTGACTGATGAAAACAAGATGCCAACCATTTTATGCATATTAGTTCAACATCTAGGCAGTTAAAACAATGAAAGAAATCAATCACAGATAAAATTAGTAGTATATACTGTTTTCTTACCTGTACTTTGGTCTGGAACAATGTGACTGAGAAAGCATGTTTGTATTGGAAAGTTAGTGTTAGTTATAACATGAGTGTTGCCTTTCAGCTGTGCCCTCAGGAAACACCTTAACTCAAGTGTTGACTTGGCACCTGCTAACATGAACACTTGCAGTGCACATACAAGACAGTGCCATGTACATGGCATTAGTCCAGCAGTGCCTCCCCATAATTCCCTCTGCAGATCCCAAAAGGACAAATTCTTCCACAGTACAATGCAAATGAAGTCATAGGGCAGATCAGCTTATTAAAGAAGGTTATATTAATGGCAAATATAAGCCATAAAACAAAGCTTAATGCCGCACATAAATGAATGTAGCACCAGGGTGAAACTTGCAACCCAAGTGTTATTTGATAAAGTGGCTATTCTCAGTGGAGGAGGAACACTTGATTGGAAGAGTAACTCAAATATGGATAACTTGACTTAACTTTTCAGTCAAATCAGATTCAGAGGGGTTTATTTTGGGTTTGTTTTGTTCTCTCCCTGCCCCCCCCCCCCCTTTTTACAGACTTTACAGTGGGGGCGGGCACGGTGTGGATAATAGTTTCAGGTTGAATGGATTTGACTTTTAGTTCAAGTGCAAAATCAAATGCAAAGGCCAGTTGGACTGACTGAGCCAGAGGTAAGATGTTGGTAGCAGTGATTATACAGTGTTTTAGTGGTGGGTAGAACATTCATCAAGAACATAGTTTCATAGTTTCTAGGGTCGGAAGGGACCTAAGTAGATCATCTAGTCTGACCCCCTGCCATGGCAGGAAAGAGTACTGGGGTCAAACGACCCCAGCAAGGTGTTCATCTAACCTCCTCTTAAAGACCCCCAGGGTAGGGGCCAACACCACCTCTCTTGGAAGCTGGTTCCAGACCCTAGCCGCTCTGACCGTGAAGTAGCGCCTCCTGATATCTAGCCTAAATCTACCCTCTACCAGCTTGTGACCATTATTCCTGGTCACTCCTGGCAGCGGGTGGCCATGCTTAGTAGCCTCCCTAACCCAAGGGAATTGAAGCCATATCTTTCAGCCCCCAGAAAGAGGGGTCCTAACCATTAGTGTCACTGGAGAATTGTGGCAGGGACACTGCCATTAACTGAGACTTACTGTGCAGCCAGGAGCAGAGAGAGGCACAGAGCCAATGGGACATCGCTGACGGGCAGAGGCACAGCAGGAGAGAGGCTGCTATGCAGGGATGGGTTGCACTGAGGTCGTAGGCAGAAAAGCCAAAGCGGCTGCAGAGGGCTGCAGGAGAGCTGACAGGTGCAGCCGCACCAGTGTGGGCATGCTTTATGGCAGTGTGCCGATGCTGGTTCACCAACTGGCCCTTGGAGTGGGGAATAAAAACCCCTCCAGATGACATTCAGGGAGGACCAGAAGTGGGTCCTCCAGAAGGCCCAGAGCAGCCGGGAACAATTGACAGCCCCGATGGGGGTGAGTGGTGGCAAGCCCAGGAGGGGCCATGCCCAGATAACACTGGCTCAGTGGAGTCTGAACTCTTACTTGGGACAAAACCATGGATCCCAGATGCAGCTGGTGTGGAGTGGAACAGTGGTGAGCCTGGGGAGAGAAGTAGAGGAGAAAGAGTCAGACACAGTGAGTCAATAAAAGGAGAAAAGGGAGACCACCTGGGAGTAAGGCATCCAAGGGTGAGTGGACATTGTTTCAGCTGCAGCCAAAGACCAACATATCTGTTTGGTGCAAGGAAGGGTGTAGGGAAGGTGGAGCCCCCATATGGGAGGCCAGGCAAGAGTGTTGAAAGAGGGAACCAGGGGAGGCAAGACTTAAAAACATCCTCCCAACAGTAATCAGTACCAACAAGATGTGGCAGGTGAAAATCCCTGGGGACCTTTCAAGGTATCTGCATGAAAGACAAACTGTTGACCTGAAAGGAGACGGCTTTGCCCAGATGGCCAAAAAGAGCAAAGCCCGCACTTTGAACATCATAGGAGGTTACAAGGATACTTTACAAACATCCTGTTGAAAATGGGCTACTGCATAGAAAAAATATAAGATTCACTGGGCCCAAACAGGAGCACTAAACGGCGACCCTGGAGGCTAGTGATGAGAGCACTTGGCTAGGAGGTGGCTAAGCTGGGTTCTGATACCTGTTCACAAGATTGTTTCTATATTTTATGTTACACAGTGATTGGGAAACACACTAAATATGTCTGAGGGGTATGTTATAAATCTGTGCATCCCCCAGAGGTGGCTGTAGCTCCATGAAGAGTAAAAGATTTCTTTTTCCAGTGTTTGGGGTGCTAAGGGAAAGGTCACTATAAAAATATAAAGCTATCGCTGCGTTAATTATTGTCAATAATAATAAATAACAACCAGTAAAATGAATCTGAGTGATTGCCAAAGTACTTAGCAACTGCCCTTTTCATCTTCATGCGATTTGATTTTTCCAATCAGTATAATAGGATACGCTTCCAACAGTATCATCCCTTAACAGGCAGTAATGCTGTCTCTCACTCAGGCTTCCCAGGGTACCATCCTGTCCTCATATGCCACGCTTTGCTTAAGATAAATATGAATTTGGGAAGCTACCCTCAGAATACTGAAGTGAGCCTAGCAGGACTTCGCTTCAACCAGCTCATAATTTGGGGACTAGTCCACCCTAATCCTTTACTTTTAATCATGACCAAAGCTCTGTTTTGAGCCCCAGTTACTTTTCTCTCTTCCTCTTGGGTCCTGCAGTCTCGACCCCGATCAGACGCTCCTCAGGTCATTTTGGCTTTAGTCCCTGACAACACTCTCAAGTCTACCAAAGGACTTCAGTGTCTCCCTAGCCACCTGCAGCAGCCTCCTTATACCCCTTCAGCCAGTCCCATGCCTCACAGTACAAACACAATCAAACATGTAACATGAATGGCATCTCTGTGTGAAACTCTCTGAAGACCTCTTTATCCCTACAAGATCATGGCCAGAATAAAAATAGCCTTAGACCTCTGCCTGGCTCCTTCTCTTCCTATCTCCAGGCTCCTTTTCCCCGCTGGGGCACAGGGTTTATGCCTTACTCATTACCTTGTGGTCTGTTCCTGCAGGCTGCACTCAGAGGTTATAGGCCCCTGCTACAACCAGAATGAAGGATGTCACCTGTGCTACTTACCTCCAGGTTATCTACCTGGATGGAACCAATTCATAGAAGTAGCACTTAGCCTGGGTAGTTTAGATTGGTAGTGACCAGAACACACATTTGCCTTTTGGTGCAGGGGGTGAAAATCTTAGACTAGGTTCCACCATTTTTAAACCAGTCTATATATTCTGTACTTGTGTTATGGGTATACACCAGTTTTGTGTGCTGAACTTCTGTTCTGTTATGGTTCTAGACTGGTTTCTGATCACTTATACCAGTAAAAGTGTTATGTCTGTACCTGGCCTTAAAGAAGTTTCTCAGAAAGATATTTCCAAATGTCAGCATTTTCTATTACTTTGTCATTGACTCTTAATGTGTTTTCAGAATGATTTGGTCCTTTCTTGGGTAAAGAAGAAAAATGAAAATAGGAAGAAAAAAACCCCCCTTATATAATTCATTATTATGCAGCTTTCGCTTTGCAAAACACAATTTATAGCTAAAAACTCGCCTTTCTTTCTGCTGTGCCACTTCAAATGTCCAATGCTAAACAGAAACTGCTATAAAAATGTCTGGCCTCACTCTAAGAGATTCAAA
>NW_017729024.1:169988923-169989519 GCF_001723915.1 Gavialis gangeticus | reverse complement strand
CAATTTATAGCTAACAACTCGCCTTTCTTTCTGCTGTGCCACTTCAAATGTCCAATGCTAAACAGAAACTGCTATAAAAATGTCTGGCCTCACTCTAAGAGATTCAAATGATTGACAATAAAGCGGAAAACTATTAAACATATAACCTTGATGCTAGTTCCAAGGCATATTTATTCTCCCATGGTTGTAATCTTTGTTTTGTTTGGTTGCTTTATTATATTGTATTATATCCAATTGTGCATTTCAGCAGCTATGCAAATGAGTCAAATGCCTGCAGTGGGACTACCTGCAGGAGTGAGACAGCAAGAAATGGCCCATAGCATAAAGTGCACATAGTCTTTTGGCTGTATTATAACTTTTCTCTGCCCTGAGTCATGGACAGTAGGTGCATCTGCACATGCACTTTACTGTGGAGTTTCATAGTTTCATAGTTTCTAGGGTCGGAAGGGACCTGAGCAGATCATCAAGTCTGACCCCCTGCCATGGCAGGAAGAGCACTGGGGTCAAACGACCCCAGTAAGGTGGTCATCCAACCTCCTCTTAAAAACCCCCAGGGTGGGAGCCTGCACCACCTCACTTGGAAGCTGGTTCCAGAC
>NW_017729024.1:169986500-169987739 GCF_001723915.1 Gavialis gangeticus | reverse complement strand
ATCCTTAGCTTTTGCTACCTCGGTGAGCTGACCCAAGAATTCCTGGTCAAGCTCCTCTGTTTGGGTAGGGGGTCTATAGTAGACTCCCACCAATAGGTCCCTTTTCCCTCTTCTGCCTTGAACCCTAACCCAAAGCACTTCAGAGTGCTTCTCCCCTGACTCTTTATTAATTAGCGAGGACGTGTATCCCTCCTTGATATAGAGCTGACTAATTAACTCCAAAATAAGGTGTCACTGTCTACATGTGCACTGGTATTAGGGCTCAGTAAATTAACTCTGCCATAAGAAAGCACTATGGGGGACAGTCCATCTTACAATGGAGTAATAAAGTGTGACAAAATGCATGTGTAGATTGTGACAGGGGCTGGTTGGGGCATAGGAGTGCTAAAGTGCAGGGGATGCCTGCCAGCACTCTGCACTTCAGTACTTTTGTGCCCCAACCAGCCTTGACACTGCCCGACATCACCACCCAAAGCCTGGGGCTGACCCCCTGAGCCTGCTGCCAGCCCAGGGCTACTTTGCCCTGGGTCAAACTGCTGCTGTCCCAGCTACTCATGTAGCTGCTTCACGTGAGAGCAGCTGACTCTGGCTCAAACTTCTCTGGAATTTATTGCATCACATTACTTTTATGCGCCGATCTGCCCATTGTGTAACAGCACCATCTGAGAACCAAACTAAAAGCATCGTGCGCAGCCATACTGGCAAAGTGATTATCAACCTTCACCTTGGGGAAGGAGGAAGCTACTTCTTCCACCACACAGCTTACCCTCTGCTTTTGTACTGGTCAGCTTTGCAGGGTGAGAAGCAGTGAAGGGCAGAATAAGGCTACTCCTATTCGCTTTCCTCCCAAGCAGGAGTGCCAGGTGAGTAGCTTCTACAGCCACATGTGCAATCATCACAGAGCTGAGTAGGAGGATAAGGAAGGTTTGACTCCCCTGTGCAGTTAAGTAAGGGCTGTGACAATCTAGTCCCATATATTTCAAGACAGAGAAGTGAATATAAACATTAAACCTGAAAGAATTATTACACTTGAAAGGGTTTTAAAAATCCACTGTACTTCCTGCTGTCAGTGCCGGGTTTTTTTACCTTTTGTGTTTTCCTCTGCTAGGACACTGAAATACGGCTTTGCCCAGAAATGAAATCCCCAAAAGTAACATCCTCAGAAAGAGTGTATGAAATATGACATCCCCAAAATGGGATCCTCTTCAGCTTTTTTTTTTTTTTGGGGGGGGGGGGGGG
>NW_017729024.1:169965602-169986453 GCF_001723915.1 Gavialis gangeticus | reverse complement strand
GGGGGGGGGGGGGCTGCAGAGCTCCAGTGTTGTTTGGCAAGGGGAAAAGAAAACAAAGCAAAACAGTGGCAGCATGTGTAAAGTGAAAACAGTAAAAGGCGGGCAATGAGGGAGGTAACACAAACTGCAAGGCTGAGTTGTAGTCAGGGCAGAGCCCAAGTCCTGGCTTTATGGGTGGAGAAGCACTGCACCCTATGTGACTTCTCCCATGTGGCTTTACAAGTATGACTTCAAGCCCTCTTCTGGACTCTGTTGAAAGCTGCTGCTCCCAGCTGTAAATGGGTACCTGCTCATTAGGGTTGAGGCTTCAAAGGTATCTTATTCTGGAGTATATGGTGTGTGAGAAAATGCAGTACTTTAAGAGCCTGCTTCTTATCTCTGGTTAACATCACTGCAGACTAATCCACTCTCTTTAACTTAGGGGAACTATATTGGAGCAATGTAAAACTGCAGTGAATGAGAGCAAGGCAAAGCATCTTCAACAAGGCCAAGTAAATTAAAGCATAAGAATATCAGCATTTGCTTTATTTATCCCCAGCATTGACAGTCCCATTCTTTTTCTTACAAAACATGGCCACAGGAACTTCTTCAAGAACAGGAGGAGCTTTCACCACACTTCTCCTTTAACTGATGGCAAATATCTTCCTCATGCAAGGGACTAATTCCATTTCTAACCAATAAGAAGAAACCAGGCTATGCTCTCTGGCTGCAGGGGACAGGACAAGGAATAGCAGGCTTAAACTGCAACATTTAGGAGGCCATACAGGGCATGTCTATATGCATGCTTTAATGCACATTGGCCTATTTTAATGCACATTAAAGCATCACAAAAAAAATGTGCTCTTTACATAATGCACATTAAAATAGGCTAATGCACCTTCTCCTAGTACCCCACAATGGAGGCACTGGATTTCATCCACATTATCTAAAGTGCATTAATGAATGTGTAGATGTGCCCACAGAGTTATAGAATCACAGAGGTGGAAGAGACATTTGGTGCAACCTTCTCGCATGGATATAGGAATGCTACCCCTAAATCACCCTATCCATCCCCTCTCCTGAGCACCTTCTGCAAAAGAGATTCTAAAACTTTCCATGTCAGCCTGTCCCACTGCCTCACTGTATTAATAGTAAAGATTTTTTTTCCTTGAGATCTAATTGGAATCTACTTTCCTCCAATTTAAAGTGATTTTGTTTAGGCCCTGTTCTCTGCAGCAACGGAAACCAGCTTTCTCCTCCTCTTCTTTATGGCAACCTTTCAAATATTTGAAAACTGTTCTCATGTCCAACGTCATCTCCTTTTCTTTGAGCTATACACATCTGGCGCTCTTAGGCTTTCCTCATACAGCTTGCCTTCCAAGCCTTTTGTCATTTTTGTTACCCACTTCTGGCTCTCTCCTGTTTTGCCAAGTCCTTAAAAACAGGGAGCAGAGACCTAACCAATGCTGAGTAGTGGAACTATCTCTTGTTCTTATTACATGGTAATTTTAGGTGGCTTCTGGAGCTCTTAATCCCTGGATTGTCTTAGCTAGATTTTAACAACTTTATGTGGCTTAAAGAACTCATTATTTGGCTCAAAGTTATGCCACTTCAGGGTAGGATTATCTCTAATCTGAATAATTTTGCTCCTCTTCCGTTAAGGGGTGGCCCCTCCTCACAGCTGTTCCATCCAAGTTGAAGTCTCCCAGTATCCCAGGATGCAATGCCCCCTCCCTTCCACCATTCTGTGAGTCAGGGGAAGCAGGGTTGCTGGGGTACAGTGGAGCCGGGCATGGCACCTCACTGCCCAGGAACATCAGGCAGAGCAGGAGCCAGAGCCCTGCAGCACCCAGTGGTTGCAGTGCCTCCTGTTGCCACCTGGACTGGCCGCTGCTTTTGCTCTACTGAGGCAGAGGAAGGGGCAACCAGCTTTAACCCCCACCCACAACTGCAGCATCAGAGTTTGCACAGGATGTGAAGGTCTTGAGGTGGCAGAAGCTGCTGCTCCCTGCTAATGCCAGGCAGTTGCAGTGTTGGGCCCTGGCACCAGCCCCCTCCCTTCACCAGACTCCTTTAAGCAGGGTTGTCAGACAGCACTGGCAGTCTTGGAGTCCCAGGGCTGGGCAGCAGGAAGCATTTGGTATAGGAAAAGGGTCCAATAAGGGACTTCTGCATGTTTCTGGGCACCTTTTCTGAGGGAACGTCCAAGCTGGGTGAGCCTGTCTCATTCGCTCAGGTTCCAGATTCATCCCACCTCCCTCATAACCCTACACTGGGGATCATGGCCAGGGGAGGGGAGATCTGGAGGTCTCTAGAGATCTCCCATGGATTTGGGATTTTTTGAGGGATCTGGGGGTTTCCAAGGGATCTCTCAGGGAACTTGGGGTGTCAAAGGATCCAATTGTCTCCAGGGATTTCCCAGGGATCTAGAGGCCTCAGGAGGATCTAGGGGTCTACAGGACCCAGGGGATCTGGGGGTCCCTGGGAGATCTCAGGGGGTCTCAGGAGGATCTGAGGGCTCGCCAGGACCTAGCTCCCCCTCCCATTTCCCTGCTGAGAGGCTTCATCCTTCCATTCCCTCCTGCTATACTTGGGCTCTTCTGTGCCCCACACCAGGCACCCCCTTTCTCCAGGGCAAGGTCCTGGGCACCATGTGTCCCACTGGGTACCCCACTTTCTCTGGGTGAGGGGGCTGCTGACCAAGCAGGAGGGATGCTCTATTGCAGCTGGGAAGGATTTGAGCAGAATACAGCCCCCAAGGTAGGGGCTGTTGCAGCAACTGTGGGAGGCAGTCCAAGATGGAACTGGAATGGGGGAAATTCCCCAGTCCCCTGCCATCCTACTTTGGGGGATGTTGTCCCCTCCTCACATCCAGCAACCTCCCTACCAGGAACCAGCACTCCAGCCCCTGCATGCATTGGGTCCTAATGTCACCTGAGGTTGCTAAGGATGCTTCTGACCAGCATCCTGGTCCCCAGGGGTATCACTTCCACCTGGGGCCATACACAGGTTCAAATCCTGCCCCCGCTTACCACTCCTCTAATGCCAAGTCACAGCTGTACAGGTGAGTGACAGTCAGAGATGGTTTTTCACCTTAAGGTGTGACTGCTCCACTAAGCCGATCAACCCTAAGCTGATTAACAGTTGTGCGGCTTATAGCGTAAGGTGTAACAAGGCCCTCACACATTAAACTCCTGTTGATGCAGCCCAAAATTGCATTTGTTTTTATACCTGCATCATATTGGTGACTCATGCTGAGTCCATGATCCACCAAAACCACCAGATGCTTCTCAGCAGGGCTGCTGCCCAGCCAGTTTCCTCCCATTCTGTATTTGTGCATTTGGTTATTCTCTCTACGTATGCCACTGTCTGTGCTCAACTTAATTCTGTTGCCTCCAGACCTGCTCTCCAGTCTATCAAAATCCTTTAGAATTCTACTTCTATCTACCACCATATTTGCAGTCCTTCCCAGAAGCCCTCTATTCTGGCATCTGTCTTAACAAAGAGGGTTAAAAGGAGTTGTGTGGATAATCTCCTGGGATAACACATGGTCCATGCATATAGTATATGTTCTTAGCTGGGCACATTGGTTCTAAGAGCAGAACCCCCTCCCCCATGCATTACAAAAGGGTCTTTTAGTCCCTCATTTTATTTGATACTTGAAAAGCATTTTTTTTTCTTTCTCCCCATTTGACTGGCAAAGTGGCATAGCTGTAGATGATTATAATAGTTTAGTAGCTGCGCCTATCACAAAGTGACTTACCTAGACTTCAGTAGCTAAAGTATAACCCAGTCTAACTCTAATTAAATGAAATTATATTCTTGGCACATTGCCTTCATTTACAAGGACTTTCATCTATTTCATTTATGCACGGCTTTTTCTTACGAGGCTCACAAGCAAGATATTTTGATTGGGTGTCTTGCATATGTAATGCTCTACTTTTTTAGGTTATTGATCAGTATATTACACCATCCCAATTAAAAAAAAATATGCAGTCTAAATTTATTTATTATTTCAATGATGATAAACAAGGCTATTAAGCAAAAAGGGGAAAGCTTAAAATAATAATAATAATAAAAGAATCAGCTGTTATAGGCTGCTTTCTCACTCTATTAGCAAATTGTGTTTTCTCTAATAAGATACAGAAGCCAGTAATATGATAGGAAGTCATTAATACAATATAATCACAGTCTAAGATCAAACTCATCTCCTCTCTCTTTACCTTGTCAAGTGTTTCAATATTTTATGTTGTAATGTGATGACCAGAACTGATCACTGTAATCTAAGTGTGGATCTGACTAATGCATTGTATAATCAAAGATTTCCCCTAGACTTATTATATTCATTTGCATTTTCTTGTTCTTCTTATGGAAGAATGGTAACTGTTCAGAGCTCTTCCAGTTAAAGATCAAATTCTATTCTGAAAGTAAACCTCCTTTTTTCCAAAGGGTTTAGCAATGGGATTTTATAACTCTGAATCAAATTATTAAAATTATTATTATGCATTTTCTCCCTTTATCTAAATCTCTTTATCTTGCTTTCCTTATTTTCCCTTGCTCAGATCTCAGTAATTCGCATTTGCCATTTTGGAATGTAATGGAACAGAGAGAAAGGTCTCTTTTTTAGCCTTTTTTTTTCTCTCTATCTCCATGGACAATACAATGGTAAGATTCTTACTTAAAGCAAAAAAAAAAAAAATCTCTTAAATTTCAATTAACTGTATAAAATAAGGGCCTGGCCCGGCCCCTTTCCCCCAGAGACAGTCCTTCCAGGTAAGGTTTGGTGCATATTGGCAAGGTAGTTGCAGGAAATCCCTCAGCTGTCACTGTACATGTTCTAGCTGCTCGCTGGAAAAAAAAAAAGTTGGTCTCTAGAGCTCCCAGTTCAGCCGCAAGTGAAGCACCAAATTCCCCTCTGTGTCATCCAAGCAGCAGGCAGGCTTTGCTGAATGAATTCCCAAGATAAACACCTCCCTTAAAAAAATCCCTACTTTAAATCATTGGTTCCTTATATTAAGGTGCACTTGCTGCTGGTGATGGGATGTGAGAAACTGGGCAAGTTACTTAGTCCACTTGCCATGTGAGTCCACCTTTTTGCCACAGAATCAGCTGCCCACATCAGGGAGCAAGAAGGGATGACGACTTTGTATAGCTGCTACTTCCTCTATAACACAGATGGGAAGGAAGGGGACAACCGAAGATGTATGATGGGCAGAGCTTTGGCCGTCATGTCCTAATAAATGGAAGTGGGTTTGGAACAGCCCCACAGAGTGTGTCAAGATATTGAAAAAAATCCCCATTCTATATTGGGACAAAAGGTCAAAATCATTAAAAAATGAAAACAATATTTTTAAAATGCTATAATCAAATCAAACCATTTGTTTTGCTAGAAAGGAAACATTTCTAATTATTTCTACCCCTTTTATTTCTTATTCTATCTAGATTAAATGTTATATGCAATGAGATCAAAACATTTTGAACCAGAAACCCTGAATTTTCCCAGTAGAAAATGACAAAATGAAATAATGTAATAATTATAATACTTTATAATGGTAGTGATGATGACAATGATGACGGCAATGATGATGCTGATAGCAATAATAATGTCAAGTATTGTCTATAAAGTGTTTCCATTTCAACAACTTGGCATTTTCTGATTGGAAAATCACCAACTGGGTGATTGTTTTTTTTTTTTTCACTCAGGTCTGCTGATGAGTGACGCTGGGGCGTTGGCTGTACAAGGCAGGGTGCAGAGTATATCTTCTGTGGTCCAAGGAAATTCTAAGTATCTTTCAGTGCTTAGTCATCCATAGATAGAAATGGTTTCCAAGACCTAAATTACCCCTTAACTTCTTAATGTTTCAGTTCCACTCCTGCAAAAATGGAGAAGTAATCATTCCCTACTGCAAATGGATGTTCCGAGGCAAAATCCATTAATGTACGTTAAGTGATCAGGTGCTACAGAAATGAATGTCACAGAAGAAAAAAGTCAGTGGTATGCCATTCTTTTGGCAAAACTCTGACAAAAGTCAAGGGAGTGGTCTGAAAAAAGGAAGAAGAATTTGGCTTCATGAGAAGAAGGGGCCAGCTTCTCAGCTGGATTAAATGAGCATAGCTTGCTTATGGTCAATACACCTATATTGATGATATATGTATTCTTGATGATGTGCTGGGCCAGAAATCCACCACTACTGGAGTCATAATATTTATAGTCATTTTTTTTTCGGTTTATCTGTGTTCCACAATCTGATCTGGTCTCATGAGTAGAACCAACGGGGAGGGGGGGGGGAGTTGTACATAGATGGACACCATTAGAATTTACTACCTACTTATCAAGGCTCACCAAATTTTTTTTTAAAAATAAAAATTAAATAAACATAAAATAAAAATAAAATAAACATAAGCCCTTCTAACAGAATACACACACACACACACACACACACACACACACACACTTTTCATTTAAAATAATATATCCATCTGTAAATTCTCCTCGTCAGTTTCCAAACTATCAACTGACACAAACACAATTATGTTCTCTCATCTCCTAAATTCAACAGTCAAGGCCACATTCTTATGTAGGGATTGTAAGATTTTTGTTGCAAAGCTTGGGTTTTAATTTGGGTTTGTCCATTGCCTATTATGGTGTGGCCCAGATCCCAGACAGCTGACTCTAGAAGTTTTAATAATAACAAGAGTGAGACCATTAAAGCTGATAAATATATTAGTAGAGTTCTACAGATATTAACTTTTAATATGTATATAATTTAGTGCCAACAATATCCTTTCTACTTTTTGTAAATCATAAATAAGGAGGTTTTAATGGAATTTCATAGCTGAGATATACATTTTCCATTAAGTGTTATAGGACAGTTCAAAAAGCCTACTGAAATGTTCTCACCGACTATTAGAGTCTATAGGACTTTTCCAGAAGGGGACGGTGCTTTTGATACGGCAATTTCTGCTGTCTTCAGCACTGTGCTAGTGGACTTAATAGCTCAGTTCCAATGAAATGGCCAAGAACCCTGCTATTTCACTACTTAGTCACAATGGCATTTTAGGTTAAACAATCATTGGCTCAGCTGTGAAAAATGAGATAAATTAAAATTATTTTCTTCGCAAGAACCAAGGGCTTGGCAAGTAATATATTGAAGAAATTTCCTGGACATAATGGGTTACATTAATTTTCAACTGCAAAACAATTCCTTCAGCATTATTTTTCAAGGAAGGGGAACCCCCCCTGCTATTTGTACTATTTATTTCCCACTGAAATGAGAAAACACGTTTCAAACAGAGGATTAAGAAAGGCACATCAAGAAATATTGCAAAAACTGACTGTAAAGAACTCCAGCTAATTGGTTCCCCATTTGCCTTTATCCAAATGTGGTCAGTTTAAGCTATGATAGCATGTAGAGAGGTTTCTCTTTTTTCTGTGAACATTTTTGAAACAGATTTTTTATGGAAAATTGTCCATATCCTCCATTAAAATCCTTTCCCCACACTGATCTTTCTTTATGGCTTAAACCTTTGGGTAATAGGGTGCCAAGGAGGTCATCTATACTCTAGGGCAGTGGCATGAACCTTCCCCAAACTACTAGTGATCAAAAATTGTTGTTATCTGATTGAGGTGACCTTCTGGTGCCCTATATGAATTGAGTTAATGATGTCAGTCCTGTTCCTAGTCATTAATGGCCTGATTCTCTGCTGGTGTAAATTTGCTTTTCTTTTTTGGAGGTAATGGAACAATGCCAATTTAGATGAGCAGAAAATCCGGCCATAGGTGTCCCCATCATCATCTGTCACTAATGAAGACCTTTATTGGCCATTGCAGCAAAGAGGTCAAAGTGTGAATCAACACAGGGTCTGACCTCTGAACCCCACAGGTAGTTTTCAGAGGACAAAATTGAGAGTCTTGCATTGCTTCTGACTCACCTCTTCTGTAGATAGAAAGAAGGTTTCAAGTTGTTAGTGGTATTGTAGATCAGCATGCAATGTATTGTTGGCTTAGAAATGGTACTTAAAGGCTTGTTTTGGGGAATTGTCTTGTAGGTATAGGTATATACATTAAAAGGGTTCAGGATGGGGAGCGGGGGTTAACTGATTTCTAAAAAGCTTGGGTTTCACACACAAAGTTTCTTACAGTCCTGGAAGCAGGCCAATGGATGGACACATAACTTGAGAATCAAGGGAGCATGTACCATGCTAACACAACAAGGATACACAGTCTGGGGACAGAGGCAATATGTATTACACTGCTCATAATACAAGATAAGTGGCACCAGCTAACAAGGCCCTACAGCAGGGGACCCTTCCCATCCCCTGGGAAGGGTCCTTAAGGCCACCACGGACAGAGGGCACACCACCAGGCCATCTCATCTATGCTCTGGAAGGAAGGAGGGAGTGGGGGGGAGTGGGCCTCGACATCCCACCTCCAGATCGCTGACATGCCAACACCTGACACCTAAGAGACAGACTCAGAGTGAAGGCTACGTCCTGTCCAGATGTACTTTGACTCCAGTGACAGCCCTAGTATTTGGTAGATATGTAGAACTGTTTGAATGTGTGTACTACTTTTTTCTGTTATCACTGTATATCAATAAATTTGCCTATTATCAAGTGGAAAGGTTGTGGTCGGTCTGAGGCTGGGTCACTCAGACTCTCATAAGTCTCTCAGCTGGTGTGCAGTTATGATGTTGATTTTGATCTATAAAGTCTTGAAAAGTCAAGAAACCCAGATCTATCAGTGTTAGCAATGTTGGGATTCTTACAGCACACGGGCCATTAATGTTTCAAACACCATGTAATCCAACCCCAAACGTAGCAGGTCCAGGTGCTTAAAACTCAGGTGACCCATATATTTCAAACCTTGCCATATTGCCTGGCTCAGTGTCACTGGCACATTTTTAATGTAGATTATTTTTTATATTGATACCACGTCAAATGCTTTTATGTCATTACATGTGTGACTCCCAAATGTTCATTATATGTTTGAGGGCACTGTGTATAGAGTACTGTCTTTTCTAACAAAACCTCAAGGAGAATAAAAGGAACCCCACCCCCCCAATCTTCTTTTTATGAAAAACATAAAATTTTCACAGATCCCCTCCATTCAGAATCAGGACAAGAAGTTCAGGTATTGCACATGTTCTTGAAATAAAATGTATTTAATAATTCAAATTCAAACAGTCAAAACTGAAAACTTCATCTTTTTATTTATGTAGGATAATATGACATGTCAATCAAGCATTTTTTCTTTAACTATTAAATATTTCAATTTTTAAGTGCATGTTTTGAAACCAAAATTGTATGATCAAAATATCAGATTTATTTCAGTTCTCTTGATTAGGGAAAGGAATAGCAAAACCACACTTTTCAACGAGAAAAATTGTCATGCAAAGAAACCTTTGATCAGCCCTCTTCCTACCCCGTAGCTTTGTATCTTTCTTCCTCACTCCATACACTTCCTTATTACAATTTTAATAGGGATATATGTGTTGAATTTAGTCTAAAGAAGAGAGTTAACCATGTACTGCAAGTTGCTCATTTTGTTTCTGACTTATTTATGGAAAGAAGGTGTTGGCTGCTATGTCTCTGTCAAGGCAGATAATATTACATGGTGAAACTTTCTTCATGACTTTAAATGCAGTTGAAAGTTAGAGTCTTCATTGCTGCTGTTCATGTCTTCTCTCTGTGTAGTTCTGTGTAGTTTATAGCCTTGCCCTACTCTACCTGTACCGATAGATAAATAGATAGATAGATAGATAGATAGATAGAAAGAAGCAAAGAACTGTGTTAGAAGGGAAAGTGGTTAGGGCACTGAATGGAAATTCAAGAGATTCCCATTCATTTCCTGGCTTTTTCACAGACTTTCTGTATGTCCCAGGGCTAGATATTGATTCTGACTGGCTCCATAGGCACTTAAATGGGATTTATGCAGAATCCAGAGCCTATGTTCCAAAAAAAACCCCAATGCAGATTGGCCATATACCACAGGCCACAAACTGCAGCCAGTGCCTGGGTTCAAGCTCCTTTTGAACTGCAAAGTTTACTGGGCAGTATTTCTGGGGAGGTACCTAAGTCTCTAGAGAGGCTCAATTAAACAGGTGTGTACCGGGAACTGATGACATTTAATTCAGCTCAAACACATCAGCCTGAATTGATGTCCTCATACCCAGTACCAGAGGTATAACAAGGCAGCAGGGCACCTGGGGCAGCTACAATATTTTGAGGCAGTGGCAACTTCAGTGTAGCAACACAGATCTAATGGCGGTGGCCATTTTTCCACATGCAACCCCCAAATCAGCACCCGAGGCTGCTGGCCCGATCATCTTACCTTAGCTATACTACTGTCCATAGTTTCATGGTTGGAGCATTCACCCAGGAAGTAGGTCCAGGTTTAGGCTCTCGGTCTGAGGAGAATCAGCCCAATATCTCCTACAGCTTAACCACCAGGATGTAGAATGGGCCAGGCAGGGCATCTATTCTCAAACCTTGCCATTGGTATTGCACTGAGCAGCCAAGAGTAGAAGACTCCTGGGTCCACAAAGACCAAGTAAAAGGGGCCATGACTTAGTATTTCAGTAAGAGAGACAATTCAGTTAGGAGGAAGACCCAGCTACTGTTCCCCACTCCTAGACTGACTGCTAGTTTTTATTAATGACTATCCAATATAGAATATCTGAGAAGTCCTGGCAGAAAGGCTTGATCTGGATAGCTTATGTATGTACATAAACGCTAAAGCTGTGATACCTAGGGAACTTTTCAGGCCAAAATGGAGGTGGCTGATGAATCAATATTCTTGGCATTTCCTTGCAGGAGGACATTAATGCTGGTGCATCTGTCTTCCCACTGGATTTGGAGGATCTTCCTCAAGCAGCACTGATAGTACTTCTTCAACAACTTAAATGTTTCCTGTATGTTGTCTATGTCTCAGCACTGTACTGGAAGGGAGGATCACGACTCTTTGATAAACCATGAGCTTGGTTTTGGATCTGATGTTGCGATCTTTGAACACCCATTTCTTCAGTTATCCAAAGGCTGCACTTGCACATTTGAGATGATGTTGGATTTCTTCATCGATGTCAGCCTTCTGTGAGAGATGGCCCTATATAGATCTATAGGGATAGATATAGCTATAGATATAGATGCCCTATATAGATCTTTAGGGATAGTTAGACAGATAGATAGGTATACCAGGGGTAGGTATAGATGTAGATATAGATGTGTACCCTTGTGTGGTGTGTGAATCTATCTGTCTATAGCTATCTATCTATAAAACTATATCAATATATATAAATATCTATAGATATAAATATAGATATAGATATATTCACATATACACACACTTTTTGTAATAATATTCAGTCTCTTTCCCCACCCCATTGATAAGTCTAGTCTGTGGGTCTCAAAATATTGCCAGAGCTTTTAATTTTTTTTTGTTTCACAGCCATTTGGGAATACCTTGGTTATCTCAAACTCTAACTGCATACATTCCATAATCAAAAATATCTACCTCCCCATGGTGCTTGGAATATGCCAATGAGCCATCTCTTGCATTCAGCAAGCCATCTCACCTTCTGTGAGAGATGGCTACCTCAGAAGGTATATCAGGATCAGAGGAGTGCCTGTTTCACAGGAATTTGGGGTAGGGGTGTACCCACTCTTCAGGGCTCTGAGAATCAGAGTCAGAGAAGAAGTGGTTAAAACATCCTGAGGGTACCTCCAGCCAATATTCTCAAGCTTTCCTTCTCTGGTCCTTTGTAACGGTGGGTTTGGACACACCTTCAAGAGAGCTTCACTACCTTATAACCAGGTTTCTCACATGCAAATCAAGGATGGGTAGGTCGGTCAATGGTTCTTGATGGCACACTCAGGTGGTCATAGATGTGGTATATAAATCCAATAGAATCCACCTCACGCGCAGGAAATCCCATACTGGATATTTTGACTTTTAAGACTGAAGGGCCAAAGTAAGATAGAAGTAGCCCTCAAATTGTAGGTTCCTTGCAAGAAAACAAGCAAATTCAAAGACAGTCATGAGTATCCCTTTCAAAACTGCAATAACTTCTCATGATGTGCCACAGTATGTTACGCTGACACAGAGGATGCTGACCTGATTTAGGAGTTCCAAAGCTAAACATTAGTTAGTGGTTTAAATTAACATAGCTCTGTTGACTTCATTAGAGCTAAGGTTACTATCTGAGAATCTCAACCATTGTTGTTTATTTAAGACTTATCAGAGGCATCTGCAAGTATCACAATTTTTATCTGTAGAAACTTACTGGCGAGAGCAAGCCCCATTCTCAACAACCTTTTAAGAAGTCCAGCCAAGACCTTGTGGCTGTACAAATAAAACTAAGAGCCAGCTAATAAATGACTGGATCCTAATCTGAGTTACCATCTTATTTATCAGGCTCCCACAAGAACAGGTTGAACTAAAGTCCTTCCTTCTATCCCCCAGGTCTCAAAGCACTACAGGAATAATATTGTGACATCTACTACAGGTGGCATAGCATCTGCTGTATGGTTTGTGCATTCAAGCTCTCCCACACAAGGATGTGGCTCCATGTAATGCATTAGAAATGGAAAGGTAAAAAAAAAAAAGAAGGGTTGGGTCAAGTTCTGGAATGAAAGCTTGGATCAGTACCAGTCATTCCAGGTTGCCTTCCCTACCCCAAGTTACTGTGTCCCCATGCTATACTCACCTATAGAAACAACCTCCTATTTATTTTTAATTGCAATTCAGGAGTAACTGCTGGATCACCAATATGCCAGTCATCTGGGCGTTTCTAGATCTCATCTGAGAGGCAATGACCCCTGGGTGGAATTGGGACTGGCTTCCAGGGTGACTCATTTTCCAAGCTCCAGTAGCTTCATGCAAAACCTTCTGAAGCCAACATTAATGGGCTCAGGATCAGGTCCTCACTGCATAGCTTGAAACAAAGCACCTGGATTGGGCTTTTCAAATTATAAGGGAGTTATGCCTCCAGTTCCCATTGACATACACTCCCTGAGTTTTGACCAGCACTGGGAGTTCGGCACTTAATTCCCTTAGGCCCTTTTGAAAATGCTGCTTTTTCTGCACTGGACTTTTACCAAATATGAATCAAATGCAACTGGAAACTCTTCCCTACCACTCAGGCCTACATTGAGGATTGCATGGATGATGCTTGGAAAGTGCTTTGAACACACAAACTGTGGACACATCCTAGGCTCCATACCAAGCCTAGGAGAACCACCCACATGTCTGCCCTGCTCAGCGGCTCTAACTCGGCATATGCCAAAGCCCACAAAATAATCAGCGAAGCCTGCTTAATGTGACCCTGAGCTGGTGCCCAGCATTCCTGGTGGACTCTGCTCTTCCTGGCATGTACTCAGGACTGCTCCAAGCTGTCTATGCTGCCTAACTTCCTGGCCTTGGCACACATTCAGAGGTAGGTAAGAGGCAGGAAGTGGCACTCGCAGCCCTGCCAAGGGACAAAGGGAAATTACCCATGACTCAAACCTCAGCCTCTTTTTCAGGCAAGTAACCCCTGCCAGACACAGGCCTCCATGGGGAATCAGCATTCATTCTTCCAAACACAGCACAGTCTTGCCACCAACCCTCCAGTCCAAAGCACCGGCAGATATTTATACCTGAAGTCCCAAAGATGCGTCACTCCCATCATTTCACGCTGACATAATTTGGACATTTGGTTTATTGGGTCTAACCTCACACTGGCCCTCTCTTTATTACTTCTACCCTACTTTAACAGAGGGTCCTAATTTATAGTGGGGTCTGTCACCCTCTTTTGGAAGTGTTTGCAGAAGCTTAGGCTGCCATTTGGATTTATACTAACTGAACAGTGTGATGATATACAATGATCTGCACCATGCGAGCTGAGAAATATTGATTCCTCCTTCAATAGCCAGGCCTTTTTTCTTGCGGGGGGGACCTAAAATATTCACTAGGAGTGGTTACTACAGCACCCAACATCTGTGAAAAGATAAGGAGTAAAGTATGTCCCCTTATGTCACTCAGAACCACAGCTGGGCTTCCTGCAGCTTAATTTGCCCTCTCAGCATGTTGCTCTGATTATAAATACAATGCTGCTCTCGTTGCCAGAGGCCATGACATATCACTTGGCACGGTGCAGCCCTCAAAACAAATTTTTCCCTTTCCCTGTTCACCTCAGTCGATCACGGCTTCAGAAAGCAGCCCTCTGCCACCCAGCATAGGATTACATGTCATTTATAATTTTGCTCGCTTCAAAAAGCTAATGCTTAAGTTAATAAAGTGGAAAGATAGCGAGCACAGTGTCCCGACTCTGAGCAGGCAGCTCCGTTCCTTGTTTTTGTTTGGTGATAGGGCACGGTAGGGGTGGGAAGGGGGGAGAGGGAGAAGTAAACAGCTAAGAGCATCTCTCAAGTCAGAAGAAGAGGAAAGAAAGCAGTTTTTCAGCATGTCATAAAATATTAATAACCAAAAACAGGACGCCCCCCTCCTCCTTTTTTCTCCCCCTCATTTTTGTTTTAAATGTATATCCAGGCTTAAAGTGTATGCAAGCCAAAGCTTTCTGCCTCTAAGGCTACATGTTTGCATCGCAGGAGAATTCAGGGAGCTCCATGCACTTAAAGTAATTTATCTAGCAGAGATGAAATGATTTAGGAAAGATCAAAAGATCAGGGTTGTTTCCCACCCCCCCACACCCCAGCTACAAAGGTTCAGTACAACCATACTGACAAGTGTATATTATGTACGAGTATGTCTGCACATCTGTAAGAACTCAAACACATGCATAAGTATTTGCATGCATACATGTAGGGACTGAGGTTTAAAAATAGTACTGAAATATTCTTACTGTGCAAATTTGATTGACTAGGATAATAAGGGACAACATAACCATCTCTAGTATTTATTTGGTACAAAGCAAGAGGATACCATTGAGGTCAGTAGAAAAACTTCTATCCCATTTGGATGAGGCTCATAATAAGGTGAAATCAAGACAAATGAATTTCAAGATGAAGATTCCAGGTACAAGGGGCTTCAATACACTATATTATGCTCTCTGAAAGAAAATTCATGTCTGTTGCAAGTGTCATTTAAAACAGAACTAAACTTAACTTTTGAAAATAGCTCCTAAAAGATAATTCTGCGCTGCGTATATTAACTGATGAAACCTTTCGTACCCCTATGTTTTATTTATCTGAGAACAATATCTCATTTCTAGTTGCTATTCGATAATTTACTTGAGCAATCTATTCAATATTTACTTAAAATATTCGATAATTTACTTGAACAATCTAGTCAATATTTACTTAAAATTAAGTGCATGCTTAACTTGAACCATGGGCTTAGACTGCAATGATGACAGTGAAACGTAACTGTACGTTTATAATAAGCATGCATTAAAATGCTTTGTTGAATAGCAGTAGGTATAGTCTTTTCTTGAAAAGTATGGTTAAGGGCTTTGCTTAATTGGCAAATCAGATCGTACTAATAAATGGTTTATTCCCTGTTACAGACCTATTGAAGATATCAGGAGGAAATTATTTTTCAGTAATTTACCAAAGAAAAGACAAGAAAATTAATTCGAGCTTTGTCCAGACTGAATTTATGTATTTCACATGCTTATTGCTAACTAATGAATAAAAGATATGTGAGCATATGCTTGGAAGATACCAAAGCCTGCGCATTCAATTTATAAATGTTGTATAGCAGTTTGATCCAACTGTAACATTTATTAGGTTTAAAAATTAATTTTATCTCTCTATATAATATGTTATAACAAGTTGCTATTTGCACCGCACAATCCATTTACAACGATTATTTCTATTCTACTGAAGGCAGCAAAAGGGTAAGAGGACTGGCCAAGGGAAAGTACAAATATTTGATGCAAGGATGTTGAAGGGAAGATAGCTAGGTCTGGACCCACCCTTTTAAATGTGGAAGCTCCAGATTTGAAGTTTTGCTCATTGAAAACTAGGAAAGGGGGGAGAATGCATATGGAATATGAATCTTGAACTAGAGCCAACTTTCCTAGGTTGACTTAGACAATGCATTTACAAGACAGTAGCAGCTGCTTAAAAAAAACCCAACAACAACTGATTTACTGACTTTTCTCAAAATCCTTAGCCACACTAAAATCAGTGTAGCCCCGCTGAATGCTGTGTACCTTTGCTGTTTTCCCCTGGCTGAAGATCCACCCCTGGTCTTTTTGGTCTCCTGTACTTCAGGTTATAAATGCATATCCATTTCTTAATGAAGCAGAACTTTCTAATGAAAAAAAAGTTGCTTTGCTTTCCTTGTTTCCTTGCTTGAATAGTTGCATACTTTTATCTGACTGGCCTTCTTATTGCTTTTAGTAATATTTGAGTTAGAGCTAGAACAGTTTTGCGAGTTTTGCTATGAAACAATTTTTCCTCTGAAATGTTTTTTATCCCCACTCCCCCTTGACGCCTGTGTTGTGTGTGTGTGCGTGTATTCATCTGTGTAAATGTACTGATTTCAACTAAGTTGTCAGAAATGTTTTTGCAGGTGAGGGATACAATTTCCAGAGAGAGAAGGACCCCAGCATACCCCAGAACCCTATTTTCCTGATTTTTGAGCAAAAATTTCAACCTCACACAGGAGTACCCTGCATATCGCATTAGAATCAGGCCTTTATTATGTCTACAGTTTTCAAAAGCTTCACCAAGAGAGGCTTATCGTATAGACCAGTGGATCTTAACCTGTTTAGACTCAAAGCCTTTGTTGGAAAATGCCAGCTCTTAGCTTTCATTTGTGATTTGACTACAGAAAAATGATAGAGCGATGACCGAGCCTGGCTGGGATGATGTAGTTGGGGATGGACCTGCTTTGACCAGGGGGCTGGATAAGATAACCTCCTGAGGTCCCTTCAACCCTCATTGTCTATGCTTCTATGAATCCATGATGCTGTTGAACTCAGCAAGACTCTGACGGGTAAGAACATTTTTGACACTATAGATTCTTGTATGAAAGCTGTGGGTGTATCTTATAAATCATGTAGCTGTTTCCACAGCCTACATTGCTACTATTGTGTAGTGCCCTTAAAAGGCTCATGTAGCACCCCAGAGTGCTATGGGACCCCAGCTGAGAATCACTCCTATAGACCAATACTTTGGTCCAAGCTAGGACTTGAAACTGAGTTTTTTTTTACATCTCCTATAGGCACCTACAGCTGTCTGGCTATTGGCTGTTGGTTAGTCTGGAAGGGCAGGCTTCTTCCCCCCCTTAGTGTCAGTTCATAACAAATTCTGAGCATTGCATTTTCTTTCTGCCTCAAAACAAGACCAGATTCTCAATGGTTTCTTCCCACCCGCCCTTCACACATACAAAGCAGAACAATCCATGCACTCCTCTGGCTTGCTGCAACCTTATGTCCTTGTAAAAGCTTCATTGGAAGAGATCGTCCCATCGTGCAAATCAGTGCAGTGTCCCGGCTTTTATATGGAGCTAAGATAATGTTATACGACAGGTACTCAGTTAAGGTCTAGGGGAACACCTCCATGACATTAAGGTCTCTATGACACCTCTATGACAAAGTTACCATCTTTGGTAGTATCCTCAAGCTGCTTCACAGAAAATACTGGGCCTGGGGCAGACTTATTATGACTGATGAGTGACAGCATCAATTATCCCTCCCCCAAGCTAATTAGCCCACGTGCATGGGCACAGCTACCCTACTTCCTATCTAAGAAGCAACTTGCCTGGAGCAGTGCATTGTGGTGGAGAAATGACCTCTAAGGAGGGTAAGTTTACAGTATAGCTGTAACCTGTTATTTGGACAAGGGCTTCACTTCCTCTGACTTTTCTACATTCATTTTCTTTCAAGGTTTTTTGGGGGGGGGGGGTCTAGATGACCTCCTGAGGTTCCTTCGACTCCTACATTTACAAAAAAACAACAACTCATGTCTTATATTTTTTGCACTTCACTTAATCTATCAAACTGCACAGGATGGTTTCACTTCCTAGTTCTCATCCGCTAGCCTATTGCTGCTTGCTTGCTTATTTATTTCTTTACTGGGTTCACAGTGCTGCAAAGAAATGGTAGCCAGATTTTGTGAATATCTTTGAATTAGGGAATCTAACTGGATACATGGCCCAAATTAAATGAATGGTAACATTTTAATAAGAATCTCACTGTACCTAATCAACATGGGAAGACAGTTGAAATTTGTGGGTTTTTTTCCTTTTGTTCTATAGGAGTTGCAAATCATGGATGTCGGCGTAACTCTTACCACTCATGTTACATAATTAAATCTATATTTAGTGTAACTATCTGGTGAGTAGGTATGACAGGTGGCACTCACTCCTTGCCACTCCACCTAGGTTATAAATCTGTTACTGCTCCAGCTTAAGGACCATTCATTTACGTTTTTGCATCTCACGCTTTTCTCTGGTGATCCCAGTTTAATCCCAAAATGGCACCCAAGATGCCTCTCATCATGCTAGTGCATACTGTTAAGCCAGTTGAGGATTTAAAGTAGATGATCATTAACAGCATCGGTGGCAAATGAACTAGGTCTTTGAAAAGAAACTAGGAAGTCCTATCTCTTACCTCCTGTGCCTTGTTTTGTCAGTGTGGTTATGAAACAAGTTGTTCAGCCTCCATTTACCCCATCAGCAGACCTCCTTGTGACATCTGGTGGAGAATGGGATATATCTATCTGAAAAAAGCACCAGAAAGGGTCATTATTTGCTGATGCTTTGAAAACCCCAGACATAAATCTTCAGATTAAAAAAAAAAAAAAAAGAAAAGTCTTTACTACTATTATCTTCATTACCCAGTGACTCCTATCAGGATTTATCTTCCTTGGGCACCCAACTGTCTCCACATTTTGGTATAAACTGCTTCCATTATTCTGTCATCTACTCATACTCTCCAAATCTCAGTACTCCTCTCGCATTGGAGTATATCTGAGACAACTTTTTTTTTTGGAAGAGTGATACCAGGCTAAGCCCACATTGTCAGTGGAGCTACTCCAAATGTACCTCAATGTAAATGGGAGATCATTTTGGTTCTTAAACTTTGTGGTAGCTCCCTGTAACAGCAGTCGGTAGCTGTGGACATGGGCAAGGCAGGAAAGTCTTCTTTCGTGTTGACAAGACTGTGGGTTTAAAGTTTTTGATTGGTGGCAGTAAATTCTGGAGATCTCAAACCACCTGGAGCAAGATCTTCATTCACCTGATGAGAAAATGTTCTGTGAAGTGGGTTTTTAGGGGCTTGGTGGTTGGCTGTTAAGTACTGTACCTCTTCATGTTTTGTTTGGATGGCCCTTCTCTCATTAGTAAGTAAAGACAGCTGCCTAGCCAGTACATAAACTAGGATAAATAGGAGGGGGTTTAATGCATCCAGAAGCGGAAGAATGATCAACAGGGCAGTTGAAGTATAAACACTTCAAATGTATGTCATGATAAATCCAAGCACACAGAGGTATGTAAGGCACACACATTGGATGGTTAAGATACTAAAGGGAGAAGCCTAGCTGATAAGAAGAATAGGAAAGGTTTATAATATAGTTCATATTACTAAAACATGGTAGGATGGGACATTGCCAAACATTTAAATCCCTGTTTACAACTTGTTCAAGCACAGACCATGGGGCAAGAGGACAGGTTTCTTAAGCATCTGTCCATGCCCTCTATAGGGATATAAAGAGAAGGCAGAGGACTTCTATTATGGGTGACTTCAACCTGGGGCATTTGCAGGGTGTGTCATTTAACCAACAACAAAAAAGTTTCTTAGAAACTCCCCAATGGAAGAAACCACGTACTCACTCAACACAGGGCAATTCAGTATCGGACTTCATTTTCATCAAGTGAATTACTTACCTAAAAATTAGCAGCTGCCTAGGCCTGACCGGTCATTCCTTTGTGTAAACAGAATATTGCAGCAACCAGTATTATTTTAAAACTATTTTTGGCATAACTGGCCTTAAAGTATAAATGTTGTAGGCATTATGGTTTGTTGACTATATGAGAAACAGGTATTGGTTGGTAATATCTTTTATTGAATCGCCTATACAGTTCAGAAAGATGTTAGGAAAGTTTCTGAGCACAAAATACCCTTCTGAAGGGACAGAAAAGAAGCAAGCGCAGCCTCAGCTAAATGCCAAGTAGAACAATCACTTTTGATTAACCCCATTATGTAAATAGAAGTGGTTGCTTAAGAAGGGAAGTGGGCAGTAAACCCATGGAGCAAAGAGAAGTCATCAGAAGTAATTTTAGAGCAAGTAAAAAAAACAGCTGAGACAGATAAAACTCATTATGTGAAAGAATAAGACCATTCAAAAGGGAAGAGGGCTATTATTACCTGTGAGGCACAGACAGATAAGTAGAAGGGATAGGCAAACTGCAATGAGCCATAGAAAACATCATCTCTAAGTCCATAGATGTAGTGATCAGTAAAGTTAGAAAATTAGGGGTGGAAGAGACCTCAGGACGTCACATCTAGTCCAGCCCCATGCTCAGAGTAGGACCATTCCCAACTGTATCACCCCAGCCAAGGCTTTGTCTACCTGGGTCTTAAAAACTTCTAAGACTGGAGATTCTGCAACCTCTCCGGGTAGTTTATTGCAGCACTTTACTACCCTCCCCATGGACTGGAAAACAGGGTTTCATGTCCTGGAGTCTACCCGGATACCTTCTCCCACTACAGGCACTTTTTTTCACTCAGTTGAAGGGCCACATCATCCATTCTCTCTTTCACAACCTAGTAGCGCAGACAAGAGCTTCTCCTCCTGTTTTCTGTCCCCCACATTATATTTAACCAAAAAAAGGAGAGAGGGGATTCACTTCCCTTTTTCTTGTATCTTAGCTCCACCCATTACTTCTACTCTCACCTGTTTTATCAAGGAAGGAGAGAATGTA
>NW_017729024.1:169955150-169960602 GCF_001723915.1 Gavialis gangeticus | reverse complement strand
CCCCACATTATATTTAACCAAAAAAAGGAGAGAGGGGATTCACTTCCCTTTTTCTTGTATCTTAGCTCCACCCATTACTTCTACTCTCACCTGTTTTATCAAGGAAGGAGAGAATGTACCTGACACTTTTCTTGACCAGGACCAGTCATGCAGATGACTTTTCAGAGTAACAGTGTGATGGACAGGGGCTGCAGTCAATCCACCAATGTTCCTGCTAAAGCTGACGTCCTGCTTAGGAACCGGTTTACATTCTCCACTGCCGCTGAATGTTAAGAGAATTGTTATATTACTAGAATAAAGAGATCTATTCTTTGGTTTAAAAAAAATACATAACTTATTAATGTCACCAGCTGTGTTGGATTCTCCTCCTCAGAGAGTTTTTCCTAATGGCTAACCTAAGCTTCCCTTGCTGCAGCTTGAGACAATTGCTCCTTCTTCTGTCATCTGCCACCACTAGTGGTCCCACAACAGCCCAACTCCATCCTTTTTGTAAGCACCCTTCAGGCAGTTCAAGGCTTTTATTAAATCCCCCCTCAGTCTTCTCTTCTCCAGACTAAACAAGCCCAGTCCACTCTGCCTTTCTTCACCAATCATGTTTCTCAGCCCCATAATCACTTCTGTTGCCTTACACTGGACTGTTTCTAATTTGTCCACATCCTGTCTGTACTGGGGGGCCCAAACCACACTAAAGATGTGGCCTCACCAGTGCCAAATAGAAAAGAATCACTTCCCTCAGTTTGCTGGACTACTAATGCAGTCCAGTATGCTGTTAGCCTTCTTCACAGCAAGGGTACACTGTTGGCTCAAGAAGCTATTGAACAAAACCAGCCCCAAAACCAACCCTTTGGCCCTCCACTTGATAGCAGATGCCAACTAGACATCGAGCCATTGATTACCACCCTTTGAGCTCAACAATCCAGCCTGTTTTCAATCCATCTTACAGTCCATTCATCCAACCTGGACTTCCTTACCTTGCTTGTGAGCATGTGGTGGGAGACCAAATCAAAAACGTTGCTAAAGTCAAGGTATGCTATACATCTACTGCTCTCCCCTCATCTACAGAGGCAGTTATCTCATCATAGAAGGCAATCAGGTTGGCCAGGCATGACTTGCCCTTGGCAAATCCATGTTGACTTCTCCTAATCACCTTCTTTTCCTCAAAGTGCTTACAAATGTATTCCTTGGCTGCATCTACACAAGACGCTGACTGTGGAGTTGTTATTGTGCTAAGAATACTACACAAGTACTAAAAGACTGCACAGTAAGTGGAGTTACTGAGCATTAGCATTCCCAAACAGCTTTTTGGTGTCACTGACTGTATAGTAGCTCCTTACTACTGCACAGTAGCATCACATCACACTGCATGCCAGGTGACACTACTGCACAGTAGTAACAAGCTACTGCACCTGCCTCATGATTTTTCCAGGGACTGAGATAAAACAGACTGGTTTGTACTTCCCTGTATCCTCCTCCTTCCCTTTCTTCAGGATGTGCACTATATTTGCCCCTTTCTAATTGTCTAGGACCTCTTCCAGTCACCACAAGTTTTCAAAGATAATGGCCAGCAGCTCTGCAATAACATCAGCCAACTCCCTCAGCACCCTTGGGTACATCAAATCCAGCCCCATGGACTTGTATACGTCCAGCTTTTCTAAATAATCCCTAACCTGTTCTTTCACCATTGCTGACTGCTCACCTCCTCCCCAAACTGTGCTGCCAGGTACAGTAGTCTGGTTGCTGAGCTTGCCTGTGAAGACTGAGGTGAAAAAGGCCTTGAGCACTTCAGCCTTTTCTGCATCATTTTTTCACTCGGTTGCCTTCACCATTCAGTAAGAGACCCACACTTTCCCTGATCTTGTTGCTGACATACTCATAGAAACCCTTCTTGTTTCCCCACACATCCCTTGTTAGCTACAATTCTAACTGGCTTCGGCCTTCCTGATTTCATCCCTGTATGCCTGAGCAACACACTTATGCTCCTCCCTTGTAGTTTGTCTATGGTTTTACTTCTTGCAAGCTTTCTTTTTCTATTTTAACTCATTGAAGAGTTCCCTGCTAAGCCAAGCTGGTCTTCTGCCATACTCTCTGCACATCAGGATGGTTCATTCTTGTCCCCTCTGTAAGGTTTCTTTAAACTAAAGTCTCCTAGACTCCCTTCCCTCTCAGATAGGTCTTCCAGGGGATCCTGCCCATGAGTTCCCTGTGCAAGTTGAAAACTCTGCTTTTCTGAAGTTCGGGGTCCTTACTCTGCTGCTCTCCTTCCTTCATTTCCTCAGGATCCTGAACTGTCATTTCATGGTCACTGCTGCCCAAGTTGCCATCCATGTCTACCTTCCCCACCAATTCTTCCCCATTTGTGAGCAGCAGGTCAAGAAGAATAAGATCCTAGGTGGCCACTCTAAGTATAAGTTACCATCCCACACCAAATCTAACAGAAAGAACATAAGTGATGTGTGGTAACCAGAAGTGTGCAACTAGTGGTCATTTTGTGTATATTTTGTGGTAGGCTTGAATGGAGCATTTGGAGTCTTAATGAAAACTGGAACTTGTTCAAAGATACCCTAGATGCCCCCACAACGCTAGGGCTCCACAGACAAGAGGAAAATATATGTTGGAAATAAGCCACCCTATTTAAAGGAAGATATGCAATGGTAGAGGATACAAAATATACACTTTACAACCAGTTTGACATATCTGTGGCAAGGTGCCTCTTCAAGGGTGGCCGTGAAGCCCCTTGAGTCCCTGCAGCCCTCATTTTGTTGTCAATCACCCATTCAGCCATCCACCATGCCTTGATGTTTGTTACTTTTATGAGGGATACTACCCCAGGGCTTCACAAATTGCTGTCTCAAATGACCACCAGGTGTCTGTGGTCCCTGCCTTATGGGCTAATCGCATGGCTCTGTTCCTCCCCTACACCATGCCCTCTGCCTTGCAGGTGGCCTCTTCATTGATATTTTCTTCCACTTAGCACCTCTTCTGGGGTTCCTGGACTCTCTCTGGTCCCCACACTCTCATCCCCTCAATCTGTACTTCAGACCTCTCTCCTGGGTCCCTAGGAGCCTCCTTCTCCTCCCCAAACCTCCAGACTGCTTTAGGTGTTACCCCCATATTAACCTTCTGGAGCTGCAGCCATCGTACTGAAATCCTAATCTCAACAAGCTCCAAACTGTTACTGCCAGCTCCATTCAGGGCTGGGCTTATCTCCTACTTAAACCCATCCTTTCTCCAGGGTCAGATGACTCCATAATCAACCCTGGCCGCACCTGAAGGCTGTCCCATCACTAGCCTGCCTACTTCTTAAAGTGGCAGGAGCACCAAGACTCCTGCCACAATATCCTCTTAAATATGATAGCTTTTCACCCCAGACAGAAGAAGCAAAGTCTTACCTGATGGAGCTCTCTTCAGATTATATTTAACCAAAAAAGGAGGGAGGGGATTCATTTCCTTTTTAGTTCTGTCTTAGCTCCATCCATTACTTCTACTCTCACCTGTTTTATCAAGGAAGGAGAGAATATACCGGACACTTTTCTTGACCAGGACCAGTCATGCAGATGACTTTTCAGAGCACCAGTGTGATGGACAAGAGGTACATTCAATTCACCAACATTGCTGCTGAGGCTGACGTCCTACTTAGAAACCAATTTACATTCTCCGTTGCTCTTGAATATTAAGAGAATTGTTATATTACTAGAATAAAGAGAGCTATTCTTTGGTCAAAAAAATACATAACGTATCAATGTCACCAGGTTTGTTGGATTCTTTCAGCTTCCTTAAGGGGGCTGGATGTATTACTGCGTTGTTGTTGTTGTTGTTGTTTTCTGGCCCTGCATTAAGTTGATCCATTCTTTTAGAACATGTGTATAACACTACAAAAAAGCATTATTGGTTTATAAATTACACTTGTTGTTTTGGGGCGATAAACAGAATGATGAATGCAGTCTTTGTTCAATCACCTTTTTATTCATGAAAGGCAAAACCATGGATTCTGAAAACATTTATCTACATCAGGAGTAAGCCATAAACCTTTCAAAAATGCTCCAAGTAATCCAGGAAGGAGCTGCTGATTACTGTCATAACAAAGAGAATTCAATAATGCTAATGACTTTTCTTATGATAATCAATAGCCCCGTGGAAGCTGCTTGAATCTTAACAAATTCCCCAGCCAAGGCCCCCTTCTTGCAAAAATAAAAATGGTTAGTGTGCATGCTTTTGAGTGTTTGGTTCCACTAAAGCAAACTGTAAAACATTAGCATGCCCCGGTGGGTGACGACTTCATATTAATGGCAGCTGGGCCTGAAACAAAATATGTAAAATTCAGCAGTTAGGATGCTAAGTCCTTCTGGTCTTATTTCACCCTTTCAAAATTTGGGGCCAACAGCTGAAATCAGTCACAGCAAGGAGAATGTGGACTCTACCAGTTTCCTAGTTAGAATACTAGATGGGGACTCAAAAGATATGGGCTCAATTCCCAGCTCTGCTATATTCCTCCAGGATGACTTGGGGGGGGGGGGTTCAAAATGCTGCAGCATTGTCATAATGTTGAGTGATGCAGCAATCATGTATTCTGTCACTCACATAACTACTCTGTGACTCTGTGTCATGGGAGGTGTAGTCTGCTCAGAGGTCTTGGTCCACAGAAAAGAAAGGTAATACAAAACATCTGAACTACAGCTCCCAGGAGCCACTGCAGTAGCTCCCAGCATCGCAAGTGAATGTTAAAGCAAGCTGCATGCGCACACTTAGATTTGGAGAGGGGCATGAAAAATAAAGATTTTATTTGGGAATGTCAAAATGTTTCATTTCAATAAATAAATGCCAAAAGGAAACATTTGGCATTTCCAAATGGAATATTTTTTAAAACCTTCTGCTCCACATAATAATTGATATTTTGACTTTTTTTTTTTTTTGGTCAAACAGATGAAAACAAATATTGCAGTCTTCCACAGGATGGAAGCAGAGCAATGGCAACTTACTCATGGTAACACAAGAGCAAAAGATGACTGAAATCTGTGATTTTTTTTTTTTTTTTTTGCTTAATCAAAATCTGACCCCAAACAAAATTCCCCCTCCTCCCCAAATTTTCAGCAAACTGGATGTTCCCCAGAGTTTGCAACTGGTCTGTGAAATGGGTATTCTCATTAGTTTGACAGATAATGACAGCAGTGAAATAAATATTCTTGCCTGTTTCACAACCAGGTCCAGAGGTTTCTGGGGTCCCCAGCTTTAGGGCAAAACTACTAGCAATGACGGCAAGTTTTCTTCATTATCATGCCTTGGATTAAGTGAAACTTTATCCAGTTCAAGATGTTTCAAACAAACTGTTTTGGGGGGGTCATTAAATTTCCTTTTTGATGAAACTTTGTGTTGTCTGAAAATTTCTGAGCAGCAAAATGCAAAAGATGTAGGATAAAAGATAACCCCTCCCCCCGCCCCCCCAAGAAAAAAAAAA
>NW_017729024.1:169936685-169950150 GCF_001723915.1 Gavialis gangeticus | reverse complement strand
AACCCCACCCCCAAAAAACCCCAAATCCTCAGCTCAGTTTTTTGGAATTGATTAATATAGAGGTGGTCAGCAACAGCAACTTTTTAATATCTTTTCACGTATCTCAGGTAGCATTTATGTAAGGTATGTAGTCTCAGGTCCAAGTGCTTCAGCTGTTTGGTTAGTTCCATCGTGGTCTATGCATATACAGTAAAGCTGACTCAATATAAAACTGTTTTGCAATATGTTTTCTGTGCCCTTAAAGGTGAATGTAATCATAAATTGAACGGTTTTGTGGATAAAACTGTCTTTGGAATTAGCTGTTACATCCACATGAATATACCAAAGCAAATTTATGAAGATTAATTATATTACAACGAACACCAAAGCACGTAATAATGATTTGCTACTTATTATAAAGCATTGCCAATATTTTGTACACCCAAGCGACATGATATGCAAGAAATCCAATGAAACCTTCTTAAACAAACAAAGAATAAATGGATAAAAGGATTGGTCTTGCAATGCTAAACATTCCTAAGGACAAACGGAGGCCACGAAAACTAATCTTCCTGTACCCCTTCCTTGCTAGCTTAGTTTTCATTAAAGTCAATGAGAGCATGGATGGTGAGTCTGGAGGAACTAATGTATGTTTTCATTCAAAACCCAGACTGAATGCTACAAAAAGAAGCTTCCCAAATATTTTTTTGACCCAGTGTTTGCTGTTTTATTTATTTGATAGAAAATAATCAAACATCAGATTTTGAACTATTCAGCCTGCTCAGTTTGGTGAAGTTTGGAATCAACATTTGCCGTCAGGAGCAGTGTGGTTTGAATTCTCTTAAAAAAAATCGCTTTTTTTTTTTAAACGTTATAAAGTAAGCCATAGACCATGTCTTTCTCAACTTCCTGTTTAGCAAGGACATTTCACCATGGATTGATCTTGTGCTTTGTCTAAAGCTCTGTTATCTTGATTTGATTATTTTCATTGATAGAAACTCTACCACTTCCCAGAGAAACACCTACTTCTTTTCCCTCTTCCAAGATCTACCTATTGCTACAGATGTCAAAGACATGGTTTACGGGCTGAATCTGTCCCACAGAGCCCTATCATCTGGCCTGTGGTATTGCCGGCAGGTCTTGGACTGGACCTGGTAGGCTGCATGGAGTGCATGCCCAGACTGGCCCTACATGCTGGATTAGGTGAGATCTAGCATACGTACTACATGGAGTACACTTGGGCTGAATTGGCACGCATGCTGCATGCAACACGAGGCCAGTCTGAGGGCTTGCACTACTCATCCAGCCTGCAGACCAACCCTGTGCTACTCATCCAGATTTGAGGGCTGGATGGGCTTCTATAATAGTTTTTCTTATACTGGGCCCAGTTGTTTCACTAAGTATAGGGCACTGCTATATCTTAGGGAAACATAATGATTCAGGGATTTCCCAGAGTGCAAAAGGGAAGACAACTGGTATACACCATATATCGGTCTAACTATCATATCTAGAAAATATTAATCACCAAGGTATCAAAGTCGGAAGCAGGTTCTGTATGGTGGTACAACGTTCACGTCCTTCTTTGAGGTACATTCACACCCAGAGTAGATTACCAGTGAATATTTTAATTGGGGAAATTAGGCGTGCCTCACTCACCGTCCTTGCTTCCAATATTGTGTTTAGGACAAGTGGGTTAACTGTTGGCCCTATATGAGCACTTGCATTTTGTGGTGGAATCTCTTCCCAGTTCTTGCCTGACCTTGGGACAGTTTGAATACAATTTACTTGCAAAAAGCTGGGCTGAGCTGAGCTGTGCTCCTTATACAAGGTTTTTTAGGTTTTTTTTTTTCCCAGAGCATGTATTTAGTTAGTACCTAATCAGTTTGGAACATTAATAGACTTTCTGATGAGTAAACGACACCAGCTACAGGCCAGAGAGAAAACTTTCATTTTATTAAGCTGTTATTCTTTAGAGAACACAGGCTTAAAATGGCAGCTGCCATCAATTAATTTGGAAGGTAGACTATTAGTGTTGACTGTGCTTTCTATGCCAAGGTACTCATCATGCCAACATATAATAATACAGGGGCATTCGGGCTACTGGCTTTATCTAATAGAATTATTAGAGGTATCCAGTTAATGATAATAGATTATAGTTCCTGTTTTACTACTGAACACATACATGTCAGAGAGAAACTGGGAGAGGCTGTAGGAAGTGGACAAGAAAAAAACAATTAGAATTTATTTGGTAGATTTTTTTACAGAATGCATGATGTAATTCAATGTCAAGGGAACAAAAGACAAAGGTCAAATCACAGAAAAGAAGTAAACTAATTGCAATTGAAAAGAAAAAGAAAAGAAAAGAAAAGAAACTTATGCCTTGTGCCTCATAGAACTGAGTGAAAAACGTGTCCCGTCATATCAGTAGATTGGAGGTACATCTTGCAATACTTTACCTTTCTGAACCCAAGCACTAGAGATAAAACCATTGCACTTTTCAAGCAGAAAGATAAGTTTGAATTCTCACTGTCTTCAGAATACTGGCATGCGGCACTATCTGTCTCGGGAAAAACAAAAATATATTAGTTTTGAGTGGTCAAACAGATGTGATAACACATAGTTGCTTTATGTGCAGGAATTATATGACTCTTAGAAAGGGTCAAAGTCATTTAAAATCTTGCTTTGGACAACATGAAATGAGTTTGAAGGATCAGTCCTCTGCTCCTGTGAGGAACTGTTAAATAAAATAAACCTGAATTGGCATGAAAAAGGCATAGATGTATTTGAGACACAGATTGGGCAGGAGATTGTGGGAAAGCCCAATGTACTAGTCTGCATTCTGTTAGTATGTACCGGACTGCAGTCTCCAGTAACATCATATGTGGGCTATTTTTGCTGTTCCCCACCAGGATATATCTATAGATTGGAACTTTCCATATACACTAATTTCACTTTAAATGTTACAATACCTCCCGTTATGTTGAAGTCTACCTTGCTGCACAGAAAAGACAGATGAAAGGCTTCCCCTAGATAAATTCAGCTGTATTTTCTTTGAATCAGATATCAGAGACCTGCCCAAAGTCTACATAGTGAAGACATTCAGAGTGCCTTAAATGGTGTGATGTGGCGGACGTTATATCAACCTACTTTGATTCCAAACTGGAGAGAGATGTTTGTGAAGCAGTTTGAGAGCTTCTCATGTAAGCCCCCCCCCCCCAACTTAAAACTCATTTCTTCACCAATACTCACAGGAAGTGAAACATCCATAATAATAAAAAAGTAATTATAACCTACCCTCCAATCTCTGGCCTTCCACCTGTGGCCTGTCCAATGGTTGTCTAGATAAGTGCAGGGTGTTTGGTTGTATACAGACCATGCCAGCATGAGAAATGCAAAACCTGCCAACACATCTCCACCAGTCCCACAATTACTACACCCCACAACAGAATCATCGCCATTCCTGGATCTTACACCTGCACCTCCAGAAATGTCATCTATCTCATCCAATGCATAAAATGGAAAATATGTAGGAGACACCAAACAACAACTGCGCACCAGAATGAACGCACACCGAAAATCCACCAAAGACAAAAATATCCAGTTCTCTGTGGGTGCACACTTCTCACAAGGCAATCACTCTCTGATCTCTCAGTTCCAGTCCTCAAAGGGAACTTACAAAACACCCTTCATAGACAAGCCTATGAACTTCATTTCATCAACCTACTGGATACAAAAAATCATGGACTCAATATAGACATTGGATTTATGACACATTACAACCTGCCTGACATCTGATTCACCAGGTACCTGCCTAACCTTACCATTTACATTTCCCCACCCCGCTTCCTCCTGCCCCCTCTTTCTCTACCCTTTGTTTCCCTAATTTCCATCTATTTTCTTTTTCACAGCCTATCTCTTTTCTACCTTAAAAAAAAAAAATCACTACAGAAGAGTCGTCCTTGCTTACCTTTGGCATTCCTTCACCCATTTTTACCCCTTATTCTCCCCCTCCCTTCCCTTCTCAACCCATTGTTTTCCTAATTTCCACCTATTTACATTCTCACTGACCTCTTGTCACACTTTTGGCTTCTTTCATTGCTTGGGGATCTCAGAACAACAGCAGAGTCTCCCTATGTCTGACAAAGGTGTTTATGCCCGGAAGCTTGCAAATAATTTTGTTCCAACTACTCCATTGGTCTAATAAAAGATATCACATCTAGTCAAAGAACCTTGTCTCAATGAATCACACTGCGAGGTCTTCCAGGTTGTAGGAAGGATGTTCTTGTAAGAAGGTTCTGAACAAGGTCTTGATTTACATCTTGGCTTTGCCAAAAGCTTCATCCCACAACCTATTTTCATTGTATTGCATAGCCACATACCTGCCATGTTTGTTTTTTATGCTAAGAGGTTACATTGTGTCTGTCTAGGCTTCAGGAAGGGATAGTAGTGCCTGTGTATCCCCATCACACCATATGTCACAAAATTTCAGCTGAAGAACAACTATACTGAAAGGGGCAACCACCTCACTGACTACCCTTCAGCTAATTTGCTCTTCCCTAGGTATTTGGTTTCCCAGTGTCTCTGCTTCAAAAAGAGTTTCAGAGTGTTTTGGGCAATGCATGGCCCATGGCCTGATAATAACAGCCTTTTGTTGAGTGATACAAGTTTAAACTTCTTTTGGACAATAAGGGTAAGGGTCTATAATAAGGGTCTTCTTGCTCCTTGGACATACATCCTAACCACCGAAGTAACAGCTGGAAGGACCATCCTCCTCCTGTTTAACTTCCAGCAGGTAGGCATGTACCTGAGAAATTCCAGAACATCAGTCATATAAATGCTCAAAATTGCAATTAGGCAACATATGTAAGTGCCACATATGTGCATTAAGGTGAAATAGGATATAGCTTCCTCCACTATACTAATCTTAGTATAGTGACTTAATCTTTCCATTCCTTATATGGAAAATATACTAAAATAAAGACTTCTCTCTTACAGAGACTGAGTGGTGTATCCGTTCTCATACATGGGATTCCCAAAGACTAATGTAATGGGATTACCCACAACCTACAAATGAACTTCATTTAGCATAGCCCAGAAAAAGAGAGGCTTCATCTCCCCTTTGTCTTCAATGAACTTTGGATCAGGCCTATAGCCACCATTTCCCCTAGTGAATGAAGTGGCTAGTATCATGCTGAGGCTCCTTTGATTCCCCAGCCCAAATGACTAGGTACTTATTTACAGTTGGGTCAACCAAGAATGTCCTTTGGCATGAGTCTAGAGTAAGCCTTGAACTCATACCGCCAAGGCTGTAGCAGGGCATTTTAACAACTCTGTCGCTGTATTGAACCCTAGTTGGCACTTGCTAATTAAATGTATCTGTGTGTAACTATAATCATGCAACCTTGAACAAATGAGGAAAAATATCCAAACTCCCATTTATGTAATACCCACCCCACCACTCCCCCAATCTCTTGAATGTCTCGATGAGATGGAGTGATAGGATCCAGACCAAGTAAATCAAAATGGGAAATTCCACATTCTTGTACACTTCAGCCTAACTTATGCCCTTTCCCCTACACTCTTTTCTCGTACCTCTTCCTAAATCTTGAATTAATTCTATATTGATAGGTAGGACTTTCCTAGCTCTGAATTCTTCAGCATTCCTTATAGATGTCTAGGAATCTGGAAAACATGTCTGAATATCCCTAGCTAATAATCCAATGTTAATAATTGGTTTACTGATATTATATAACCAACAGCATCTAAAATATTCTGGGTTCCCACAAACTCTTCATCATGGACTCAAGGCAGGTGGTGTCTGTTTCCTGAGTAACAGCTATTACTGGCAAAAGATAGTCCTTTCCAGAGTAAGTAATGACCTCTTTATATCATTCCCTCTATACTCTGATGCCATAAAAATCCACATACAGAGTGTATGAACAAAACATATTCACTCTCTGTCCTGTGTCCAGCTAATATATTTTTAATTAGAATACGCTTATTTAATAAGCAAACTCTTAAACCTTTACATAGCTGACCAACTGCCATGTCTCTGATTTTGGAGTGAGATCACATTTACAGCCAGACTGTAAGAAAAAAATGAAGACAATTCAGAAGACGGGGGAATAAATAACCAAAGAAGAGATAGAACAACAATTTCAGTGTTCGCTATGGGTTTAGAAATGACAGTAAATCAAGAAATCAGTCAAAGGATCATATTACTATTACCTATGATTATTTATTACTTGTATTGTGGCAATGCTGACACACTGCATTGGATACTGTAAAAACTCATGCTGAAGAAACAGTTTCTTCTCCATTCTGCTAAAAAATTATTTGGGAGACTTTTACTACAAGGACAGTGGTTTAAAATGCACCCTCTGGTGATGCTGTCCCTGGACTCTTAAAAGGCTTGTGTGGAATGAACTGCTGCCTCACAGACCAGCTCATGAGCATCAGAGGTACACATCAGACACCATGGCCAAAATTGTTCATAATTGTGTTAGGGTAGCCAAAGCATGAGTGGACCATGCGTCTGAATACGAGGCTGAAAGGTAAAGACACTTGCCTACAGACATATTGCTACAGGAGACTATGAGAAGTGCATAGTCGGAGTTGTGTGACATCTATTCTGTGAATGAAGAATCAGATGTCTCCAAGGCTAAAGAATTTAGGGAATTCTGCACTCATATGTGATGGGTTATAAAATGCCAGTAAATCAAACTTCTCCACCAGTTTATGAAAGCATTTAAGTACTTCTCCACCACTGGTTAGAAAGATGCACAGCCAGCGCTCCCACCTGAGTCACCAGCCGCACATGGTGGCAGTATGTGGGGCCAGCTCCACCAGCCCCCGTAGCGTGCAGCTCCCGTCCAAGTCCCTGGCTCCACATGACAGCAGTATGTGGGGCCAACCCCACCCAGCCCAATAGCTCTCCCACCTGGGTCCCCATGCACGGCCAGCCCCACCTGACCCCCATAACATGCAGCTCTCATGCCCCTGCCTAAGTCCTCAGCCACACATGGTGGCAGCAAGTGGGCCAGCCCCACCCAGCCCCATAACATGCAGTTCCCACACTCCCACCCCAGTCCCCATCCACAGGTGGTATGCAGCTCCTGCTTAAGTCCCTGGCTGTACACGGCAGTGTGAGTGGCCAGCCTCACCCAGCCCAATAGTGCTCCCACCTAAGCCCCTGGGTGTACGTGGTTGCAGCGAGTGGGCCCAGCCCCATCCAGCCCCATAGCATTCAGCTCCCGCAGTCCCACCCCAATCCCCAGGTGAGGGTGGTGGCAGCGTGCAGGGCCAGCCCAATAACATGCGGTTCCTGCACTCCCACCCCAGACCCCAGCCGCACGTGGTGGTAGCATGTGGGGTCAGCCTGACCCAGCCCCACAGTGCATGGCTGCCCTTGCTCCCAGTCCCCTTTATCCCAGTGGGAGTCTCTGGCCCTGGCATGGTGGAGCCCATTCCTGAATTCCCACATTCCCAAGCAGGGAGGCTGGGAGCAGCCCTGGAGTGGTTCGGCAAAAGCCTCTTCCAGGCCATCATCACCCCTGGCTCGGGGCTGGGGCACGTGAGGCCAGGCTAGGGTGGAGAGGGGTGCTGGTTAGCAACCAGAGCTGCACCTCCTGTATGGAGGTGCCGGCTTGCAGAGGGGCATCCCAGGGCCAGGGCTTACAGAGGGGTTATGGAGGTGCCCCACTGGCCTGATGGAATTGCTTTGCAAGCTGGATCTGGCCCACAAGCTGTATTTTGCCTGCCCATGAGCTAAACTGTTCTCAGTGGTGGCACGTGACAGGACAAGGAGCAATGGGCTCAAATTGCAACAAGGGAAGTTGAGGTTGAATATAAGGAAGAACTTTCTTACTAGGAGGGTAGTGAAACAGTGGAACAGGTTACCCAAGGAGTCTCCATCCTTGGAGGTGTTTAAGACCTGGCTAGACAAAGCCTTGGCTGGGATGATGTAGTTGGGGCTGGTCCTGCTTGGAGCAGGTGGTTGGACTAGATGTGACCTCCTGAGGTCCCTTCCACCCTCATTTTCTATGAGTCTATGATAATTTAATCTGAAGTTATGTTGATCAAACTTTGCAAATCCTGTTATCACTATCATCCTCAGGAACACATGACTCATCAGACTCGACCATGTCTTTAGCAGCCTATTATGAAAAGTTTTCCTTATCAAGCTAGTGGAGATTTCTCTACAGGCTGCCACTAGGCTCTTCATTTTTCAATTTCATTAGTAAATTAAATGAGTATGAAAGAACAATGTATAGGGCTGTTAGACAGATCAGAAACATCTGATGAAATATGAACGCCCTTAATAACTTATGCACATAGACATTTTTCACTTGTGCCAATCAGGAAAAGACCTAAAGCAATACTTCATTTAGCTGCTCATGTGTCTTGTTCAAAAAGGATTAAAAAATGTGGGGAAATGGGAACAATGAAATTGAAAAAAGGTAGATTTACGGGAAAGGAATCTTGTGTTTCTTTTACCTGTCTCTACAATATAAAAATATACCTGTAGTGATCACTGGCATATGTGAAGGAGGCGGACAAAGCATTTTAATTTATGGGGTATTCTGCAATGTCTGCAGACCCTTGATCTGTCTCTCACTTAATGACTCCTAATTAGCTGCTCCCTGAGAGACCATCTTCCAGTCCCCAATTCCTTCGGTATAATGTTACAGAACATCTGTGAATTCTTCTGTCACTGAAAAACCCATCTCCAGCTCTTTGCTGTAAATGAATTATTGTATGTATAACTCAGTTCTTGAATTTATCAAGATCCCTTTGATTTTTCATCCTGTCGACCCCACCCAGTTTTGTGTCATCTGCAGATTTGCTGCATACTAATCATTCATTAAAATGTTGAACAGAAACAAGAGCAGATCCCTTTAAACCCCCACTTGAGATTCCCAGCCATTCAAATACCAGTCCATCTGTAGTGATCCTTTAGTTGCAGCCATTCAGCCAAAATTTGTATCCAGATAATTGTAATTCCATTTTGCCCCTATTTTTCAAGCTGATTTAGGAGAAGTTCACATAGGAATGTGTTAAAAGTCAGACTGTTTCATGCACCTCATTCCCCTTGTCCACCAAACCAGTTAATCTTTCAAAGAAGCCACATTGTTTGGATGTGGTTAATTCTTTTAAAAAATCCATGATGACTGCTATTTCTTCACCCTGACTCAGATATTTCCAAAGTGACTGTTTTTGTTTTATAATACACTCCAGCAATGACCTTTCAACACAGTCAGAATTCCCATTTGCTCAACTTCTAATGATTGCCTGAACACAAGATCACACAAAAAAAAACCATGATGAGCTGAGTCTACAAATGCCTGGGACAGCTCCATGGTCACCATGAAATACTGAGCCTTCTTGGAAGATTTGTCATCTGTATGGTAGTTGGAGTTGCCAAAGCCCTGTAAAACTCAGCCCTGCCATCACAGGGAACCTCATCTGCTCCTATACAGCAAGGACTTGGCAGCAGAGTTTGGCAATCTGTACATTAAAACCAGTTAAAACTCAATTACTTCCTGGAACAAAAGGGACATACTCTGTTTGATCCAGTAATCTCTGTATTTGGCTGTAGAACAGGACCAAACCACCAGTTTGTTGAGTCTCCTCCTTGTTTCATGCTACTATAAATTATGGGTTTGTTTGTTTTTTTCCTTTTTGTTTTACTGTACTTTTGGGTTGATTTAATACTAGCAGATTGACAGGCTTGGAGTGGGGGGGAGTGTGGCTATCAATTATGGTTGGGCCTGTGCTGAAACAGTGGATACAATCTGTTTATGCATATCAGGAAAGTTTGGGTCTAGATCCAGTTTGGCATCTGAATTTGATGGCTAAGACCTCGTTATATGTTTTATCCACTGAACAAGTACAGTGCGCAGAGCAGGTAGCAGCTGTGCACAATTCTACCCCCGGCGCACATGCTTTCCATCAATGTGCAGCAAACCTGCTCTGCAAGGATCGTCTCGCAGAGTAAGAGGTCAGGTCAGTTGCTGAGCTCATTTGGTCCTCCACCTCTCTGCTGAGACTGCCAACAAAGGTGCCAATTAGTGCCAATTGTGTGATGTGAACCTTGGCGTTGTGCTCGCTGGACTGAAACCACCGACTCAGTTCGGGGAGATTGCTGAACGGCCGTCAAATCAGAAAGCAAAACTTTTAGCAACAACTAGATACACACCTCTGACTTGGAAAAAAAGAAAACTCCCAAAAAAGGGAAAGTGAAGGAAGCAGATAATAGGATCGGATCCTTAGCTAATGGAGTTCCTCTGACTTTAGAATAACAATGCTGCTTTGCCCCAGTTGAAGATGTGACCCAGAAGATGTTAGGAGACCAATTTTCTAACCTTAGGTTGTTATCTGCAGAGTGGATGTGACATACTGCCATATCAAGATGGTAGCATTTGGTGCCCATGATGGCTTGTTTGATAAATGGCATCCCAAAATAACAGTAAAAGGTGCAGGACAGTGAAGAATCATGGCCCACGAGGAATTGAATAACCTGCTTATTATCACTTTGTTTCTTTCCTCTCTGCATCCTCTCCATTATTTTTGAGGGTAGACGTATTGGCTAAGTGTCATTTTATTTGCATTATGTGACACTATGAATTTTGCCAACTGCAGTATAATTCTCTTAAAGTGTTGGCCTCATCATTTTTTTATTATTTCATTATAAAGCAAATTCATAATCTTCACTCCTTTCCCTTCTGAATCCTAACTTGGTACTTAGAAATGGAGAGAGAGAAAACAGTGATAAAGGAGGCACCCGAGCCTCCGATTTTTCTGTGCTAACTGAGCACATTGAGGGGAGGGGAGAGGGGGAAGAAGAAAGAAAAACCTCTCAAAACTTTCCAGTCTATGATATAGGGAATGATGCAACCTCCAGCTAAATCCTTTCATCACCCTGCAGTAGCTGTTTCTGCAGGGAAGGGGAGTGGCTAGCATGCTTTTGTGCTCATTAATCCAGGCTGCGAAGCAGCCAACAACCAGCAAGACTGTTGTAAAGTAAAAGAGGCTGTGGTCTGGTTTACTGTGTGCTAGCCGGTGATTTTAAGGTGCCTTGATCCATATTTCATCCAGATGGGCCCTCCCTTCTGCACTGTACCCTCCAGGGAAATGCAATACAGAAACCGGCCCGGTGTTTAGAGACGAAAGGTTGCAGATGGCTGTACATGTAGTGAGCAGGAACAGCAGAGAGCTCCTTTCTCCGTGCAGATACAAAGCAGGTTAGTGACATCCCTAAAGTGATCGAGTCTACCGAAGAGTCCAACCGCCCCTCTTCTTCAGGGCCCTTGCCGTTATTTCTGAAGGTTTCCAGTGTCCTACTGAAACCATTGGGCTGCTGACAAACTGCTCTTTCTTGCAGAACCTCAGCAGTGGCTTTGCATGGGTGGAGGTTGAGCGGACCAATGAAATGGAGATTTTTTTGTCATCCTGAGACAGCAAAAAACCCATAAGGTGAAGCAGGGTGGTGGAGCTCCAATGGCATGGATGAGATGGAGTTAATAAAAGACATGAAACACCCCTGATTGTAAACACAGTTGCCTACCCCCGGAGTTGCTCGGGCTCGCACACATGCACACCGATCATATAGATACTCATATCTGCCGCTTGCACATGTGACAGTGACAAACAGGTTTCTGCTAGGAACAATTTAGATGGTAATAAATCACTTGGGTGGGGGTTGATGTGGGGAGGTGAATGGGCATGAGGCAAGGAAATAATTGTGCATAATCAATGCAAGCGTGCTCCAAAGGAACGTGACGAAGGCTTGTTTAAAACCACTTTGTGAAAGCCTAAGGGTGAGGGCACTGCCAACGTGATACTGGTCTGTCAGATAAGAGAACAATATCTTGCTTATGTCACAACAAAGGGAAGGAAGGGGGAAGCTTTGTCTGGCTGCAGAAGAGAAAAGAAAGGGTTCAAAATGCCGTTTCCTGGGAGCAGTAGTGTTGGCGTAACATTGCAGCCATGATGATACTGGAAATATAATGAGAGGCAAGGATCTTTTGGAGGCTGTAGCTTTTACTGGACCAACTGCATAGTTGGGAGAGATTTTGGACAAGCTTTCAGGCACAGGGTATCTTTCCTCAGGTCTGAAGCAGACACATTATTCACAAGAGCCCTACTCTCCCATGGGGCTGATGAATGAATGTAAGAATTATTTTAAGGTTACTTAGAGCTTAGGAGCCTGAAGAATGAGGAAATGGCCAACTCATAAAGAGGCTTTTTTGACCAAATGTATTTTCTTCCTAAAATGCAGGTTCATCGCAGCAGACATTTTCCTCGGAAATGTCTTGCTTGCCACTAAGCTTCCCTTGAAAAGGGATTTGATAACTGTGGATAAAATCTCTGGTTAAATATGTGAGTAAGCAAACTCATGAAAGCCTGGTGGTTAGGGCTTTAACTTGTAGAATAATACAAAGTGAGGGTTGGACGGGACCTCAAGAGGTCACATCTAGTCCTACTCCCTGCTCAGAGCAGCTCCAGCCCCAACTAGATCATCGCAGCCAGGGTTTTGTCTACCTGGATCTTCAAAACCACCAAGGCTCGAGTTTTCAACATCTCTCGGGATAACCTGTTCCAGTGCTTCCCCACCCCACTAGTGAGAGAGATTTTTCCTCATATCCAGCATAAACCTCCCTTGCTGCAACTTGAGACCACTGCTCCTTGTTCTTCTATATCGACTTGGGATATCACACAGGGACGCTCCAGACTTTGCCCAATTCAGGTGAAAGGACCTGAGTCTTCTGCAAGAAGCAGCGCTTCTCTTGGGACTGGTTGTGATCTCTCTTGCTAGAGCTGCTGCACTTTGCAAAAGTAATTTGATTAAGTACGTTAGCATGTAGTGGGAGAAAAAGAGATTATATCTGTAGTCTGGTGGTTAGGATGCTCACCTGAGTTCCAGGTCTTTGGTAGGCAAGGCAGCGACCTAAAGATGAGTCTTCAATAGCCCATGATAAATACCCTAAGCCCTGGCTCCTGTGAAACTTTTGCTCTGGTTTTGCCCCTCACAAGATGGAAATAACTGGTTTCAATTTAAGCAGCATAGGGACTGTGGCAGAAAGCCACCTTGGTTTCTCCCCAGAAATCTCTGCCCTGTGACACTGTGATTTAAATCTCTGTGCTGTGACCATTCAGTTAGGATGGGCCCAGCACACAGGGAACCACACCCTCAGCCTGTCTCTTTAGGGAACTGGAGCTGGCTGCATTCCTGAGGGAGGGGGAAACCTGCTCCCTCTGCTTACGTGACTTGCATCACTTACCTGGGTAAGGGGTTTCTACCTGGGGAGCTGGAATCTGCCCGGTAACAGGTGATGCATTTCAGATTGGTTGGCTGACAGCCAACTGGGGCTGACCTCCGCTGGCCCAGGTGAATGAGGTCACAGGGGCTATATAAGTTAGGACGGGGAAGGAGGTGGTCCCTCCTCTCCGGCCATGAGGTGACGCAGCAGCCAGGCAGGGGACA
>NW_017729024.1:169923909-169936241 GCF_001723915.1 Gavialis gangeticus | reverse complement strand
CACCCGCCACAGGACATTTGGGAAATCTCACCAATTATTCTGAGACAGGAAACTTGTCTCTTGCCCTGCTCTAGTTCCAAAGACACACAGTTTTTCACCTTCCCTAGCCAGCAAGAACAACAAAAAAAGTATTAAAAGCACAATCCTGATGCAAAGTACTTTATAAATTTAAAAAAAAAAAGCAAGCTATGAAAGAAAGTAAGCAAATTGTCCTACTAGTGTAAAATTAAAGGAAAGGAGTTGAAAGGTACAAATTGGGGAAAAAAATAGTTGCTCCAGAGAATCAATATGTCCAGAGAAGTTTATTATAATAACGTTATGTTCCAGAGAGGACATCAGGGATAAGTATGCTATTGTTAAATTAGGTGGTGCCATCTTTGCAAGGAAAACAGAAATGTAATGTTTGCTAATTGAACTATAAAAATAATAATTACCTTTGATGTAGGAGAAAGAAAAGTCACTCAGCAATGAGCTCTGATTGTATAAATTGAAGCTGTTATCATCATAGCCCAAGCTAGATTAGAAGTGAGCCACTCAAATTACATTCAGATGATACCATACAGACACACAGCTTTGAATCTTTTGAGTACATTTGAGACGGTCCCTCTCCCTCCCCCTATCACTAGAGCTATATCTCCTTGTGAAAACTGTGCATCCCTTTAACCAGTTCACCTTCTACCCTACAACTATACTGCAGTATGTGCTGCGTCCAAAAAGGCATGGCTTTTATCTGCACTCATACCCACCCATAGATATAATTGAAATGTTTCCAAATAAAATACACTGGGGAATGCTTGGAAAAAATAAATGTTTCACCCAGGGAACACACATCCTTGTGCTGTTCCTGGCTGGAATGCTTCAAAATGTTACAGCTTCCTCTAGAGCCAGCCCTGGGATGGGATGGGAGGTAGAGCAGGGTTGTGGAGAACCCCGAAAAAAATATGCAAGTGGGATCAAAGAACCCCCCAAAATGTTCCTCTTCCCCTTGAAGGGAAGAGGTAGTGGGTCTTGGAGCTAGAAGACCTATAGGTGATGTTAGAAGGGCATCAGGGATCAGGCAGGGGTCTGACAGAGGCAGACAAGGGTGGGTTAGCTGTGACTCACAGAGAGGAAAGGACTAGGAAGAATTTCACACACTTAAAATTGTGCAGGTCTGCAGCACAGAAAGTGTAGAAGATATGTCTGAAGATCTGAATACCTATGGATGTTTTTTTTCTGACCAACCCAGGAGAACAAACAAGGAGGCCTGCTAAGAGATCTCCTGCTTTGGAGCCGGGACACGAGATGTACTTTTAAGATGGGCTAGGTTCCTGGAGTTGGTGGGCAAGACTCCAGTGTTGAGGATGTCAATGGGCAGTAACAACAGTGATTTCCAGAATGCTTCATGGATTACACAGGACAAGGAAATTGGGAGGATGCTAAGCAATGCCCAAGTCATCTTCTTGGAGAGCTGTCATTTCCTGTGAGTGCAGGAAGATAGAGGTAAGGAGCTCTGCTGCAAGGATGATGGGAGATGGTATAGTGGTTTTGTTGAATGTTGGTTCATGTTCTAGGGAACAGGAAGGTGTGAACAGTTTGGGATAGGCTCCATGGACAGGTCTTGTCCATACCCACCACTTCATGAACAAGAAGTAGAGTAGCCATGTTCACGCAACGCTCTGCTGAGCTCACCCCCACTCAGGAGGAGACAATCCGATCTTCTTGAGGACAGTCTGTTTAAACTAGTAATAGATGTGGGTGGGAAGTGGTTTTTCAAAATGAAATATTCCAGAAATGCCAAAGCTTTACACTTCAACATTTTCTGAAACAGCATTTTTCATATAAAAATTGACCTACATTGGAGGGAAACAAACAAACAAAAAGATTAGCAATGGCTTAAAAACCCTGAAAATGAAACCAGATTCTTAATGCTTGGGTCAGAAAGAACAGAGACAATAAATATTGAACAGTATCTTTTTAATTTGTACCTGAGTTGCATGTCCTTACACCCCACCCCCCTCCTTCCCACAGTATTTTGCATTAGCTATATTGAACTAAAAGCAATCCAGTATTTTCCCAGCAATGCTGCTTGGGGTAGGACATGGACGATGTGATGCACTATGTTCACAGAAGTCCACTTAACTCAGCGTTGCTGGCTGGCATGTTAAATAATGGCCACTAACATCAGCCACCTCCAAAGGACTGGCTGTTTGCTTGCATCAAGTTGGTTGTTCTTTCTCTAATACCTGTTCATACTGTCACAAAATCTCTCCCTGAGTGACTGTTCCTCAGCACAAACAGTGATGCTTTCTGAGAAGAGATGTGGCAAACATTACCCAATCAGTTCAATTTTTTTTTCCCACCTCAGCTTGCAAAGCCAGAGAGGCAGAGAAAGGAAGTGAAAAGGAGATTCTTGTAACAATCTGAACAGATGAGATAGTTTAAGAAGTGGGGAAGAGGGAAGAAGGGGTTATGGGAGGTAAATAGATTAAATATGACAAGAAAGAAGGGGGGGGATCTTATTAAACAAAATGTTAAGTGGCAGAGATATTGTCCCTCGCAGGCTTTTTTCATCTGCTAGGAAACTGAGTAATGTTGAATGCTGCTTTGCTTCAAAGAATTCACCCTAACTAGACTGGATGCTGAGGTCGGCCCATGCCAATGTCATTTTTCAGCTTGTTCTGCGTTTTGATGCGTGAGAGCCTTGAGTGCTCCCTTTCACTGTAAAAAACGGACGGCTTGCACTCTTAGCAGTATTCGTCCTAAACTCCATAGCTCACATGAGAAAGCAGGGAGAGGCATTTGTTTAAACCACTGAATGGGGACATGAGAAGCCTGAATTCAGTCCCTGCCCCTGTCACCATCCCCCGAGGCAGGTCACCTAGGGCCTGCTAATGTGTTTTGGACTTGAAAATGCAGATTAGCAGCTCCGTAATTGAGTCCAGGATTTTGGAACGGTTTAAAAAGTTGCCATTGGTGCTGCAGCCTAACCATGGGGAGTGGGGTGAGGTGTGGCTGGAGCCCTCAGACCTGCAGGGGCACCCAGAGCATGGGCAGAGAGCAGATGCAAAAACGAGGGGACCACCCATCACCACTGCTGTACATGCAGCCATTGTACACAGCTGGTACCTCCAAGCCAGCAGACCTAGGGGGCGGGGTGGAAGGGGGGACCTCCTGTTGTCTGTGTCACCAGCAGAGCCTGGCATCCCCTGAAACTGCTCCCTGCTCCCCCCAGCAAGAGTAGGGTAGGAGCAGCCCTGCAGCTTCCCCCATGCCTGGGTCAGCAGTGGTGGCAAGAAGGTCCTCTCCTTCTTTTGCCTGCTGTTGGGCCTCCAAATACAGGGAGAAACTATGTAAGACGCTGGGCTTGGTCAGGGACAGCAGTAGTGGAGGTCAGTCCACCTTCCTGTGTTTGCTCTGTGCCCCCGTTATTCCCCCCACCCCACACACACACACATACAAACACCCCTGCCCCAAAAAGCTGTCCTCTGCCAAACTGGGTGGGGAAGAGCTTATTGCATTACAAAGTAAAAACAGGGGGGTGCAACTGCATTGTTGCATCCTCCTGGACCCAACTCCAGGCAACGCCTGGGAGTTACCATAACACCTGCATGCACTGGGCCCCAAACTCCCTCTGAGATCCTTCTCTTTAAGCTGGGAAGATAATGAGCAATCACTGATGGCTGCAGCTGGTGCAAAACCCGTGCTTTTTTTTTTTTTCCATGAAAAGAAATATTACCCTTCTTGTATCAAAACTGCACTCTGCAAGAAATGTTCCAGCCAGCTCCAATGGAGAGTGAGAGACAACAAATAGCAGATACTTAGGGTTGCACACAAGAACACTGCAAATGTGAATACTGATATTTGGTCCAAACTAGCTATTACCTAAACAATTGTGCGAACAAGAGGGAACAAACATGGAAAAAATAAAACAGTAATTAGAGACTCAGACTAATGTTCCCAAATGCTTTGTGCTATTCTCCCAGCTGTAGGATCTGATCCCAAACTCATCAAAGTTAATAGGAGTCTTTCCCTTGACTTCAATGTGGTTTGGATGAGGCCCCCAAGAAAGAAGAATGCTGTCAAGTTGTTACTGCTCAGTAGGCAGAAAACAAGGATGGTGGCTCGCAGCAGGCGCATAAAGGATAGTTTATATAAGAATGACCAGGTTCCTGTTTCTCCTCTTGATTTGTTGTTCTGGGGCCTGGCAATGTTTTATGGTGATGTATCAATATACCATGACACTGAGTCAAAATGATGCAACAGAACAGTGCAATGTCAGGGTGATTATCTTGTGGTTCCACTCAGTGATGAAGTGGCACTCCAGTTCGCCAAGGCTGAGTACTGCTGCTATAGATATTAGCTTTCTAGCACAAGAGTCACTATTCAGCTTCCCTTGCAAGGCTTTTTTCTTACTCAGGGAATAATATTGGCTTTACCTTCAAAGACAGCTGGTTGTTCCATATGCCAAAACCCTGCAGCATGCAGCTATCACCTGAGCACTGCCAGCTAGAAACAAAAATGGGACTGGGTAGCACGTTTTCATCACCGTCATCTTTGAGCAAGCAATATAAAACGGGGAAAGTGCACTGGATTTGTAATGCTCTTAGTTTTAAGCAGCAAAGTGAACAAAGGGAGTTAGGCACTTGGTTCATATTGACTTCCAGTGAGATTTGGATGCCTTACCTGAGCTGCTGTAAAAATCCTGGCCTTGACTGGTTGGAAAAGAAAATATGTATGATGTGAATGTCAGCTCCTTTTTTTTTTTTAAACTATCAGGGTCTCTTCATAGAATCATAGAAAATGAAGTTTGGAAGGGACCTCAGGGCTAGGGACAGACATTGCACATAAACCAGTTTAAGCAATAAGAAACTGGTTTAAACCTGTAACAGAACAAACATTCAGTGCACACAAATAAGTTTGAAAATGGCTGATACTGATTTGAGATAAACCTGGTTGAATATAGTTTCAGACTTAACTGATTTATGCAACGTCTGTTTCAGACCCCTTCCTGGTTTAAGTTAAACCGGAGTCCCCCAGAAACCCACATGCTTTGCAGCCCTGAGATGTGCTGTCTGCTCCAGAGAAGGGCTGGTCCTGCCCCTTTGTTCCTTAGTTTGAGCTCAGGTGGAGACTGCAGGCATAATCCTGAGCCACTGTAGGCATATGCCTACATTTCTTCCATCCAGAGGGAATGTCTGTGTACTTGCAAACTAGTTCAGCCTAGCCAGGTTAGTCTAACCTGCAAAGATTGAATCAATTCAGGCTCAGGCTTTTTGAGTGTCTGTCCCTAACCCAAGAGTCATCTAGTTCAACCTCCTGCTCAAAGTTTAACCATCCCCAACTAAATCATTGCAGCAAAACTTTTCTCTAGCTGGGTCTTAAAATTTTCCAAGGATGGAGATCAAAACATTTTCAACTCAAAAAATAACTAGTCACCTCCTTTTTTACTGAGGCAGTTCTATTAAGTGAGAGGCTCTGAGATACCTGGAGTCTGTTGGGGCATTGATGGCGTAATACTGCTCTCTTCCTGGGTAGCCATTATTTAGACTTTCTGGGTGTGTAGCAAGAGCCTGTTAAAACAACTCAGACTTAAGCTCCTCTATGCTCAATGTTGTGCTGAGTCTATAATGACTTTGAGCTGCACAGGCATCCTTCTGTTGCACAAAGTAGATGCCTGGAAGTGCACAATGTGAGTAGAAATAGAAACACTGCTCCTGCTACTTTTAAAGTCCATGTCCAGCCTTCATATATATCTTCCAACTGCAAACCTCCTTCAGTGTCTGGCAGTATATGGCCTATTCATAGGGGATACATTTTAATTCCATCCAGGTGGATGGCTGAATATATGTATGTGGTAGTTATGGTGGAGATGTATACATACACACCCACAAATGCCCTCTGGCTTATTACAGTATTCATTAGCCAAAATAGTCCAGTTACTTTTATGACTGAAGTGAAGTAAAAATGGCTAAGTACAGACAGTCAACCAGCCTGGGGCTGAGAATCAGTTTAATCTAGACACGTTCCCCTAAGCCAGCTGTCACCAACCAATGGATCTCGATGCGCCGGTGCATCTCGTAGCCTTTTGTGGTAGATCTCAGAACATCATTAAGTTGATCTGAGGCTGGGGTGGGGGGCTGAGTGCCCTCACCCAGCAGGTCAGTCCATGGGGGAGGGAAAGGGTGGGGGCTAGATCGAGGCACCTGCCGTGAGGGACAAAGGCAGGAGCAGGGGTAAGTTGAGTGGGGACCCATGGGACTTACCTGCTGGGGAGGCAAGCCCTCAAATATTTTTTTCTCCCTCTGCCTCAATCTGCACCCTCCTTTCCTTCCTCACAGACTTACTTGCTGGGTGGGGGTGGGGGTGGCGCATGGTAGATCTTGGGCTGCTTTTAAATGCCAAAGGTAATTTCCTACTTTAAAAGGCTGGACACCACTGCTCTAAGCTCTGTAGGTTGAACTGATAACCAACTGACCTGACGTTCAGTTTTTAATTGGGAAAGACAGACCCCAGCCAGTAGGCAGGGGAAACTTCAGCCACTTCCCCAGGAGGGACAGAGAAGTCCTTCAGGCCAGGTGCCTGCTCATGCCTCGGGTCCCCCAGCCCAGGGCAGCCCCATGGAGCTGAGGGGAATTCTTCCCTTCCCCAACGCTGACCCCTTGCCTTAGCTGCTATGAGTCTTTGGGATAGCCCAGGGAGAACAGGGAAATTCCTCTGCTCCCCTGAATTAGTTTTGCCTCAGACTCACTGCAGCTACAGCAAAACTGTCTGCAGACAAGCAAGAGAATTTCCTTTTGCTCCATGAAGCTCTCTGAGACTCGCCAAGGCTGAGGCAAGTAGCAGTGCAGGTTTAGGAGGGGAAATATATAAGGGGTGTGCATCAGGATCTGGGGGAACTCTATTCACCAGAGCACCCCAAGGGATGAAAATGTCCAATGGTCAGAAACTTCTCCAAGACTGTTTTATGCTGAGCATAAGGAAAAATGTCTTTACTGAGCTCCCAAGGCCTGGAATAGACTTCCTACGAAGGTAGTGAAAGCACCTACTCTGGACTCTTTTCAGAAATGTTTGGACAGTTATCTTGCTGGGTTCCTTTCACCCTAACTGACTTCCTGCCCCTGGGACAGGGCGCTAGACTCAATGATCTTCTGAGGTCCCTTCCAGCCCTAATGTCTATGAAATCTATGAAATTTATGAAAGAATTCCCCAGGCTGGGGGACCCTGAGCTAGAGTGGGAGGAAGCCTCCACCCCAAGGTGGGTGTCCCCAGTGCCCCCATGTTGTGCTGCATGGGCAGGCACTCGGCCCGGAGGACTTCAGCTCCCTCCACCCTGTGACAGTTGCTGAAGCAATCAGCAGCTGGGGAGGGGAAAAGGAGAGAGAACTGCCAGGGTCTGAACAGCCCCCAACACAGGGGCTTTCCCTCCCCCCATGTGCTGTGTAGACCCTGGCTAGGGGGGATGGGGGTCTGTTCCCCTATTCCCCGTCCCTATGGGCTGATGGATGCAGGCAAGAAGGAGGCTAAGGAGCAGAAGACAAGGCAGTCCCTGCTCCACTGGAGCAGGCAGCATAGCTCAGGGCTGCAAAGCATCTTGGGATGCTGGGGGACTCTGAGTTAACTTGAACCAGGAAGGATCTGGGGCAGAAGTGGCATAAACTGGTTTGACCTAAATCAGTTTAGTCTGATACTCCATCCAACCAGGTTTATCTTAAACCAGTTTTGGTCATTTTGAAAGCAGTCTATGTGCACTGATCTTCTGTTCTGTTACACGTTTAAAGCAGTTTCTGATCACTTAAACCGGTTTATGTGTAACTTCTGTCCCTAGTCAATGAGTCTACCAAAAGTACGGGGAGGGGGCAGTAAGGGGGTGGGGATCAGAGTCCTCACTGTTTTGATTTCAACAGAAATAAAATAACTCATGAAACAAGTCTTTTTTTAAAATATATTTCTGTCTTTTATTGTTATGACAGAATCCCTTTGTGTTTCTTTTATGTTGCAATTAATTCTAATCATCCTTTGCTTATAGTGAAATATTGTCACTGAGAAAGACTATGGCAAATTTCTCTCCCTGAAAAAGACAAAAAAAAATAATCTCCAGCTATTAATTTTCTTATACCAATGTTATTTTTCTAGTAGGAATGAAAGTTATGCAGATTTAAGAGAGATGTCAGGAGTGTCACTAGCCCAATGGTGGAAAGTAGAAACATCTCACTAAATCTAGAGTTTGTCTAGGCAGGGACACTTGGCTAAGGTAACAGAATGTGAAAAGCAAAAGTGCATAGACTTAAGCAAGTTTGTTAAAGAGTACATTTGCTTTTTAATGGGTCTTCTGTTCACCTGCAGTTTAGATAGCTTCCATACCCGCTGGTATCTTTGCTTTGTTGATGTAGCATTATTTTAGCAAAAGCATCGCCTCCTAAACTTGTTCCCACATCTTCCTGCCAATTCAATTCAACACAAATTGCAGCAATTGTTAAAACCATTAACAAGTCTGATGATCACTGCAGTTCCAGGTACTGTATTTTTGTTTGGGTCCTTCTGTTTATCTCTTCTCATCTGTAGCCTTTTGATTTCCAGACACGCTGGGGCAGCGGGGTGGAGGGGTGTTTTTTTTAAGCAACAAAGTAAAAGAATAGCTGTGTAACAGTCGGTCAGGACTCTTGTTTTATTCCTCCCTAGCTGCCAAGAATATTCTACAGGCTTATATAAGACACAGAGAATATCCCCAAGACACCTCCAAAAAAGACGTTGCAGACTGATTTAAAAGACAATAGCCAAATAAGAAACATCTATTGCTCACTGCTGTCATAGATGGCATACAATATTACATTAATTTTGCTGCTAGACCAGTCTAAAACTTTCTGCATACCTAAAAAAACCTGAAAAATTATTCTGAGCATTGAAAACTGATTTAATTTCCGCTTTATTCCTACTTCTAGGGAGGAGAGATTCAACCATTTTGGAAACTTTACGTGTCAGAAGAGCTTTCCATCAAAATCCAAACTGCCACTATCTTCATTTCCTTTAAACCTCCTGTACCATGATGCCTACAGAGTCACTGCTATCTTGTGGTGGTTCATTCAGTAGCCACCAACAACAACTGAGACTTACTTGAATTTAATATTATCATGTCTTCCAGAACCAAAATTATATTGAGCTTTTTTATTAACTGTTGGGCATGATCAAAATCTTAAATTAAAAGCGATCTACAGAGTAACTCTCTTTGTGTTCCTTGTTTTATATTTTCATTGTCATATGGTAGAATCAATACAGGCAAGTAAATAACTAGAATAATTTACCTGTCAAATTTTGCCTGCTTTGATCCTTCTTGTTTGTTGACGGGGCATACGATGCCAGGAATCACTAACTTTTTATGACTATCTGAGGTTTTTCTGTACTTTTTTATGCTGTGTGAAGAGCGCACTGATTATTGAGACTCTTCTGAACAACATTGTCTTTCCTATTCACAGGCCTTATGCCTCTTTTCTGTGTTGCTGATGGAAAAGGAGTTGAATAAGGGTTGGGGGGAAAAGGACAATAGAGGAAGAGGGAGAGCACCCCAAAAGGAAAACAAAAGTGTTTTTTGCAAAGTAGTGTAAGAATGATATTGTCGCCATGATAGTCCAAAAATTGTGCGAGACACAAAGATTTCTTAGGGTGATCTCTTTTACTGGACCAGTTGTGTACATGGGATAAAGTACGTTTTCCTGTTGTGTGGAAGTTGCCGACTGGAAATAGGGTCAATAGGTTCCTGTGACATCCTCTCCAGCACAGAGGACATGTCATACATATCAGGGCAGGGATAGAGTATAGATTGACTGGACGCCAGTCAATTCGAGTTGGTAAATGACATTTTGAGGACTTCTAGCAACTGGTAACATTTAAAGTTGCCGGCTGTAGAACCGCTCAATGAACGAGGACTTCCGGATGGTCCCTACATACAGACATCCTCCTGGCTGCTTCCAATACACAATCATGACTTTTATATTCAGACTTTTATCACCTTACTTTATCATTCATGAGTCATGTGGCATTGTTTCTGCTTCTGATTAGCTGATTTCTATTACTAACTCAACAGAGTGTAAACATGAGACTAGGAAGTCTTTCCAATGAATAGTGCAACTAAGCACATGATATTTGTCAGTGTGTGTTCTAATAAAGGTTTATCTTCTTGGACACCGAAAATATCTAGATCTGGATGGGAAATATTTTTCTTAGCCATGAGAAAATTCAAAAAATGTCCTATGCTGAACGAAGGCAAAACATCAAAATCTTGAACAAATGTTGCTAACTAATAAGCAAAATAAAAAAAAAAAAACCCTAAGAGCTGAATCAAAACATTCTATTTAAATGATTTTGAAACACTTCAAAACAGTTTTAAATCTTTTAACTCTAACCTATTCATTTTGTCTACAACTTTTTATTATACATTTCCTAAAATTTCAACTGCAAAACTCCTTTCAAAACCAGAAATGGACATTTATAGCGAGGACCTGTGGAAATGAACTGTTTAGACAATTTCAATGTCAATGTCTTTCTCTCTTTCTCTTTCTCTTGCTTCCTCATCCTTCCTTTTCTGTTTTTCCATTGAAAAAAAAAAGGAGTGAAAAGAGAGTTGAAAAATAAGGAGAGAAGAGAAAGAGTGAGGGGAAGAGAGTGATTTGATTAGAAAGCACTTTTTTTTCAGGAAACATTGTAGATAACTAAAGCTCCAGATCTGGATCTAGACATAACCCACTAAATATCCATCACTGTAATCACTGCAAAATTAGGAGTCACTCCATCAAAGCCAAAGAAATGACACTAGGGTGAATATGAGGCTGCATTTGGACATTTTTGGCTTCCAGGCATGACCGAAATGGTGCATGTATCCCCATGCTCTGGAGGTATGGGCGAATCCTCCTTTAGGAAGGCATAAGGTTTCAGAGTTAAGTTGGGTAGATGCTGGTTGAAGTCATCATTGTAGGCTCTCTGCATACTCAGGCAGGCATCATTGATAGTTGAGTCATGGTGTCAAGCTCGCTTTACAACAAGGACAATTGTTTTCCTCCTAAGATGCTGCACTCCATGCCCCCAGGCCCCGAGGCACGGGCCTATATTCCCTAGGCCTTCATCGAGCCATGAACACAGCACAAGTGAAAGGAGAATTGAGCCCAAGAGCTCTGACATCAGCTTTGTAAGGTGCATGACTCCCCCGGCCCACAGCTGTGGTCGCTTGAATAGTCATGCAGCTCATCCTGCCTTGAACCGTGACAGCCCCAACCAGGCCCGCACGCTACCCTGTGTTTCCTTTTGTCTGTTTTAATTAACAATTATCAACATGTCCAGATTGCCCCCCTCCCTTTTCTCGCCACTCCGGCTGCCACCACCAACCCCCTCATACAGATGGGAGGGGAAGAGAAGGTGGGGGGGGAATGCCAGCTTGAAAAGAACAGAGACAATTGCAGTTGACATAATGATACCACATAATCCTAGCAATTAAGTCACAGAACAGCACAGCGAGTTCATTCTGCATGCTCGTAATATTGTCTCTTCCCTCAACTAAACGTTGGAAACATGAGATTACAAAAGGCGTTTTGCTCCTTAAGGAGAAGCCATTCTTGGAGACCTCAGCTGTCCTGGCTGTCATGTAGGAGCGCACAAGATAGACGCAGTCATCCATTCAGTCCATTGGCTGACAACAGATGACTTCGCACAGGAGTGGCACTTGGATTTACCCCGAGGGTGGGAGGGAGTGAGGCTGAGCATGCACACAGCTGTGCCATCTGTTCGGATAATACCACATTACTCTCTAAACTCTGTAATGAAGGCTCTTGAGTAATCGTTCATCAGAATGACTTCACAGCATTAAAAATGCATTTCAGTACATAGCTTGTTTAAATATTTAACCCTCTTTGGCTTTGAAAGATTGATTCGGATCTTCAGTGTTTATATGTGTAGGAAACATTGATTTTCATATGTACGCTTGCATTAATTCATGGAGACTTGGGCATGCATGCAGAGAGGGAGGGTTGAGAAATGGTGATCTCATCTTGGACTTCTAGTGGGGACAAAATGATCCTCCAGCGTTGACTTTCTTGGAGAACTTTTCCATTAGCAGAGATGGCATCTGGACAAAATAAGTCAATCTAATTCTGGATTCGACTCTTACGGGCAAAATCCTGGGCCTAGTGAAGTCAATGGGAGATTACCATTCATTTTTATGTGCTTATCTACCTATCTTTCTCTCTCTCTTTCTTTTTCCGTGATTTTTACAAACACAACATTGTCAGTTCAAGCAATATATCCTTATTAATAATCTTTTTTTTTTTTTTTTTTTCTTACTCATAAAAATGTCTTTGTGGAAATTT
>NW_017729024.1:169893912-169918909 GCF_001723915.1 Gavialis gangeticus | reverse complement strand
AGTCAATCTAATTCTGGATTCGACTCTTACGGGCAAAATCCTGGGCCTAGTGAAGTCAATGGGAGATTACCATTCATTTTTATGTGCTTATCTACCTATCTTTCTCTCTCTCTTTCTTTTTCCGTGATTTTTACAAACACAACATTGTCAGTTCAAGCAATATATCCTTATTAATAATCTTTTTTTTTTTTTTTTGTACTTACTCATAAAAATGTCTTTGTGGAAATTTCCATTTAGGTTTCTGACATATTTAGCCAACAGAAGTGCGTGCTGTTCTAAAACTGTCAGGCCCTATTATGGCATGGAGGACCTGACACACACGGCCTTGTCACTTCCATTAATGCTTTGAAACACTCGGATGCTGTGCGTATCGCTAAGGTTTCCCCCACTTGTTGATGAGTTGATGCTAATTCCACTTTGGAGCTGTCTCTGGCTAGCAGGTATTATGAGTGTCCCATCTCTCTAATCATCTCACGGGCTGTGTGGTGAACGATTGTAAATGAAGATGAAGATATAAGCTCCATTTTGTGTGAGGAGAAAAAAACAAAAAACGAAAAAACCCAAAAACCCTCCTGTACAATTCATGGGGGGGAAAAAAAAAAAGCCTCCACTAAGATGTGCGGAGCAAGGCAAACTGAAAGGTTTGTCATAGTGCTGCAACCAGAGCATGAAAAAGGCCAAGCCAAAGGAAAAAGGAAGCATAGACATAATAAGCAAAGCAACAATGCTCTAAATATTCCTGTCTAACTGTTCTTTCATCCAAGCAAGAACATGAGAAGGGATCGTGCCATAAAACGGTGTGCTATTCAAGGGTTGACGATCTACCTGTCTGCTTTTCAACCAGATACTGGGCAGCGGACTTGGAAGCAGAAGACAGGAGTCCCATTCCCAGGTGAGTCAATGATCTATTGTGCAAGTTTAGGAAAGTAATTTCCCCCTTTTCTCCCTCTAATTCCTCCATCTCATCCTTTCTTTCACTGGTCTGTGTTGATGTTAAGCTTTTTGAGGCAGGGAATATCTTTTGCTATGTGTGTGTACAAAACAAAGCACAAATGAGCTGTCAGTCTCAGTTTAGGCCTGTGGGCATAACAACAATACAAATCAGCCAACTCTCACTCATATCTCCTGATAGCTAAGTGTCACGTACAGCACGATCAGTGAAGAACCCCTCCCCACACACACACACCCTGCTCAAACTTGTAAATGTATCAAGTTCTGTGTTTAATTTTGAAAAAACTCTTGTTCTTTTCAGAAAGCCCTACCTATTTTTATCAACCTTTTTTTTAACTCCATACAATCAGAAGTTCCTAAGTGAATCCTTCTTGAAACGTTTTCAGTTTTTGCAGGTCAGGGAACCATCATATGATTAAACCAGTCAATTATAAATGGTCAGTTCCTTCCCTTCCTAAAAATAAAACATGAAAAATGTCAAAGGAAGTTGAATTTTATTATTTTAGAGGTGGGGGTGCATCTTCATCAACATCATCATCATCATCATTATTGTTATTGTTATTTTAATCTGTTTTATTTGACATATTTAGATATAAACCCAAGAGCCTAATATTTTGGATATTCTCTTTCTTTTTTTTTATAAATGCTTCATTGACTAGTGCTCTTCAGTCTGAGAGTTGTAATATCAACGCTTATATATATACGTGTGCACACATACACACACATATGTATGTATATGTATGTATATGTACATGTATATATGCATATATATATGCATATGTATATATGTATGTATGTATGTATGTATGTATGTATGTGTATATCTATATATTGGGGGTCTACTGAGTATTTTGGTGCTGACTGATGGCATGAGTCTTCTTGTGGAAACAATGTTCATTAGTCCTCCAGCCTTGAAATGCCCATGGATTCTGGCTTCCACCCAATGAAATCCTGACAGTGAATGCCCTCACAATAAGAACGTGAGATGTCATGTCATGAAGGATACTTTTCTTTGGCCAAACACAACTTAAATGGCTCAAAGCAGAGGTAACAGTGTGAAATGCTACAACCTACATTATGCAGAAGGTAAGGTTAGCTGATTTATTGGTCATTTCTGGCTTTAAAATCTGTGAATACCTTAGAAAGCCTAGGGTCATAGCTAGACTGATATGCTGCAGTTTGAATGGCCTAGCAGGGATTCGTTTTTACAGCATTTCTGAGCCAGCACATTTATTTGTGTTACTTCAATGCCTTCCAAATCCTAAAAAGTCAACTTTCATAGTAATATCCACAGTGCATGGCACTACAGCGCTCCTCTCAATGCCAGCCTGTCACTGGCTGGTCTGGGCATTGTTTAATGCATGCTAATGTGCATTTTGTGCTCCTTCCCTTCATGTACATCTTGCCATGCTGTTTTCTCTTTGAGCATACATTTGATTTTGAAGGGACAGCCAGCCCATGGTGAATGCATCTTTCCTGAGCCTTCTGCTCAAGATACATAAGGAAACAGAAGCTGTGTCTAAGACATCAACCAGTGGGCATGCATGCCAGCTCTGAGCACAGGCTTGTCTGAAGATATGGGTTGTGGCTCCAGGCTTCCATTGCATTCAGTGTTTCTGCCATTTGTGCACTCAAGAAGTAACAGGACTGCCATTTCCCAGAAAGTCCTCCTCTCCCCCCATAAGTCCAAGCACAGTAGCTCCATCCTAAATAGTGGTGCAATGATATTAATTTGATACCAAGATACTAACAATACCAAGACTTCCTCTTCAGCAAATAGTGTCCACTTACTCCCACACAGTTATGCATTATTTAGCAGGTCACCAAACTTGGGCAGTGTCCAGCCACAGCCTGGCAACTGAGAAGCTTGGGGAGGTGGGAGGTGAATAGCTATTGAATTCTGGAACCGAGCACTGAATTTTGACATTAAGGGAGAGTTTATAGGATGCATCAAACAGCCACTCCTCTACCTGGATATTTTCCCAAAGCTCTTGTTCTGTATTTACAAGCCAGCAGCTGCTTTAGGAGTTCCTTTGCAACATGTCTGTGCTGCATTTTAATTTAGCTTTTCTTTTTTTTTTTTTCCTTTTCCCCTCATCCTTTTCCTATGTTGTGTAAGTGCTAATAATAATAATTCAATTTAATAACATCAATCCTTGCAAAGCACTCGAGCCCATCTGCTCCTCAAGGGCACCTAACCCTTCACGTCCTCAACTTGCAGCTTCTTTATCACACTTGAAGCACCCTCATAAACTACATCTTCCCAAGACCTTGTCAGAAAGGGCAAGTCCGACATCATGGAAATGAACTGAGAAAAATACAGCCTTCCACCCTTTCATCTCTTGCTACTATTATTTCCTGGCTCCTTTCTTTAGTCATTAGTATGTCTTTATTATCAACCAGAAGAACTTAAAGTATCTTTGCTGTAGGGCTTTGAGGAGCTGTTTCCCAAGTTCTTTTCCATCCTGCCACCAAATGTTTAGCTTGAGAAAAGTGTCCTCCTTTTGGGGGCTCCAGAGAGTCCTTTGGGTTCTCATGAGGTTGTGTGTGTTTCTGGTGGTATAGTTCCTCTTTTGCAGGGCCTGATCCTTCTTACCACCTTCTCATGGGTCAGTCGAGCACCATGGTTCAAGCTTGCCCTAGGAATGAAGGACCATCTCAGATGTCACCACCTTCTGCTCCAACTGTAAGGCACCCTTCACCCTGCATTTTATAATATAAATGTAGAGCAGCCTGTCCACTAAAAAGAAAAATGTAAAAAAACCCAAACCAAAGTCTAGGAAAACAAAATATTCTACAAATAATCCTCCTCTTGGAGAGAAGTTGAGAGAGAATGAATATTGCCTGACAGATGTTAATCATGTCAATGAATGCACTGCTGAAAGGCACACCACTACAGCAGTGATGAGGGCAGTATAACAACCTGTATGAAATACAGCAGAGCAAAATAAAAGGTATATTTAGGGTGATGCAGACCAGAGACTTTCAGCAAGTGCAAGTCTGCTCATGGAAATAAATCATTTCCTGACAGGGAGCCAAAGCTTGAAAGTAACCAGTGATATGGAAGGTCTCCTTTTTGGGGTTCCCAATGGCAGGTACTTGAATAGAGTCTGCTATTTCAGAAGGCAAGTGCTGTTTTTAACAATCAGGCCACCTGAGATGGATCAAGTTGTCCTCCACCCAAAAGCAGAGGCATTGAAAATCATTAGTCACTGAGTAAATCTTGGCCAAAGGCTACATAGAAGTGCAGTCCAGGTATTGCTACTTCTATGTCATCCCTGACCAGTGACTTCCTCTATGTCATTCATTTCTAACCATTTAGAAGAGAAGGAGATGATTAGGAACAGTCAGTCTGGATCACCAAGGGCAAGTCATACCCGACCAAACTTATTGTCTTCTGTGATGACATGACTGACTTTGTGGATATGAGTAAAAGAGTGGACGTGCTATGTAGCCACTGTGTAAATCTTGGCTAAAGGAGCACATCAGAGGGGTGCTGAAGAAAAGGAGGTCTTGGAAAATTTGCCCCGACATGACAGAGCATACTATCTATTTCATCTGGCTCAAATGTCCCAAAGCAGAAGATTTGGTCGTACACGAGCAGGGATGAAAGTCCAGCCTAGAAGACAATTCATCCATATATAGGGGAAGGAGGCAATTTCTTTCAAAGGGGTGAAATTCCCATCCCATGCCTGCTCCTCACTTTGTGTTTGGAAATATTGTGGCTTCTACCTGGTAACTCATATTAGAGACAGGCACATTGACTGTGTTCATTGCCTATCATCTTTAAGGTTTCATACACTGGGGAAATCCTACATCTATTTTACAGCAGAATAAAACTGCATTTCCCTGTATCTTACCCTTGTAGTTTTTTCCATTGGGTCCTGGATCCTAATTCCTATGCTGTGACAAAACTAATTGCCAGACAGTCCCAGATGGACAAAACTGTTGCACAACTCAGATGTGACTGGTTATAATATACTTGTTCTGCTGTTGAAAATTCAAAGTACATCTCTCCCCCTTGAATGAGCCTGACATACGGCAGAGTGTTCAGGGCACATCCAGATAGTATTCACCTGCTGTGCTGCTGAATGTACAAAGTACACCCAGCGACAGCACACCTGCTGTATTGCTGACTGTACTCACTACTTCCTAGCATGTGTCTGATCTATCCAGGATACTCCGTAATAGCCATCAGTAGCATAGGAATAAATGATTTGAAGGAGCCCCCCAGGGTCACTGAGTTCAGGTCTCTCAAGGAAGAGTCATCACTGTATAAGTGACTGTTTAACCTGTTCTAAGTGAAACTACATGGATAACCCTCCCACACAACCAGCAGGCTGGAAACTCGTCTCATGGTCTCCAAGCAATGTGCATGTTGGTCGCCTGGGCTTCCAACTTCTGCTTTTCACAGCACATTTCAGGCATTGCTACTCCCAGATCATCCCTGATCATGTCTAGTACAATGCCATTAACACATCTTCTAATTTCTAAACCAAATTTATTCATGGTCAGTTTAGCCTTTTTTAGCTTATGTCAACATTGACATTTAGCTTAGACAATTATCTTCCTTCCCTGGCTTTTACCCTCCAATTGATCTGTAGAGAGCAATCATACCGCCTCAGCTTGGTCATGGAAAGGTAAACAAACCTAGCTTTTCTAGCCCCGTCTCATAAGACCAACCCTCCTATACTCCTTATAATCTCTATAGGTCTTCTCTGGAGGTCTCCTGGGCTTCCAGCTGTTGCTCTTTACAGTGCACTCTGGGTATTGCTACTTCTATGTCATCCCTGGCCACTGACTTGTAGTATGTCATTGTTCCTAATCACCTCTTTCTCTTCTAAGTGGTTAAAAATTAGTCAGTTCAGATTCACCGAGGGCAAGTCATGCCTGACCAGCCTAATTGTCTTCTATGATGAGATGACTGGCTCTGGGAATGTGGGGAGAACAATGGGCATGATATAGCTTGACTTTAGCAAGTTTTTTAATAAAATAACCTACAACATTCTTGCAAGCAAGCTAAGGAAGTACAGGTTACATGAACAGACTGTAAGGTGGGTAGAAGACTGGCTGTATAGTTGGCTCAAAGGGTAGTAATCAATGGCTTGATTGGCATAGTTGGCAGCTGGTAGAAGTGGAGTGCCACTAGGGTCAGTCCTGGAGCCGGTTTTGTTCAATATCTTCATTAACTATCTAGAAGATGGGATGAAGTGCACCTTAGCAAGTTCGTTGATGACACCAAGCTGTGGGGAGTAGTAGATATGCTGGAGGGTAGGTCTAGGATTCAGAGAGACCTCAGCAAATCGGAGGATTGGACCCAAAGTAATCTCATGAGGTTCAATAAGGACAAGTACAAAGTCTTGCACTTAGAGTGGAACAATCCCATGCACCAGTGCAGGCTGGGGGCTGACTGGCTGGGCAGCAGCTCTGCAGAAAAGGAGCTGGGGGTGACAGCAGACAATACACTGAAAATAAGCCATCAGTGTGCCATTGTTGCTAAGAAGGCTAGTGGCATAGTGGGCTGGATTAGTGGGACTTTTGCCAGCAGATTGAGACAAGAGATTTTCCCCCTCTATTCAGCACTCTTGAGGCCACAGCTGGATTACTGCATCCCATTTGGGGTCTCCCACTTCAGAAACGATGTGGACAAACTGCAGACAGTCCAGCAGAGAGTAAAAACAGTGGTTAGAGGGTTGTGGCACATGACTTATGAGCTGAGCAAACTGGGCTTATTTAGCCTGGAGAAGAGGAGGCCGAGAGGGGATTGAATAGCAGCCTTCAACTATCTGAAGGGGGTTGCAAAGAGGATGGAGCTGGACTATTCTCAGTGGGGGCAGATGACAGAACAAGGAGCAATGGGCTCAAGTGGCAAACAGGGAAATTTAGGTTAGATATTAGGAAAACCTTTCTCATGAGGAGGGTAGCAAAGCACTGGGAAAGGCTCCCCAAGAGGTTATAGAATCTGCAGTCTTAGAAGTTTGTAAGAGCTAGGTCGACAAAGCCTTGGCTGGGATGATGTAGTTGGGGGCAGGTAGGGACAAGATGACTGCCTGAAATCCCTTCCAACCCGAATTTTGTATGATTCTAATGATTTTTTTAGTATTGCACTGATTTTGAATTTTAGTTTACCAAAAAGGGAGGTTGTTCTATCTGCCTAAAAAACTGGCTAGCTAGCCTACTCTCAAGCTACCCTGATATCTTAACAGCTACTTACCTTAAGGTTTTACACTGCAGTCTACCAGCACTCTTCTTACAAAGTCAAGGGCAATAACAAAATAGACTTCAGGATGGCTTTTGGGACAACATTTTGCTCTTCTGCTTGGGGTGGAGTTTGTTGTTTGATTTTTATAGATTTTATTAATTTCTGGGGAGCAGAGGGGTGGGGGGAAGTTGATTGGTTGGTTGAGGTTTATGGATAAAAGATGTTGTCAGCATTATTATTTCCTGTTTTATGTAAGTGAATAGGAAAGTTTGGTAGTTTTTCCTAAAAGGAGTAAGAATCTATATTCATTCGATCTCCTCTTGAAGACTGTTCTGTAGGCCACTCTTGGCAATATTTTGTCCCAGGTTCTACATTTGGGGAGTTGGTGATCTATGTTGTCCCAGAGTACAGCTCGTATGGTATTTTGTAATTCAAATTGTCCTTGATGATGGTGGAGCTTGATTTTTTACACATCTCTTCTCACTGCCTGGCCTACAATGGGCCTTCTAACTTGGACTTATGGACTCTGCACTGCTGTCGGCATCTCCTGGAAGGAAGTTGTTTTCATTGCTGATGTGTTCTAGGGTTATCCCACTGGTTGGGAGTTTATTCTTAGGGGGTGCTTTGAAGAAGAATGTACAAGATCATAACCATATATTACTATTCGATTGTATCCATTGCAGCAATGTCTAGGAGCTCCAACAGAGATGGAGGCAGGTGCTGTACAGTTTCATAAAAGCATACCCAAGCTTCAGGTCTTATAGTCTAAACAGATACAGCAGACAAAGGGCATCACAGGGAAATGAAGCAATATTCCCAAGAACACCTACTAGCTCAGTGGGCAAACCAGAGTAGGACCCAAATTCTTGTGACTCCTCCCGTCCTCAACAATTAACCACATTTAGTCTTTGAAACCCCCGTCCATTGTGCTGTCACCAGAGGAAGGGAACATTTGGAGAGACTGAGAGGTTTAAGATTAAAGAGTTGGATTTTAGTAAAAAGGACTAACTGAAGTTATTAAAGCTCCTGACACCTGGCAAGAGAGAGGGTAAACGATAAGACAAGGTTCCTGTGGCCACCTCTGACTTAATAGTTATCACTTCCTTGCTCACCATCAGTACGCAGAGCTTCATGGTGGCCACTGGGCTCAAACCCTGAGCCTTCTGCCCTAAAATTACAAATAGATTTAATGCAAGCTGAAGAAAGTTGGCTGCATAGGGTACATCACATCTAGCTGCGCAGATCTGATTCCTGAATTAATGATCAGTGCTATGCCTGCATACCAATACTAACCAGACCATTCAGTAGTATGAGGGTTAGCGGAGAAAGGTACAGGCCTTGCAAAGGTTCTGTATAGTTCGGGTGAGCATAAAACTGACAGCTCCTCTCTAAACATCACCGGAAAGTGATGGGATGCTTAACTATTAAGTAAAACCCTACATTTGTGTGCATGTGTTTTTCCATGGGATGTCTGTTACTTGCAGGTACCAGATTAAATTTCCAGCAGATGCCTAGCGGGTCATTTCAGTTGTCAGCCCCAAGCAGGTAATGAGAATTTATCAGCACCTCGTTCACATTCACAGCTGATCTCTTGCCCGTGCATTCCTATAAATATTGCTCTTATTTATCTGGATACATTTTGAATTAGCAGCTTATTTTATTTCATTGTATTTTTTTTTTTTTTTACACAGGCAAGCTAAATAATCAGACCAGTGTTTATAACTCCATCCTCACAAATGCCAGCATGAGTTGAGACACTGGTGTTGCTGATGCCTCCATTGACGTCAACAACGATAATTGCATTGATGGTGAGACATGGCAGCCTCATCGGAAATTTGCCCGGGAAATGTAACAGGGGAGCTGAGAGCCATTGTTTCATAAAAAATAAAGAAACCTATAATTTTATTGAAAGCAGAAAGGCACAAAAATGATATTGTTTAGAAACTACTTGAAATAATAGCCATCGTGTCACCAGACTTGTCAACCTTTATGTCAGCCAAAGAAAGCTGCAGGAAAAAAAAATCTATAAGTGCTCAGACAATTATAACATTGGAGTTTAGAGGTTACACCGTGTCTTGCGAAGAATCTTAAAGCTTCTGTGTTTCCACAGAGCTTTTTCCAACCAAGTTTATCGTCAGGCGGTGGAGCCGGATAATTGATTAAAAGCTACAGAGACGTGGACTAAGGAGAAAGACTTTACATGTGTACACCTTACCAGGGTGTTAACAGCAGAAAACACAGAAATTATTTATAGATTACTAGATTCCTAGATGTTAGAGGCTGGGAGGAACCTGACAAGATCATCGGGTCCAGCCCCGCCTGCACTTGGGCAGGAAAGACTGCTAGGGTCAGATAACCCCAGCAAGGTGGGCGTCAAGACCCTTTTTGAAGATCATCAGGGTGGGTGATTCTGGATTCACGAATATGGCCAAAAGATTCAGGGAATTTGTAAAAGCTTTAGATAGGCTTAATTTAATTGGAAACATTCAATAAGGGATGGACAAATGAAGAAATTGCCATGAGATAAATGGCAGCAGAGATTTCCTGAGCATCAACTGCATGTTAACTATCTATATGCATGTTCTTTCCTTGGGGGGAGTATTAGGTTCACTGTGGTAGTTTGTCCCTCAATGAAAGAGGCCTAATTTACTGTGGTTTAGCTTCCACTTCCCATGGGGTAAGAATGTCGACAGGAGCAATAACTACGGAGCAAATTCTGTTCATTAAGTCCTTGCCTTCACTGTAATTGTCCACTTGTCCATAAGCTTAGAACAAGGCTCTCAACCAGGGTGTTGCACTATCCTTTAAGAGTTGTGGTGCAATATTAGCACAATTAGGCATGCAAACACTTGCACATAATTCACAAGGTGAACTCAGAGATTTCAAATAGGAATCCATAGTACAAAACCATGGTGAACCATGGGGGTCAATCTGAATCCTTTGTAACAGAAAGAGTTGTTCTAATGTTTTTCTATAGTCAAAAAACAAGTGAAAGAAAAGAGTGGGCATTTTCTCAGGGGTTGCCGTGAGTGTAAGAAGGTTGAGATCCACTGCCTTAGAAGAAAAACCAACTTGAAGCATCAAGCTAGTATCTCCCTTTCCTTTCCTACAGTGTCAGAGCGGATGAGGGCTGCGAGGGTCTATGAAGGGCCCACATTAGTGGAGCGGGAGTGATGCAATTCAGTAGGTTTAGTCATAGGAAAGTAGAAGTGGCACAGACCTCCTGATCCAAGTCCACTGCTTGGCTATCACAGGCAACTTCGCAAACTCAATTTTTAAAAGCTGTTAGGTTTTTTCTTTTTGCCCCCACTAACCCCTGCAGGAAGTTATTTCCAGAGCCTCATGCCTCTGATTTTCACAAACTTTCCCTTTTTCAACCTCCTTCCATCACAGGAGGAGATGAGCACAATAGGTCTCTCTTTATGACCTGACATCAGATACCAAATTCTCAGTAACATTTACATGCCTGAAAATACACGCCAGGAAATCAGCATAAAACTGAATGATGGCTGCCATGGAACTGATGCACTGACGTAAATCAACAGCAACACCAACTGTAATAATGACATGTCATTTCCAGTCCTCGTTATTAGAGCTGTGTCACCGCAGCCGCTGAAACCGCCCCCAGGCTACTGAGGCTCCATGAATTTCTGCTAATTCCATTTTGTAATGACACTAGGATAAATTTAATCACTTCAGAGGCTGAGGATGGCAAAACTTTGTTTAACCCAGAGGCAGAGAGAGCTGTGCACCAGAGATTCAAGTTCTCCAAAACAGCCTGGGTAGCCCTCCTTCCAAACTGTGCATGCATCTGTCTGTCCCATACCATTCCTGTGGAGACACAAAAGAAATAACACCCAAGAGTCTCTCTTGTTCATTGTCCTTTCCCCCAGGAAAGACCAATGTTTGATGCTTCGGAGAAAGGTGGACAGACCAACCTATCGAATTGTTCAATATTAGTCTTGGGGGAGAGGAGGAAAGGAGGTCTTTTTTTTTTTCTTTTCCGTGACACCATCTGGTTAATAGCTCATGACCTGGAGCATAAAGATTGAGGTCCCCTGTTGTTTTATCCTTGCTAATCTCACTCTTTCATGGCTACCGAATTTGTCATGATGCTTCTCAATTGCAAGATGACATTAACAGTCAGATTTCCTACCCTCTGTCTATCCCTCTGGCTAGACTCCTCTCTAGGCTCTAGTAAGCATCAATGCCGCCATTTAGATCAAACGGAAAGAGTGATTTGCCCACAAACACCAAAATTAACAGAGATGGGGCACAAACCCCACGCTTCTGAATGGAGGGGGCTATGAATTGGCTTCCCTGCGTTATAAACCCTCTAAAAATATTTTTTCATTCTGCATTGGGAGGAAATGCAGAATCAAGGCCATGTTACCCAGTAATTCTGGGTGGCCTCTGGAGCTCTTCCCGCCTCGATTGTCTGCATGTTGACATCTGAAATTAGTTTTAAGCACTTGTTAGGTGGCCCAAAGATACCAGACTTCAGGGCAGGATTGTCTCTCATCTAGTTTGTGTTATGTAAGGTGGAGCCATACCAGCAGAGAGATGGGGGAGACCCCACGGGTGGCAGGGAGTTAGGGTGAACTCCAAGGGTTGGGTGATAGCCCCAGGGATGCAAGGGGAGCGAAGGGTGAGCAATTCTTACTATTCAGTCCTCCAGGCTCCTGCTGGCCTGAAGTGTGACTGCTCCAAACTCAAGCAAGCACTAACAACCAGCTACATTTGTGCAGCTCACATGGTAACGTCTAACAAGACCCTTAGTAAGTGCTTCCATGAAAGAGCAGAGAGAGAGAGAGAGAAAGACTCATCTTAGAGTGGTCAGCAATGTAGTAGTTGGGACACTTTCCTAGGAGGTGGATGGCCATGGGAAGAAATTCCATCCTGGACCTAATAAACCTTGCCAACAAGCATTGTGTTGACATGGAAATATTTCCATGTTTTGATTGAACAGAATATGCCAAAAAAAAATCCCCATATTCCAAAAGTTCCCAGCCAGCATGCCTCCAAAGGGCTGCTACATCTAGAATTCAAAGCTTCCCAACTTGTTTGTGAAAAGCAATAGGATCCCTTCAGGCCTCAAGAAAGATGTTGTATAATCTGATTTCAATGGAGCAGTGCCAATTTACACACGTTGGGAATTTGGGCCAGAGTAATCATGTCATAAAATATGTTAGCAACATTTTTAGAAATAATGGCCCTTATTTTGTCTTTGTGCCAATGTAAAGCAGGAGGAATTGGCAGGTAACGAAAAGCAGGAGTTGATGAGAGGAGTAGGAAGCTAGTGAGTGGAAATGGGTGATACTTTCCAGGAAACGGAGCAGTTTCTCAGAGGTAAAAGGCTGCTTCAGTGACACCAAAATATTTCATTAATTCATTCTAGCTTGTTTGTTTGTTTTTGGCGGGGGGAGGGAATTGAGAAATTAGACATATTTCATTTCAATATCCTCTAAAAGAACTAGTTTGAGTTCTTTATTTAAAATGGAATTTTCCTTCAAAACTCTCTTCCATTTTAGCTGAAATAAATATTTGAAATAGAGAGAACTTGGTGCATTTGACTTGGATAGAATTTCTACAACTTCAACTCATTTAAAAGTTTGAAAAATGAATCTCTCTCATATTGAACAAAAATGAGCCCCATGTCATGTAGGAAGCATATTGACTGTATTTCTTTACATCTACATTTCCCTTTGAAGTATGAAAAAATAAGAGACATTGTCTTTTAGAGAATGGTAAGCTCCCTTGTGAGAGTGGTTCCCATCTGTCAAGTAAAGCTTGTCTTCACTTATTACACAGGTTAATAAGTATTGACTAAAGAGTGATGACCTTTACAGAAGAAAGATACCTCCGTAACACACTGCAGCTTGGCATCTGAGTCTTTACTCCACGCAGGCATCACCGTGACTTCTTCTTCCCAATCATGCCTCTTTGCACAGCCTCTATAACAAAAAAAGATATCTTGCCAAAATCTCTGCACATCTTTAAACAACCCCTTGGCAATTCTTAAACAGCTATGAACTTGGCACCTGCATTCTCCACTGCCGCTAAAAATTGCAGACGGTGTGTGTCTAATCGAGTATAATGTCTTCCTATTTAGTAGCCATTGTCTTCTTTTTCCTTTTCCTGTGCCCTGGACTCTGGGCTGACTCCAAAGGGGCAGATGATGCTACTGAGTCTTCACAACTTCCTGCACAAGTAGCGTTACCCAGGTTTGCTTATAAGAACCGAAGAGAACATAGCATTCAAGTAAATGGGCACCTACAGGCATGAGAACCATTGAGACCCTGGGAGACTGACTAAACACAATGACAGAGCTCCCTGACCATAGGGTCTGTTGTACATCCTTGTAGTCAAGTGGAGGGGGATATATTTTTGTCCAATTTAATAAAAGAGACTGTTGCAAATATAAGTTTTTATGCCTCTGATTGTTGCCTTGGGTAAGAACTGAAATTGTGGGAGAACTCATATAGGCAACCTTCACATGGGGCAATGGGAATTTTTGATTATGCCAGGCATCAAATTATCACAGAAGTGGAGCTATATTTGAATGCTATGGAAACATAGAATCATAGCAAATTAAAGCTGGAAGGAACATCAAGAGGTCGCATCTAGTCCAACTCTCTGCTCAAAGCAGGACCAGCCCCAGCTAGATCATCCCAGCCAAGGCTTTGTCAACCTGGGTCTTAAAAATCTTTAAGGTTGGAGGTCGCACCACCTCTCTGGGTAACCTGGTCCAGAGTTTTACTACCTTCCTGCTGAGAAAATTTTTTCCTAATATCTAATCTATATATACAGAAAAGAGTATAGTCCAGATTTTTAGTTATATGGCAGCCATTTGAACTTCACAGTCTGAATGGTCAGGAAGTTATCCTTGAAGTGGCAATTCTTACAGCTAAATTGCAGTAGGTACAGTAAACTGAGGTAGAGAATCAGAAAGATTTATGTCAGGCTCTGAGACATTGGCCCTGCCCACCTTTAGGGGCAAGGTACAAAAGCAGTGCGACTGTTGGTTTGTCTTTGTACATCAGCTTTTACCACTTACATCATCAAGAATAAAGCATGAGTTATGTATGACCTCTTGGTTTGTCTTATCCAAGCACTCCTTCAGACTCACTTCTTCCACAAGTCCACAAGAAGTGAGAAAATCATCCTCCCTTATTTATCAATCCCTCTGTCTGGGAATCTGGATATCCAGGCGTCTCTCTAGTTGTCCATCCCATCCGTACTGTTTTATTATGCTCACTTGTTGTATCATGTCTAAAATAATGTGAGTTTTGTTGGGCAGGGACCACAGCTGAACTTATCTACAAGGAAGCGCCATTTACCTAGCATACCCAGTCTGCTTATGGGTTTGGAGATGGCAAAGTTGCTAAGGGCCAAATCCAAATTCTTCTTGTTGCTCCCTCTACGTAGGTTTGCAACACCTAAAAAAATAGGTGCCCTGAGCTGTTTCAAATTGTTAAGGTTAAGAGCCTGGGATTCCCTTTAATCAGGAGATGTTTGGACTCCCTTATAAGTCAACTAGAGCAGCTCAGTGTTGAACAGGGAAGTGCTATCAATTGACCATAGGAAGTACAAGGCAGAAGACTGTGAATGATTTCCTCCTTTCAACTTAGGCACCTGACACAGCCCAGTTCATTTGACAATTTTGTCGCTTCAAGATCCAGTGAATCCAGATGGGAGTGCTTTACTCCTGTATAGTCTTGAAGAACTTTCACTCCAGAATACAGCCCATCACACCTGTGATAGTGACACAGAGTAGTCTAGTGGGCAGAGCAGTTGCTTCATATATGTAAGAACCTGTTTCTAAGCCTCTCTCAGCATAAGGAGATTCAAACTCACATTTCTCATTTGCCAGGAAAGTGCCCTTATCACCACCTCTTGTGTTGAAAGATAGTTATTGGGCAGACCTTGGGGCCCAAGGGGAAGAAGCAAGAGGGTACTTAATTCTTTTGCTTAGTGATGGGGTCAGTCGCCTAGGAGGGAAAGATCTTAGGTTTTGTTCCATGTTCCCATGGATCTTGTTCCACAGGAAAGAAACATGTGGGCATGAACACTTGCTGGTTGATATGTTTGAGAATCTCTTCAAAATGGCATTGGTTTTGAGTTCAGTAGTGCTATGAACAAAGTCCTCAAGCTATGACATAGCTTGTAGGAAATGTTGTCTACCTACTCTTGTTTCTTCCTGTGGGAAGTATTGGCCGTGATCTCAAGATGGATCACATTTCATCTATGGATAGCTCTACCAGATTGGTCTACCACATTTTTTTATATAGCATGTTTAAATATACCAAACATGCCTGTGGAAAAGTTCTTCCAGATAGACATTACCACTTTCTTCTTATGACATGTGTCTATCGCAGTATTCAGACTTTCTTTAACCAATTCAGCTGCTGAATGTACTAATTTGACTGTAAAGTAGACAATTATTGAAGTATTTGCATGTGCTCAGTAATAACATTCTGCAAAAAATATCCTAAAATAATGAAACTAGACCTAAATGCAATGTCTTGCAATGCCTTCATGGCTAATTTGTCTTGTCCTGTTTTATATTTAACGTAAGACTCATCGAACCATAAGGGCCTCCTATTGCTTCAGGTAACATCTGAATATAAATTTAGATGTCTTCTTTGTATCTATCAGGTATCTATGTGTTAATATTTTATATACTCAAACAGTACCTTCCGGACATACAATTTGTTTACAGAGCAAATGAATGAATAGCATTTCCTTTCCAGAGAAGGTGTTGTTTTTTTTCCCCTCTGAATAATTTTCAAGGATGTTGGGTCCTTGTTATAGACTTGGGTTGTTGTTTTATTCATGGACAGAAACTGCCATCACATCAGTGTGGCATCGATTTCCACCCCAAGCCATCTTCCTGACTGTCCAAGTGTGTGCTGCAGTCACACATCATCAAAGGACTGGTAGCATCATTTGGGAAACATAAGTATGCTTTTTTAATGTATAGGCATTTCTCTAGCACCCAACTCTATTTATTCTTGAGGACTTCACAAGCATTAAAACACATCATTCATACCTCCAGTATAGACCTCTCTTCCCTTCTCTATCCTAATGTGGAATGGGGCTAGTAGATGATTCCTTCATTCTTGGATGTCTCTGACCCAGGTAATGTTAATTCTTATCAACTGATTATGTGATGTGGTCTAAAGGCAATAAGAATTAGCGCAGATTAATCTGGTGCAAAACTAAATCCCATTACTAGGGGACATATGTGACTGAAATGGTAACCTGGACTTCTTTGGGATAAGAGTCCTTTTTTCAGAGTAGCTGATATGGTGGAGGAACGGCGAGAGCAGCAGTCCCTATGTAAATGGCCCTAACCAGGCAGTTGTCCTCTCCAAACTTAGCATCCTTGAACTGCTCAGAATTCAAACAAGAGGGAATGAAGAGCATGGATGAGTCCATACCAGGTTGCTCTGCTTAGGAGAGGGGCCACTGTTGCTGCAACCTTTGCAACTTCCTTGAGTCAGACTCAAGGGAGTGCATTGCCATACTTCAGTCTGAAGGAGATAGATATGTAGGCTACTAAGTCCTTACTCAAGAGGAATGAAAATAGCCAGATGGAGAAAATGGAAGGCATTTTTGGCCACTGTGGTCTCCTAGAAGTATTACATTTGAGCAGAAATGTACAATGCAGTGTCTCTTGAGGCAGATGCTTTTAATTGGAGATGATGTCACCTTTTCACCAGTTCCTTCAATCTTTGCTCCTTGAGTTCACAAATTCATAGGAGTTTAAGGCTGGAAAGGACCTCATGAGATCATCAACCCCCCTGCTCTGGGCAGGAAAGACTGCTGGGGTCAAACAAACCCAGCAAGGTGCATGTCCAGTCTTCTTTTGAAGACCTCCAGGGTAGGTGTCTGCACCACCCCTGCAGGTACAAGCAGCATGGATTCTTTCTTGCTCATACTGAGATTTACCATACTTACTTACATACAACACACATTCACCCCACCCTCCCCCTCCAAAAAGCAGCAAAACCTTCAAAATTGGAAATCAAATCTGAATGTGACCTACAGGGAGCAAAACAATGAACAGGAATAATCTTTTTTGTCCTTATTGTGTCTTTCAAAAACAGGTTGCATATCTTCTGAGGTGTTTGGTATGCAAAAAAAATATGGCATCTCTTTATTCTTCCTCCAGGCTCCCAGAGAGATTCAAATGGTTGAAACAGAAATGGATATCTGACTTTCATTTACATGCTTTTCATCTCTTCTAGGATGACAAACAGATGTTGAGTAGGAGAAACAATTAATCATTTTATTTGTGGCTACTCTGATGAAGAACTTTCGAGAAGAGTCCAGCAGAGGGTCATGAAAATAGTTTGGGGAATGAGGCACATAACTTATGAGGAGAGGCTGAAGGAACTGAGCTTATTTAGTTTGGAGAAGAGAAGAGTGAGTGGGGATTTGATAGCAGCCTTCAACTCCCTGAAGGGTGGGATGGGGTTAGACTATTCAGTGGTGGCAGATGACAGAACAAGGAGCAATGGGCTCAAGTTGCAGCAAGGGAAGTTGAGGTTTGATACTGGGAAAAACATTTTCACTAGGAAGGTAATAAAAAGGGGAGGAGGGAGGACCCGGGCAACTATAGGCCCGTCAGTCTTACCTCAATCCTAGGGAAACTCTTTGAGAAGATCATCAAGGAGCACATCTGCAATGGGCTGGCTTCAGGGATGATGCTCAAGGGCAACCAACATAGTTTCATTAGGGGCAGGTCATGTCAGACCAACCTGATTGCCTTTTATGATCAGGTCACAAAAGCATTGGATGCAGGTGTCACCATGGACATAGTCTTTCTGGACTTTAGCAAGGCCTTTGACACTGTCTCCCACCCCACTCTCATTAAAAAACTAGGCAACTGTGGCACTGATGCCTACACAGTCAGATGGGTTGCAGATTGGCTGAAGGGTCGCACTCAGAGGGTGGTGGTGGACGGGTCATATTCAACCTGGGGAAAAGTGGGCAGCAGAGTCCCCTGGGGCTCGGTCCTTGGGCCCGCACTATTCAATCTCTTTATCAGCGATTTGTATGACAGGGTGCAAAGCAACCTGTTTAAATTTGCTGATGATACCAAAATTTGGGGTGAGGTGAGCACACTAGTAGGGAGGGAAAGACTACAGCAAGACCTGGGAAGGTTACAGGGGTGGGCTAACAAAAACAGGATGTGTTTCAATACTGACAAGTGCAGGGCACTGTACTCGGGCAGTAGTAACCAGCAGCACACTTATAGAATGGGAAACTTCCTTCTTGAGAGCACAGAGGTAGAAAGGGATCTTGGAGTCATTATTGACTCCAAGATGAGCATGGGCCAACAATGCGAGGTCACAGTTGGCAGGGCTAACCAGACCGGACCTGGTCGTGCATCCACAGGTGCATCTCAAATAAGGCCAAGGAGGTGATCCTCCCCCTCTACGCAACACTGCTCAGGCCACAGCTGGAGTACTGCATCCAGTTCTGGGCACCACACTTCAGGAGGGATGTGGACAACATGGAGAGGGTCCAGAGGAGGCCACTCGCATGATCCTGGGACAACAGGGCAGACCCTACAATGAGAGACTATGGGACCTGAACCTGTTCAGCCTTCACAAGAGAAGGCTGAGGGGGGACCTGGTGACAGTCTATAAACTCACTAGGGGGGACCAGAAGGGTTTGGGAGAGACCTTGTTTCCCCTCGTGCCCCCTGGCATAACAAGGAATAACGGCCACAAGTTGTTGGAGAGGAGGTTTAGATTAGACATCCGTAAGAATTACTTCACAGTCAGGGCAGCTGGGATCTGGAACCAACTTCCAAGGGAAGTGGTGCTGGCTTCTACCCTGGGGGTCTTTAGGAAGAGGCTTGATGCCTACCTGGTTGGACTCATCTGAGCCCAGTTTTTCTCCTGCCCAGGCAGGGGGTCAGACTTGAAGGTCTACAAGGCCCCTTCCGACCCGACTTCTATGATTCTGTGATTCTATGAAACACTGGAACAGGTCACCCAGAGGGGTGGTGGAGTCTCCACCCTTGAAGACCCAGGTAGACAAAGCCTTGGCTGGGGTGATGTAGTTGGGGCTGGTCCTGCTTGGACCAGGGGGTTGGACTAGATGTGACCTCCTGAGGTCCCTTCAACCCTCATTTTCTAGGATTCTCTGATTCTATAAGAGAACAACCTACCCATCATCTGTACATCTATTCCCCTTTGTCCAAACTAAGTGAAGGTTCAGGCATGACAAGTAACCATGGTTTCCTGTTCTCCTTTCATTTTCAGCTCTGCCCTTCCAAACTTGAAAGTCTGAAAAAGGCTGCTGCGGTTTCTGTATTAGTGCTGGTCTGGTTCCTGGCAGAAACTCAGATTTTCAGTTCTGAGAGATTCAGAGTTCAGCTAAACTTCAAATGAGCAGCTAAACATCTGGGTGTTTATCTGAACTGAACACAAATTACTTCCTAATTAGTATGTATGCATTTTCTCTCTATATAGCATTTCATGTTTGTAAAGTCATAGATCCATAGAATTTCAGGCTAGTAAAGATCATTATGATAATTTGGCTATCCCTCCTGTATAACATAGGTCAAATAATTATACCAAGTGATTCCTGTATCAGGCAGGTCACTTCTGGTTGTTCTGGATCATATCTTCTGGAAAGACATACAGGTCTCACTGTCACCCTTATTCCCAAAGGCTTTCCACAGCATGTCACATGTCTGACTCCCTGAGACTTCAGCAGGGACCCTGGAGAATCAGCAGGGAGTATTTTCAAAGTCTCACTGTGGCAATGCTAGACACTCACAGCATGATTATAGCTTCCAAAAACAATGACACAGACAGCAAAGGGGAAAAATAAAACCTCAGTCCTTATTCACTGAAACTCTTGAGACATAAATATTATGTCCCCAAGTCTGAAGAGCCAGAGATGTAATTTAGCATGTATCACTCCCAGGAAGGCAAATGACTGAAAACTAATTGGCTTTCCCATTACAGGAAACTTCAGCGATTGTACCAGTGTCAGTTTCTTTCAGAAAACACTCAAGACAAACATTATTTGTAATGTGCAGCAATAATAATAATAATGATATGTTGCATTTATATAATGCCATTCATCTCGAGGAATACCAAAGTGCTTTAAAATCTTGATGATATGTCCCCTTAATGTAGCGTGCACATCCCTGGGGTATCTGGATTACAGATCGTGATGACTACTTCTCATTATTTAAGAACTGTGCATATCTTATTATTTTTTTATTAACCTGTCTCCTATAACCCTTCACCAGGCTTTTCTGTTTGTCCCCTTCATTATTTGTCATGTATTTGGGACTATAAGGCCTAGATTCTCAAAGGTAGCTAAGCACCTCATTCCTACCTAGATGCTTAACTCCCAGTGAATTCACAATAGGAATTAGATATCTAAATACTTTTAAGGATGTGGGCACAAGCTCTTTGGCACCTTAACTCTGGGAGGCACTTAATTCTATGGCCCCTTTCTTCCAAGGATCTTAAAATGCTTTATAATAAATAAACTTCCTAACAGCCTATAGAGGCAAGCACTCCTTTCATATATGATGAAAAGGAGTCTGCCTGTGGCTGGAATGTGTCAACTGTTCAAAGGTCTAATATTAGCCAACAGACATTAATAAGGAAAAAAAAGTCCAGTAAGTTTAGCAAGCAATATCAGGCCATTATGTCTCAAAGTAGTAGGTCAGGACTAGAAGGGAAAAGAACCAGTATGCATAATTGAATTAACACTTCCTTTCCACAAATGCTATAAGACCTTTACAACCAGATTCTGGTCTACCTTTTGGGTGTCTAAGTGGGCATCTGAAGTGCCAAGGTGCAATTCCAAGCCACCCAGTTCAAAGTAGTGTAATGTCCCTCTTGAAGAAAGTCATTAAGACTGGGTAGCCTGACTTCAATACAAGTTTCCCTCGCTTTATGCTGTACGTGCATTCCTGGAAAATGGTGCATAACTTGAATTCACGTAAAGGGCACCCACTTTACAATGTAACAAATAGGGATATGTTCCAAGACCTCGACTGCACTGATCCCTAGACCCATTTCTACAACTTTTACAAGACAATATTGGTACTCACCAACAGCAAGGTAATTTTTTTTTTCCTATTAATGTACACACAAGCACAGGGCACTATCATAATGGGGATGGCAACTACAGAAACATGTGTTGCAGACAATGAGCGAGGAGCACAGGAGACTATATTTTGGTGTGCATCGCTCCCACAATGCACCACACAAAGCAGCTTCCACCACACTAATCTCAGAAGCGTGAATTTACCTAACATTTAACACATATTTTATATAAAAAGGGTCATTGCATAAGAGCGAATTCGCACATACAGAACTTGCATAAAGTGAGGGAAACGTGTCCCCAGGAATGTGATGGAATAAAGTAGGAAGAGATTCATTTGTAACTGTTGAGAGGAGGAAGGGTGGATCACATGCAGCCAACATGGATTTGCTAAGAACAAATTGAGCCAACACATTTGGTCTCCTTCTGTGACAAAATAACTAGCTGGGCAGATGAAGGGAAGCCAATGGATATACTGTGCTTGGACTTTAGACAGGCTTTTGATAGTCCCACATGACCTTCTTATAAAAAAACTAGAGAAAAGTGGGCTAGACAAAACTATTGTAAGATGGACAGAAAACTGGCTTAAAAGCTGCAAGCAAAGGGTAATTATAAGTGGATCAATGTTAAACTGGCAGAAAGTTTTAGTTCCAAAGGGTTCAATGTATTTATTAATGATTTGGATGCCAGAATAGAGCCTGCCTTTCCTGGTCACACAAAACTGTGAAGTATTGCAAACAGATTGTAGGAGGGGAGTAAGATCTTCATAAAGATCTTGAAAGATTGGAAATTTGGGCTGAAGACAACAGGATGAAGTTCACTTCAGACAAATACAGGGTACTACACTTAGGGAAGAATAACTGGAAGAACACATACCGAATGGAAGATAACTATCTGGGTGGCAATACTGTTAAGGACCTCAGGGCTTTGCTGAATCAGAGACACAACATGAGTCAGCAGAGTTTTGGGCTTCACCAACAAGAGTATTAGATGCAAGACCCAGGAGGTAATAGTTGCTACTTAGGCCTCATCTAGAGTATTGGGCACACTACCATCTGGCCATTCAGACTGAGTCACAGAAGGCAGTGAGGAGGAGCAAGGCCCACCTTTAGTATTAGCAAGTTTTCATGGACTGGATGAGGACAGAACAGAATTGTACTTAGGCATCCAAAGTCCACTGGTGTGACTAGTAAATGGACTAGAAGCTGGCCCATAATGACTACTTGTGATTAAGAGGTGGCTTTCAAACCTAGTCCAGAAGACAGTGCCTGTTAATACCAGATTGGTTTTGCTTTACCAATGACTCTACGTAGATAAGTTGCACACACAGAGTTCTCAGTTCTCCGTTTTCTCAAGAGGAATACGACAGGCTGTAGCTGGATGATAACAAAGCAAAGGGCATCCAGGTAGAAAGCATCTTCTAAGTCATGCAGAATCTGATGTCTCTCGCTTCATACCCTACCATCCAGAAGGAGAGACCAACTGTTGCTCTGCAGTAGGTTCAAGAGTCCCCAACCATGGGGCTAAGGGCTGATCACGTGCATAGTGACAGATAGCCTCCCACCCCCAAAGATGTTCATCCTTACAAACCAGACAGAGGGTAGGGGCACTGAGTTATTATCACCCCCAGTTTTCAGATGAGGAATTGAGATACAGTGAGATTAAGGCTCTGACCTCCAAACATTTATGCACCTGCTTAACTTTCTATGCGTGCTTAAAACAAAGCAGGTAAATACATAGTGGGAGGAATACAGCCTACCCAAAGAGCCCTGCCAGCCTAAGTAACTGGGACTCATTCACCCAGGAAACCTGTAGCAGAATTACAATTCAAAATGACCCCTTTGTGCGCCTCTCGACTGCCTTAACATTATCCTGTCCCTCTGCAGTGTGGACTGCAGCTTCCAGGAAAATCATTGGAAAACAGAAAGATCATTATTTGCCAATGTCTAAAGAAAAAGAAAGAAAGAAAGAAAGACACAAGATGGAACAAACAATGAGATAAATTTTGTTTTCAGACCTATTGGGCTTTAATAACAGCAGAGCATAAACAAATTAAGACCTATTAAAGAAAAAGGCACAACTTGAAACACAAATCCATTAGGCACTCATGTATTTATTTTGTTTTGTTTTGCTTTTTTCCAACGAACATTTCTGGAGTCCAAACTTTAGTTAAACATGTTATTGTAATAGTTTAAGTCTTGAATGTGAAATGTACAATTTAGTCTAGTTAAATGCACTGAGGCTTTCTAGACATCACTGCCAGAGCTTTGAATAGAATTAACAAGTACATGTACAAATTACACCTTATTATTCAGCAGATGAATTTTTGCAAGGTTGAATATCTGTTATCAAGGGTATCTATCTTTCTGTCTCGGCTGCGTATGATGGGGATAGAAAACCCTGTTCCAAAGTTCACATGAGAAAGTCAAAGACCTCCAAACCCAATCACACGGGAAAATTGTGGTCTTGGATTTTCCAGATGTGCAGCTCCAGTTCGAACTACAAAATCAGAGGTGCTTAGAAGTTTAAATCTCAAGGGGTACGTCTATATGAGACATTTGCTGTGGAGCTGTCTAATTAGCTCTGCAGTAAAGTCTCAGCATCTATATGTGTGCCTCTATTAGGTCACAGTCAACTAATTCACTCTGCTGTAGATTAGTACATGTAAACACAAGTACTATCCTACAACAGCTTTTTTTACTGTGCAGCAACATATGTAGAGGCTGATGAGGCTGGCTGGGGCACATGAGCGCTTCAGTATAGGGGCTGCTTGCTGGCTAGCCTTGCACTGGAACACCCTTGTGCCCTAGACAGCCCCTCTGCAGCATATTAAGCCAGGTTGAAACAGCTCCAGGCTGGCAGGCTGACCGCCCTCCCCTTCCCCCGGACCCCATGCTAGCTGGGGCTGCTTTGACCTGGCTCAGTGTGCTATGGTCCCAGGCACACACAACAATGGGGAACCCAGGAGCAATAAACTCTGATGTTATATGCACCAGAGTTTATACATTGCATTTGTTTAACATGTAGATGCACCTCTTGAGGGTAGGTAAACAGCACTGGATCAGAATGTGGAAATTTTATTTCATCGGGAGCTCTGGCTCCTAGCTATGGAAGAGGAAGCCTGGAAGCTCAGAGAGTCCCCCCTCAAGAGGATCTCTGGGCGTGAACACCCCCTGCTGTACAATTGGGAGCTAAGATCCTTGCAAGGGTATAGGCTGTAGCTGTGTAGGTCTCAGGACATAGGCAGGCAAGGTTCCTTGGGTAAATCAGATATCTTTTATTAGACCAACTCAGATAATTGGAAAAACTTTTCTTTGCAAGCATTCAGGTACAGATACCCTTTGTCAGGCTGAGGAAGCATCTGCAGTTGGTCTGTGCTTTTTCTGGATGGAGTGAATAGTAAGGAAGGCAGAGGCTGGTCTTTATGCATACTAGGAGTGTACAAAACGGGCCCTATTCGATTCAGATTTGGATTCAGCTCAAATCAGGGACAGGGATTCGATTAGTTGATTCGGATCACTGTCCCCGATTTGATTCAGCCAAATCCAAATCTGAAGATCCGATGCTGATTTGGAGAATCAACAATTCAAACATAAACACAACTTTACATGTTTTTTCTGCGTACCTTGAAGTACCAGCACAGTTTGTGATCGCTGCGATGATGAGGCAAATGGAGCATCCCTCAGGAGTGTGTGTGTGTGTGTGTGGGGGGGGGGGGGGCATTCCCAGGCACAAACCCGGGAGGGGGCCGGG
>NW_017729024.1:169884669-169888912 GCF_001723915.1 Gavialis gangeticus | reverse complement strand
AAGCGGACCGGAAGTACTTCTCATCCACTTCTGGGTCCGCTGGGGAGCACACAGGGGAGCCCCCACCCTGCACCACCTACCAGCTTGGCGATTGACTGCAAGGGGAAACCAGGTGCCCCCCCTGGCCCAGGAGGCACCAGTCACTGAGCCAGGCAGGGCGTGGTGGCAGGGGGAGCCTGAACACTCCCCGGTGGACCTGAAAGTGGACTGGAAGTGCTTCTGGTCTACTTGTGGGTCTGCTGCAAAGCGCACTGGGGAGCCCCCACACTCCCGTGAGACACTCCATCCACCCCAGCATTGCAGCACTCATGAGCCCCTGCTACCTAGAGGTCTGTAGAAATACATTTAAAGCTGTATCTATGCCCCAATCGCTGAATCTTTCCAAATCTCCCCGAATTGATTCAGAGGCTTCCAATTCGACTTGGAGAGATTAAAGGGTCCTCTGATTCAATTCAGATTCAGAGATTTGGCCACTGAATTGGGCTGAATCTCTGCCAAATCAAATCAGGGACTGAAGCTTTGCACAGCCCTAATGCATACCATAGTCTTGCATGCAGACCAGCCTCTGGCTTCTTCACTATTCATTCCATCCAGGAAGAGCACACACCAACTGCAGATGCTCCCTCAGCCCAACAAAGGGTATTTGTACCCAAAAGCTTGCAAAGAAATTTTTTTCTAACTACTTGAGTTTGTCTTATAAAATATATCAGATTTACCCAAACAACCTTGTCTGACAAGATCCTTGCAACCTATTTTTGGAGTTGAGGTTCCTGGCTGTTCCCTTTGTGGCTGAGACCCCAGAAGCCCTATGGTCGGTCCTGGATCAGTCTTCATGGTAGAGCTGCTCCAGACCTGCAAGCCTTTGAAGTGCAGTCTCTGCAGTATCCTGCTAACCTTGCTGACAGGAGACCAGGCAGGTCTTCATTTTGGCAAGAGTTCAGTGATGCTAAGCCATGCCCGTGAACCATCTCATATTCAAAGAGAGACTTTTCCAGTGGGGGGGAAAATCACTATAAAATTCCTGATCAATCTCTGAATCTCCAATGGTCCAGTGAAAAAAGGCATTTGAGGCAAATTTGTCTACCCTGGCTTTGCTATAGAGTACAGCAGTCGTGTCCTTATCTCCAGCAGACCCAAAACAAGCCGCTCCTTTTTGTCCTGTTTACCCTGTGTGCACATTGTGATTTGTGGTCTCAGGTGCTGCCCCAATGCCCTCATCCCAGAGAGAAAATTCACTTTGTGTCCTTCCTCACATGACTCCACATCTTATGCTAAATCCACCCAACAAAACTGACCACATGCTCACCCCACCTGTATATGCTCTGGTCTCCTCATTCTGCAAAACCCCTTCTCATAATCATAGCAAAGTGGAAGGTTTCTCTTTTCAATCTGCCTTATGGAAACTCCATCCTGTGCCCATTGTAATTACATAGGCATATTAGGTATCCTACAGACGAGTCTCCCAATTAGCTGCCTTTATTCTCCCAATGGTTGAATTCTGTGTTGAGGGGAGCAGCTGTGGTCTATAGAGCAGCTCTCTTGTTCCTAAGTGTGGTGGCTTTACCAGCAGAGGATTGTAGCTGCAGCACCTTTTTCCTTTTCCTATGGAAATGAAATTTAGCCTCCTTCCCGCTCACTTGGGTTCTTCTTTAGCCTCATTCTGCTGGCCTGTTTATCAGTCCATCAGTTGTTCATAAGCCTCCCTCTGCATCTTATGGTTTCCAATGGACTTATCTCAAACCAGAGGCTAGTGCTCTAGGTAGTGTGTGTGTGTGTGTGTGTGTGTGTGTGTGTGTGTGTGTGTGTGTGTGTGTGTGCGTGTGTGTGTGTGTGAGAGAGAGAGAAAAGACCAAAGTTTAGTCCTTCACAAGTTTGTAGGTTTTCTCTGTGATCTTGGACAAATCATTTATGGCCAAAGCCAAAATGGGCTGTAGCATCAAAAGTGGAATTTAGATGCTTAAATCCCAAACAGTGACTCACAGAAAACTTGCCTTACTGCCTAGGCCCCTGAAAGTCTGTAGGCACCGATGTTTTTAGCATAAAAAATGACCCGTTACCTATGTTTTATTCTAGGTTCAATGGTTTAACTAGGTGAATTCCAGGCAAGTGCAAGGAAAAGATTTTTCAGAAGAAAACAATTTCCCATTAGGCACCTAAAAAGGCCAGATTTCCAGAGAGTGGGGGAGCTTTTTGAAAGTGCAACCTCCAATTTGAGCATCATGTATTTAAAAATCTAATCCTGAGCTCCTCTGAAAATCCAAAATGGTTACCAGAGCAAACTGTAGAATAAGCCCAGGATCTGGATCTCCATGGGGAAAGGTTGCCTGGATAGAAGAAGGAGGTGGTTAGATCATTCCTGCATGTTTGCTGGTTGCTGAGATGAGCCAAGCTGTTGCAGCATTATTGGAGGACATTCTGTTATGTCAGAAACAAGCAGCTCATGTGTGGTGAATGACGGGTGGATCTGGAAGGAGAATCCAGTCCAGGGAGGCCAACGTGGGGCTGGTAGGACTAGTCTCCCCAGTAGATTACAGCATAGTGGTAGTTCTGATTATAGTTTAACTTCAACTTTTCCCTGGCAGCTGGAGGCAACCTCAGACCAGGTAAATTGGCATCATGGTGCAAGAGCAGGCAGTTGTATAATGCAGATAATTTTAATATGAGCTTGTGAGAAGCAGCTCAGCAGAGTGGATTTGTTCAACTATGTGCTATGTGTTACGGTGTTGTGTGTGATCCATGATAGGTTAGATAGGAGAGTCCTAATGGATATGGAGATGGTTATTACCAAGGAATCATTACAACTGAACATACCGGTATCTGTTTCATATCCTCCGTGGTTGTGTTTTATGGGTTAAGGGTCTCTGCTCAGTTGCCCACACAATATTTAGCACATATGTGGGGTGAAGGTGTGCTTTGGTGATCTTTGGAGAGGACCAGAAGGGAGCAAATGACTTACCCCTGTCCTCTTGATAGGCAGTTTTCCTGACAGAGCACACTGCCCTGCCATGATCTCTCTGCTATGTGCGAGGTAGAGGAAGAGAGAAAGAGCATGTGTGTGCGTCTTTGCATGTGTGTGTGTGTGTGTGTGTGTTGGGTAGGGAAGAGAGTTTGTGCAATAGCTTATGTCAAAATTATCTGCATTATACAACTGCCTGCTCTTGTAGCACGATGCCAATTTACCTGGTCTGAGGTTGTCTCCAGCTGCCAGGGAAAAATTGAAGTGAAAGAGTAATCAGAGCCACCAATATACCGCAGCCTGCTGGGGAGACTATTTTTACTAGTCTTGGCCTCCTCAGACTGGATTCTCCTTCCAGATCCACCCGTCGTTCATCCCGAATCAACTCTTTGTTTCTGCTACAGCAAAATGTCCTCCAAAATGATGCAACAGCTTGGCTTTGCTCAGCAACCGGCACACCTGTAAAGACCATTTCTCAAGTTTCCAACTAAGAGCTGAACTGGTTTAGGGTGCATACACACACACAAGCACAAACCACGCTATGTGTTAGGGTAAGTAAATGTCTCACCCCTGTCCTCTGGACAGGCAGCATTCCCGACAGAGCACAATGCCCTGGTGCTATCTCTCTGTGCTCTCTATGTACAGGAGATTGAAGAAGAGCATGTGCGTGTATGTCCATCTGCGCAGCCTAAACAAGTTCAGCTCTTAGCTGGAAACTTGAGAAACTGTCTTTAGTGGGATTCGAAAGAGATCTCAGGTGAACTAAATTTTCCCACTAGTGCAGTAGAAATGGATTCTCAGTCCAATAAGGTTTGACAAGACCCGGCACTGGAGGCAGGTGCCAAGGAATTCAACTAGTCGAAAGCATTAGAGACACCATGGGCACCAGAGGATAGAGGTGTTGCCATGGGAACAGAGTGAAAGGTGCTCCATGGTGGCTGGTTAGGAGGTTTGTTTAAGACAGAGGCAGGCAGCTGCAGCCTTGCTATCGCCCTGCGCTTTCACAACAGTAGGTAAATCCCAGCCCCCTCCCTGCTCCAACAGGAGGTGAGGAATTTAATTCTCCCTCTTTACGTGGATAATGCTGCAACATTTGACACCGCCAACGCCTTCCGAAAGGGATTTGCTAGAAAATAGGACGGTGGATGTATGCGCAAGGCTGTTCCCGTCTGATCCGAAGTGGGTGCTGGAGGGCACCGATGATATTTTTCAAAGGAATTTGAGGTTGTCATTTCAGTGCCACAGCTCCCTCCCTCCCCCCCCCTTACACCACCACCCTTGCTTTAG
>NW_017729024.1:169877566-169884580 GCF_001723915.1 Gavialis gangeticus | reverse complement strand
CCCTTACACCACCACCCTTGCTTTAGAAATCTCTCCTTCCCTATTCCCTGAAAAGCTGATGCCCCACTTCTGAGAAGCACTGCCAACAAAAGCAAAGCTTATTATGAAATCAGGGACTGCTTCTAGAGGATTGAGGAAAGTATTGTCCTTTCTGGGAGCCAATAACAATGGCTTTTGTATTATTATTATACTTTTCTGCATTCTAGCCTCAAATATTTAAGAGTGGAAATTATATATGTGTGTGTGTATCTTTTCCAACCATTCAGATTATCAAAAAGCTGGATTTCTAGTAACATTATTCTTTGTTACAGTAGCATCTAAAATCTCCGAGTCCACACAGCACTCGATGCTGCATAGACAGAAGACGAGAGATGATTCATGCCCCGAGTAATGTAATGGGAGAGATTTTTGTTGCTGTTGTTTTGTTCTGTTTTAAATTTCACCCTTATCATATAAACAGACATAAACAGGTAAAGAGGAGAAAGAGAAACTAAGGCACAAAGCAGTGATGTGGCTTGTATAAGGTCAGGAAGAGTTTTTGCATTGTTTTATTGTGTTTTACATTTCACCCTTATCAACTAAAAAGCCATAAACTGGCTTAGAGGAGGAGGAGAAACTATGGCATGAACCAGTGCTGTGACTTGTGTAAGGGGACCAAACAGAGCTGGGATTAGGATGAGTTTTCCTAATTTACAGACTGATACACTAACCAAGACCAAAGTCACTATCTTCAGTCGTCGCCATCGCCCACATGCTCATTGCTGAGACCACTTGATTTTAATAGCAAGTCAAGCCACAAGTGAGATGGCTGATTTCTAAACTAGCTGTAGAAACAGATAAATATACATTTAATTATTCAACCTAGGGGGCAAAAGAAGATTTAATGTTTGAATGGAAATAAATCTGATTTACTTAGTCTATAAAGGTGCAAATCTACCATGCCTTCTGCCTCACTCCAGACTGACAGGACTAACTGCTCTAACTTGAAATGAATGATTAATACTAGAGGTGCACTGAAAGAGATTTTGGGGGCCGATACCAATAGCTGAATTTTAATGAGGCATATTGGTTGATATCAATTCGATTTCTGGTACAAGGAGGGGCACTGGAAGGGGGCTGTGGCAAACTTTGCTCCCAGCCCCACGTAGCCGCCTACCAGCACTGCCTTTGCCTCCCCTGAATGCAGTGTAGCCCCTAGCCCTAGCCCGCAGCTGCAGCCTGCCTGGCCCACCCCGCACAGATCTGGGGGCACATGCTCCCCCCCAATGTCCTTCCTGATGAGCACTGGGAAGGGCAGTGGGAGCTGCCAGATGAGAGGGAAAGTGCCGAATGAGCCATCATATGAATGGCTCCTGGATGAGTGGCAGGCAGCAGCAGGAGCCTGCCCTCCCACCCGCACACCACCTGGATGAGCCGTGGCTCCATCCCAGACCCACTCTGCCTTGGCTGGGCAGCACTTACCCTAGCCCCAGCTCCACTTGCTCCCTCGCCGCAGGGGGCATTGATCTGCCCCCCATGCCCCTTTCACCACAACAGACTTACAAGCTGCATGCAGCTCTCCAAGCTATCATGCTGTGCTCCTCATTGCCTGCATACTGCACTGTGATTGTGCACACGCACGGCTATTTACTGGCCAAATTATTGGGCACATCAGGCCGATTTCCGATATACTCAATTTTCTTTATATCAGTACCAGTCCAATTTCAGACCGATGTATTGGTGCACCTCTGATTAATACAATATTTCCCAAATGATTCCTTGTACTTGTTTTTATTTTATATTTTTTAAATAGGTAAATAATTTGTCTGACTAGGTGTTGGAGCATTTAATATTGTACGTGTGCATGCTTTTTATTTATAACATGCATTGTGTATAGGTGTATATATTCATACACGCTAATCCTTCAAGCAACTGTATGAAAAAATATTGCTTTTCTATGGGCTCAATGTAAACTCTTTGTAATGTAGAATGGAGGCACATCTGCATGTGTGCTTTAATGTGCCTTAGCCTATTTTAATATGCATTAATGTGGCAAAAAAAATGGGGATTCAACACATGTGTGTGGAGCAGACTCAATTAATTAAGTCTGCTGGAGCAAGGAAACTGATGTACTCCAGCAGGCTTCCATGACACGTCTATCAGCGTCCCCATGTGCCTCCATGCTAAAAAAAATTGTGGCAGGGTGTTTTGAAATAAAACCTGTTCAATTAGCTTTAGTTCAAAGCTCCCTCCCACCATTTTTTCAGCACAGGGACACGCAGGGATGCTGATACACGTGATGCATGGGCGCTTTTAATTAGCGCAGCTCACTAATTAAAAGCACCTGCCTGGCGCCACTTCCCAACACACGTAAAAATGCCCATGCTCTTTAGCTAATGCTAATTAAAATAGGCTAATGCACATTGTTCTAGTACCTCACCATGGAGGTACTTCGTTTAATACACATTACCTAATGCACATTAACGAACAGGTAGATCTACCCTGGGTGTATTTGTTGGCATCAATTGTAAATCTATGCCGTATTTAAGGCTGGCATATGAACAGCATCTGGGAAGTTAGGTGGCAACTGCTACTTTAATTTCAAAGGAAATGAAGGAGCAATATCTTTAGACTTCTTTGAACACCCAGCACAGATGACTAAATACAGATTAAGGAATACAAATTTGAACAGCCAAGTCTAAAAAGGTTGCCAAGCCAAGCAAAGCTCTGATTTAATGCCAGGATCTGCTAATCCAGGCTGGCATGTCCATACAGAATGGAAATCAAGTCTGCCTGGGTGAAAAGGTCCAGGTTAATGTGTCCTGAAGCCCATGTTGGTAAGCTGTGAGGGCACTGGATAACTTTTTCAAAAGTTCAGCGTTTACTGCAGACGTTCTAACCCGTCAGCCTCCCTTGAAGATGCTCCAGGTCACTCACTCAACTGGAGGACACCGACTAAAATTAATCTGAAGTGTATTTGACTGGGGCAATTTTCAGAAGTGAAGTTTTCTCTGAAAACATTATGAGACTTATCCAAGAGGGGAGAGAATGGCTTTGTTTAAAAGCTCACATCTCTGAGATACCGTGTCAGATTAACCTCCAGCTTCGCAGACATAAAGAACTTATTTGTCATCACGAGAGCTTGCATGAGAAACTGAGGAAGGAAACATGGTGTTATGACTAGTTTGCAGACTCTGTGTGCATACTTAAGTACTTAGGCAGGCATTCAGAATTAGCTTCATTATGAACAGCTAGTTGCAATTGTGATGGTGAAGTCACCACCACAGCTCCAAAGTTATGTTAGGGATTTGGCGTCTGGATAATTTACTGCTAAGTAATGGATATGGCTATATTTGTGGTAATGTGGAAAGGGCCAAGTCAGGTTTCTATTTGGATATTTTTCTGTGCTTTTGGAAGCCAGATTCATTAAACGTTCATATGCCCTTTCTGTTGCCATTACTCAAGGGGGGGCGGGGGTTCATACTTTAAAAAAAGCAAAGTTACACACTAAAATAGCAACTTAAATTCACTTCCTTCCTAAACCAAGCCAAAGGAAGATGATGCCTGGCTTCTTTAAACACCAGGGTTAAGGTTGAAGGAGGCTACATTTCCACAAGGGTGACTAGAGTTTAGGAATAAGCATGTAGTTGACAGGTAGATAATTTACACAGGCAAGTTACTATTGAGGTGGCCCTGGAGACATAAGAACAGGTCACCAGTATCTTTCTGCAGCTGGTTGGAGACAATTCTGAGTTTTTACTGAAATTCTCAGTGTATAAAAGAATATACAACAACGTGGATATTTAGAAGCTGATAGTCAGACTCTTTGAAGTCAATGGAAAGACTCCTATCAATGTCAATGGTCCTTGGATCAGGACCTCAAAGGAAAGCTGCAATATTTTTTTCTTACACTTGAAAGAGGTAATTAAAATAATTATCCTTCTGATGGCCTGAATAATCAATTATTTGCATAGTTTGAGTGGTAGCATCTACTTACTAGATATTTTTTTTAGAAGTGCTATAAAAAGATTAAAAAAATAATAATAAATCAAAAGCTAGAGAGTAGCATGCCTGAGAAAGCACAGCCTCTTGGTCCAGTTTACACAAAGTATTTGTATAGCAGCAAACAGAACAGAATCCTAGGCCAGGAGTAGGTCGTTTGCTGGTATGGCAATGAGAATGAGAAAAGGCATCTGGGTATTTTTGAGGTGCTCACGTGGAGACACTGAACAAAAAGGGCTCTGATTTTCAAAAAAAGGGCTAAAGCTCCAGACTTCAAGAATGAGGACCTTTGAAAGTGTCTTTAGTGTAGCAGCTTAAATATGGGGCAATAGAAATCACTAATCATCTTGAAAAAACTTGACTGTCAGCTTCAAGACCCTTGCTAGATAAGGCTTGTTTGGTGGATCCTGCTGCTTCTTCCCAATTTGCAAAAGTGAATTCTTGAAATAAATATATCCATAAAGACTCTGGAAAATGAAACGCTGATTTTCAGGCCAGGAAGGAATTTTCATCCTACCTATGACCAGCAAGAACCATGCAATTGCTTTTGGCTTCCTCCATAGCATGGGGCATACTTACGCTCTTCTTCCTAGGCCATTGGAGCCTATTTTAATCTAAAAATGTCCCTGCCGTTGCAGAGGCCTTTGCATTATCATAGCACCTTTGTCTCCTTCTTTTCTTTTTTTTCACACCTATGGCACTTTTCATTATTAATTCATTCATTATAATTAATTCATAAAGCACTTAGCTGTTGTGGCATGCTGGTGGATCCCTGTGTATGCAGGGGGCTAGACTCAATTTGATACCCTAGAAAAGTGATTCTCAGCTGGGGTCCTGCAGCACACTGGGGTGCTGTGAGTTTGTTTGAGGTGGCCCTGGAGACATAAAAACAGGTCACCAGTATCTTTCTGCAGCTGGTTGGAGACAATTCTGAGTTTTTACTGAACTCAGAGGAAGAGAAGCATAAACTCAGACTAATCCCTGCCTGGCCTCTGCCCTGCTTCCACTGCCTGGTTCCTGTTCAAGGAGTTAAGCACTATAATATATACATTTTTGAAAGGTGAGTCTCAATTCACAAAAATTATGGAAAGGGGCTTTAAGTCTAAAAAGTCTGAGAGCCACTGCCCTTGGAGGGCCACTTTGTCCTGTATGTTTTAATCCTTCTTCCTACACTTCCCAGTTCCTCCATCTTTTCCTCCATTTTAATTTTTTTCTTTTTTTATTATTTTTGGTGAAGAAAGGTAGAACACAGAAAGATTTTCTTCAGTTTATTTTCAATCTAGCTCTGTTTAAGAGCAAAACCAAACCAAGTAATTATACAAAATAAAAACATTATACAAAACAGTTATACAGAAGTAGTTCCGGTCCACTTCCGGGTACACTGCTGAGCATGCAGGGGACTCCCCCCACCATGCACCCATGGGATGCTCCATCCACCCCACCATCACAGCATTCATGAGCTGCACCTGATACCTTGAGGTATGTAGAAAAACATATAAAGCTGGGTCTATGGCTGAACCGTTGAATCCCTCCAAATCTCTCCAAATCAAATTGGAGGCTTCCGATTCCATTCGGAGAAATTAATGGGTCTCTTGATAGGATTCAGATTCGGAGATTCGGCCACGGAACCGGGCCAAATTTCCTCTGAATCAAATCAGTGACCGAAGCTTTGCACAGCCCTACTACATATTTTTAAAAGTCCATATGCTCACCTGGAGTTAATCAGTGTGACTCCAATGATGTTAACAGAGCTTCACCAACATATACTGCAGAAAAGGACCTGGGGGTGACAGTGGACAATAAGCTGAAAATGAGCCAGCATTGTGCCCTTGTTGCCAAGAAGGCTAACGCCATCCTGGGCTGCATTGGTAGGAGCGTTGCCAGTAGCTCATGGGAAGTGATTCTTCCTCTCTATTCAGCACTGGGGAGGCCACACCTGGAGTATTGTGTTCAGTTTTGGGCCCCCCACTACAGAAAGGATGTGGACAAGTTAGAAAGAGTCCAGAGGAGGGTCATGAAAATGGTGAGGAGGCTGGGGGACATGACTTATGAGGAAAGATGGAGGGAACTGGGCTTATTTTGTCTAGAGAAGAGGAGACTGAGATGGGATTTAATAGCAGTCTTCAACTCCCTGTAGGGTGGTTCCAAACAGGATGGACTGAGATTGTTCTCAGTGGTGGCAAATAACAGGAAAAGGAGTAATGGTCTTAAGTTGCAATAAGGGAAATTGAGGTTAGATATGGGGAAGAATTTTCTTACTTGGAGGGTGGTGAAGCACTGGAACAGGTTACCCAGAGAGGTGGTAGACTCTCCATCCTTGGAGGTTTTGAAGACCTGGCTAGACAAAGCCTTGGCTGGGATGATGTATTTTGGGCTGGTCCTGTTTGGAGCAGGGGGTTGGACTAGATGTGACCTCCTGAGGTCCCTTCAACCCTCATTTTCTATGATTCTGTACTAGCTGTTACCATAGTAGGCCTCATCTGTGAAGGTATTGTCTTTACTGCAGAGTTAGTTGGTCTAGCCCAATTTTTCTCTCAACCCTTTCCAGCACATATGCCTTTCTTCAGTTGCCTATATGTGCCTGGATGGCTGTTCACTCTTACACAATTCTCTGGTGGCTCTGTTTGCTGCCTGTTAAACAATGTGGGATATGAAACTAGATGTCATAGAGACATCCAGCACCAGTGAGGATGGAGTAGCCAAGGGAAAATTTTGCAAGTGTGGCTGCTCCTACCTTGGTTAGACCTTAGGCCAACTCTAAAGTGAATAGGCACCCTTCAGGACAGAATCTTCAGATGATCAAAATTGGTAGAGCTTCCTCCAAAATTCATTTATTTTTTAATGAACAAGTTTCCATGAAAAATGTGAAACTAGAGAGTGTGGGTTTTGGATACTGTGGTTCCCCATCCACAGTGGTTTTCATTTTTTAAGTCTATTTTTCTTGTGAATTTTCTTGTGTGTTATTGCAGTCCCTGACAAATAATTGTTCAGGCCTGTCACGGGGGCACTCGGGTGCCCCGTGCCTAAGTAGGG
>NW_017729024.1:169871302-169877555 GCF_001723915.1 Gavialis gangeticus | reverse complement strand
GCCCTGTTTGGGGCACAGAGCAGTGCCTGAAGGCACGGTAACTTGGCACCAGGGTGGTGCGGCGTGGGGTTTGAGACCCCAGCCCAAGAGGGCAGTACTCGGCCCATTGAGGGCATAGGACCCTGGGAAGGGTCGGGGGTCAGGCACGGCTGCGTGCCACCTGAGCCCCGGTGGCGGTGAAAGCCTGAGACAAGGCTGGTGTGTAAGCTCGGAGAGAGCCAAGGGTGTGAGTATCGCGGGAACGGGCTCGGAGAGAGCCAAGGGCGCGAGTAGTGCGGGGCATAGACTCCAGGGAGGGCCAGCTCGCAAGAGTGAAGCCCGGGGAGGGCTAGCATAAGATTAGAACGGCACCGGTTTTGTATAGACGCCCCGGGGAAGGGCGAGCGTGCGGTTAAGAGTCCCGGAGAGGGGCAGGCGCACGAGGGAAGCCTGGAAAGGGGCGGGCATGCGGATCGGGACCAGGTGGTGAAGGGCGCAGGAACAGGAGCCCGGCGAGGGCAATAGCGCCAGGGCGCGGGATGCGCGGATAACGCCCGTAGAAGGGCAAGTACACCCGGGAACCCCGAGAAGGGCAGGGGCCAGCGTGGGAACCAAAGTAGGGCGGGCACCGGTGAAGGCCGGAGACAGGGCTGGCACCGTTAATAGCCCGAAAGAGGGTGATCACGCAGGTACGAGCCTGGAGAGGACCGGGTGTGCGAGACAGGGCCCAGGGAAGGTAGGACCAGCCCGAAGAGGGCGAGTACACCTGGGAACCCTAGAAGGGCAGGGGCCAGCGTGGGAACCAAAGTAGGGTGGGCACTGGTGAAGGCCCGAGACAGGGCTGGCGCCATTGATCGCCTGAAGGAGGGTGATCACGCAGGTACGAGGCCGGAGAGAACCGGGTGTGCAAGACAAGGCCCAGAGAGGGTAGGACCAGCCCAGAGAGGGCAAGGGATCATCTGAGGTCTTAGGGACGTAAGAACGTCCGGAATAACTGCGAGGCTTGGGTCGTGCTAAAGGGGAGGTAGGAGGCACGCATAGCCCATAAGGCTGGGGGTGCACCAAGTCACCCATAGATATCAGGAGATCAGAAGGCAGCCTCCCATATAAAATTATATAAGATCAAAGACGTGGTGGGCGAGAAAAGGAGGGTGCTGGATCTCTTAATTGGCACGGCAAGGGGGCGCTAGCGGGATCACGGCCGCTCATAGGCCCAAGCCAGTGACAAGGCCATATAGGTACTCGGAGAATAACGAGTTCATTAGATTAGAGTTGAAGTGAGCTCATTCAGCTGAAAGTAAATCCTGTCCACTTATCTGCACTTGCATCATTAAAAAAAAATAATAAAACACTTTATTCAAGAGCCTGTAACACTTGCTGGATATTGTCAGTCTTTGCTGACCAGGTCTGATAACTCACAAAGACTCATATAAATGATATTGCATTAAGGGGGGATTTTTTCAATGATTATTTCTGAGTAATAATGATGATCCTGCTTTGAGCAGGGGTTGGACTAGATGACCTCTTGATGTCCCTTCCAACCCTAATTTTCTATAAATCTCTGACTCTGTGCAGTACAATTTTTCATATAGCTCTTGATATTAATGTATTCTATGCATCCCCAAAGTACAGGAAAGCTAAAGCATTTTGGGGGTGGGGGAGAAGTAACACAAATGAAAGATTCCCAGGTAATCATAAGAATGGAGTACACAATTAAGAGGGGTCGATTGAGCAGAAAGAGAGAATTAAATACTTTTTTTTCTTTGTATTGGATTCAAAACTAAGTGTCATTATCTCTCCACTGTAGCAGTTCATGTATCTTGAACACTCTGGCCCTACTCATGAAATACAATAAACAGGCCCCTGACTCAGTATCTTCCCTGGATACCAAAAGTGTCCTAATGGGAGAAGGATCCCTGTTAACACCGTCTCTTGACTTCATTTAGTTGCATGTAGATCCTAAAGTCTATGCTTGTAGATCACAGTGTAAGATATGGGGAGAGCAGAAGGTGTGGTAGCAGAATAGTTAAACTATTTTTCTGCACATCTGGAGTGTGAGTTTGTGCTCCAAGTGCTGAGGTCCCAGGTGCACATATAAACGCTGCACCCAGGAGCAGCTGACTCCGGTGCAAACTGTGCTGGAGTTTATTTCATAGTACTAATAGACTGTGTAGATGCACCCGGTATCACCGGGATTCACTCCTGCCTCCTGGCACTGTTTGCCATGTCTGCAGTTGAGAGTGCAGATCTCTTTGGTCATCTCTGGACTCACCAGTGGCTTCCCTATTTGCTGAGAGAGTGTCATCCTTGTATCAAGAGACTGCTGCCACCACCACTGCCACCACTGGATCTCTGTAAAATACCACGTCTAGCTGTGAGCAGATGACTAGCAGCAGGCTGAGAAATAAAAGGTGGGTAGATGTGATGATGTGGGTACATCACTCCCTTGTGTGCATGCAGTTGGCTGCAGGCATGGATGCACATTAACAGTGTTGGCCTGATGAGCCACTTATACTTGTCATGCACCTTGGCCTTGGACTCTTCCTTATAGAATATATTCAGATTGCTGATGCCACAGGAAGTTCTGTTTTTGTACTGTTAGGAGAATAAGTGTTTTGGGGAACCACCTTATAGTAACTCATCAGAGTGAGGAGTAACAGTGCACTTGTTTGACCTCAAATTCCCTCACAAAACTATAGAGAATATCAAACATACCAAAATATCCCTTCTTAAGCAGCAGATATGACTAAGGCTTGTAACATTGCTTAATGCATTCCCACTAGGAGTTCAGAGACCAAGGTGGTGGGCTTGGTGTGGGAATCTAAGTGGAACAGGATGAGACAGGGAGAGAGGAAAGATCTTTAAAAAAAGGAGGTGGGGGGCGGGGAATTAAACTTGTTATCATTTGTTTCACATATTTTAGGCTCAATTAACACATCTTGAGGATTCGTATGACAGTGCCAACAAGAATTAATGCAAAAGTTATGCATTCTACCTTTTATCTCAATTGTGTTGCATGAGTCTCGCAAAGTTGAAAAGCTGCTAATTTAGTAGTCAGCAGTGTCAAATAAAATTTCTAAACTGTATGTCTATAAAAGAACATCTTTGCAATAAGGCATAGCAAATATGCTTGCAAAACAGTTCAGTCAGCAAACCTGTTTTAGGTTTTGAAATATCTGGCAATGACATTTATTAGAATGAAACTATAATATATCAGTGATGTAAGGAGCTGTCTCTTCATCACTGGCGCTTTATTATAGGCACTAATTTTGTGCAAAATCCTTTAGATTCTTTGCAAAACACCTGCTGAACTTAAAGAAATATGGTTACTGCTTGTGCTGAGACAGATGTAGCTTAATCACATAATACTGAATTTGACTTTTCAGTGCCTTACAATAAATGAACTGAGCCTGGTAGTGCAGTAGGTTTAAATCTTGCTCCAATTTGTGTATAGAGCTCAATGAATGGAGACTCTGCAATGAGGCCCACTTTCCCGGGCCCCTGAAAGTAAGCAGAGTAAATCCGTGAAACCCATTCCCTCTCTGTCTGTCTCTTTCTCTCTCAATTTTTTTTTTTAAATGAAGTCAAATCAAATTAAAATAGATAACATACTGAAGGTGTGAAATTACTCATTGTGGTTTTTTAATATCCTGTGTTTTTCAGTCTGCCAAGCTAAGTAGCTGTTCAGCTGCCTCTTTCTAGCTAGTCTACTATCTATCTATCTGCCCTTTCTGTGAGGAGGAGGTGGAGATGTTCTTGCATACCTTCCTGGACGTCAACCACTCTTGGATATCCTCATTGCCCACTTTGGAGCACTGAGCTTGGTCTTCTGGGAAAAAAATGTATATTTTTTCCCTGGCTTGTACCAAGTAGCCAAGGGGAGTCTGATCTGCCTAGCCAAATTCCTGATAGACTAGTCAAGATGGTGACCCTGAAAAACCAGAAAAACAAGATCCCAAAGGCCAGCTCTGGCAACTGCTTCCACCTCTTTCAGTCCATGGTCCAGACACATGAACTCCTTTTAAGTTCAGACACTGTGGCCCCATTTGTGACATTGGGCTACCTGGGGGACACCCTACCCTGTGAAAGATGGTGCGCTAGTCCTAGATATATTACCAAAGAAAGGGTGTTGGGGATGTGGGGAGGCGGTTTCCATCTCTAGCTGAAATGGTATTTTGTTACTAATGAATGCTTCCATGCTCAGCCCCTCGGGGAGCTCTGTCTTGGGACTTCCACCTTTTGTTTTTCACACTTCTATAACAGTTATAAGAAGTCAAAAGTCTGTCTGTCTCTGTCTATCTAATCTGTCTGCTTTTTTTCTTTATTCCTCCAGCGTGCTGGAAAATGTCATGTTTATAGAGAGCAGGTATGATGACCAGTATGAGATGGAAATAGAATGACACAGCCCATTTTTTCACCCCATCTTCAACAACGCATGATTAGTTTCATATGTTGATTGATTTTTGGTGGAAGGGAGCGCTCAGGCGATTTCAATGAATTTCAGTCACCCAGGGTTGACTAGATTAAGATCCAAAATGGTTTATACTTTTCTCTGATTGTTCCCCTCTCATATTTAGAAGTGCTGGTGTGCATATATGTGTTCACCGAGCTTACTTGAGTGTGAATCAAGCTTCTGTGTGCACGTGTGCTCATGTATCTCTAATGCATGCATAACACACCAAACTATGCATTGATCTCTACATGCTTTATATCTAAACACAAAATACACCATCTATACATAAATACACTCACACTTATTTACAGAATATATTTAATATTATTGTGTGTCTATTACTGTCTTTCTCCATTGGATCTTATTTACCTTGTAATCTTAAATAATGGTACTTTAATTTTACTTCTTCAGATAAGCTGTGTGCTTGAGAAAAGCCATAAAACAATGAAACCTCATGAATATTTATATCAATGGCTACATAGCATTATAGTCATAATCTCTGGAACTGGTTCTCACCGGTTCAGAATTAATTATCAAGTTCAGTTTTAATTGCATTCTTCTAAATTACAACCAAAAAAAAAAAAGACCATAATGAATTAGCTCACAAGTCATCTGCTGGGCTTGGAAAGTCTGGGAGTTTCATGAAATCCTATGCTTAACATTTAATAATGAGCTGAAAACACAGGTGATCCAAGAGTGTCTCCTTAATGCTTGTCATTTGACATATTTTGAATGGTTAAGGCTTTCCCTCTCCTCTCTTTAAAAAAAAAATAAAAATTTATTTTGTGAAAAATCAGTTGAGTGTTTCAGCTTTCTTTATAAGCCTTACTTGGTTTGTTAGTTTGTTTTATTAATTTTACATGTATCTGTTTTGTTGATGTGTGATCACTTTGTGCTAATGACCGAGGAAACTTGGGTGAAACTCTCTCCCTTACAGCAACCCATCTTAAGTCCTATTCAGAAGTTATGTTTCACTTTAAGCCAATAATCTCTAAGCTAAATTGTTTGGGGAATTTGACTTCCCGTGGCTGTCTGAACCAAAGAAAATGCAGAGCCAAATACTTGGTAGAATTTAATGAATGAAGATCCATTGGTTTCAGAGAGCTAAACCTATTTACAACAGCAAAAAAACTCTGTCCTCACATTTCGCACAACACCCAGCATTTAAAAAAGAAATAGGAGTGAGTAAAGGTTTGCTGATAATGAGTAACTGTACTGTTCTCCTAACAACTTAAATATATTGCTGGTTTTAGGTTTGGGTGGATGGAACTGGAGACCAAAGCCTTAGATACAGCTTGGACAATGATATACTGTTTCTGACTTCACAAAGTAGTTAAGCATAGACCTAACCTTTGACACTTGTGATTAAAATTTTGCTCATGCTTAAGTATACTGATACTTTGGGGTAACACAGGATGTATCAATTTCTATGCCCATTTAATACTTCCCACCCCCTTTCATGAGATCAATACAGACTAGTTCTAATAGCCTGATTACCTGTGTTGCTGCTGCTGTTGCTGCTACTGTCAATTTTTAAATGGCCATATGCCCTTCAGGGGCTGGGATTGAAATATTCACTTGCACTTGCTTGTGCTACTTCAGGTTTCAAGATCATTTTATACTTAAGATTTTGCTTACCCACAATTTGGGCCACGTTTGTTTTTTCCCATGGAGTGATTACTTGAAACAAGTCAATTTCAGAACTGTTTTTGAAGTTGATTTTCATTTTAAAAGCTAAAAACCAGAGACTTTTTTTTAAGTGTGTGTGTGTGTGTGTGTGGTGGCTTTATATATTTAAAAAAAAAAAAAAAAAAAAAGGAA
>NW_017729024.1:169867638-169871196 GCF_001723915.1 Gavialis gangeticus | reverse complement strand
AAAAAAAAAAAAAAAAAAAAAGGAATCAAGTTTTGTTTAGCAAACACTGGGTACATCTACACATGCAATTACCCTGACACAGCAAACTCTGGCACAGTTTGTGCTGGACTTAGCTGCTCCTGAGCACAGCATTTACACATGTAACCAGGATGGCAGCAATTCAAGCCAGGGTGGCGCAGCCCCAGGCTGGCAGGGAGTTTGGAGGGTCAGCCCTGGGCTTCAGGTGGCAGTGTCGGGGGGCAGAAGGCCTGGTTGGGACATAAGGGTGCCATAGTGTGGGGCTAGCCACCAGGTAGCCCCACACTTGAGCATCTTCATGCCCCAGCCAGTCCCGGTTATAGTATGCACATGCGTTTCAGTGCACATAACTAGTTCACTGTAAGACAGTGCTGTCCCGGACAGTACTATCCTACAGCAATTAATTTACTATGCCCTAATACTGGTGCATGTTCAGACTGTGATGCTTTACTGAAGATCTAATTAGTCAACTGTGGTAAAGCGCACATTAAGATGCACTCACTGAATAGTTTTCTTATTTTTAAATGCTCAATTTTAAATGCATTTTTATGACAGCAAACTATTTGGTGAAAATTTCAAAGAGCAGCAATTTCTGCAAATATTTGTCAAGTTTCTCTGCTCATAATATAAATTAGGAAGTATCATAGGACATGGGTCTGGGAGGGCCATCTTGCTATTTTAGGACTATGCCCTCCTGTTTCCTGCATCCACTTTACATACATTTTCATAAACTTATCTGGCTCATTTTTAAAACTGGGTTTGTTCTTTGCCTCTGTTGGTCCAGTTGGGATGCTCTTCCACAACCTCTAGCATCATAGTCACTTAACAAAGGGAGAAATGGAGATGCTGGTAAGTGATGTGCTCACAGTCCTTAAGGCATTCTCAGGCCGCATGAGGAAAAGAAAACTATCTGAAACAGTCCTATGCTATAGTCACACATCTCCCTGCTGTCCAGAGGAAGAACATAGAGGCCTCCTCCATTAGTTTATCAGCTCCAATGTGCACATACATAAGCGCTAGGAGAAATCAAATGGATTTCTGGTTCTCTCTGGTTCAGACATCCAGCAATCCTGCAGTTCATCTCCCAGCTGTATAATCACAGAAAGTATACTACGCTCATCATTCTTGCAGATGAAGGTCCTCAAAGCACTTCAGATTATTACCTTGTTCAGGCAGAGCGTGACATGCAAGATAGAAGAGTCATACACTCTTGTGGGCACGTCTGCATCTTCATTAATGCGCCCTGGTTACTGGGATCTACTTTGTAGCTATGTTGGCCTGAGACAAAGAAAAATACAAAACTCTAAAACTCTTGATTCAGAGGTTGTACCTTGTATTAGACCCCCTAAAAAATAGCAAAAAAATATTCTTGGGTGCATGTACCCTTCTACAGGCTGAGAAGAAATCAAAGAGTGTAAGAAGGGCACATGTGCATGAAAGTTTGCAAAGAAAGATTTTTTCCCTGTTTTTCAGTTTGTCTAATAAAAGGTATCACGCCTGAACCAAGAGTTTTAGAGTTCTATATTTCCCCTAGTTACTGTGCATTTACTTTAGTACTTCTTTAATGAAGTACTAACTGAATGTGCAGTAACTAGAGTTACTGCGTAGTAGCACTGATGCACGGTTATTTTGTCACACTTACTGTGCAATAGCCTAATAACACTGCACAGTAGGCTATTGGCATGGTTTTTAACCACCACGCTACCGTGCATTGTAATGCGCAGTAAGCATCTTGTGTAGACGTGCCCAGCATGTGCTTGCTGATCTGTATCCAAAAGTGTTGAAATTATCTTAGCTGGGGTCCATTGCTTGAAGACAGAGGGGGATGGAGAAGAATAGCAAAAAGGCAAACAATGAGAAAATCTAGCTCTTTCCTCTCAGGATTGTTCTTTTCTTCAAAAGACAAAAAACTCTGCTCTGTACAGTCCAACTCTTAAAGTTCCCTTTGGACCAAAGCAGTTAGCATTGAGAAGCTTTTACTCACATCAGTATCCCGAGGAAACTAGGGGTAGAAAGATTAGTGCAAACAAATCCTCATTCAGGATTAAATTAACTTTTGTGGTGAGGGGCACAAGAAATCCAATCCAGTCTCCAGCCATGTTGTGAGGACTTAAACATGAGTGAAGTGGTACGCAGAAGATGGGCTAGCTTCCTGCTAGGGAACGTGCCCCAGAAATGTAGCTGACCACATGCCTTTTCTTTCCTGTGAGACAATAAGTATTATATTTATTATATATATTAGTATCTAACAAAGTAGGCTGTTGCCTAAAAAAGCTCATGACTCTCTGAACCAGTTAGTCTCTAAGGGCATTTATACACATGCTCTGGGAGGGGCGCTTTAATTAGAGCAGTTCCAAGAGACACTCTAATTAAAATGCCCAGAGTGGCTTATGTATCAGCATCTCTGTGCTTCAAAATGGTGGTGGGGGCGCTTTATCTAACACTTGTTCAATGAGATTTAGATAATGCACCCCACTGCCATTTTGAAGTGCAGGGATACTGGTACATGAGATGCTGCAGGCTGGTGGAGTATGGTGATTACCATGCTCCAGCAACTCGATGAATCAAGTCTGCTCCAACGTGCTGTAATTATAGAGCAGCCTCCTTGCTCGTGTATAGGCATCCTAAGGTGCTACCCAGCCCCACATTCTGTGTGGAAAAAATATATCAAGTGAATAATTTTGCCATGTCAATGCTGAAAGAAGTAAAAGAAAGACCAGTGACGCAGACTATATGTACAGCATTTAAAAAAACAGTTCCAAAATTTCTTTCCAAACTCATTTAGTCGGAAACTCTTTCCTCACCAATGAAATGCAACTACCACTGGGGTAGCATGTGACAACTGTATAATAGGACGTGTCTCCGTGCAGCCATTTGGGCTAAAGAAGAAGCTGATTTTTTGTCCAATTGAAACAGAACTAGAATTTCTATAGGCTGAATGCAATTAGCTAACTTGGATTTGGCAACGACATTTGGATTAACTGCCAACCCGCGCTCGTGTGAAATGTGCAGTGGGATTTTTAATGACTACAAGTGGTCAGGATTGGAAAACAATGCTTTTAACATTTCATCTGAAAGGCATCACTTCTAACAGTGCGCTGACCCCTGGTACCATTTTGGAGCATTGGCTCATTACCCGCTCAGAAGGAAAAAGCACTAAAAGACTGAGATGTCAAAGGCACTAATGGGGTTTTGGCACCAAGGGGCAGGGATTCAAAGGCATCCAGTTCTACTGAAACTCTCTGAGGAATTTGCTGATTTCCCATTTGTGCCTAAACAAATCCCTCCCCCTCCCCCCCCCAGGCCTCCCCCCTAAATTCTGTTAAAGGCCTAGGACTGGTGTGTTTAACTGGTTTTCAAATACCTCTCTTTTAGCCATAAGCAGAGCTTTCTGCATCCCATTCAGATCCTCAATAGCCCTTCTCACTACTTGATAAAGTTTTCTGATGATTTTAGGTGCATTCTGCAGTGAGAACCTTTTTTTTTTTTTTTTTTTTTTTCAGCTTTTGTACAGGGCCAGGCGTTAACAGCCTCCTGCTC
>NW_017729024.1:169856538-169862638 GCF_001723915.1 Gavialis gangeticus | reverse complement strand
GCATTCTGCAGTGAGAACCTTTTTTTTTTTTTTTTTTTTATCAGCATTTGTACAGTGCCAGGCGTTAACAGCCTGCTGCTCCCAGGGGGACTCCTCTAGACCTGACCACAATAAAAAAAAAGAATAATAATAAAAATGGAAGAGCAAGAGGAGAAAGAAATGAAGGAAGAATGAAAGAAAGTCCAAGGTAAAACTATATATAAAGTTTGATGCAGGCAAGTTGAATCCAAGGAAGAATCAATAAAGGCAATCAAGTACAATCAACACTTATGTGGATTTAAGTCACGTGATGCTGAAGCTTAAAATAGAGCCGCATTACAGCAGATGGCAGCTTGCAGAGCAATGGCATAGGTGCAAGAAGTGCTTTACTTGAAGGAGATTTCACAGAGGTGTTATTGGCAGGGAGAACTTTTTTTTTCTTCCCAGGAGCGAGAGATGTAGGATTCTGAGTAAATCACAGCCCAAGACAGAAGATGTAGGGGGCTGTATAAGTGAGGCCTCGTGGAGACATTTAAGTGCATCTATATGCAGTATAGCTGAGAAGAGAGAGAAAAAAAAGTTTGATGGCCTTCTGTCAAGGAGTTCTTTTTATTATCTCTCTCTCCCTCTTTTCCCCCCTTCCCTTTCACAGTCAATTTGCTGGAAGTTGGATCTTGAAAAGAACATGCTGACATCTAGCAGAGGGGCTAACCTTTAGGAAGCTTTTCAATATTTATATATTGGAACCCTAGATACAATTTTCTCCTTCTGAATAAAGCCTTGCATCTTTCCTAAGGGACCTTTTACAATATTTTTATAACTTAAATCTGCATTTATCTTCCCACTTTTGTTTCTATTCACCAGTCATTCTCTCTCTCTCACACACACTCTCATTTGTTATAGGCATTTTAAGTTGGTTCCTCTAAGCTCTGATATTCAGTTGTCTCAGTAGAGTTTTGACTGCCCGGATGGTTTGTTCTAATCCATAGCTCACTTGAATTTGAAAGGCAAATAATAAGCAGCTGTGTTGTTCTGGGGGTTGGAAGAAATCTCACTGAGCCTCATAGGCATAGCAGTTACCTCCCATTCAAGTGAATCAGGGAACAGTCAAATATCCCTTTCTTCATCAGAGGCATGTCTACACGTGCATTATTGCACCCTAATTATGACACATTAAGTGTAGTACTAGTAATGGCAGGTATTAATTTAATATGCCATAAAGGGTGCTACTGCACATTAGCACAGATGAATGGTTTTTATGTGACACTAATGCGCAGTAGATTAATTCTATAGCACATTATAGATTCATAGATTCATAGATTAAGGGTCGGAAGGGACCTAGTAGATCTTCTAGCCCGACCCCCCGCCAGGGCGGGAGAACAACAAAAACCCCAAAAAGAGAAATGGGACTCAAACGAGTCCAGCTAGGTGGGCATCCAGCCTCTTCTTAAAGACCCCCAGGGTAGGGGCCAGCACCACTTCCCTTGGAAGTTGGTTCCAGCTCCTAGCTGCCCTAACGGTGAAGTAGTTTTTGCGGATGTTCAATCTATACCTCCTCTCCAACAGCTTGTGCCCATTAGCGCATCAGCACGATTTTTGCCAGTTTTGCTACTTACTCTACTGCGCATTAGCATCTCATGTAGACGTGGCCAGAGAGAGCTGAAACCATAGAAGCCACCACAGAAAACACAGGCTCCAGGTAAGGTCAACCAGGCATCTGAAACATATGGACAGAATAATTTTAAGTACAAGGCAAAGTAGATTTGCACCTTATAGACTAACCATAAGTAAATATACATTTAGAACTAGCTTTCATGAGCTGAAGCTGACCACATCAGATTCTGAAAGAATGACTTTCTCCAAGTAAACGCAAGGGTGGAGGGAATTGATTTGGTAGTAGGTGTAGGGGAACAGATAGAGAGGAACCAAAATATCCCTTGAGGGATCATCATCCTGTGGAGAAGGTGGAGGATGGGGGGAAAGAGAGAGGGGGAGATTTTAGGTCACCAGTTGGCTAAAGGAAGCATGGAATTGCAATCAAAAAATCCTTTTGAGCAGTTTAATTCCTGCTGTGCTCACAGAAACAGAAATTAGTGCACTCTTTGTCAATAAAAAGGAGTGTCCAAAAGAGACCTGACTCCACCTGTTATCTCCTCTTAATGAAGACACCCCACACACACATCTGCCTGAAGAAAGGTGTTTGTACCTGAAAGCTTGCTGGTCTTGAAAAGGAAGAACTTTTTATGCCAGTATAACTACATGGTGTGAGTTTGTGTGTAGACAAACCATAGGTAGATGCTGTGGACAGGTATTTAACTCAAGATATGGCCAGCAGGATTGGGATCTCTTTTTCTGGGAAGAGTAGATTCCAAAGCTGGGCTGATTGGAGGAAGCAAATTGGTTTCTAATTCCAGGGTGACTGCTTGTCGACTTCCATCCTGGACCAAATTCTTCTAGCATCCTGTTGTTTCACTCTAAAGTATTAAAAGTCATCAACTTCAAAAAAGTTTCCCTAAATTTATTTGTGGAGGTAATTTTCCCATCATAGAAACATAGGATGTAGAACTGGAAAGGGCCTCCTGGGTCAGGAGGTATCAGAGACAGCCAGGTTACAAGCTTACCCAGTTCAGTCTAAGAAATTCCTCTCCCCTCCTCAATTCAGTACTGTGATTGCAAACCTGCTCTAGAATTTCACTCTGAAGTTTAGCAACCTAATTTCCTTTACAAATGTATTCCTGGCCTGTTCATATGTATCTGTTTGTTCTTGCATCAACATTATCTCTAGTCTTTCTTTGTTTTTTTAGTACCTGTTGACTTCCTTCTCTCCACCCCATTCATTGCATATGCATTGAGAATTGGGTCCTTTGCTTTGCTAACAGGAGTCTTTTTGAGGGCTACTCAGTTTATCCTTATAACAATTCCTTGGATCTCGATCACATATGCTAAGTGGCTGATGTTGTTTCTGTGCAGGTTTAACCTGTGGCACAACACACTGCATTGTTATATATTATTTCTGTTTCACTAGGGCTTAGATGTTGCTATATATTCACTTTATGAATTTACTCTGTAAATATATGGTATGGGCAACCATGTATTTACCACAAACAGTTGACAACTGAGGACTCTGATGCTACCAGTGGACCACCGTGCAGCAGTTTTTACTGGGGTCTCTTGTCGCTGCTTAGTACACCTTCACTTGGAGAGTAGTACAGATGGATGACCTTTTTCATTCAACTCCTTTTTTAAACAAAACATGGATTTCTATGGGGAGCTTCCCCTTATTTCTTGAAGAAATTGTAAAAAAAAAAAAAAAATCAAAACTGAAAAACCAAATAAAAGTTTGCTTTCATATACCCCTCCTATTTTTCTGTTCCATATCCCTGAAGAAGAAGAGACACTGGGGGTGAAAATGGGGGAAAGAGTGGTGGTGATGCTTTATTTCTTGCTTTATTTTTTGCTCAAGAAATTTCAAAACTCTTTAAAAATTGGAGAAAAATATAGATATCAATAGGGTCAAACAAAAGCACAAATAATTATATTTTTCCCCTTATTTGTTTTCAAATATTCAAAAAGAATACTCCTAGAAGTATACTCTATACCAGCAGAGAATACTCTCTCTACTCTGCTGATATTATAATATATAACAACACAGTGTGTTGTACCACAGGTTTAAACCTCAGTGTCAGTGGAGGACTCTCACTGGGTTAGGCCTAAGAGAGCAAATACTGGAAAGCAAATTGAACCAGAATGGCACAGAGAGGAGGTTTAAGGGCAGGGCCTTCAGACAGCTGCCTGAGGCTGCTCTGTTTCAGTTTTACAGAAGCATGTCTTAATAGGGTCCTTGGTGTAACATGGGTGAAGTGGTCCTGTATCCACTCACATTTTTGTGCAAACATCTGCTGGACTGTGTCACCCACCTTTTCTCACAGAGTGCCAGGTAATGCCAAAATTGCCTGTCTACTTTCTGTAGCTAGGGACAGAAATTACACATAAACCGATATAAGTGATCAGACACCAGCTCAAATCTGCAGCTCAACAGAAGTTCAGCGCACAGAAACTGCTTTCAAAACGGCCCAAACCAGTTAAAGGTAAACCTGGATGGAGGTGGTATCAGGCTTCACAGATTTAGGTTAAAGCAGTTTATTGAACTTCTGCCCCAGATCCCCTCCAGATTCAAGTTAACTCACAGTCCCCCAGCATCCCAGGATGCTTTGCACCTTCCCTGCAAACTCCCCTTTGCAGGGTGGGCAGGCTAGCTTTGGCTGAACCTGTCTGCTCCAGCCAAGCATGGAGGTGTGCTCTAGCGTCCCCCACAGCTTTTGGCCTGGGCCACTGCAGGCATGTGCCTGCATTTCCAGAATCAGAAGTGAATGTCTGTTCACTTTCTTACTGATTCAATCTGTGCAGCTTAAATTAACCTGCAAAGACTGAATCAAATCAGCCTCAGGCTTTTTGAATGTCAGTACTTAGCCTGTGGGATTCTCTTCCTCCTTTCTGAAGAAGGTGTTCCCTTTAGCAGACCACTGCAAAAAGCAGGGCCTATGGTTCTCGTTTACTGGTTTTAACACGTGTAGGTGATCAGGACATGGATATCTTGCCTCCATTCCAGGCCATGCCTGGACTGCCACAGAGAGGCATGCTCCACTCCCATGGTTCCTCTTGGGAACAAGGCAGCAGAGTTGCCTCCAAGTAGTCCAGAACTTATGCAAAGAAGCAAATGTGGGAGAAAGAACTTGAAAGCATGTGCTGCTCTGAACCAGCTACCCTAAATCATTCCTGGGATTTAGCACAGCAGCTGGGTGCAGCATAGCCTCCTTTCCAGCCTTTATCAAGAGGACGTTAAACTGACAGAGCCAAGTATTCAAAATATGCATCTGGTGTAAAGTGGCATGGCTGCAGTGATTCTAGTTGGGCTATTTTGATTTATACCATCTGAGGATCCAGTCCATTTTCTTGCTCTTTGAACATCAATCCTTGCATGCCTTTTTCCCAAACTTGAACTTTTTTCATCATGCCTCTGAGAAGAAAACATAAATGAGTTAAGGGGCTGTCAGAGTCCAGGGTAGAATTTGCTTTTCTTACTATGCGGCAAGGGTCCTTCCTGTTAATTTTCATGGCAGTTCCCTTACAAGTTTCTCCAAAACTTGTTACCATGTCCTCCTGAGGATGTCAGCTCCTATTGCTGACTGAAACATTAAGGGGAAAGTTATTAGCTATTCTCTTTACATACTGTCTTTCTTTATATCTGAATTATTAGAACGATGAATGCTGGTCATCAAAAGAAATAATGAGTTTTAGAAAGTGAAAATGAAACCAGCAAAGACAAAAGAAATCTGATCCTGGCAGAGAGGTCCGCAGAGATGGGGAACAAAGAGGGAGAGGATAAAAAAGGAAAATTGAGAACCAAAAAGGAAAAGAAAAGAAGGGGGGGGGGAAGGGGCAGGGCTGGGAAAGAGTGAGTTAGTTGCTCAACAGAATTGAAAGTGGTTGCAATGCAGGCAGAAGGAAGAAAACTCCTCGTCCTCATATCTTGAAGGGATTTTATTTCCTTTGACACAGCTATGCACTGAAACCATATTAATACCTAGCATTAAATCTTAGTATCTGACTGCCTCTTTGTGCTTGTAACTTTGATGGATCCAGGTTGGACATTGGATCATGCACTCCGGGTCAACAGATCACAGAAGCTGAATGCCCAACACCAGTGTGAAAGCTAGTCTCCCCTCTCCAAAATTTGCAGACAGAAGCTGTCAAAATTGTCTAACCAAGAGCCAGTGCTGTACATCAGGTGTGCATTCTCTGTGGCAGAACTGTTCTTGGTTGAGGAAGGCGCACAAGAGCAAAGAAAGTCAAAGGGAAAGGGGGAAAAATGCTGCCAAGTTTTCATGTTGTCCCTGTCTTTCTTGGTATATAATTGATGAAGACTTGTTATAGCTTTTCTGAAAAAAAAAGAGAAAGTCTTTCTGAACCCTCCTAATATAACATCTCCCCCCCCCTCCCCCTCTTCTCCATGCTCCATTGATATTCCATGGGAGCCCTCCACATACCGTTCCAGAGCAGCCATTCAATGTAGCTCGACTAATCTGTAAATACCCATCTATTCAGTAATCCATCTGCTTTA
>NW_017729024.1:169837447-169851538 GCF_001723915.1 Gavialis gangeticus | reverse complement strand
CAAAACCAGTTAATAATTAACGGGGAGGTTTTAGCTATGCTTACTATCCTAGCTTCAACATATTAAGCAACTGATTTCCTCAAGCTTGAACCCATGTGGCCTTCTTTAAATATATTAGGAACCCCAGCTTGCTTAGCTGATTCCCACTTACCTGTTCTTATGAGAAGGATAAGCCTATGGAGAAAGCAACTCTCCTCACATTTGTATGATCTGGGTTCAAATCCCTGCATTATATGTTTTGAAGCCGATTTGGGCGCTCCCATTTGCCTTTTCTCTGTCTTCAGTCCTCACTGTATTATCTTAACTTTTGTAAGGCCATGGGGAAACTGCAAGGGCAGAGCTGGGAGGCTTTTGTTATTAGGAGGGTTTTTTTTTTCTAATGTCTCACCTAGTTGTCCCTTCCTGCAATTTAAAACTTCTTGTCTTATCCCCATTGAACAGTTTACAGGTTTTTAACCATCTTCTTTAAATGTGAAGACTGTTAGGGTAGTTTCCATACCCTCCACAGCTTGTTAATGATAATCACCAATATTTCTGCAATATTTACAGCTAGGAAGCTGTCTAAAATAGAGCAGGGGTTGGCAAAGTTTTGTAAACCTGGACTGCTACTTGTGACCCAGCCCCCGCTGTAGGCTATATCCTAAGACCGCCTGCAATGCTGCAAAGGGAATAGATAGGAAAAGCCAGGTGCTGGGACCCCTGGGAGGCCTTCTTTGCTGCAGTAGAGAGAATACACTGAGCATGGCAGGCAATAAAACCCTACAGGCACTTCCTGTGCCTCTGTAGCTAAGGCATGCTGCTCATTCCCATAGCTGCTGCTGGCTGAATCCAATGTCTTCGAGGACCAGATGTGACCTGTGGGTTGCTGATCCCTGGTCTAGGAAGAAATTCATCAGACCCAACTGATTCAAAGACATCTAACTTATTGAAGTCACCTTTAGCTTGTTTCTTCCTAGACCCTAAACAGGTCCGTCTCCCACTATATTATGGAATTAACAGCAAGTTTTTGTGTCTTTGATATGCAAGTCAACAGCTCTTTCCTCTTTTTCCCTTCCTATCTCCCTGAGCAGCCTGTCCCCTTTCATAATAGTATTTCCAACCTGTGCATTATCCCAGCAGGTCTCTGTTACGTTAATTAAGCCATAATGGACGTGTATACATGACAAGCATTAATGCACAGTAGCCTAAGTTAATGCACATTACAGGCATGTGTCTACATGTGCACACCCTTTATGGTCATTAACTTAGCCTAAATGCACCTAAATTTGATACATACAAGTGCAGGTATCAAATTTAGGTGTGATAGTTAAAGTGCATTAATGCATGTGTAGATGTGTCCTGGCACTAACTTTAGTGCTGGGTCTGCCCTTCCATTAGGGGGACATGTTAGGGCTGGAGGGTCTTGGCACTAACTTTAGTGCCAAGTCCCTACACATGTAGACATCTACCAAAAATCGCTTAATGCTCATTAGCTTAATGTGCATTAGTTGTTCTTATTTGCATGTGTAGATGCACCCAGTGTTAAAGATCTACTCAGACTTACAGTGCTTCCCTTTTATTCTCCAGAATGCCTTAAGTGGTAGACACACATCTAAGATATTCAGCAGACTTATTGAGTTGTTCCCCCTTCTTGTTCCTCCTGTGACACTATGATTATCTACCTTTCTCCCACATTTTAGAGCTTTGTCCTGGTCAATGTGGTTTATGCTCATACATCAATTTATGGCACCTGCTCTTGTTTAACTTGGGTTAACCTTCCTCTCCTCCATTAAATTAGCAAGTCTGGCTGCGTCTACACAAGCAGCAGACTGTGCAGTTGTTACTGGGCTCTCATTTAATACTTATTTAATCAAGTACTTAACTTGCTTTCTGTGCATCATGGTTCATGCCTGGCAAAACTATGGCACAGTAGCAACAAGCTACTGTGTGGTAGCTCATCGCTACTGTGCCCTTTGTGACTAAAGATGCCCTCCCCTTTCTTAATTAGATAGGCACCCTCTCTGTTTCACTGACCTCCTTCTTGGAATTGAATGCCAGAGTTGAAGAAGCCAAAACCCTATTGGCAATAACATCTGTACAGCCATGTGCTCCTCTTTGTGATGTGTGTAGCCCCTTTTGGGCATTTACTTGTAAATGGAAAGATTACAAAGAAAACTACCTGAACCCCCAACTTCAACTCCCACTCACCATTTTCATTCTTGAAGTTGGACAGTCCAGAGTGCAAGATTCATGGGGCAAGAAGGAGATTGATCTTAACTGTAGCAGAGTGATGACAATGCTTCTCTGGGATGGAGAAAGGCTTGGTGACTGTCTCATGTAAACACACTTGGAGCAAGGACCCTAACCCAGGACTTCTGCATCTCAATTTTTCTTGCTGCTCTCCACTGTCATAACACATAGACACCTTCTATATTAGGTTAGCATTATAAGTCCCAAGTGGTTAAATACAGAGTCTCTCATTCTTCTCAAATGTATGATTATAGCTCTGCGTGGGAAGCTTTGTAGATAATTTATTATCTCTCCAGCCCTTCCACTCCACCCTTTCTCTTCCCATGTGCTTGTGGGCACTTAACTGGCTCAGTCCAACATTGATAATCCTGGGTTCAACACAGCTGTAAAATGCAAGTCAACTGTTAGGCAGAGAACATCACTTTTAAGGACTCAAGAGTCAGGTTTACCTGAGGGGAAGATACTAGAAAACTGCCTTTTAATATATGTATGCATATTCAGTTCATTACAATGATGCTCAAACCTCTGGACTCATTTGGGGGCCTGTTCAGAGTTTAACAGATTGAGAAGCAGAGAGACTCCCATAATCACATTTCACCATTTCATCTTCATGGCTTTCCAAGTTAAATAAAAGGGAACCATTAGTAAGTTTTAGGGTTTTTCTTTTCCAAAACTGAAGGATAATATGCCATGATCTACATTATAGGCAACCATCGATCCTCTGGATGCTGGTGTATGCATAAGAGGTCTCGTCAGATGCCTGATGTATCTTTTTGTGGTTGACAAGCTCAATTCAAGACTAACACAGCTTGTTACCAGTTTCATAGATCCATATGTTGTCTGAGTTGGAGTCCAAGTTTCCAGCACACTGATTTCTTTTTTCTTGCTTTGCTTCCACCCTCTGGATCAAAGCTACTTCAGATTGAGCTGCACCCAGTGCCAGATGTTCCCTCCAGATCAGACGGGACTCTAAATGGTCTTCCCACATTTCTATATTGATGAATAAATTCATATCTTACTACCATAGAGAGTGACCCCACTTTCTAGAGCCATCTTAAATCTCACTATACAAAATATTCTTGGGGATATATTCTCCTCCCACTCTCCTGACATGACCAAGCCATTACAACCTCCTCTTCTTGATAGCGGGTCCAGTACCTCTGTGTTCCCACTCTATTTTCAGAATCTTACGCAGACAGCTCATGTGGAAGCTGTTCAATTTCTTGATATGCCTAGCATATGTAGTCCACGTTTCTGAACTATGAAGCAGAGATGACAGCACATACAACTCTTAGATTCACATATTCACCTTAGCTGATAGTTTGCTGTTATTCCATGTATATTTCTGTAATAGCCCAAAATTCTTAGCTGATTTTCCCATTTTGTTAGTTCAGTCTGAATGCCAAAATTCCTGTTGCTCTTAGGACCCAAATTGCAAAAACTGTAAATGACACTAAGGTATTTATCCTCCAGAGTGATGTCAAGTATTGTTTTTTCCACCCCTTGGTACATGATCACAGTCTTCTGGAAACTAATTGCCATCTCAAAGTTCTTGCATGACTCCGAAAAACTGCCTGAGAGATTTTGCAGGGAAGATTCACTGTGGGCAACCAAGGCGGCATCACTGGCAAACAGGAAATCTCCCAGAACTAGTTCTTTCACCTTGGTTTTCATTCCAAACCTTGAGATTTTGAAGCCTCCATCTAGTCTGGTGTGAACCATTATTGCTGTTCTTGAGTGCATAAAGAAGCAGGAATGAAAAGCAGATGTTAAAAAGCACAGGGGCTAAGACACACACCCTTGTCACCCTGTTGTTGATGTGAAAAGCATTTGATTCTTTCTTTTCATATGCTACAGTTGCCTTCATGCCATGATGTAATGAGCAAATAATGTTCAGTAATTTGGGGGGACAACCCAGTTTCTTCAAAACAGTAAAAAGGCCATGTTTATTGACTGTACTGAAGGTCTTCACCACATCAATGAAGGCTATGCACAGTGGTATTCATTTTTCTCTACACTTCTCTTGCAGTTCTTTGACCAAACATATATTATCAATGGTGGAGCACCCTGAGTGAAAACTACATTGACTTTCACGATATAGTCTTTCACCTAGAGATTGTAACCTAGGGAACATGATGCAAGTGACATTTTTTCCATTGATGTTCAGTGGGGAGATACCTCTATAGTTGTCACAGTTTCTTTTTCCTTTGTTTTTGTGTAATTGTACAAACCAAGTATCTTTGAAATCTTCCAGTATTGCTTCCTCTTTCCGTGAGAGCAGTAAAACTTCATGAAGCTTTTGAAGTAATTTGTCATTGGCACATTTGTATATTTCAGCCAGCAAACTGTTGTTGCTGGATGCCTTGCTCCCAGGAATTGATTTAATGGCTTTCTGCAAATCTTATAGATTAAGTACAGACAGTTGAAAAGCCTGAGGCTGAATCGATTCCATCTTTGCAGGTTAGTCCAAGCTGCATAGATTGAACTGAAAAGCAAGTGAGCAGACATTCACTTTTGATTCCAGAAATGTCACCGCAAGCCTGCAGTGGCCCAGGCCAGAAGCTTGGGGGTGCTAGAGCATCCTTCCCTGCTCAGCTGGAGCAGACAGATTGAGCCAAGTCTAACCTCCCTACCCTGGGAGGTAGGGGTTGCGAGGGAGGTACAAAGCATCCTGGGATGCTGGGGGACTGTGAGTTAACTTGAATCTGGAAGGGATCTAGGACAGAAGTTCAATAAACCAATTTAACCTAAATCAGTGAAGTCTGATACTGCACCCATCCAGATTTATCTTTACCCTGTTTTGGCTATTTTGAAAGCATTTTATTTCTACTGAACTTCTGTTTTGTTACAGATTTGAACTGGTTTCCATTCACTTATATCAGTTTAGGTGTAATTTTGTTCCTAGCCCTAATGATGGTTCATTGTGCAAATCCACCATAACTTCATGGTAACCTTTCAAGCTCTTCATGTTTGACTCCAGTCTCAGTGGAGTATCAAATTCCACACTATTCAATCCAAAGCTAGAGCTGTTTTTGTATGTCAGTAATGATGTTTCCATGTATGTCTTTCAGCGTAGCTGTTTTCACATTAACTAAACCAATTGCTCATTTGATGCCATGGCTATCACATGCATGAGCTGCTTTCTGAATACCATCACAAAGTTTCAGTCAAAAATCTTGGGCAGACCTCTTTGGGCACACCTCATTTTGCATTTCTATTTGAGCATTTCTCAGCTTTTCCAAGGTTATGGTGTTGGGAGATTTCTTATAGTTGGTTAGTGCTATCCTTTGTTCTCAACTAGTGACAGAAGGGTTTCAGAGTGCTTTTCAAACCTGTCTGCATTTGTCTTGCATTTTTCGCTAAACGCTGTTATAGTAGCATTGTACACCATCTCCATAGTAATATAAAACATTATATGATTGCTCGATCTGTATCTAGAGATAGATAAATAGATAAATAGATCATAAAATGCTTTCTGATACCATGCAGATCATAGCATACATACTGCTTTATATAATGTATATATTATAATAGCTATGTTCTACCTATCTATCTACCTATCTATCTGTCTATCCAACTATCATCCTCTACAGTGTCAATTGGTTTCATCATAAACTGTCTTATGGGATGTGTGGATCCTAGGTTCAGTCCTATAACAAAGCTATGTCATATGAACTATAATAAAGACACTCCATAATACAAAGCAAGATTCTTGGGGCACCTGATACAAGACTCAGAGTAATGAAATATGAAATTGCAAAATAGCTAATGAAAATGATAACAATGCACACTTTAGAATACTGTATCCTACTCACTGAAAAGTTAAAATGGGTAGAGATAGAAGCTGGTTGGGAAATTGCATATTTTTCCTATGAAAATTAAACCAAAAATACATGTTTATTGGTGCTTTCATCAAAATGATTCTTCCAAATATACATGCACACAGCATGTACACCAAAAATATCAGTTTTTGGCAAATGAAACTCTAAGAAATATTTTGGCTTTTGGAAACCCCTAATCAATTAGTTTTATTAATATTTTCAAGTTGATTTTGAGTTCATAAAGAAAGGACTTATAAAGAAAGGTCAGTTTGGGGAGTTATTTTTATTGTTATGTTTTCATGTAAAAAGAAACTTTTATGAAGCAAATACATTTCTTTACAAGAAGGCATTTTCTGCCTTAAAAACCCATATAAATAGTAAAGCATAATATTTCTAAACAGAACACAAATTAAGCAGGCTACATTGTGTGTACTGCAGGCAAATGGATGGAGAGTTTTGAGTGAAGTGGTCAATCAGATCAAAAGGATTTGCATAATCACTGATAGGTTATGCAAACTCCTGTACTGTGATTAAAGAATAATGAGCCTTCACCAATAAACATTCAAGAATTTGCATATTGCACAAAAAAGACCTAGATATTTTTTTTTTTTTGTAAATGGAAGTCAAAACATCTCATGCTGTCATGGTGAAGTACATTATACAAAGGAAAGCTAAGTAGATGGTTATGCCTAGCTTTCTTGCATTTTGATTGATTTAAACAATTCCTTGGCATGATAACTGTTACCAGAGATCTTTCCCAGAGGATGTTTTACTGAGTTTTCAGTTCTTTGGACATATAATGTTCTTTTTTTTTCACATATAGGGTGAGGGAGCTGAGACCATCAAATGAGACCCGTGTTGACTTCATAGTTAGTTCAAGATATATAGTACAATATTAGGATGTGTCACTTACTTAATCATACTCAAGAGTATTAATATTTTGTGACATGCCATGAATGATAAGATGCCGTAACTCAGAAGATACCTTCTGTCACAACTGTCAGGCAGGACATGAAATCTTGTCCCACTGGTAAAATTTACTTATCTACCTACCCAGTTTAGAACCCATACTACATTGTGCTGCTACTGCACAGTCCTAGAGAAGTATCATAATAATAGAGCCAAAAGAAAGAGAGTCCCACCCGTAGCTCCTTTCATTCCCCTTCTGAGTTTGGCCCCGAGGTTCAGCGTTGCTCTTAAAAGACCACTAAATGTCCAGTTACCGACAAATATGCTACTGCCTTATTCTCTAACATTTTAATGAAAAAAACTGTATGTCAGATCACTAGCAGTCTAATCCCATCCCTCTTGAAGTCTACGGTAAATTTCCCCCTGACGTCCATAGATGTAAGAGTACAGAAGGTCTTCACGCTTAAAGCAAGTAGTAGTGGAAATTCAGAGAATAGGGTGAAGAACATGGCTCTCTGCAGAAGCCAGTTCTTCAATACTTCTCCCTTCCTATGTGCAAAGACCATGGCGCAAAGCAAATGATGTTCTGAGACATAGCTGTTAGTCAGGGTGATTAAATATTTGGAAAGTTTGGCTGTCTCCTAATGGCTGTGAGGTCTATCAGGGACATAGCATACAACTGGCTACTCATGTAGGATCATGAGCAAATCACTTCAAAGGCCCAGATCTTCAAAGATATGTAGGTGCTTAACTTTTCATTGATTTCAATGGGAGTAAGGTAGCTAAATACCTTTCAAGGTCTAGTCATTAGCATCTCTGTTACTCATCTGTAAAATGCATTTAAGATAATTTGGCAGGATGTTGAGGGTATAAATGCATTAAAGATTCTGCAGTGCTCAAATACTTCATTCATATGGTAATGAAGGATATATGAGTACCTTAGGTAGACAACTCTGAAGTACTTAAGGCTTGCTGAAGAACAAGGGGAGACTTAAGACTTAATTAACCAATTAGGGATGGGACAATTTAATTCAAGTTGGTTTGATAAGGCATGTGCTAAGCTAGACAAGTGAGGACATTCTTACATCATAATATCCATACTTGGAATCTATTTAGCATGTGAACCCAGTTCTGAATTTATTCATAGCTGCTTTCCTTCTAATGGACCAAACTAAAAAGACCACAGGGTTGAATAGCCCCCAGATTTGGAGGGATTAGGACATGGACTTGAATGTTGTGATCTAAGCTCATCTCTACTCCAGATACATAACGAATAATAGGAGGAGGTCAGGGGGCAATTATTCCAATTAGTTACCAAGGTCAGGACAAGAAGTAATGGGATGAAGCTGCAACAAAGGGGAAATTTAAGTTAATGATTAAGACAAACTTTATAACTATTAGGACAGTTAGAGCCATGGAACGAACTGCCAAGGGAGGTCATAGCACCACTTTCACTTAGAGGTTTTCAAGGGCGGACTTATAATCAGTCTAACTATAATGACTTAAGGAAAATGAATTCAGTCTTGCCAGGAAACAGGAGCTGGGCCTACCCCGCCCTCAAGAATTCCTTTTCCAACCCTAATGATTTAGTCCTGAATGTGTGGGCAAAATTAATTCACCACTCCTATAATACAGAAGGTTAGAGAGTGAAAGGCATTCTGATATACACATGAATGATATTAATTATGGTCACTTTCCAAGTGTTCTCAGCCATTTTAACAGGGTGTTACTATGCACAATGGTTTCTGTAATAATATTAATAATAATGATTTGCACCAATATACAGTGACTTTCTCCAAGAACTTTATAAATGTTAACTTATGCTAGGTCTTGAAACAGGAACATACTGTGAGCAAGTAATCGTGCCTAAAGTGGCAAAGTTATGAAATACCTGGATTTATTGTTACACTAGAATAGAGTCTACAGCAGTTCAAAGTTGAGTTGAAAGGATAATAGTATATATCAGTGAAAATAATACATTCTGCCTTCGAGGCTGATGGACAATTAGAAGTGAACACTTGATTTTTTTGGGTCAAGCCCGCAAAATTTGTATGCACGGCCAGCTGAAGGGCTCTAAATGACTTTTTACTTGGCCAATCCTTGGGCCAGCCAGGCAGCTGTTGCAATTCCCATGTAATTTCTTATATCCATAGATATTAAGGCTAGGGAGACCATTGCTATCACCTACTTTGACCTCCTGAATAAAGTAGCCATAGGGTTTCTCTAAATTAACATCTTCTCCGAATACCAAAAGTATGCTGGAGTGGAGCATGTCTCTTAAAAAAAAAAAAGAAGCCATCCAGTCTATAGCTAAGAATTTCCAGTGATGGAAAATGCACTGCGATCCCATGAAAGTCACTCTAACTATTAATTACCCTTGCTGTTTAAATATGTGCTTTTAAAAAAAATCTGGATTGGTCTAGGTTTAACTTTCAGCTACTGTATGTTGTTAAAACTTTGATAATGGAAGACTCTTCAGCACAGGAGACAAAGGTCTGTTCCTGTGCTGGTGCTTATAGAAAGTGAATGGGTCACCTTGTCAGCTGTCATTTGTTAGGCCAAAATGGATGAGCTCTTTGACTTTTTCACTGTAGGTAGGTTTTCCATTCCTTTAATGTTCCTTGTGGTGCTTCTTTGAATCATCTCCAATTTAGCAACTTCTGTCTTGAACTATAGACACCAGAACTGTAGGAAGCATTTTGGTAGTACTCTCATATTTAAAAAAATAAAGGGGTATAACTTCCTTGCTTCCCTGTTTATATATTAAAGGACTGAATTAGCCTTGGGAACTCATATTCAGCTGAGTATCCATTGTGATATGTGCAAAAATTTTGTATATTTGGTCATTCAAAGCTTATGACTTTGTGATATGTTATTGGATGCCCTAGTCTTCTGACCAGGACTAGCACCATGCATCGTCCAGACCAGGAAGAAGCTAAGTGTATTTTACATGAAATCTTCCTTACAAGTGGGAGCACTATAGAACAAGGGGAGATACCTGTAGGCTAAGAGAAGGCCAGTCCTACCCAGGTGCTCTATTGAAGTAGTTAGGACTACAGAAATGCCCTGATGAAAAAAAGAAACTAAGACACAACACTATTGAAGAAGGACACACTGATTTAGAAGAAGGGGAAAATTTGGGTTTATTGTGAACACCAGCTCACTTAATCAGATGCTATGAAAGGATGTGCAGAGACTAGGCTGTCGAATAAAATCTGTGGCGAAACTCTTCAGCCCTCCCTAGACATTACATTGCTAACTTCAGAGTAGCAGATCTTAATTAACAGAATTTGAAAAATCAGCTTGACTGTGAAATTGCAGAACAAGAAATCATCTACAGATCAGATTGTGTTGCGTGTGACCTAAACAGTGACTGCAGAATCATATCCCATTTCATGGATTTGCTTTTCTGCCCTTATGGGTTTGCTGCTTTAGTGTCCTCTGCATCCCCCTCTACCTCTCTCAGCACTGCCCTCTCTCCTTCCTTTCCCATTTTCTACCCACCACCCCTTCCTTGTCTTTTGTATTAATATAACTCTTTCTGTTTGATGGTCTGTTCTTTCACAGCACCTAAAGTAGTGAACTGTTGCTCCCAAAAGCTAACATATCTCTCATTCAGTGGGTGTGTCTACACATGCATTTACTGCACAGTAATTTACTGTGCAGTAAGTTACTGTGCAGTAAGGTTTTTAGACCAGCATCTACATGTGTAGGCATTGCTGCACAGTACCATTGTGTGTGCACTGACTTGGGAGTAAAGTTATTTCAAAGTCAGTCCACACAAACAGTGTTACTGTGCAGTAAGGTGTGTACACAAGCCTTACTGCTCAGTAACTACTCAGGAGTAAATTTGATACCTGCATCATGCAGGTAGAAGATATACTCCTGAGTCAGTGTAAGTCACCATAGTTACCGTGTGGTACTGGTGCACACGTGTAGACGCATGCCCGTACTGCGCAGTAACTTGTGGCTACTGCACAGTAATGGTGCACATGCAGATGTACCCAGTTAGCCTATAAGGTGCATCTCTGTTCTGGTTTCTACCTGCCTTCAGACTAACATGGCAAAGCTATAGGGAGATGGGTGCAAGACCTGAGGATGATCCACGGGAGGGGACGTGGGACTAAAATTTAAGGGATTCTTAAGAACAGTGAGGACTCTGAGGAAATGGTGCACAGGTGTTTGTGCTTTTCTTAGATTAGCATGTGTCTTCTTCATAGTGTGTGATGGGATTAGACATTCCTCTGGAAAGGCTGCATGTTCTTCATTCAGCTATCCTGTTTCCCATAAGCCTTATGCTGTAAGCCAGAATACTCACGGGATAGGACCTCTGAGGAGGGTGTGCTTGAGCAATGGGAGTATCTCAAAATGTCAAGACTAGTCCCAAGGTCTCAGAAGCAGTTGGACTGCTATGTCCCATTCCCTAGAGAGACAGTGTCTTCAGCCAGGAAGCATGAAGGGGTAGCCTAACCCTAACCCTTTCCAGAACCAGAGAATGTGTCTGCAGCCTGCCTGGGGACATCAGAAGCTCTAGGATCCAGCATGTGGGTCCCAGCACAGTTGCTTGGTGAGTGCCCAGCCTAGAGAATTTAGCAAAGACCGATGACATCCCCCCTTAACAAAGTTTTCAGGGTCTCTGCTTTCCAGGATATAGTGCTGCAAGTATGAGCTGCATTTGTTTGCTCCTCGGTACAGGATCCTCCATTTTGTTTAAACCAAATGCTGGTTGTTTGCTGATAGCCATATTGTGAAATTATCCTGATTACCCTGTTCCAGTGACCTACCTGCCCCTTCTCTTCTTTGTCATGCTCCCAATATTTGTGCCATCTCTACTCCATCAGTAACAATTTCCTTTTTCTTACAGGCCATTCATGAAAATATTAAATAGGGAAGGTCTCTGGGCTGATCCTTGCAGGACTTCTCCACACACTTAGAGGTTCTCCATTTAAAATCCCATTTGGGAGGGGGTTCTATCATTTAAGAGGTTTTTAATCTATGTAAAGTGTGCCATGCTGATTTTTTTTTCTATCATTTGGCTTAATCAAAATATCTTGTGATACCAAGTCAAATGCCTTCTGGAAGTCCAAATATCTACTGTGCTCAGGGAAACTTGTAATCTCATAAAAATGATATCAAATTAGTTTGGCAAGATATATTTTCCATAAACTCTGTTGGTTAGCATTAATTTAGATTACTTTCTTTTTATTCTTTGCTAAATCAGTCCCTTATGAGCTGTGCCATTGTTTTGCCCAGAATTAAAGTCAAGCTGACAGGCCTGTAATTACTTGAGTCATGCTGTTTACACTTTTTCAATATTAGCACAACATTAGCTATTTTCCAGTCTTCTGAAACTTCCCCGGTATTGCAAGACTTACGGAAAATCAGCATCCATGGTCCAGAAAGCTCCTCAGCCATCTCTTTCAAAACTCTTGGATGTGAATATCATGGCCTGGTGTTTTAAAAGGTATAATGTTGACAGTCAACTGTTTGATATCTTCCCCAATGGCAGTAGGAATTCTGATCTCATGTACAGCGGTGTGAATGAAAAGTAACTTCACAAGAGTCAGGTCAGTTATGCTTGTGCCTGTGGAAAGGATTACCTGGCATGGCCACTTGTGATAGCAGGAGACCAGACTCAGTGATCCAAGAGAACCTGCCCACACACACACACATACACACACACCCCCTTGTAGAGATGTAAAAATGGTGCAATTAAGAATAGGATCAAGGCATGTTCAATTAAATCTAAGCCAGGCCAGCATGCATTGCCCCATTGCCCATTCTTTTTCTTTTTCAACAACTAAATAGCCCACTGCAGAGACCTCAGTCGTCCAGAAATGTGGCCAATACCCGTGGTACAAAATATATAAACTAAGAAATTGGAACCAACTGGAACAAAGTCCAGGCCCCGGGGCTGAGCCCCTGTTCTCCTATAACCTTGTTACCTACTGTCCTCTGTACCTATTTGTTGAACCTACCTGCTATTTCACACTTCATATTTAGATTATCTTTCGTTATATATTTGTTCAATGCCAAGTATAGACAGCTTGTATTCTTCAACTGGAGCACCTACATGCTACCAGAAGATCAATTAAAAATACTATGGCACAACACCTCTTCCTTTTATAGGAGCCAATTCACCAAGAGCAGTCACTGCCATTAAGATGGTCAGTTTAGCTACACCCAAAACCGAGTGTTTGGGATGTTGCCAGGTCATATATATATATATAGTTTCATAGTTTCTAGGGTTGGAAGGGACCTGAGTAGATCATCTAGTCCGACCCCCTGCCATGGCAGGAAAGAGTACTGGGGTCAAACGACCCCAGCAAGGTGTACATCTAACCTCCTCTTAAAGACCCCCAGGGTAGGAGCCAGCACCACTTCCCTTGGAAGTTGGTTCCAGACCCTAGCTGCCCTGACTGTGAAGCTGCGCCTCCTGATATCTAGTCTGAATCTCCCCTCTGCCAGCTTGTGACCATTATTCCTGGTCACTTCTGGTCGTGCTCGGGGGAACAGGGACTTCCCCAGTGCCTGCTGGTCCCCCTGACTAGTTTGCAACAGGCCACTAGATCTCCCTCAGCCTTCTCTTGTGGAGGCTGAACAGGAATAACTGTAAAGAGATAGATGCAACAATGTTCTGAACCCAACAATTATGTCAACTTTGGGAGCCTCGACAGTGACAGGCAATGTGACAATTGAATCCACTTTAGTCGACAAAGTGCTGCAGTAAACTTTCACGAGAGGGAGTGGGGGCAAAGAAAGAGGGAGATATTCAATTTTATCACATTAGGATTGATTGAAAGATTGTTTGGATGCTACTTTCATTTTCATTTTAATATTATTAGGCTATGGAAGCATGTAACAGGCTTTGACACTGAATGCTACACTTTGCACTGGTTGCAGAAGCTGCTTGGGGAAGCAGAGGGAAAAAAATGATCAGGTACTTTTTGAAGTGGCCGGGAGAAGTTGTGTGACATCTCAAAGTCATCCATCACCTGAAATATGGCCTGCAAAAGCTGTAGGGCACATTTCTGAATCCAGAGGGTTTTTTTTTCAGTCCTATTTCTTTAACTCACAAATACCCACCTTGTGGCCATCAGCTGGATGTGGCGGGGCGGGGCGGGGTGGGAGG
>NW_017729024.1:169820466-169837429 GCF_001723915.1 Gavialis gangeticus | reverse complement strand
TTTTTGTCTATCTCTCTCTCTGTGCTACAGATTTTATCTGGCATTCAGTATTCTGTTTTGCCATCCACTAGATCACTGTATTGACACTTCTGCTCATTTCTTCATCTTCCATATCACTCTATCCATCTATCTCTTCACTCATCCACCTATCTATCCATCCATCCTAGGTTTTTGGACCATGCCCTGATGCTGGAATCTGATACTAATAATAATGCACAGGCCTGATCTAACACTTTCTCTGCATAGAACTTAAAACACTTGAAAAATAGATTAATTTTTTAAGCCCCAGAGGAGCCCCAAGGAGGTGAAGTGACTTGACAGTAGCTGCCCAGGAAATCAGTGGCAAAGCCAAGACTGGAACTCATAGCTCAGTCTTATGTCTTATTCACTGTGTTCTGGGCCAGATGGGCTATAGCTAATACACATTTCATGCTAAATCAGTCCCAATCAGTCACTAAGTTAAGTGCACACATTCACAAGCAGGACAGTTCTAACACATTTTTTCCAACTAATTTTTGCTATTTTTTTGCCATATCTGTTGGCTCCTTAGGACCGTTCGAAAAAGATGCTTCTTATTTCCACTTAGCCCTGTCCAATAGGTACATACAGACCTCAGGTCCTTTTGTACTCATTGCTGCAGCATCTCATCTGAAGCAATTCTCAGGCAATTGTGAGGCCAGAAGAGTCTGCAGCCAATATCTGAGGATAGACCTGGATATGCTGGTTGTGGAGTAGAGAACTGTGCAGGGGGTGACAACACTGTCATTAACACAGGGCATGTAGAAGCTGAAGATATGGGCTCATACAGGCGGCATATATAGCACATTATATAACTTCAGACTCCATTGCAGGATTTATAGTCGAGGTATTTTTCTTCATGTTGCATTGGGCTTTTCATAGAATTACAGAAAATGAGGGTTGAAGGGACCTCAGGAGGTCACATCTTGTCCAACCCTCTGCTCAAAGCAGGACCAGCCCCAACTACATCATCTCAGCCAAGGCTTATGTCTTAAACATATCCTAGCATGGAGAGTCCACAACCTCTCTGGGTAACCTGTTCAAGTGCTTTACTACCCTCCTGGTGAGTGAGTTTTTCCTAATATCTAACCTAAACTTCCCTTGTTGCAACTTGAGCCCCTTGCTCCTCCTTCTGTCATCTGCCACCACTGAGAACAGGGAACTAGACACCATAATGTCTAACTGCTTCCATGGAGATCATCTGGGCTTGATTGTCACACGTCTCATTTGTCTGTGCAGAACAATACAGTTTATCTGTCCCTCTCCTTGGCCTTCCTTGCATTGCAAGTCAAAACTCAGGTTACAGCAGCAAGGGTGGGACAGGGGAGCGAGGAGGAGATTGGAAGCTTGCCTCTGCCCTACCTTCCCACTAGAGTAAATGTCTGCCTACTGTCGGGCCAGGAAGTTGTCCCCTAATAATGGGGCAGAGTAACTTATTCCTCTACAGGAATAAAGGATCATGGGGCAGCAGGGGGAATATGACATTTGGGGATGCCTCTATAGTGTGTTTAGAATGAGGTCAGCATGCTGCGGTAGAAATAAAGCTTGCCCACATCTTCACACCCTCACCCAGTCTTTCATGCCATAAACGTGCCAGTTCAGGAAAGCACAGAGTGGGCAAGGATTATTTCTGTGTTTATGTGCCGCCTCTTGCTTCGAACACAATACAGATGCCATCTGCGAGCGGCATTCCTGCCCTGGCTGGCACCTGGGATGTGGTATCCGTGCACTACCTCTACTTCAAGATGGATTTATCTGCTACCTTGCACTCCATGCAAAACCACTGCTACTTCCAATAGCAATACTGTTGTTGGTATGCAGAGGGCAGGGGAAAAAATCAGCTGGCCTGAAGAGAAGGTATACATGGATAGTCACATCCCAGTCTGGAGGAGCGTTCCCACGATAGTTGGATATGACACCTTTGAAGAGGAAACATGTTTTTCTTGTCTATACGTGATGCTACGTTGTGACAGAAATGTGCTACAGGGACGTAGCATCCGCCGGGGTCTACACATGACCAGCAGCTGCTTCACTATAGTGATGTGCTCCCTCAGTATAGTGCACTGCTACGACAAAGTAGCTGCTACAAAACAACCATGCTCCGTATGGCGCAGTACAGGATGTTATTGTGCCATGATTTTCTAAAAGGAGGTACTAAACCATGGCACAATAACCCCATCGCCAGAGCGAAACATGTAGATGCACCCTGTCTGTAGAAATGACATGGAAGCATTTCAGTTCAAACATTCAAACATTTACCTTTAGAAATGGTACTTACAATAGCTTTTAAACATCATTATTTGCTTTCCCAGTGTAGGTAAAATAGTTTGATTTACATTGTCAGGCAGGTACTTGCGGATGTGTGTATGTGTTTCTAGGTGTATGTGTTTGTGTGTATTTGTCTTGATTTATTTTGGAAGGAAATGTAATGCATTTGGCATTTGGCTCTGAAAGTTGTTACTGAAAAGAATCGGTGGTTAGAGCTGTCTGGTCTAAGGGATACAGTTTGAAGAACTGCACTTGTCTGGTAGGGTCCACATTTAAGAACTTTTCTTTTTTCTTTTCTTTTCTTTTCATGCCAATGCTGTTGTAATAATACCTACTCATTTTCAGTTACTTCTGTGCAACTCAGCCACTGGGTATTAGAGCAGAGCTCAGGACTAGAGCCAAAAAATAACTTAATTTGTCTAAATCCCATATAACTTCCACTCTGGGTACCTAGGGGTGAGCACACATAGTACACTTCCTCTGGAATAATCTGGCTTACTTCAAGCAGAGTTGGACTAGTGGCACGTGAGCTTCCTCTTGTGCAGGTCACTCCACTTTGAGTGAAGTTACCGCTTGGAAAGGGAGGAGTTACCATGCCCTGGTGTAAGCTAAATCACCTAATCGATACCTGCCCAGGATGACCCTTTGCTCGGTGCCAACACGCTTCTCCCCACTTAGTTGCCAGGCATGATAACAGTATTGATTTCAGGCAGCTCGCTTGAGTGAGCTGGCTGTGTGTCCACTCCATACTGCAGAGTAAATTTACTAGGATGTAAAATCTGAGGAAAATTACTCCTAGCAATTACATTGTGTGTCCAGGCACAAAGTTCAACATTGCAGGCCTCAGCTGCCCTTTTCCCCTCACCCTCCTTTCCCAACACTCCCCACTCAGCTGCTGCCGAACCCTACGAGCTCCTAAACTCTTAGGCACTTATTTTCTTTTTAACACTGACTTTCCTCCAGCGTGTTCAGAAACTACTTAGTCTTGACAGTGCTTATCCCTTTCCTAATCCCTGGCCAGATTCACAGAGCAGGTGTCCTTCTGTCTCTCACCAACCCGTTACATATATTATTTTAAGAGCTTAGGCTCCACACGCATGTTGCCATTGGAGGAAGAGGCAGGGATATTTTCCCCTCTTTTGCTTAGTATCTTGGGCATTAAAGAGTACTCATCTAATGTGTGGGATACCTAAATTTAATTCCCGTGTGGTTCTCTGGGGGTTCAAACCCAAATAGGCCAATTCTATGAGTGTGCCTTGTATTTTAGCGACTATTTAATGCAAAATGCAAAAACAGCATTGAGAGCAGGAGCAGGGGCAAGCCCCAGGTCACCCCCCATCTCCCTGAGCTGCATCAAGACTTCATCTGGTTTTCTTTCTCTCTTTCTCGTCCTGTCTTGATTGCCCAGTGGGGCAGCTTCAACAGGAGGTGCTGAGGGTGTTTTTGACGCTGTCCGGCCAATGACCTGGTAGTTAGGACATTTATTTTTATTTTTTTGGAGGGTGGGGGGGCGCAGCTCATTTGGATTCAACCCCATTTGGCTGAGGGTCTAGAACATGGGTTTCACACTCCTTAGATATATACCTGAAACATTAGATTACATGCAGCACTACCATGCAGGAAGGTCCTTTTCCTCCTTGCTAGTCATATTTTTTAATTTAGGTATAGTTTTGAGGACTTATAGAAATATATGCATTTTCTCAGACAGAATTGGGTACTAGCAGAGTTCAAATGGCTGTAACAGATCCCTTCTGGACAGCCTCAGGTCAGCTCACAGGACCCGGATATAAGTACCACTTAGTCGTTTGTCTTTAGATAGCTAGGTGGCATTTAGACACAGGCTAAGTACAGACATTCAACAAGCCTAAGATTGAATCAATCTAAGTTATGTTGTTTTTTGTAAGTGGCGTAATTTAGATTGGTAGCAAACAGACCACACGTTCACCCTTTGATGAGAGGGCAAATCTTAGATCCAGTTCCTGCCATCTTTAAACCAGTTTGTGTGTGCTGAACTTCTGTTCTGTTACAGGTATGGACTGGTTTCTGATCACTTATACCAGTAAAAGTGCAATGTTTGTACCTGGCCGTAAAGGTTGGATTGTGTTTGGCCCATGTGGACACTATCTAGCAGCCTCAGAGATGACATCTCAGGTTAATCAGTAAATGGGTCACCCCCACAGGACAACATGGAAGTGATGGGATCTGTATACCACTGTTGCTTGCCTACCTGTATTCCTGGTCTGTTTTCACTGCTACATATTTTTCCCCCACTTCTGCTGCTTTTCCCTGTAGAACAAGTCTCCTCCCTCAATTTACTCCCCTGAACCTCATTTTCTGCTATTTTAACTTCTACACTTAATACTATCCATGCTTCATCAATAAATCTCTCCTACTCATTTATCTCCCCGAGAACCTCAGTTCCTATTTCTATCACTTTCACTTGCAACCAAAAATTCCTTTCTTGTTTGACATCCCAGCATACTCAATCATAGTGTGGAGCAGGGAGGTGCCTTCCCACGGTCTGGATTAAACCACAGAGAGAGGAACTGGGTGCACGGAAGGGCGGCTTTCGACCCTTTCCAATGATCGTTACTGTGATGCTGTGATTTATATAACGCCCCCCAGAAGCCTTGCACCGCTTTGCAACATCAATGGGACATCAGTGAAATCAGCAGTGGCACCGTAGCTGCAGACACAAGAAACTCCCTGCTACTGAGGGACTGTCTTTTTACTGTCTTGATATATGGCATCAGAGTACATCTGAGGCAGGAGGCTGGTATTAAAGAAAACATTTACCTCTGCGGGCTTCCACACAGCTATGCCTACAGTCTTTTAAGCCTCTCCGACTCCAACCTTGTTTCTTTTGCATGTCGAGGATCATACCTTGACAGGAGCTCTAAGGAGCATGTATAAATACCTTCTGACAGACTAACCAACTGCAGTAAACTTGTTATATTTAGTACATATATATTCATCCATCCTGCTTCACTTTAAACTACAAACCGATGGCTGGTTCTGCACTACCTTGCTCTATCCGGGTGGTAGTATTTGCTAGCCAGTTTGGACTGACTTTGCATAAGTGTAAGTAAATTTTGAGGTGAAACGGGGTAGTTTGAATTCACACGAGTTGCATGGGTAGCTTCCAACCCAAAAAAGCAGTCCTCATGGGGAGAAAATTGTAGCTTCTTAAACCACACCGTGGTCACTTTAAGACAAGAAGTGAAAAAAGGCAATTAAAGCTCAAAGGGAATTTAAACAGGCAATTCCCAATATCCCCACGTTAGCATTTAGCAAGCATACCGTGGTGGATAGCCCCTGTTGTTACACCAGCAGGTGATATTTGACTCGGAGATTCCCTGAACAAATAATACCCCCTGCCCCTTCCAGTGGCCCTTACTACTCGCACAGCAGTAAATAGTAAGTCAGTGCAGTTTTGAACCTCTGAAGTGCCATGCATTTCTATAGTTCATACAAAAGCTGCCACGTGCAAAGCCGTCTGTATTTAGCAGAGTGTAAAAACTTTTTTGTATTCAGTTTGGAAGTGAAAGCTAAAGCAAGAAAAAAAAGAGAGAATGTTTCTGGATTTTTCATGAGAAACGTTATCATCCACGCGCAATTTTTTTACTATTATGACATGTGGCATCACAGATTTTCTTGAATAGGAGGCATTGATTAGGCAAAGCAGCCGTAATTACAGACACATGCAAGAAGGCCTCTGCACATCTCAAGCCCCAGTTTTGTTTCCACTGTTTACCAGGGACCTCGGCCTGCTGGAGCGCAGTGCAGTACCCAGAGACATCTAGTGGCCGAATACTATAGTGAAATAAATACACAATTACAGCTACTATGATCATAATAGATCAAGCCCATTTATAAAATAATAATTGCAGCCATCTTGACATGCAAAGGGTCCCTTGTTAGCCGTCTCCTCTTGCCACGTGCTAACAGTTCGCTTTATTTGAAATTACGGCTTTGATTAAACCTGACATTTCAGCACTTCCTCCCTTTGGTGGGATGAGAGTGGTAGCTAGCCGGTTTGGTTTGGATGCAGGCAGAAAGCAGGGCAGAGTTGGTTCAGTGTCTGTTTTCTGTTTCCTGGTCCAGGAATGCTGCTGGTCAAACAGCCCTGGGCATGCGCTTGCAAGGAGTTTTAGCAAAGAGATGATTAAAAGGGGCGGGGGGGGGGAGATAAAACAAAATAACAGTTGCAGGCTTTCTCTGGACCAGCAGCAAACAGGAAGCTTATGCCCTGTCCTGCTGTGAAGAAGTAACAGGGCTAAGGTTGTTTCTGCACCAATAACACCTTCTTTTATTTCCTATTCTCCTTTGCACTAGTTGCTATTACTTTGAAACTTCCCTGGCATTTTATCGCTAATAAAAGAGCAAATAAAAACTATTTGGGGGAGGCTTTTCCACCCCCCCTTCTGAATATTGCCCAGTTTGGCTGCTTAGTTTTTATAAAGCGAATGTGTTTGTTCAAAGCATAATCTCACCTGTGCTCAGCAGGCTGATGATTGGTTTAACTGTGCAGAGTATTTATAATTAAGCTCCGCTCATTCTACTAGCTATTGATCATTTCCCAGGGCCCCGGCCATAAAGTGATCTCTGTCCAGTTGTCAGGGAAAGTACATGCACCTCACCCAAATGCCTGAAGAAGGACGTTTGTGCCCAAAAGCTTGCAAAGTTGCAATTTTTCCAACACTTTAGTTTGTCTAATACAAGATACCACATCTACCCAATGGACCTTGTCTGCTGCAGTGTGCCCCTTTGTGTCAGCTCCAGCAGCAAGTGCAAGGAATGGATGGACCTGGTTAATAATCATCTCCTTTGAGAAATGATCTTTTTGGACCAGAACTGAAGCAGATTAGCGGGGGGTGGGGAAGAATAGTGGCTTTTTGCACTAAGGAAAACCAGGCTGGGTGGTGAGGAAGGGGAAAAATAAAGCAGAAGCTATAGATAAGGGCGGGGGGGAGAACACCTCACTGCAAGTAGCAGCTGGCATAGACACATAGCAAGTTTTAGTCACGGCAAATCCCCTCTTTCACTTAAAGCAAACAAACTCCAAAATCACTCAGAGCAAACACACTCCAGTCCAAAACCAGTCAAGACAGCAAGCAAATACACTCCAAAAACACCAGGCAATTAGAGTCCTAAAGTCAGTTTAAACACAGACACAGTAGATCAGCAAACACTCCCTTCCCCTTAGGAAAAACAAACACAGAAAGCAGCCATGCAGACGCTCATTGGCAGCACTGGCCATTTTTCACTCTTATAGAAGCCGCAGCAAGACGACAGCCAGCTCCATTCCCACCGCCACTCCCGAGGGATGCGTCTTGTGTGCGGGGTGGGAGAGAGAATAATAATGGACTCCCTTTGCTATGATTACCATTTACTTGAATTGCAGTCGTTCTTAAGGTACCAGCGGAGACAAGGGCGTTATGTGAGCTACAGCCCACGAAAGCTTCTGCCATATATAGTGAGAGAGAAAGAGAGCCTCTAATTATACGCATATATATGACACAAACACCAACAAACTCTCCATATGCCTGAAGAAGGGTGTTTGTACCTGAAAGCTCACAAAGAACAATTTTTCCCCAACTATTTAGTTGGTCTAATAAAAGATATCACATCTACCCAAAGAACTGCTATGTATATTTTTAGGGACAGTGGGTGGCACATAGCACCCTGTACAAGGCAGTGTAGAATTGCACCCTCTAGACTAACAGCACATGCACACACACACACACACACACACGCACACATTTTGATTGGTCTATAAGGTGTAAAATAACCTTGCCTTCTACAGGGAGCTATGTGCAACCCGCCATCCCTATCTCAGACACTTGTATTGCCCCCAATTACCACATATTACCACCATTTTAATTATTTAAGCCTCCAAACAACACAGTTTGATAGGGCAGTGATATTAGATTATACAGAGGGAAAATCTAGGCCCAGATCTGGAGAACAAATTAAACACCTATATTCAGAATTGTGATCTAGAAATCCCCACATTATTTTCTACCTAACCCTGAAGGTGCCTAACTCCATAGGTTACTCTGAGTTTGACATGAAGTTTTCCAGGTCCAAATCTTCCTCTTTTCTATCTTATGTGTTAATTTATCATGAGGTTTACTCTTAAATGATTTACATAAGTCTAGATAAATTAGACCCATTGAATTGCCCTTGTTTAAGAAGTCTGCTAGCCTATCACAGAGATATTAGATATTAGATTGGTGTGACGTGGCCTTCCTTGCAAAAAAAAAAAAGATGCTATTTTTCACCCCTTTTTCATGTAGCTTTGATACATATCATATCATACTTTTCATATCTTTGATAATATTTTACTTCAATGTCTGTTCTAAGACCTGACATAACCTTGTGATTGCCTTGATTTTTTTTTTTTTACTCGTTTTTGAATGTTATTGTCTAATCACAGGTCACAATCTTTAAATTAGCAGCTACGCTGAAGCTTATTGAGGAACCCAGGGTTACATATTACCCCAGTTCTTGTCTCTGACAGGGAAGAGACATCAAAAGAAAGAGCAAAGAGCCTCAAACAGGTAAATGTGCAACATGTCATCCATCTCAGAAATAATCTTTAATGCCTCATGTGAATAGGGAATGCAGAACCAGGCCCTGCCTAAGCCTGTTGGCCTGCACTCGCGAGAAGTCCCAAGCGTGTACTGAAGTCTATATGACATTGTACAAGAATAAGAGCTGTAGTATCAAGCACTAAAACAGGCAAAAATCCAGTTTTGCCTACTCTAGATCCTTTGATTTCCAGCCTTTGTCAGTCTTGTTACATGGCCAGTCTCTACAACTTGTCAACACCGGCTAGCTCAAGCCTCAAGTTTGAGTGGTCCCAACCTTTGATCTGGGTCATTTAAGGGCCAAATGAGCCAGGTCAGGGGAAATTGTAAACAATCCTTCCTCCCTCAAATAATCTCATTGGTCCCATTGGTTTCAGGGCAGCCAATCACCTGAGCTGGGTTTTGCAGGACCAGCTCTAGGATGCTTATGCGTTCCAGCCTGCCTTGAACAAGGAGCTTTAGCATGTGTATGGCTTGAAGCGGGTCAATGAACCTAGTAACTTAAAGCATAATTTGCACCTTAAGTCTTGAGTCATCCATAGAGAAATCAGAAGAACTACTCACATGCTTAAAGTGACATCTACAATGAAGTACTTTGCTGAATCAAGTCCATGGCAGTGTATTTGATGAGCTCAGATGGTAGGGGGAGCAAGGGAAAAATTGTAAGCTTGGATATACAAAGAAGCTGATTTCATCAGAGCATAGAAAAATACTTACTAGAACCTTATCGATTAACCAGAGAAAACATGCTCTTTCATGTTACCATTTTTGACATACTTCTGAGATAGGCTGTTGGGGAAAAATGCCTTCTTAATTAAAAATATGGGTTTGAATCCTTGGCAACTGTAGCTCCATGTATGCCACCTGCAGTTCTATCCTATGCAGGTAATAATAACTAATATGATGTGTTAATGGTTTTATCAGGGTAAATTAAAATAATGTAGCCAACTTTTCTTAAAGTATAACTCCATTGCCTTCAATTGACTTTAAGCCAATAGAGGATTTGGTTCCCCGACCCGCCCTTATTATAGACTCTTAATGGAGATAAAGGGAGATTCCTGGTGTTTTTTTAGCAGCTGAAGCGCTGAATCATCGAAGAAAAATATATATATACCCAAGAGCCCCTTTGAAACAGTGATTCTGGTGTAGTTTATGTGGGAAAGTGCCATTCACATTTGCAAAGCAGACTGTTTATGGAAAGGAAAACAGCAGAATGTGTGAATCATGATAATGATGCCTATTATTTTTAAGTGAATTTCAGAGGAATTGTGTGTATTAATTACTGCAAAATGTTAAGTGGATAGCACTCACCCTTTCACAGCTAGAGAGTCACTTCAGGTGAGAAGCAATAAAGGACTTGCATGCAAACAAGTTAAGGGCAACACCATCTAAAAATGCCTAGCCCCTGGCAGGGAATCCAGTACTCTGAGTCAGGAATCTACAGTCTGCACAGCGGCAACTCTGGAGGTTGATCCCATAAGTATGCATTATGCATTGCCAATGGAAAATGCCAGGAACAGGGGTTTGTCTGAGCCCAGTGCCTCTCAGGAGCAGAGGTACCTGGGTCAGGGCTGCAAGCATTTCTTCCCACTTGGGATCCAGCTCCCAGAACTATCCCTTGAGGGCAGCTGAAAGAACTGACTAGGGTCTATCAATATAGCACAAGGCTGCCCTGAGCAGAGATGCTCTGAATTAACTCTTTTCACTCTCTTGCTGAAACTGGAAGCAGTATTGCTGTGTTAGCATGGAAAAGAGTTCAGGCTCATTAGTTTGGCTGAGAAACAGGGGCTTATTTAACCCATAAGCAGGGCTGCACTCGTGGCTTTCCAGCTTCTGCAGGTAGTAAGTGCTCAGAGGTAACTTAGGATGTTTCTGCACAGCACTGCCTTGCAACATAGATGCATGATCTGCTTCCTTTTGAAATGGGGAGGAGGTGGCCACCATCTAAATCCTCTACACTAGATCAGTGGTTAGAGCATTCACCCCAAAGTGAGACACCTCCGATCTATATTCTCCTTAGCTTTACGGCTCAAACCCGCATCTCCCACCAACCACAGGAGAGGAACCTGCTTCAGCTTTACAGAAGAGTCTCTGGGATGACAGGTATTGTCCATCCCTTCTGTTAAACGTGCATCACCATAGAGAAATGAATGCAAGATCTGTTGGCCAAGAAAGAGTGAACACAATATGGAGCATCAATTGATGGGGATGGTTACCTAAAAAGGGAGAAGCCCCGTGTTCTGCCTCTGGTGTCAGGGTTGTTGGACGTTTTACATGAAAAAGCCAATGGATTATAAACAGAAGCAATATTCAGAGTTTGTGCTTTAACCACTATTCTGCTAAATCATGACAATACTTGTGTTCTCTCCGTCTGCCCCTTGAGTCTTGCATACCTCTTCTGCTTAATGGTCCAGCTTCAACAGGAGGGCAGGACAGTGGCCCTGCCTGCATCCCTTATTACCTGAAGGAATTTGGATGGTGGCAGATGTGGGTTTGAATCTTCTCAGGCTGTACCTGGATTTCCTACAATTTGGAAGAGTAGGTTCACCCTGAGGTTTGTCATGTAACAGGTGTATTGTACCTCCTTCACAAGTGCATCCCATGAGGGTCTTGGTACTATCCATGTGTGTTGGGCAAAGTCTGCTTGGAAAATTGGGCTCCTCAAGAGAGTTAGGGTGGTTTGGACCTAGTTGCTGGCTCTTGAAAGTGTTGTAACCAGGTGGTAGGTGCTGTGGAGTTCAGCTTGGAGCAGTTCTAGTGCAGAAGCAGAACAGTGGGTGCCTAACACATTTTCAGGTTGAAGGAGGAGGCACTTAAGGAGTTTTAGGCACCTTCACGGTTAGGTAGCCCCTGAGGAACCTGAATTCCTCCCAATGTGCCTAAATCCATTTAGATACCCAAATCATTTTCTGTGTCTAGCATTTTATCCTCCTATGTAGTAGAACAGCCATAGAAAAGGCTTAGGTTCAGTCAAGCAAAATGCATGAGATCATTCCACGTATGAGACTTGAGCATGGCAATGTGCTGCCAGAGCACCATTCCTAAAGCCAGGACAATGACACATGCGTTTTTGCATAATTCAGCCCCATGACAGTGCAACTATATTTTCATCCTATTTAATCGATCCCATTTGTGTATAGCCCTATCTCTGACCAGTATGCATAAGTATAGTAGGACCACAGACTGAAATGTGCACATTAAAGGCATTGCAAAAACTCTCAGTGAGTTCAGTGAGAGAAGAAGCAGAAACCAGTGGCTGTCTACATCTTTGTTTCATCAGTGTATTTTAGGGACCATCTTGTGTGCATTAAATTAAACAGAAAGCCCCCAGTAGCACATTGGCTATTTGCAAAACATTCATTACAATGGCATCTAAGCCCCAAATACAGTAATTAGACATGGGCAAAATATCTGGGCAAAATTTACAGTTTTTAGACTAAAAAGGCCCTTTTGACCAACATGTTCAGGTGTGTCCAAATATTCATGGAGATCTAAGTATTCTGGCTTATCTTCAGGAATAAAACCAGCAACAAACAAAACCTCGTTTAAAAAATGACAGTAACTTTTGTGTAATATCTAACAAACAAACAAAAAATCCCCCAATGCATGTTGCTTATTCCAATTAAAATAAAAATTAAAAAAATCCTCATTTAAAATTTATGCTTAGTCACTTTATTTGCAGGGGGGTTCTGGAATTTTCTTCTTCTTCCTTGTTTGTTTGTTTTTTGAAAATCTGACCTTGTTTACCAAATTGAAACATTTCAAACAAACAAACAAAAATAGGAAATTTAAAGTTTTTTGGTAAAGTAAAACAGTACAATTGTTTTTTTTTGGGGGGGGTGGATTTTTTAAACAATTTTCCTAATAAAAGTTAAAGGCATTTTTTTATCGTCTCTACCAGGTATCTAGATTTGTAAGTTCTGTCTTTCTATTATGGTTCAGGGCTTTACTTCTTATTTTAGTTTCCCTGTCCTGCCCTTTTTCTACCTTCTCTGTGTGATGTGTATACTAGTAGCACCTCTCGTTGGTTTACACTTCCTATTTTTGCACCAAAAAGGTCCAGTCATGGTTAAGACCCCATTGTGTTTGGTATTGTTAATATATGCCGCGTCTACATGAGATGCTTACTGTGCAGTAGCTCATTACTACTGTGCAGTAGCATCATGGCGCATGGACTGTGATGCAATGCTACCATGCAGTAGTAATGAGCTACTCCACAGTCAGAGTCACCAGGAAGCCATGCAAAGACACTACTACGCAGTAAAACCAGATATTGTGCAGTCATTTAGCACTTGGGTATGCAAATACTAAATGACTGTGCAGTAACAACTGCGCAGGCAGCATCTCTTGTAGATGTGGCCATACAGGACAAAAAGCCGGAGCTCCAGTAGTATCAAGAGAAAAGACAGCTCCCGCCCAACCCACCCCATAGTACATCAAAGTGGGTCTCTGAAGTGCAGTGCAGGGAGGAGCACAAAAAAGCCTCCAGGAGTCCCTGGCCTGGAGAACAGCTGGGGAGCATTATCCCCTGCTCCCCTCCACTCTTCTCCCTACCCTGACTGGTTTGGAGGTGGACTGGAGCAGTGGGGGAAAGTCCCCCTCCTCACACTGGGCACTGGTCTGGCGAGTAGGTGGTGACAACTTCCTAACCCTAGTTCTGGCCCTGGCTTTAAGTGGTAGCTGGGCAGTGGGGGCAGCATTTAATTCCCAGGGGCAAGTTATGGGAGGTGGCAGCTGCACAACCCTGGGGCTGTGGAGAGGGAGTGGGAATTTCCAGCCTCGCCAGAGTCACAGGGAGAGGTTTGCTGTGTTTCAGGCTACAGCAGTAGACTGCAGGCCAAGTCACAGAGCATCTCCCTGGAGGGGAGGGAGGTGCAGAGCATGGTATGCTGGGGTACCGGAGGGCACCACAGCAGCTCCAGTTGACTTGGGAAGTGTACAAGCATGCATTCAAAACTTTTGAACCCCAATTAATTGATGGTTCAACTTAGTCCAGTGCAGAGCAAGTTAATACCACCGTTTTATAACTGGTTGCAATGTTTTGAATGCTGGCACACAGGGCATTTCAGCTGGTGGAACTGGTGGCTGGGCTGCACCACTGGACCTTCCCTTAGTGCAGTGATAGCCCACGTCTGACATTGTAAAGCAAAATCATAATCTTGAGCTATCACTTTTGCTTCCTCTCATGGGCTAGGTTCTTGGATGGTGCTAATTAATGTGAACTAAAACTATTTACACCATCTGAGGATCTTGCCCCCAGGTCTTTAAATTAGCATTGGAATTAACCATATTACATGTGTCCTTAATTTGAAATCAATATTCTGCACTCAACGAGCATTGCTGATGAAAGCACCATTAGGAAATAATAGCTCCGATGCACAGTTGGTTCAAACAGTCATCGCTGTGTTGACATGGCTTGATCTACACTGATTTACACCAGGAAAGTATGTGGCCTGTCTCACTTTATTTCAGTATCCCTGAGCAATGAACATAGCTCACCAGTATTTCTTTTTTTTTTTTTTTTAACTATTTTTGCTCTGATATGACGATGAACCATGACAACATGGAGAGATCGATAGCAAAGCTACAAAACAAAAGCACATTCCATAATGAGCTCTGAACTGATGTATCTTTTACTGTCAAAAAGAAGTGATGCTTTTTTTTTTCCGGTCCTTTTGCACTATTGTTTCATGACCATGTCTCCCTGTCTTTCTGTCCCCTCTCGCTCTTTATATTGGTCCGGAGCTGACATTAGCTATTTGCTTTTTGGCACTGGAAGTGTTAAATTCCCCCCTTTCCACTCTGATCTCTCCTGAAGTCGAAGTTATACTCATCAAGGATCTAGCATGGGGAGGAATGGATTTCTTAAGACAGCCTGAGGGCTCCAACAGCAGCCTTCGCTTTCAATCAATGTCGAGAGGCGCAAGTGGAAATTCATTCAGTGAACAGTCGGAGGTCTTCGCCTGTCCACACAGCCGCCCGGCACACAATCCTAAGCACAAACGGGTGGCGTCTCAGCTGGAGTCTTGACATTTTGCCGAACTGTCGTTTGTTCGAGAACTGATAATTAAACACCCCCTTTAAAAAAATAAAAAATAAAAAAAATCAAATCAAAATCAAATCAAATAAATAATAATATTAAAGAAAAAAAATTGCGGGGAACACAGCTGAGTCTGTCAGTAACCTTGGCAGCTTCCTTTTTGTCAAGGTCTCGGGTTCATGCCGAATGCATTTTGTGCAGGATTGGTCTCTGCTGTACACTCTCTGTTCCCTTTACCTGCGTGTATTAGCCTGGCTGTTTTCATTCTACGTGCCTCTAGGACGCTGCTCGCTCAGAGAGATCAGTGCACTGGCAGAGTTCATGAACTCGCCCTCGCAATGTGATCTTCACCCTAGCCATGTTTTAAAATTTTGTTACGGTTTGTGTGTAACAAAAGAAGAGCACGACTGCACTGAAACCAAAAAACACAAAAAGAAGGGGAAACCATTCTTCTTTCGCTATCAGATTTTATTCAACTCCAGCAGGGAAACCAGGTAAAATGCAGTGTATGACTAAGTGATTTTGGTTGGTTATTCCCCCTGCCTTTATATCCACTGGCAAAGTGAGTAAAATTAATCACGTTTTCCAGCTTCGAGACCAATGAGCTAATGTGGGGGGTTTTTCTGTCAAAGACGTGGCATCAGAAACCCAGAACTCCAGTGGTCTGAAGATCCTACCCTACTATAATAAATAGGAGGTCCACATCCTCAAGTGGCCTAAATTGGTATATCTCCAGTGATGGTTATCAGTCTACATGAGATGCTTACTACGCATTAGCCTAATAATACAGCACAGTAGCGTGGTGGTTAAAAACCATGCTAATAGCCTACTGTGCAGTGTTATTAGGCTAATGTGCAGTAAGCACCACAAAATAACCATGTGCCAGCACTACTGTGCAGTAACTCCAGTTACTGTGCATTTAGTCAGCACTTCATTAAACAAGTACTAAACTAAATGTGCAGTAATTAAGGTGCATTAATGGACATATAGACGCACCCAGTGGAGCTGGAAAGGTTTAACAGAGGGGAGGATCCAGTCCTGTATGTTCATTAAAGGGGCAATTGGTTGAGAAAGGTAAGCATTTCAAAGACTTTTCAAAGTAAAGTAGGGCTTTGTGTTTAGAAGAGAATACCAGAGACAAGGATCCATAGCTCCAGCTTTACCAGTGGCCCATGCATGTACATCTTCTTTGTTTCACACTTACATTCATTAAGCTAGAAGGGGTTTGTCTTAGAGATTTTTGTCTTGGCTGATGGCTTCTGCAACCCCCTGGCAAATAATATAGAAATCCAAAAGGTTGTCTCCAGTTCTTGGCTATGATCTGGGCATGCTGTATCTGCCTCTGAATAACAGATGGAAATGGCAGTGCCTGTACTGTAACAGTTCATCATAAAAGGTTAGTCCAGAGTAGAAGCAAGCAGGGACCTACAAGTGTTCTGGGGCACAGCAGAGGTGCTGCCAAAAGTCGTGGCCAAAAAGGAGGTTGATGTGAATTCTTTGTTTCCACCCAAGCTCCCGAACAAAGGACTTCTGTAGGTGTCTGAAGAAACAGGTGCTTTGTAATGCACTTTGCATGATTTTCACATATCTATCCCTTGACTCCTAAGTGCCAAGATGTGAATAGAACCAGTTATGTGAATAAGCTCAGTGGCAGGAAATGACATCTTTAACCACACTGGCCATGTCTACATGAGATGCTTACTGCACAATAGCTCATTATCACTGTCCAGTAGCTCATTACTACTGCTCAGTAGCTTCGCAGGATGCGACGCTACTACGCAGCAGTAACAAGCTACTGAGCAGCAGTAACAAGCTGCAGTACCTATGATCTATGAACCCTATGGGATCCTATGACCCCAGCTGACTTCCTGCCCTTTGGCGGGGGTCTGGACTTGATGATCTTCCGAGGTCCCTTCCAGCCCTGATGTCTATGAAATCTATGAATCAAGCAGAGCCCGTGAATGGCAGGGGAGAGTCTAGTTTCTGTCCATCACAGAGTCTAGGTTCTGCACAGCTGCAAGTTTTGCTCTCAGTAGGGGGGGAA
>NW_017729024.1:169813465-169815466 GCF_001723915.1 Gavialis gangeticus | reverse complement strand
GGGTCTGGACTTGATGATCTTCCGAGGTCCCTTCCAGCCCTGATGTCTATGAAATCTATGAATCAAGCAGAGCCCGTGAATGGCAGGGGAGAGTCTAGTTTCTGTCCATCACAGAGTCTAGGTTCTGCACAGCTGCAAGTTTTGCTCTCAGTAGGGGGGGAATGGAGTTTTGCATGGTAAAAAAAGATTCAACATCTGGATGGGCCGATGGGCCTTAGCAGGATAGACAGGTTGCAAGATTGCTAGGCATGTGGAGCATAATAACCTGCATCATTTCAAGGGCTTTAGCAATTTAGTCCCTCCCCTTTCCCCTCCGAATAGGAGCGAAACTGTGCCTCAGGGGGTTCTCTCTGATGCACGGCGCCTCCTGGGGTTACTCCCGAGGTAGTACAGCTTGCACATGACTCCTTGCTCAGGGCTGTGCCTTCAGGCATGATCTAGGCTGTAAAGCCACATCCCATTACCCTCACTCCCAACCACTAGTGCCCTATTCTCTGAGGTGTTCCCCTTAAAACACCAGGGCTGGTCTGAGGAGTAAAGCAGCAACAGGGGAGGCAGAATCAGGCCCCAGCAAGTAGACAGATAAATAGTTTATTTAGAACTGATGAAAAGCCCTCTCATTGTCGTCTCTCCACATTTAGTCTTACCAGCTCTTGAAAGGGATATGGGAGGTTCAGCACAACACAGTGCACCTAAGGGCAATTGCATCCTTCCTCCCTCTCACCATCTTGTGCTCCCCTCCTTGCTTCATCCCTTGTGCATGCAAATGAGTGCCTCCCCTCCCCGTTTCCCAGCATGCCAGGCCGTGTGACCGAGATCTCGAGAACAAATAGCAGCAGCGCACTAAGCCAAACATATCTTGTCAGGCAAGTGCCATTACATTGTAAGGACTGATTTGCTGAAGGAGGTCTTGCATATAAGTAGACATGGATGCAGCAACCAGGGTTAACAAGTTTCCACTCGGAGAATTTGTTTAGAGCAAAATAACAAAAGGACAACCCTGTCGCTTCCTTTTACGTCCCAGCTTCAGCACCTGCGGGGCGACCTTCTGGTTTATGGATTCCGACAAGGAGAAGGTTATATTTATACAGGCTATCCCCTTCGGCCTCAGTGCGTCTTCCAGGCATGAGCTCCTGGCAGCTAGCTGTCTCCTCTCAGGTTAGCTCCAGCATGCCCTCGTTTCTGCTGTCAGACTGGGCCTCCAGTGAGTCGCCTTAGGGTGTGCGACCTTGTCAGGTCTCACAGGATAAGCAAAACTGGTCAGTGCTTGAAAAGGAGGCCTTGGAGTAGACCCCAGATGCTGCGAGAGCTGGCTTTGATGGTGCACATGTGGGATTCTCACTGCCGTGTTGCTCTGGAACCAGACCTTGGATGCAGGAGCATTAGGAAAAGTGACCTACCAGATGAGAAATGAAGATGACATGGTGGTCAGCTATAGCTGAGAAAGGTACTTGGGATGCCTTGCAAGAATTAATTCTGTGAGCCTCACTGTCCGGACCAAACCCCTACAGTTTCAATTGGATACAAGAGTGATTTAAGACAATCACTCATCTTGGGCATACCAAGACGTGGTGCCCCCATGCCTCTACCCTTCCCCTCCTCCCATCCCTGTGCTGAAGGCCCACTAAAGTCAACAAGAGCATTTCTGCTAAGTTCAATAGTCTTTGGATTGGGCTCTGTGTAATGGGCCCTGGCTGGTTAATGATCCTGCATTGGGAGGAAGATAGATTGGATGATTTGACAGATCATTTACAGCTTTAATGTCTATGATTTGATGAGATCTCTCATGCTCAAGTGCAGGTTAGATTCACTCAGCATGAGGGCAGGGAGAAAACATGCCAGCCAAACCTTAGGGTAGCAAATTGTGGTTTGGGGGACTTTCTTTTTTTAACAAAAACCTGGGTTTTTTTTCCCCCAGAAAAATTGCAAAATGTTATAACCAGAAGACAAAACAACAAACTTATAGTTTCGTAGTTTGTAGGGTCGGAAGGGACCTGAGCA
>NW_017729024.1:169813227-169813454 GCF_001723915.1 Gavialis gangeticus | reverse complement strand
CCTACTTTCAGCATTACCCTGGCCCCTGTTGCTTACCTGCCTACTTACTGCATTTCATGCAACAATTGAGCAAAACAAAGTGGCTGAGAACTGAAGATACTTCATTCAGGAATACTGTTGCACTGTCTTATGGGAGATGGGGTTTGATTGCTTCAGACCTCCACTGTACTTTATGGGCCAGCTGGACCATGTCAGCGGAGCTGGTGACTTCCACAATGCAGGCACCT
>NW_017729024.1:169799278-169808227 GCF_001723915.1 Gavialis gangeticus | reverse complement strand
CTGTCTTATGGGAGATGGGGTTTGATTGCTTCAGACCTCCACTGTACTTTATGGGCCAGCTGGACCATGTCAGCGGAGCTGGTGACTTCCACAATGCAGGCACCTCTACACATGCTCTTTAATGTGCATTAGCCTATTTTAATGTGCATTAAAGCATCACTTTAAAACTGTGCCTTTTAGTTCATGCACATTAAGACAGGCTAAAGTGCATTTTCTTAGTACCTCACAATGGAGGTGCTAGTTTTAATGCACATGAACTAAAGCGTATTAATGCATGCATAGACATGTCCTGCATATAGGTACTCAGTAGTAGGGGATAACCACCATATATAATAGGGACTTTTAACATGTTCAAGAGGCCAAACAAATAGATAAGCAACAAGGTACCTCAACTACATGTTTGACTGGGCATCCAAGCAGTATTTCCAATTTGTCATGTTAAGTTTTAAACCCAAGTTTCTGACTAAAGATGTAGGGGGGTAATTGGCTTTTTAGCCAAAAAGCATTGAATTTTTCATGGGGCTGGGGGTACATGAAAATTCTTCCTTTTCTTCCCAATGCTAATCATCACTTTTATTGGAGACCTTCAAGTAAAATGTCACTGTGCCTCAAGTAGTGGCGTCTGTGAATTAAAATATGGGGCTCTAACCTTAGCATGCTAATCAAGGCTCCAGAATGGTGCATGGGGACAGGCACTGGAGAGGTGCGCTCTTTTACATCAGACATGCAATCAGTGATGGCTATCTGCAGTCATTAAAGACGGCATTGTACTTTTGTAGAAATAGGATTCTCATTTTCTTGTCATGGCTTGAGTCATTAGATTCTTAGAAAATTACAGAGTTATCAGATTCTGATAAAATTCCTCCTAAGGCTTTACTTGGCTACAGTCGTCTTTGCTCGTTTGCAGTAATACGTTATATAGAACAGCTGTGAGCACCGTGGGCCTTTTTCTATGTTCCATGCCAGAGCAGGCTGCATTTCAGAGCTGGGTAACATGACACCTACAGAGCCCCCAATTCAGAAAAGCATCTAAATCAATGCTTTGATTTCATCCCTATATAGCAAAACTTTTAAGGGCATGCTTACCTTCAAGCAGGTGCTGAAGACCTCCTGAATCTTAAGCATTTGCTTAAAATGATATTGGTGTTCAATATTCTTTGCTGAATAGGAACTAATTAGAGAATTGAAGCTACAAAGTAAAGCTCTTAGGAAACCTTTAGTTATGGTGGTCATTATTTTACAAATCATGGGTCTGTCACGGGGATTAAAGGCTATTTCAGAGATTCTTCTTCCCTATTTGTTTATTTTTGTCATTTTCTGCAAACTCAAGCAAGCCAGAGCTTTTTTGCTCCCCTTGCCCTGGGGGGATATATTCAAAAACATCCCTCTCAAAATGTTCAGGTCCAAACTGCATGAAGATGCTTTAATGTAGGGGAAAAATAATCATGCTGGAGAGCAAGGAATGTAAATCCTGAAAATTACAACAATGTTCATTATTCAGTTGGATTTCAGAATGAGTTGGCCCCTTGCATATACTTGCCATTAAGAATGATATAGCCATGTTGTTTGCTCTTTAATTAGTTTTCTAAACACATGACAAACTAAACTGAATAAATCAAACTGACCTTTAAATTCCCAGAATTACAGCCTATTTAAATGGCCATAATAAGGTAATAATAACCCAAGCTAATAGTTGCTCTACTTTCCATACTGTATGACTCTCCATGCGATACAGTGTGTTATTAATTTCAGTGTGATTACAAATTATTCCCATAGTTCAGGTTTAATACAGTATTGATGTTGTTATTAATATAGATTTGTCAGTAAAGATACAAAACTAAGCCAGACCCACTTAATGTCAGTTGCCAACAAAAAATAAAAAAGAAATCTCATGGTTTATTCTCCTGGGGGAGAAGGCAGTACAAGGAAAAAATAATGCTTTCATTTCATTAAGGGCGTACTTAATCTGAATTAGAGAAGATAAAGGGAAAGAAAATACACACAGCAAGGGCCTGTTATTGTTTCATTCTGCAATAAAAGTCTATATTTCCCACTACGGCTTTGTTCTTGCAATGGCCAGTGCCACAAAATCAGAGTGGTCTGTCTAGGGTGGACCAAATAACTTTCTCATTGTATTGCTCCTAATGAAAGTAGCTATGGCCGCTACTCTGATTTTATATGGGTGTAACTGAGTTTGCCCCCACAGTATTAATGATGGCATACTTACATGCTACAGTGGGTGCTGGGAAAGGCTGCAGCATCTCAGAGAGCAAACATCATACAGCCTTTGTTGGTGACTGTCTTTATTAATAGGAGCATTACAGTCAAGCAAAAAGGTTCCCATTGAAATCAGGACTTCACTGAGCCAAGCACAAAATCATAGTGAAAGACAATCTCTACCCTGAGATAATTTCTCATCTTAATAGACCAGGCTAAAGAACTGCTGTGGTTTTCATTCGATAGCTAGGGAGCCGAGGCAGAAGCGTTTTGGATGACTTGCCTAGGGTCTTGCAGGAAAACGATGGGAGAGTCAGGACTGAGCCCAAAAGCTCCATTGCATGAGTCAAAATGTAGCCTTTTGCTAAACATAGGGACCTTTCAATAGGGCTAATGCAACATAGTAGTGATTCCTATTGGAAGAAACATGAAGCCCTTTAGGAGCATTAGCTATTCATGCCTCATACCATTCATGGTGGGGTAGATGCATGCTGTACCCATCTCACATGGGTATGATAGGTATGATGACATACCCACCATTACTAGGTTTCATCCTAAAAAGTGCAGAGCTCATTGGCAGTGAGGGTCTTCAACTCTGAATGACTTCAAATGAAGCAGGGAGGACTTAGCAACTTGCATGTCTGCTCATTGCCTGACCCCAGAGCATCCTTTTACTGACTGATTTTTCATAAATGATTAGGTACGCTCCTGAAGCACGAAGGAGCCATTTCTCAAAATAACCCCAACAGTATTGTCCCCCTGAAAGCCACTGAAGGCTGTGCACATTTAGAAATCTGATCTTATGCTCACTATCCAAGGTCAGCACCTATTTGTGGTCAGTCAGTCCTGGTATTGGGAAGACAATCCAGAAGCCCTGGCTTGCAATCCTTTGCTGTAACCATTACACATGCTCACAGCTGACAAAGCAGCCCCTTCATTACTTTGATTTGATTTACAGTCATGTATATCATTAAATCAGCATGGAAGGCATTGGAGGTAGAACAAGGAATGCCCAGTGGCCATGTTTGTGTCACGTGACCTAGCAATTGTGCTTCAGGCCAGTTGAGTCTTCATCTTGTTTTGCAAACAAAACTTGAAAAAAGAAAAGAAAAGAACAAAAAACAGAGAGAAAGAAAGAAGGAAAAAAGTCTTCCAACCAAGCATGAGAGCAGTAAAGGGGATTCATCTGGGGATACCATGCCAATTAGCTTTGAACTTAAGGGAAATTGTTTGAATCGATGTTGGGCATGCACTGGGTTGAAAAGAAATAATGAGAAATATTCAAAGACATTTCTTTTCTCCTCCTTCCCTCCCAATTCCACTCTTCTCCTTTACCCAAAAGACCACGAGCTGTTAGTGCACACAAAGTGGGAGCCAAACCACATGTCTTCTTAAACACGTCAGCACCTACCACTCACTCAAAGCCCATAAACGTTCAAATTCCCGAAACAAATACCCACGAGCAAAATGCTGAATGCATTGCCGGCACTATTCACAGAGCTTGGAACAAACATTTTTCATGCAGCGTTTTTCCTTCATACGTTATTCTATAAGATTGAACCATAAACACCTCTCATTCTCTGTACAGAAGCTATATCTGTGCTGATGAGTCTGTGCCCAATACAATACAGAAGGGTATACAGGAGGCAGAAGTGCCTAGTGGGTAAAGCAATTGACTTAATAATTAGGAGACCTATGTTCTTTTCCCAGCTCTGGCCTACAATGTGACATTTGGCAACTCTCGGCTTCTTATTTCCTCCTCCCTGCTTTCTATTAACACTGTACACTCTTCAAGTCCAGTACCATCTCTCAACTCTTATTTATACAGCCCCTAGCGCCATGGGGTTGTGCTCAGCTGGACTCTCCTATAAGTATCAATGTACAGATCCAGATACTGAAGGCAGTATTAGTCTTTTTTGTTTGTTTTTCCAACAGCGTGTCACCAATTGGTGGTTTATCCGAAAGGCTGGAAGTCTGGTACAATTGTGAGGAGGCTTGCAGTTGCTAGACCATGTAAATTAGCTGAATGCCCGTTTTCCCTCAAGCAGTTGTCCTGTCAACAAGGCACCTCATAAACTAAGCAGGCTCAAGCTTAATCAGCATGTATGCCGGGCCAGTCCAAGGCTAATACACCACTTACATCACAGTGGACACATCTACACGTGACGTTTTAATGCGCATTAGCTATCTACATGTGTGTGCCCTTATTGCGCATTACAAAAAGGTAAATTTAGGCTATTCATGCCTCAATTTGATACCTACAAATGCAAATGCAGATATCAAATTTAGGTGCGAATAGTTAAAGCTCATTAACGCATGTGTAGACATCTTAAAGTGTATTAACGCTGTGTGTGGACTGGCTTGGGACTACCTTTAGTCCCAAATCAGGCTACACATGGCATTAATGTGATTTAACACCTGCACATGTACATGCCTGCCTAAACCCACTTAATGCACATTAAGATAATGCGCATTAAATTTAGACATGCTTAAATGCATGTGTAGATGTGCCCAGTGCAGCTCTCACCGTAGGGCTTATAAGGTGCATAGACATCTCCTTAAGGGAATGGAAGGAAAATCCTAGATGCAACAGGGATCTTTGTGGTGTTCAGTAATCACTCTGGTCCCAAAAGGTCCAAAAAAGATTATTTTATTTAGTCACACATGCCCCCATGTCTCATCTTAACAGATCATATTGTTCTGCAGCTTCCCTTCTCCAGACCTGAGGCCAGATTATGTTCCCCTTTTTTGGCATGTAAATGGAATGAGGGTGCATCTACACATTCATTAATGTACTTTTGCTAATGTGCAATAAATTCAGTACCTCCGTTGTGAGGTACTAGAAAAAGGCACATTAGCCTGTTTTAATGTGCATTAGCAAAGGTGCAGGTTCTTTTGTGATGCTTTAATACACATTAAAATAATCTAATGAGCATTAAAGTGCATGTGTACATGTGCCCGGTAGGTGCACCCTCATTAAGTCCCTGAAAAAACGTTAATACAAAAGGTAAGTAGCTCCTCTTCCTCTTTCTCGCTGCTTTTTTGTGACTCTTAAGGGTGTGATACAACACACTAATGGATTTTCAGGGAGTGGAATGGAATTATACTAGCACACCTATGTCTAGTTAGACACCAAACAGATAGAATTGGATCTGGCCCTTCCTGTTTAGGAAGCTAAATGAATTCAAAGTATGATTCCCAACACTACAAGCAGTGACCTAAATTAAACGTGGCACACCTTTCTCCCTTGACTCAAGTGGCCCAATGCTTGGCCAGTATCAACTCAAGTGCTCCTGTACAGCAGTTGGCTGTGTGGTACAGTGTCAACTCTGAGATCAAAACCAATAGGTTTGGTCTACAAGGATCCAGTGGACCCTTTCACCCAGTTGAGTGGAGCAACTAAGAACAGTATCCAGATGTGATCCACTCGCAGACTGATTGGTCATGTTCTGTTTCATTATAACATTTGTCCTGGAGGAGATACAGCAGAGAACTAGAAGTTAAGGGAGGAAGGAAGCTAACATGGTCTTAAGCAACCATTGTACCATCCCACTTTTGGGCTTTTCCAGGTGATGGAAAGGGTTGTATGACAGCCCTGGAGTGCTGTCTAAGGGTCTGTCATTAGTGTAGTCACTGTTGTGAAGCTGCTGTAGATATACATAAGTTAGGTTGGATAGGCTTTGGTGCTTATTTTTACAGTGCCTGTACCATGAAAATCTTCCTTCATCCTTACACAGTGCCATGTGACCTCTGTGATACCTCTTTGGTATGATAGAGCCAGAGCTCTGCAGTATTGCATGGTGGTCCCACCTACGTGCAGCCTCATCCCTAAGATGCTTCCTAAACTGAAGCCTGGATGAAGGTCTTTGGAAGCAGCTCTATGCAGGCCACATCTGGATGAGCATGGACATTTGGTTTCCTGGGGATAAGTAGCAGCAACACACATTGTGCTTCTGTTGCTTGTCTCCAGGGAATGCCCATGCAAGGCATGCTCTGACACATGGGAGGCTACCTAAGTCAGGTAGGAGAGGCTGAGGCCAGCAACTATGCTGGTCCCAGAAGCTTTACCTAGAGTCCATGGGGCTAAGGAAGCTGCAGGCACAATGCTCCTGCAACTGGAAGCTGGGCTGGCAGCTGGAGTGTGGTTCCAGCTGGCCAAGCTCTAGTTCTGGCCGATGGGCACTGCTGCCACATGCGCTGCCCGGCTTTTTTTCTGCATGGGTTTTTTTGACCCCAGGATCTCCCAGGGTCACCGCCCTCCCCACCCAACTGCAAGGTAGCACCATGGGGAAGGCTTGAATGTGCAGTGTATGGTGTCGAAGACAGGTCTGCAGTGCTGTATACTACATGGCCATGCTCATCTGGACACGGCCACAGTGTCTGTGCCATGGAAATCTTCCTTTGTCTTTATACAGAGCAATGCAAGCTCTATGATACCTCTCTAGCCCTTCAGATCAGCATTAAGGCCCAAAGCAGAGAAAAGGCTCTCACTCCTCCATTTATCACATGATACTAGAGTATTCTGAGCTAGGCAGACCACTGGTCTTATCCAGTATAATAATGACCATGTTTGTATACCATATCATTTATATAGGCCCCATTCAGGGAGATGCTTACTAAGACCCTAGAGGTGATAAATGCTTTTCTGGATCATGATCGTAATTGTCAGTCAAAGTGAAATCGTCTGAACCAGTATGGATGTTCAGAAGACAGGGAGGCAGAAAGGTCTCCCCATCTCTGAAAAATCTAAATATACCTGACCATCCTGGTTTAATTTGAAATGCCTCTTTTTTTCTTCCCTTGGACATTTTGTCTTTGCATTTGTTTTCTTTTCTATTTTGTAGTTGAAAACTTTTGTGTATTTATCAGCGTTTAGGATCCCAAAATAAAATTAAAACCACGTAGGTGCCAATATTTTCCCCCTTTACAAATGTGAGCCTAAATTAAACTGATTGACACTTTATTAATAGTCCACTGTTTGTTCCTGCAGAGTTAGGACTGTATTCAAGATCCTATTATATGAAGATATAGTCTGGACCATCTGGTATCCTAACAATTCTGGTGATAAATAAGTCAGTTCTGTTTATTATTTATATGGACATTTTTGTTTATTATGCTAAACTCTGGAAAGAAAAAAAAAATCCAGAAAATGCTCTGGGTTTTATATTGCACCTTTCATAAACCAAAAATGCTTCATCAAATAATTGGTTGGGTAGCAGGAAAAATGCCCCTGAATATTCATTTGAATTAAAAAGCAAATTCTGAGCTGACCTGACTTGCAAACTTTTCAATTTTGCTTTCCATAAGCATTCACACACTTAGGCCTTACTGGAGCAAAGACTCACATGGAAGAAATGCTGAGCTCTAGTTTTGACTTCAAGTGAAATCTGAACCATCCATTCAGTTGTGCAAGTCAGAATCTGTGCTCTCGATGTGTTGTGTCAGCCCTGCCCCCAATACTTGGCATTCTGAGAGAGTTGCATAAGAGTGGGTGGGTGAATGGGGCATAAGCCCCAGATGCTGCCTAAGGGGTAGGCACTGAAATGGGGCTCCTGGGGCTGCCTCACACTTCTGTTTCCCATCTCCCTATGTCCCCTACAACCTTTACCTTCTCTGCCATGGCACTGGCCAGTTACTGGCCTCTGCTCAGACACTGCAAGTGAAACCATGCAAATCATGAGACTGACTTGAGCATCATGGCTAGGTACAGACATTCAAAAAGTCCAAGGCTGAATCCATCCAAGTTATACAGTTTTCTGAAAGTGGCATTGTTTAGACTGGTAGCAAGCAGAACGTGCATTTGCCCTGGGTGGGGGCAAATCTTAGACCGATTTCTGACATTTTTAAATCAGTATGTATGTGCCAAACATCTGTTCTGTTATGGGTGTAGACGAGTTTCCAATCACTTATACCGGTAAAAGTGTAATGTTTGTACTTGGCCAAAGACACTAAAGCAGTGTATTTGGGTCCTTTAAACTTTGACTTTTGCTTGCTGAGGCTTTAGGGTGCCTTGGGATAATATTTTCAAGCATTTCTCTCTATGTCGGACAGCAAAAAGAAACCCTTAGTTTTTAATGAAAGCTGAGATTTTTAAGTAACTAGATAGAGAATAGGGTATAGTAAATGAAATACTGCATTGCAGCTCAGGACACCTCAGTTCTGTTCCCAGCTCTTCACCTTGAGCAAGTCTGTGCTTGCATGTGCCTCAGGTCCTCTGTCTGTAAAATGGAGATAATAATTCTGATCTCTCTTGTGAAGTATTTTGAGAAACGACTGATGAAAATTGCTATATATGAGGTAGGTGACTGGGCTGTGGTGCTTATTATTATCTGTCTCCCGGAGCGGAGGCTTTAAGTGAAACATCAAATATTATGAGATCCATCATAAAAAATTATGATATTCAGCTATACAAGGTAGTCTGAGAAAAGACTAAAAGAATTAGTCACCCAGGCTCACTGAAATGGGAGGAAAGTTGGGCACCAATATTCCTTACGGGCAGTTGCAAATCCTAGACCAGACGGATCGATTGGTCTGTTTGTTTGTCTCTAGTTAACCTTTTGCTGGCACCATAGAAAAAGCCTATGCTGTAAAATTATAAAAGCTAAGATTATTATTATTCCCCATTGAATATGGGTGGAATATGGGCATCCAACACCTTCACATTCTTTGGAAAACTCCAGCCTGAAGGCCCAGGAACTGAATGTGGACACTATTGTGATATGGTCTATACTG
>NW_017729024.1:169789579-169794278 GCF_001723915.1 Gavialis gangeticus | reverse complement strand
TGTCTCTAGTTAACCTTTTGCTGGCACCATAGAAAAAGCCTATGCTGTAAAATTATAAAAGCTAAGATTATTATTATTCCCCATTGAATATGGGTGGAATATGGGCATCCAACACCTTCACATTCTTTGGAAAACTCCAGCCTGAAGGCCCAGGAACTGAATGTGGACACCGTTGTGATACAGTCTATACTGCTAGAGCCTTCAGCTGGCAGGTCAATTCCTGACTGTGGGAACGAAGTGTTATAAGTTTCCAAAACTGCCTTGTAAACAGTAACAAATCCACTGAAGAGGCTTTCAAGGGAAGGCGTGGGTTACCAAACAGTAAAATAGAAGATGCATTAGATAGGCAAAGGCAGAGAGCTTAGCTGGAGTTTTATAAGAGGGATAAAGTTTAAGAGATAATATTCTTCTGAGTGTGGAGGAATGAAAAACAATTTTGAGAAGTCAAAACTGCTGTCGAAAGGGCTGCTATTCTGAGCCTGGTAAAAGAAGACATCACAGGCTTTTCCTTCAGAGAAGTATCCTCGGCAAACCTGTGGGAAGAAGACACTCATCTTCATTAGGATGAGAGTGCTTGCTAGAGCATCTGAATCCATATCCTTGGCCAGGGCAGGCATCCTCCTCTCTGTAGAAAGGATGTCCCAAGTGAGCAGAGGTTCATACCATCCCTTACCTGACAACCTTAATGGACCTTATTGTCAGGGAATTAGCCAAACTAGTCCACTCAAATAATCCTTTCCTCCTTTTCATCCCATTTATGACCAGATATAGTATCTCTGCCCCTGTTTTTTAAGCAGGCTAAGATTTTGAATGCCTCGTGGATTTGAGCACTCAGCTGCCATTAAAATAATAGGAGCGATGCATCCAAGTCTCCCTGAAGGGAAAGAGTCTGGGCATCAATGGGCAGACAGACAGTTGTGGCTTGTAGTGGAAACTGGGAAGCCAGGAGGGGGACTCTCAGAGCATTTTGCACCTCATTAGCAAGCCTAAAAGCTTCAGTAACTGTTTGTAGATCAAAGACTTGGCCCAGAGCCGGCATTAATGCCCCCAGCAAAACAATAGCCTATATTTCATATGCTCAACATTTCTAAACACAGAAGTGACCATCCGGTTAAACTTATTATATGGTCCAGACCATAGGACTTGCTTGAATAAATTAATGTTTGACTGTATCCAAACTTGATTCAAAAATTGGCAGTGAGAGAACACCCCCTCTCCCCCACCCTATAGCTCCTGGTAAATTATAATGGTTATTTTTCCTAAATTATCATCTTATTTCTGGTCGGAATTCATGTAGCATTCCCTTCTAGTCATTGAATCTTAATGTTCCTCTGTCTGCTACCGTGAAGAGCCCTTAGCGATTTACATACTGTGATCTCAGCTCGGCTCTTCCCATCCAAACCGCTTGAAAAATGCTCGCACCCTGAGTGACTTATCCTCTAGACAGAAAGAAAAGCAATGAGAAGGCTGGGAGGGAGGGAAGGACAAGCTCTTGGTAGAAGGAGCGGGGAAAGCTTTGCGTTATGGGAGGGGAAGAATGAGGAAACCAGAGAACGGGATCATGCCGGAGTATGACCACGCTATGGCAGTGGGGTTCTTGGTCACTGTGCTCAGAAAATAAGCTCTGTCCATCTGCACCCACTCTGCACATGATCAGCCCTAGAAATGAGCAGTGAGGATGCATTGGGCCTTCCCCAAAATACTGCTCTTGAGCATACTGGAAACCCATGGCTTGACTGCCAGGGACACCCATCAGGGTGTCTGTGTAACCACAATTTGTGGATTGATGTGGATGGAGTGGGAGCAAGTATCTGCATCACTGCGCACTGTACTGCTGTGGTCCAGGCATAGGCACAGTGTCCATGGCAAATGGGGAGCAGAATGGGAGGGTGGCAGTTAGGGAGTTGGTAGATAGGGGATGGAGACATGGAAAGAGCCATGGACGCAATGAACTTTGACTATGGAAGCAATAAAATGTGAATTCACATCACCCATCCGAGCATGTGGAAAGCATACCTGCTTATTTCTTAAAAAGAGAGAAAACCCTTGGAAATGTTCAACACAGTGCAAAGGCAGGTATTCGGAGAGTTAATGTTTGTCAGAAGTATGCAACACTGCACAGACACCAACCATTTCACGAGGTAAATGCAGGTGGCATCTATTCATTTTGTGGCTTCTCATTTTCAGTCCAAAAATGCAAATTGCAGAAGTGATGACAGCAAATATTATGGGTTCTTCCTACCCAGAGAGAAGCCAAGTGACCTCCTCTTCCCCTTGACAACCTAAAAGCCTTTCTAAATTGTGGATTAATCCATATATTCATAAAAGTGCTATAACATTTGCATTTGAACAAGAGAGAACTAGGTGTTCCAAACTGGCCCACCCCATGGGGGATGTTCCCAAGGATTTAGCAGTGTTATTCCTCCCACCTCATGCCAGAATAGATCTTGCCTCTTCCCTGCAGAGCCAAGGAATGCATTTATATTTGTGCTGAGAAGATACATATTTTCACATAGATTATCTTCTTAAGAGCTCACTTAATAAACTCTCAGTCAGGATTTTTCACTGGGGACTCCAGGGACCAGGTACTAGACCTCCCCTTAGGTCTATGAAAAGCATCTCCATGCAAAGTGCCTACCTGAACATTTCCCTGGTTTCCCTGTATGACATTGAGCTCATATTGCTGGTCCTATGCTGACCTCAGCCCCGACTGTAAGGAGTAGGAGAAGCAGAAGGAGTAAATGACTGTAGCACTATTGCATTTTGGGGAGCCCGGCTGCCAGGCCCTTCTTTGTTAGAACCAGCGCAGTTTAGAGTAGCAGGGAGTTTGAACTATCCATCACTTAGAGGCAAAATAGTTTTCCATCATCTTAAAATAACACCCCCCTGTTATCCTATCATATTTACTGAGGAGGAAGCTAGCACAGCACGATGCATGGTGCTTTGTGCAGGTAGGACAGACCTGCCCCTCTCCAGAATAGCTTCCATTTGATTTCACTGATGTATTTCTACTGTCCCTGACAGTAAGATCATGCTAATAGATACCAGATGTGGCATGGTTGTGCATATTTCTGCAAGCACGCATGGTAGCTTTGGTGCTGGCCTTACAATAGATAGCCAAGGCCCTTATTCAGACTCAGAAGATCTGGGTTTAGTTCTGCAAGTTGCTGTAGACAACCTGTGAAGCAATGCTACTACCTTGGAATCGACCTGGGTATGTCCCCTGTGCTCCCTGCCTTGGGTTTGCTTGCGGGTATGCTCTTTGGGCTACTGTAAGCTTTGTCACCCCTTTCTGGCAGCTGTCAAGCGTGGAATGGAGGTGGGACAAGTCTAAGGTCTATGGCTGAAGGTACTCCCCAAAGATGATGGAAACATGCCCTTACGGCAGGGGTGGGCAAAATGCGGCCCATGGGCCAGATGTGGCCCACCAAGCCATTCTATCTGGCCCATGGGGCCCCTAAAAAATTTAGAAAATTAATATTGATCTGCCCTGGCTGCCTGTCATGCAGCCCTCAATGGCTTGCCAAAATTCAGTAAGTGGCCCTCCACCCAAAATAATTGCCTGCCCCTGCCTTACAGCCTCTGTGCTTCCATTTCCCATTGACAGATGAAGATGATAATATTTCCATTGTCTGCCATCAAACTGCAAGCTCTTCAGATGGGAATACCGCCATTACTAGGATGCACAGTGCATTGCATGATGGGGCCCACATTCTGACTGAGCCCATCATAAAGGCCTGATCCCAATCCCATTGAAGCCAATAAGACGTTTTGTAGCAGGCCCAAGATAGGCTTACTTATTTTTGCACAGTCTTATAATAACAATACAGGCGACAGGCAATGTCATTTATATGCCAGTGGACCTGATCACACAAAATATGAAGGGTTTATTAAGGCCTGGGATGAGACTCTGGCCCCAGAACTGCATTAAAAAAAGGAAGGAAAGAGAGTAATGAGTTATTTTATGAGTGTTCTTTATACCTATGCATACTAAAGTTAATCAAATCTTCTGCTTCAGGTTGTGTAGTTGATTAGCTCATGGGTCAGGATGCAATTTCCTCCTTATTTGGCATTCCCCCATCTGGCCATGCACATTGCAGGTTTATTTTATTTTATTTTATTTGTTTCAGAAATTTCCAGGGGTGGAGATGCTCACTATTGAACCATTCTGCACTGGCAGGAGGATGAGAAGACCTGGCAGGTGCATTGTGATGCGGTGATCCAATATGGTAGATAGCAGTATAATGCATTTATTACTGTAACACGCCTGCCTTCCAAAGCACCTTTTTTATAACCAGGAATGAATTTGGTGCCAATGAAGGGCTCGTGCCCTTGTAGCTTTGGGTTTGTAAATACTATTGTTTTAGAGATGATGGAACAGATTTACAGGGGACTTTTCTGTGGCTATGGAAAAAGAAATGAGGGTGCAAATCTCTGTACTCTCCATTCTCTGTGTTAGTCAAAAACCCAGCCTCTGCTTGTTAGCTTGGCTGTTCCACTGCCAACATGTTCGCAGTTTCCACACTGAATTCTATGCACTTTCTTCTGCGCACACTTTAAGAGGTGTTCAGCTAGATCCCCAGCTGGTGTATATAGGTCTAGTCCCATTGACTGTTATGATTTATGCCACCTGAGGATTTACCAGGAACCCAGGAGTTTAAAGAGTTAATGGTGTAAAGGACATCGGTTTGCACATCTA
>NW_017729024.1:169768188-169784579 GCF_001723915.1 Gavialis gangeticus | reverse complement strand
AGTTTAAAGAGTTAATGGTGTAAAGGACATCGGTTTGCACATCTGTTGCTTTATGTGAAGTTCAAAGCATGCGTCTGCCTAGATGATGTTATGTGGGAACAGGCACATAGGTCCATTGTGTAATGTCACTGAGTATCTCAGGAGCAAAGTTACTGATCTATAGAAGACAACATGCTATACAACATATCATTCAATACCAAAAATTCATAGTTTCTAGGGTGGGAAGGGACCTGAGTAGATCATCTAGTCCGACCCCATGCCATGGCAAAAATGATCCAGAAACCACTGGGAATTTGGTATGTCTCTGCTTCCCATCTTGGGTCCCAGGTTCAGTCTATCAAAAAGCTTTTAAGTGTTTCTAGTGATTTGAAATGTGTAAACCATGACCAGTTAAATTAATACAGAAAAGAAAAATAGACCACAACTAATATGTTAGCATTTATTATTCTGACCCTGGTGCACATATGCAGCTCCAGCACAATGTCATCTGTGTTTATGTATGTCTGAGGACAATCTCAGATTCTCCATGGGTGTGTCAACATGTGTAAATTTAATGCACATTAGCCCAATTTAAGGTGCATTAAGGGCATGTGTGCAGTGTTAATGCACCTTAAAAATGGTGATTTAAAGCTATTCAAGCCTTTGATATCTGCATAAAGCAGGTATCAAATTTATGCGTGAATAGCTAAATAGCATTAGCGAATGTGTAGACGTGCTGAAGTACATTCACGCGGTGTGTGTCCGTTGACTTGGGACTAACTTTAGTCCCAAATCTGCCTGCACACCTACATTAGTACACATTAGTGTGTGCACATGTAAACATGCACCTAAATCACCTTAAAGCACATTAGGCTAATGGCTTAGTTTAGGTGCACGTAAAAGCACGAACAGATGGGCCCAGTTTGTTGTATCTGTTGCTATCAGGGGATCTTGCACTTTACCTTGAATTAATTGTTCTACTCAAACAAGCATCTAACGGGATACATGTACTTATTCTTTAAATCTATGGCCAAAACTAAATAAGAGGAGAGAGGAGAAGTATAGAAGATTCTAAGCTTTATTTCAAAGCAAGAAAGGAGTGTTGAAGGAAAACAATATTTATTTTTTTTCCTTTAAAATAATTTGTTTAGTATTAAAAGAAAGCAACCCTTTTCATGATTCTTCACCCTTATCACATGGTTCCCATCTACTTCATAACAAAAAAGAAATGACGGTAACATCGGACTAAATCCTGCAGATATTCAAAACGGAAACTTTCCAAAGGACAACTGGGCTTGACCCACAGCAAATGGTTCACCTCCAAGGATCCCAGTATGCTTTAAAAGAAATTATGTTCCCTCGTCTTTCCATTGAAACGCCCCTTGGGTTGGACAGCACGTATTTGCAGTGAGACTGTAGTGCAATGATGCCTGGTATCAGCTGGAGCCTTAAGACACAGTTAAAGCCTAAATAATCGTAATAAGCAGATGCATCATACTGTGATGGGGTACCTAGAGAAATAAAGAATAGCATGGCAGTGAGAATGGTGATATTCCAGATGTAACTCCTTGCACTAGAATTTGATCAGGCCTTTGAGATTCATATTTATGGGGAGGGGAATGAGGGAAATGGGACATTTCATGGGCCAAATCATCATGGTTTTCCTGGTACATATTACCTAAAAGGAGGAGCTGCCAGAGCTTGAGCTTTGCATCAATATTGGGAATTTCTAGTTAAGTTTGGGTAGTTTACTGTTATGCTCACAATTCTCCTCCTGCATCAACTATGTTTGCTTCTTATTTTGCAATGCAGAATTGCACTTAATCAAATTACACTCTCAGGTTTTAATATATTACATCTCTGATTGCAAAAGAAGATGTGGAGGATTACTTTTTCACAACCCATGCATCTGCTTATGACACTTCCTCAGCTGTTAGGGAGAAGATGGAATTTGGTAGAGCACAGAGTCATCTATTTTCCCTTACACCGGATTTTCAGAATAGCAATTTTGTATTTATTTATAATGTTTATCAGTGCTCTAATGCTAATTTAATCTCTTTGAAAAAAAAATGTCATCAGGCTTGTAATGAATGATACATTGGGAAATAGGGAATTGATAATGTTTTGCCATTTCAATATGGTCTGAAATTCTAGTTTAGATCTACACTTAGGAATTATTTATATCCTCTTATGTCATATCAATTTAAATAATATTCCACTCATCGAGGCATAAAGAATAATGTTAATATTAAAGTTTCTATTTAAAAGTTGTTAATTGCACATAAAGGGGTTATATCTCCTGCATTCAGGGTTTTTTAAATTTAATTTTATTGTATTAGAAAATCCACGAGGTTAAGTCTGCAGAAATTATTGCTTTTAAATGTTGTATAATAAGAATCTTGCTGCTGTTATGAGCATTGAAAAATGTGCCTTCATCTCGAATAAGCCTTGTTAAAGCTGCTGTTCTGGAACTGGAAGGATTCAATGCCAGGCTTGGGCCCAATTCTGCTAAAACTTTACTTACGTGAGGAGCTCTGTTGATGCTGAGGATGAAACAAGTGCATGCTAGGGGGTACTCTGGGATCAGACCATGCCTTTAGGCAGGGCTCTGAGCTAGGGATGGTGTGTAAACTACATCCTGCAAGAATAATGTCAGGGGGGCATTGTGCCTTCAAGGTTGGTGGCCCCTTTGGGTCACCAACCGTCCAGTATTCACCTCTTCACTGGGGTGGGGGGTTATGCTGCAGGACCATTACAGGGGGTGGCACAGAGCCATGGAGCCGCTCCCTGCTCCCCATATGATCTGATCCTGTGCTCTCTTGTGCCCCAGGCAGGAGCTGTGATCCAGCAGATATAAAGTGGCTACACAGAGGCCTTTCACCCTCCCTCCCCACAGCTGCATTCGAGCCCAGCACTTTGTCAATAAAGGTTTTCTGAATGTAGCCCCTTAGAGCAAATAGCCAGAACTGGCTTACGCCTGTAGGAAGGAAAATTATTAAAGGAAATATCAGGCTATTGACTGCTGAAGTCATCTGGAAAACTCTCATTGACTTCTGTGGCAGCAGAAAATGGTCCCAGGTGTCTATAAAACTTACGAACTTAAATGACTGACACCTTTCCCGTTCCAAATCCAGCAACAAATCAAATTATTTTGATCTTTGTTTTAAGTGTAAAGATGCTGAGCTGGATTCTCTTCTAATGCACGCTGCCGTAAATCAGGGAGCTATCCAATGTAGTCGGTGTGATTACAGCCGAGCTATTCTGACTTGGTGAGAAAATCAGTCCCACATCAGCAAGGGACAATATAAAACTGCAAAAAGTCAAATGGTCTTGATTTCAGAGTGGATGGATCCAGGTTCTGATCAGGGAAGTCTTTTAGCCTCTGACAATGGGTGAACATGGATAAATTCAGCCTTTCATTTCAGATAAACGTGCAGACTTTTGTGTTCTTATCCTGACTTTGAACTATCTGGCTTGAAATCACTGCAAGGCATAGAAATGACTAAATGGATCGCACTTGTGGTCCATTTGGTCTAAGCTCTTGTCTCTGACAGTAGCTCATACCTGATGCATTAGATGAAGGCATATGAGTCCAGGAAGTAGACAATTATGAAATAATTTGCCCTAAGAGAAATGTCCATAGGTTCAATGGATTTCCAGCCAGAGGACCAGGACACCCTGGGATGCCTTGAGATCCTTTTTGATGTGCTGGATTTCCATTGCATCAGAGCAGACCCGATTGCAATTGCCACACTCCACCAGCCTCCTGCATCTCATATATCAGTGTCCCCACACTTAAAAACAATGGCAGGGGCATTTGAAGTAAAGCTCATTCGATGAGCCCCTGCCATTCGTTGAGCTTTAGTTCAAATGCCCCTGCCACCATCGTTAAGTGTGGGGATGCGGATACACGAGATGCGGTGGCGCTTTAATTAGCGCAGCTCTCGGGGCCATTCTAATTAAAGCACTACCACCCCCAGCCCTGCAGCACATGCGAAAGTGCCCACATATATTAGCACTCTTAGATTTACAAACACGATTCACAAGATAAGCCCACAGATTTCAAATCCATAGTTGTGAGTTTTCTAAGCTCTTTGCAACCGGAAAAAAAAAATAAAAAGCTTCTCTGTTATTTTTTTCTGTAGGCAAAAAAAGAGTGAAAATTAAGAGCTGACATTTTCCAGGGGGCCTCAAGTATAAAGAGGTTGAGGCTCACTGGGTTAAGCCCTGAAACAAAAGATGTCATGCCACTTCTAAGTATATATCTGTCCTCTTTAATGTAGCTGTGGATGTGTCCATAGAGAAAGGTAGTTCTTTTCTGAACATTGTGGTGCTGCTGATGGTGGACAATAGAGTTTCTTCTTGTAGCCAGATCAATTGGAAAGTATGCATCAATTTAGAATTGAGGCACACACCACTTCTGCCCCCTGATTTCCCCTTATAAACTAGCTGCTTTCTGAGGTTGGAGAAGTGGCTTTATAAGGATGAAATCAGGAAAATCTGACAGATGTTAGTATATGCGATTAAAACTTGTTGACAGGGATTAGACAGCTGCAAGACCTTGGGACCCTCCAGCCTACGTGGCTGTAACTTGTCCATGAGAAACAAGAAAGGAGGAAACAACCCCTAATGTGCTGAGTGGGCCTGAATGAAACGTGCCGGCAGACTGAGCAAACATGAATCAGTGTCTCCAGAAAACAGTAACTAAAAGCTATAGGACAAAGAAGTTAATTTGGCATTTGATTGGGTAGGTCCCAGACCGAGCATGCAGAGAGATCATGCTCAAGAAAAGATATAACAATCAAAGCATCTTGTTTGGAGCTGGGACCTCTATGCGATACCTGCCAAACCATCTGGAGGACCCCTGCTGACGAAGACTGAAAGCCTGGCCAGCTTCGCTTCCCGGTAGTCAAGACCCATCCCATAAGATTCTGCTTTGCTATTAATCTTCTTTTGTCAGTTAATCAATAAACCTCTCACAATGGTTGGAATGACCCAAGGGTCCATTTGAGTTTTTCATCCATCCACCTTGTTTAAAGTTTGTTCACAGGTTAAAAGGTCACCTTTCCTCCCCACCTGAAAACAACTGGCAAAGGAAATAAGGAGCGCCTGGGCTGTTGATAAGAAGAATTTGTGTCTGATTCATAGTTTTGCAATCAACATTGGGCAAATACTGACAACAGTTATCTATTAAACTGTCAGTGACATCCAAAAGGAACCTCACTTTGATCCTTTTTCTATGCCAGCCCTAGATGCTCCACAGCAGAAACTTTGCTGGGAAGAATGAAGGCTACGAACACTTTGAGACCACAGCTGGCATTCCTTGCAAACTCTGCCTGCCCTTCTCCAGGGACGAATTACCCCTCCGGTGCAAATTACACACACAGATACACACACAAACATACACACCTGCAAACACTCACCAGATGGAGTGAACCGAATGCTACGACTATTAAAAGAAGACAATTTTGTATTTAATGTGAAAGTCAGGGATTCAGGAGGCTGATTCTAACCTGGCTCTGTCCCAGACCTTGAGTAACTTTGGGTGGTACAAAATCTCTCTGCCGTGGATTCTATCATCTATAAAATGTGAATGGTAATATTGAACTGCATTGCCAAGATATTGCATAGCTTCACTGCTACACACGGGTCCTCCTAAGCTCTGCAAATGAAAGACAACATAGAAGGGCTGATTGTTAGTTCTGATAATTGTTTGGGGTAGGAAATTTAAGTTGAGATTGGAAAGCATTGTGTATGCTTAGGCCTATGACGTGGAGGACAGTAGTTCCTAGTTGTCCAGACCAACTAACGAAATGTAAATTCTAATTAACAAAATGAAAATCCCTTTTGCTTGTTGTTCAAATTAAAAAATTGGGATAGGCAGGAATTTTTTTTTTTGCATAGAAATAGAAAGACACAATGTCACGTCACGTCACGTCACGTCACGTTACGGATTTCAATCTGGGATGCTGGTTGGGTTTTTTTTTTTCCCATTTTCATTTTTAAAATATGGTACTATGTTTAACTCAATTCCAAATTGAAATGCCACTGAAGTGGGAGGGAAGGGGAGAGTCAAACCATTTTATTTAGAAAATGTCAACATGAAATATTCACCAAGCCTGGCCTAAGTTTGTGAATAGCTTTTGTTGACCCCCAAAAATGCATTTTTGGTGAATACAAATTCAACCAGCCCTAGTGGAAAGAGGCAGGCAGACATGATAAATTGTAACCCCTGTAATCCTGAGTTCATGAACACCTTGGAGTGGTACGCTAGAGGGGAGGAAGAGGAGAATGATATATCATTTTCCCCGATAAGCACTTTCTGAAAATTAAGGATGTGGACTGGTGAACAATTATTCTGTGTGTGTGTGTGTGTGTGTGCATGCACACTCATGTGCGTGCATGTGCACAGAAGGGAAGGGGAAATTTATCTCTCACAAGCACACACCAGCTGCTGTGCTATAACCTTTTTAATCTGTTCACTCCTATTGTAGTTGAGCTTCCATTTGCCATGGGATAGAGCAATCAGACAAAACAGTTGCAGAACATTCAACTGAACTGCAGTAAGTCCACCACCTGCCCTCTCTCCCTCCCCTCTGTTTGCAGTTGGTGCAATTGTTTTGTCTGTCCCTGCCCTAAGCCTTGTCACCCTATCTTGTCACCACAGAGGTCAATGGGAATTTTTTTTCATCCATTTCAATGGGACCTGGAGGTCAGTGAACATTATTAGCACGTCTGTCACTTGTCCAGTGCCCACAAAGCATAGTCATAGTCCCTGCTCTCACATAGCATACAGTTATCCTGGTGGCTTTCCGCATACAGATCTGCTATACAATTCAGTGAGAGCTCTATGAAGTACGCTTAGCGGGACATGCTCCCCAGAAATCAAATGCCCTCTCTGACTTGCTCTTGTTGGTAAAGTTTCAGTTATCAAATATTCTAATGCAAATTCTCGCCTGGATTGAGAAGTGATTTATTTTAATGGAACAGCATCAAGGCCCCTTTCATCCCCTTCGCACACCTATGGAAGAAAGGACATCCTTTTTCTCCCTCAATGAGCCTGCAAATCACTATTCCCCCTGGAGTCTGAATATCTATTCAAAAAAAGAAGCTAACTCAGAATCTGTTCTCATCTTCTAGTTCCTATAATTAAAGTTTTAAATCCTCAGCTGCAGAGGTCAAACAGCACACACCGAACACTTGAATGGCAACTTGCTGACTCTTCGCATAGAGCCAGGTTCTCAAGGGGTTACTCATTTGCGACACAAGCACAACTCCCCACTGGACTCCATGAGATTTCCATCGAACAAGGACAGGACCTAACCCATTCCCATTTTGCAGGTCAGAAACACACAGAGGATCAAAAATTTGCTCTGAGTTTTCTGACAAGAAGAGCTGTTGAAACTATTCTAAGTAACTTAGCTGTCAGCCTCCCTAGCCCCTATTCTCCTACCAGGTCGTATGTGCAGAGAGGACAGATGATCTTCCAGTCAAAGCACTAGATCAGTAGTGCAAAACTTCCATCCTTCAGGCCAAATCTGGCCCATGGAGCCATGTCATCCAGCCTGTGGAGTGCCCTATGGGTTGCAAAAATTTGGTGGCAGCAAAGCAGTGGCAGTGTTAATTACTACAGCCCTGGAAGAGCTTCCAGTGGCACAGCAATGAATGAACAATGCCAGAGCCCACATTGCCAAATTTCCAAATCATCTAGTGCATGGGTTCATTTTATGGCTGGGTCAAGCATTCTGGGTCAGGTCAGTGTGCAAAATTGCACCAGAAACTGACCCTGAGTGCACACCCCATGCTGGAACCAGCTTCCAAATGAATCCCACCCACAGGATTGGGCCCATGAACTGGCCCTCTGCCCCTCCCCTGGCCCATGGGGCCTGAAGGCTAAGTACCACTGCACTAGACTGACGCGCAGGAAATCAGGGTTTGGTTTCTGACTCTGTTGGAAAGCCACCTCATGATCTTGTCTGATTCTGCCTGAGCCTCAGATGTCATGTGTGAAATAGGGACAGTACTGCTTCTGATCCCCTCCGTGCTCTCTGCATCCAATATAAGCTGAACCAGAGATTTTCTTACCAGGGACAGATACAGCACCTAGGACGATGGGGTTCTCAGTTCTGTGTGCGACTGCCATACCATAACCCCTAGACAAAAAACTAAACTGACACGGAGTTAAAATGGAGTAGGCTGATCCATCGTTTAGTGTGGAAGACATTACAGATTGCTTATAATTCTTGCATGTACCAGCATTTTAAACCCAAGAAATTAAGCCTTAAAAGGAGCATGAATATGTTAATAGGGCAGAGTTAAGAAGCTCAAACAACCTGAACACTCTTCAAGCCCATTCATAACATCTAGCAAAGTAGGCTGTTGTCTAAAAAAGCGTATACCTTTCAGAATGAGGTAGGGTACATGCAAGCATGACATTTAGATGGAGTTAGATTGGGTCCATCCATGAAGTCCTGGCTGGGATGATGTAGTTGGGGTTGGTCCTGCTCTGAACAGGGGGTTGGACTAGATGTGACCTCCTGAGCTCCCCTCCAGCCCTCGTTTTCTGTGAGTCTAGGGTTAGGTCCATCTAAACCCCCACTTATGCAAGTGTTTGCAGGATATAAATCAGCCAAAAAATGACACGCCCAATTAAATTAGTTCACCTCAAGAGAGGGGTGAAGGGGTTAATCTGATGTAGTGAGTGCCTACACCTATTCACAGCCCCAGGGCTGGGAAAACCCAGCCATTCACCCCTGCCCCAGGGCTGTGCTGTTTCTACCCCCTCTACCCTGAGTGGGTTATTTTAGCCCCCTACCTCCACTGGGCAACCCCCACCCCCTGAAAACCCACCAAGCCTTCTGCACCCCTTGGATACACTAGCACCCCCCCCACCAACGTCCCCCCCTCCAGTCTGATTAGTCTTTCCCCCTACCCCAGAGGGATGGCACCTCAGGGTGTCTGCACCTCTCCCAGCAGTGGAAAACACCCGCTCAGCGCCACTTAAATTAAAGCTGCCTAAACCTAGACTGGGTGCAACAAACGTTTGTACAGACCACATATCTCCAAAGGTTCACGCTGCCCTGCCTTCTTGAGGCTCTGTAGTGACACACATGCAAGGGTAATCCATGCCTATCAGCAAGCATTTATTAAAGACATATTTGCATTTGTGTGCACTTATGTGTGGTTTTCCATTTCATTTCAATGCATGGTGTAAAATTACAAAAAAAACCAGCCCCTCCCCCCCCGAATCGAGTTTCTACCATCACAGTCCAAACTGTCAGAGGTCCGTTGACTTCAACATGTGACTAAACTGAGATGCGATGATGAATGCTGCTGAGGATCTCCCCTACTAAAGTCTTTTATGGTTTTACCAGTGCTTCCTCTTGTTTATCTCTCATTTGTACTGGAAGTGCTTTGGGGCGGGGGCTGCCTTTTTATTCCTGTGCAGGTACTCTCTGGGGAACACTGGCTGGGATAAATAAATAATAGCTCAGCTACTGTAAATGGGCTGAGTTATGATTTATACCCTCTGAAGATATGGCCTAGTAGGTATAAGTTTTGATTTTTTTAGCCTGTTCTTCAGCCGTCCATCATTTCGGTAGCACAGTTTGGCTCCTCCAAACAATTGCATCTGCACTTTTATATCCAAAATGAATTGTGAGTGTGAATGATAGACACTCCAGGTGGAACTTTCAAAATGCACTTGCTGACAGCCTTATTCTGCTGTTCCTGAAATCAGTGCTAATGCTCCTATTTGCTTCTGTGGGGCTGGATCAGGCTCCCAACCCTGATGCTACTTCTGGCAACTGCATTTCATTTCAAGGGGGAAAAAAATGGAGGCAGGACTGTTGAGACAATCTACAGAAATCAGGCCAGGATTAGATTAACTAGTGCAGAAAAAAAAATACAGGGAATCAGAACAGAAATCTCAGAAGAATAAAAGCTTTTGAGTTCACTGTTAAATAAAATATGCAATGCTGGAATTCATTATATACATTTCTTTTCTTTTTTTTCCCAGGCAAGTGATAACACTTCTGTTAGACAAACAAGGGAATTTGTAAGGAGGAGGTTACAGTCAATACAATCAATATCCATAAGTAAAATTTACTTTAGCCATATATTTTATTGTGAATTCATATGGAATAATCTATTTATTTCTACCCAGACGCGCAACAAACATCATAAATAGGGGAAACCTGCCACCTTCCTTGTTTGCAAAGCCCACTGTGAACAGGAAAAAAAATTGACTCATCACACACCTAAAAAAGCACATCAAGCCTTTTTCCATTCTGTTCTCTCCCAGAGTTCAGACACCGGCACTACTTACAAATGGCCCAAATAAATCTAAAAAGTTTCCTCCATAAACAGAAGTCTCAATTTCTACTACCTGCTTGAGTTCATTGATTAAGCTATTTTATAAGATAATAAAAAAAAGGCATGCATGCATACACACACACACGCGCACGCACACACACACAGGTAGAAAACATCACTTGCCCCAAAGGCATAGTAGTGGCTCACACTTCAGCAGGAGTTCATAAGTCATAACTAGAGGTATGCAAACACTCCTGGGTCTGACTTATGCAGCAATAAGTAAACTAAATTATTTGGCATCTAGGGGCTTCAATTCAAACCTAGGCTCCATTGTGCCACACACTGTAAAGATACCTTGGAAGAAATTGCTCCCATGGTATATACATTTATACACTTAGGCGCAGATAAAAGTGACAATTTTCACCTGATCTGGTCCCTGAAAGTGTTCTTCAGCTATATCCAAACACAAGTACATGGTTTTGGAGTGCTTTAAAAGGGCCCAGTCCCATGACAATCTCAGCCCTCATTGCACAAGGGTTCAGATGAAGATGTGCCATAATGGAGCACCCTAGTAACTTCTGTTTGTGTGTGCCAGGGGTAGGGCTCAGCTTTGACAGCTCAGCCCTGCTACTGGTGCTGTCTTCAGAAGAGGGGGAGGGAAAAGGAGCACAGGAAGTTTGGTCCAGGGTTTTTGTCAGACAGTGCTTGAGGGTGCTGCAGGTGGATTGAAGCCCCGTCAAGGTCACCCCACCACCTAGCACCAGCTGGGCAACCCCCAGAATAAGTTCCCTCTTCTCCATTTCTCCCCTCACATTCTGAAAACAGTACCGGGGCTAGGAGGGAGAAGGGGCATTGCTAAGGCATAGCAGCTCCAGGCTCACAGCTGTTCTAAACAGCAGCTGGATCCCCCAACCTCTGGCACCCAACAGCAAATGCCTGTTGTGTCCGGGAGATTATTGTAACTCGTGGCGCTTCCTGCAAAGCGCCATGAGTTACAACAAAGATATGCTCTTCAGTCTACAGCTATAAATTCAAAGGGTCTGATTCTGGATGCACTTAAATATACACAGTGTGAGCAGTCTAGTTCTATTTCAGACAATCCATAGGGATCTTCAGTGTAAACTGTCCCAGCTCTGCTGAGCAGTCTTATGTGTGGTCTTGGTTACATAAGAAACATTCACCATTCTGCCTTTACCCCTAAAAGTATGTAACTTTGGGTTTGGCCAACAGGGCACGAAGTTTAGCACATGTCCCATTCTTTCAGGATTAGAGCTCAAGCAGACAACACTTAACAGGAAAGTGGTATTACCCCCATTTTACAGATAGAGTACTCAGCAGGATTCTTTAGGAGTTCTCCCACTGGATGTTTCTGACCTGAAAATGCTGATTTTGCCAGAACTAAACTTTTTTTGCTTGGAAGGGTCAGTTAGGATGAATTTCTGGACGTGCATCTAATTCTGAAAGAAACAATTCAAAAGTGGTGGAAATGTTTTATATCCATATTTTCAAAATGAAAAAGAGAAAAAGCCTGTATGGTTCAAATATGGGCTTTTTTGTAATAAATTTCAAAATCAAAACATGGGCACTATCCAAATGACATAAAATAAAATCTCTGTACCATTTTATTCCAAAATTGATATTTAATATCACAGTTTTCTTCCATCTCAGGACAGGAAAAGTGTTTGGAATCTGTTTTGTTTTGGCTTTTTCCCCCACGTTGTAGAAAAATTATTTCCTGCCTAATTTTGGGAAGGAGATGCAGAGAAATGAAGTTACATCCCCAGGGTTACCCATAAAAAGTAAAAAGTTTGTTCATCCATCATATACTCTGATTTGTGATCTGCTGGGATCAAAGACAAGTGATATCCCCCTCCTCCACAATTTAGGCCTGAGATGAGCATGTGTTTGTATTTTTATTATCTTATAAAACAGCTTAATCAATACACCTAAATAGGTACTAAAATCTGAGACTTATGCTTACTGCAAACTTTTTTATGTATTTATTTATTTTATTATCATAATTGATGATCTGAAATCAAGTGTCCACCCCCACAGAATATCAAAACAGCTAGTTTCCTGCATCCAGAAGATGCTTTTCATAAACTCCTCTTAAAAATGGTTGCGTTGATATATTTTTCTCCCTCATTTGAAAAATTATTTCACTGGTAATCATAGGGCACATCTACAGGAGCCACCCACTGTGCAGTTGTTACTGCACAGTGTGTCCGAAAGGGACCAAAACCTTGAGAGCTGCTCGAGGCAGCTCTGGTCTCCAACCCCTGGTGCAAGGCCAGTTGTTACTGCACAGTCATTTAATACTTGCATAACCAAGTACTAAATGGCTGCACAGTAATCAGCATTACTGAGCAGTGGTGTCCTGGCATGCTTGCTCAGTGATGCTTACTGTGCAGTAGCTCATTACTACTGTGAAGTAGTGTCGCATCACAGTTCATGCCTGGCGACACTGCTGCTCAGCAGTAATGAGCCACTGTGCAGTAAGTGTCTCGTGTAGACGCGCCCATAGAATCAAAGAAAAGGGTAATGTTTCCCTCCTTTACTTTTAAATATTACTTCCAACAGAAAAGAAGCTCTCCTTGACTTTTTCCATCAGTGCTGTCATATGAAAATATCCAGCGTGCTATTGAGGACGCCTGCTTATTTTTGGTAGCATTGAGGTGATGCTGTTGGTCTGATGGTCTGGGAGATTTGAGAAAGGCAAGAATTCTAGTGGGTGGTTTCTTTTATTAATCCAACTGTATAGTTGGTTTAGACATAGGCAAGCTGTTGAGTATCACAGTACTCTTCCTCAGGTCTCCACACCTATTTTTAACACCCCAACACAGAAGAGCTTTGACAATTTACATCAGCTGAAGATCAGTCTCGACTACGCAAGGGAAATTCACCATTCTGCCTCAACCAAAAGATACAAAGTAAAAGGTGTCACCTAGCACATGCACACATGGTGAACAAATGGTAGCTTTCTTTCCTACATCATAGGTTTGTGCTGGTAGGTTGATATCGACAGCCTTAAATCATGAGAAAACATGGATGTGACTGAGGAGCCCAAGATCCATTCCCCTGCCATTTCAAGGTCCAAAGTGCCCCTAAAGGAGGCTTCTTCTGGTAGCTGGGGACAGGGCACAGTGATGGGAGCTACGAGTTTGAATCTTGTGGGGGTGAAGAAGGCCTACAATCCAGGTCTCCCTCTTGCTAACCAGATGCTCTTCCTACTCAGCTTTGGGCAAAAGCTGGGTGGTGTCACTGGCTGTGTTTTCACAGACCTGCAGGTATTCATCCAGCATCAAATAGTTGATAAGCATGCTTTGACTTGGCCTTGTGAGCATGTGCAGTAGCCCAATCCAGATACCAAGAGATATGCCAAAATGGGGGTAACCTAATGCACCTGTGTGCCAAAGTAATTTTGTGATCCGTGAGTAAGGTCAATTTGGATGTTCTAGTATTTATGTGTGGCAGCTTGCTGGCAGCCACCTGGTCTGCTGACTCAGAAAGGCTCTGGGAGATTGGTGGGACCTTCCCACCAATCAGGTGATGGCAGAGAAGAAGCTTGCACCGCCCCTCCCCAGGGGCAAAGTGAAGATCTGGACCTGGGTAAGGGACTAGCCCCCTCCTCCCAAACTCTGATTGGTCCATTTCCAATCTGGGGTTCTGCCCCTGGGGGGAATAAAAAGGAAGTGTGCCCAGCACACGGGGCTGCTGCGTCGAGGGACATAGAAGAGGGCAAACAAGAGCTGGCCAGAGGGGTGGAGATGTTGCCCTTAAAGAGCCTGAAGACTTTTCCCTGGACAGGGAGTGGCAAGTGGCCATGTCCCCCAGCCCTGACCTGAAGGAGTGCAGCAAGTAGTGCACAGCTGGGGGCACCCCAGAGGGACCGAGACCTCGGGAACTGCTCAAGGCGGCTCAGGTCTCCAACCCATGATGCAAAGTGGTCATTGCACAGCCAGTGCACAGGGGGTCCAAGAGGGAGTGACACCATGGGAGCTGCTCAAGGTGTCTCGGGTCTCCAATCCCCAGCACGGGGCCAGGAACTCAGCGCATAGCCGGTGCATGGAGGGTTTAGGACCAGACTGTGACCCAAGCTGCTTTGGCATGAAGTAAAGCTGGTGCACTGGTGCACTGGTGCACAGAGCAATGCACAGGGCCCCGAGCAGGCTGGCAGCCAGGAGCACCCAAGGCAGTTGACGGCCCCCCAGCCGAGTGAGACGCCTCACTCAGGAAGATGAGGACAGCCTCACCAGGCCTCAGAGGTGTGAGTTGCCAGGGAAGGGGATTCCCATAGGGGAGGAGGGATCTCTCTGTGGTCAGCTGAGACCAACAGCTGGAGAGGAAGCCCTATAGGGGTGGGCTCCCCGGGCTGGTGGAGGTCACTTTGATGGTTATCCAGGCAGGGATTGTGCAGGGCCTGAAGGGCACTAAGGATCGTTTCCTCTTCTTATCTTTAGGGTCCTACTCCTGCACTAGGGTAACACAGGTTATTCTTCTCGTTTCCATTTGTGTACCCAATCCCCTATGTCTCATATTTTATGAACCTTGTGCTTTATATTTTGCTAACTTGCACCTCATACTTTGTAGATTAATATTTTATTAGAGCATAAGATTACATGATGGTTTAAGGAGGCTCCTGCCATGACCTTTCTGATCCTACACCTGTGTATATAGTATCTGCAGTAACCTGTATATAAGCTGTCTATGACTCCTATGTTTTATTTGTAAATATGTTTATATGATAACTTTTATATAATATGAAATGTGTACATAGCTAAGTTTTATTGAGTGTCCTGGCCTGGCTCTATAGGGGATGGAGGGAACTGTGTGCAAGAGGCAGTTCACCCCATAGCGTACCTGCCCTGCCAACATGCCCTTCAATTGGGGAGTACATAAATGGGTACTACCCGGGCTACATATGTATTGCCTGATGTCCCCTAAAGTCCTGTTTGGATGTCTCAGCCAATTAGGATCTGGCTCTGTGTTGCTAGGAGGTATGGGAAGTATTCTCCTTTCCCCCTTGGGGAATACTCTTTGGGCATGAAAGCACCTTTTTTATTAATCCTTTGCCATTACAATGAAATTCCAGATGGGTGTGCAGAGTAGCGCCAGATTTGTTATAACATGGGCCATTAGTGCTGATGGGATGGAAAGGGGGGACTTTCTCTCATTCCCTTACCCTTGCAGCTCAGGTTCAATTGCTGCCTTTTCATCACGCCAGACCTTTGTTAGAAAGCTGCCTGATGATTTTGCTGTGTTTCTGCCTGAGCCTTGACCCCACACTTAAGAAAAAAACACTGATGGAAATCTGCGCAACTCTGTTGACATCACTGAAATTCTACCGATTGACACCCGTTAAGGATTTGGTCCATTGCTAGAGCTATGGCTGGTGCTAGAGGTGGGGGAGGAGAATCTCCCAAAGATGTTGCCTTGCTTTTAAAGATTAAAAGTTTTTCTCACTATCCGTTTTAATATTATTCTTTTCTTGGGCTATCCAATTAAAATTGCTATTTCATCAGGAAAGCTTTTAACAGCTCACAAAGATGTGAATTTGCCTTTGTCCTAGCTGCTTCTCATAGCAGCTCCCGATATGCCCTCTACCAGCGTCTCAGAAGGAAACAGCCGCACTTTATTTCATCAGAGACATGTTTTCTTCTTCTTGAGATCTTTAAATTACCCAATTGTACAAGCCGAGGTGAGGAAGGATACTTTAGACCCAGTGTACTGGGGTTTTTTTCTTCCTCTCTTTAGCTGCCTTCACCTTTTCAACAAATTAGCGCTTCAGAATTTAACCTTCGTTTCTAATCCATCTGAGGCTCCTTCTCATAACTCACTCCTGGAGGAACATTAGCGGATGTGAGTTTTCTCCCAGGGATATGCCATCCTTCTGTTTTAAATCAAAAAATGCTTTTGCAAATTAGCCAAAGGAGACTGGCTTTAAGCCTTCTGCAAAAATCCTTCAACATGCCCTCTGGATTTTTACTCTGTTTTCTCTGAAGCTGTGTGGGGTGCAATGGACATGACAGAGAGGGAACATGATGGGCAGAAAATGTAGCATATAGCAACCTCTTCACAAAAAAAAAAAAAAAAAAAAA
>NW_017729024.1:169751094-169768165 GCF_001723915.1 Gavialis gangeticus | reverse complement strand
GTCAGGGCTGCCAGTAGTGCTGTGTCAAGATTATGGTTTGCCTAGTCATCAGTCATTGTCACTGATAAAATGGTCAGTTTGACCCTAAAGTAAAGGGGCGACAGGGCCAAATAAGGCCAGCTAAGAGAGCATATACACCCTTTTGTATCCATGCTGCTGGTTTGGCTATAGTTTAGGGCAGTGAAAAAACAGTTTGCTTTGAAAAAGATGAGACTCCTTCTACACTTTAGTGGGTTTTGGATCAACTGAAAGTTGTCATAAAGTGACAACAGGTCAGGCACCCTTGTTGAATGACTTTATGTTCGTGGTCATCCGAGAATCCTGACACCTCCAAAACACTGGGAAATTAAAGGTTGCAGGGGCAAACGATGCTTAACAAGGTACTGTGGCTGGTCCAGGGTCACAGGAGGGGGATGTGGCATAGTTGCTCCCTAAGCGACAGAAGCATGGAGTCCTCTTCCAGTTCTTTCTCCCCAAATTTGTCTTTTTGTATAATGGGATCAGGACCTAACACCAACCTCCTCACCACTGAAACCACTGCCCCCGTGCATTGCTTTTGGCGGAAAGGCCAACAGCTGAGTGGGGCATGGAAAGGGAACTACAATCTTTCTTCAAGGGTAGTGTGTGTGGATAGGATGGAAACTGGCAGTTCCCTTGCCTGCCTTCTACCATCTCTGGTGATTAAAGAGGAGACTCCGCAAAATAATCAATATGACACTTTGGTGCTAAAATTTACTGAAACAATTCAAAATGCATTTATTAGGAAGGGTGGGGAAAAGAACTCTAAAATAAAAATTAGATCATTATTAGGAAATCCGTGGAGATTTCTTCTGCTAATGAAGGCTATCCAATTTCCTACCTTTATTTGCTGTCACTCAATATACCTTTTGCATAGCCTATTAGGTACTGATAAAAGGCATGGGCCAGATCTGTCTCTGGTGGAAAGCAGCCTCCTTCAATTGGAAGTGATGGAGCTATGTCAATTTGCATCACCAGAGGGTGCAGCCACCAGGCTGTCGCCTCTGAACTGCTTTGCAAATAGGAATTATCAAATGTCAAATAGTGTGAGAGATGGATAATACCACTTCCAAGGCTCAGCCCTCAGCTGCAAAATGGTCAGTTTAAGACAGCAGAAAATCCCCTTTCTTTTCCCATTTAAATATTCTGGATGTGAAATGAGGGCTTTCTATATAAAGGTAGAAGAATACATCTCTTGGGGCTAGAGGCTGGTTTCAAAACTTTGACAGCATCTGTACTCTTTTGTTGATGTTTTTGGAATGAAAATATATCTCACTCAAGTCAACGGCCTAATAGTGTAAGTGGGAAATCTAGTTTTGATCAATCATTACTGACAGGACTTTCAGTGTTGATGGCATATGTTCTTTCATATCTTCTCATTTTTTCTTCAGTGATAGATATATAGATAGGTGGATGGATGGATTGATGGTTAGATGGGTGCTGTAGATAGGTAGATAGATGAATTGGTGGGTAGATAGATACTATAGATAGATAATTATTTTCAAGTTATTATAGTTCCCCTTTCTTTCTGTCTTTTAGTTTTGTCCATCATGGATTTTAGTGCTGGTAAAAGGTAGGGGATCAAGAGAAGGGAATAAAATGAGATCCTTTAAGAAGGATAGAAGTCAAATCCCAATAGTAAAGGGAAGGGGCAACAGAAAAAGACCAAGAAAAACTGAAGCCAAAAGTGGGTCGTACTGACTTGGGTCAAACATTTAACAGAAGTCATGATGGGAGACACTATTAAAACAAACCTGAAGAGTAAACGACTTCAAGACATCAGTTGGCAGAGACAGCAACATCATAACCCTACTGACACTGAGAAGAGGGGAGAGGCAAAAGCAAATGTGGTTTAGCTCACCATAGGAGACAACTCTAAAGTGCAGGTGTACAGACAAGGAGAGACCAAAGAGTGTCCCAGTGCAAAGCAATGGATGGGCATCTTTGGTTGTAAACAGATGTACTAACAAAAGTCTCAGCTGATCTGCTTCAATGGGTGAAACAGGCATCGTTGTCTTGCAGGCGAGGGCCCCTACAGCTCCTGGGAGTAGTTGTGGGACAATACTAGGGCATGCCTCTGAAAATGAAGGAAGCCCAGCATTTCCCCATTTGCAGAGATGCACCTCCCTGCGTGCAGAGATGTGTGCGGTAGTGCAATACACAGGCTTGTGCAACCCCCTGTTGGGGGACTATTGGGGCAGACCTCTGCAAAGCAGGGAGCTCAGGCAGGAGTTCCTGGGGGCTTCAGGAGCCCAATGCCACATGCCTCAGGGATTGAAATTCCCAGGGCATGCTGAACTGGGCCTCTAAAGCCCGAGGAGCAGCTTCCCAAGGTGGCTGGAGAACACAGCTCTTCTGCCACAAAGCAAATCGATGTCTTCTGCAAGAAAGTGGCACCAGTTTGCACCACTGTGTTGCAGCCATAAATCTCGGGGATTTGGTGTGACAAGGGGACTAGATGTAAGCTTGCTGGGCCTTTGTGAGGCCATAAAAATGTTTATGGTCTCACAAAGGTGACTTCTGTTTCCAGTAGAAGTTCCCTCTCTTTACTATCCACCATAAGGGGCAGCAGAGAAACCTTCACCCCTATTGGCCTACACCTACTTCAGCTCTGTTTTGGAGTGACCACTTCTAGGGCAGACGTGGTGATTTAGTCTCCATGTCCACATAATAACTCTCCTTCTTGACTGCTTACGGCAGAGCTCCTGGGACGATGGACTTGTGCGATGAGTTCTTGCTCCTCCAGAACTGTAACTAAGATCAGCAACACAAATTACCAGTGACATTTGTGGTGAACAAAAGCTGTGGTGCAATCTGAGTAGATAGAGAGGGGTTATGTATTTTGCTGGTCATCAACAGCTCTGTCGGTTCTTTCTGGTATTAAGTCCAACTCAACAATGAAATTCAGATTCGTGAGTTTATGGTCGAGACATGAGATCTCCCTAAATCTTATTGTGGAATTTATAGTCATGGGCTGGACTGAGCGTGTTGAATCCACTACAGGACTACTATATCTAAAGGTGGTTTTCTTTATTCAGATACAGATATAGATGCGAATATATAACAAACCTTTCCCCCTTCCCTCCTTTTTTACCTTATGATTGTTTATGGCTGGCATTTATTAGGGGTACTATAGGGCATGAAGGGGAGGTTCATGGTGTCATGGTGTTTCCTTTATTGCTGTTATTGGATCACACGTCGCCTCTCAGTTGGGTCTTTGGGGGTTTATTAACATGCTTCAGGGGCAAACCAAGGTACCTGGGTCATACCCCCAAAACACCATCAGTTCCACATGGGCTTGCTCAGCTGAAATGCTTCGGTAAGCTTTGATAAATACGTGGACCGGAGGGCTTCCCTATACTGCTGCAGCGGTGGTCCTTAGCCAACCATGCCCTGCCCACTCAAGTCTGAGAGCAGGCTCCAGACTGAAAATACATCACTGAAGTTGCTTCAGGCTCATCTGTCTGGGCCCACTCTCAAGCCCTTGGTCCTAAATGGGTCTGAGAGCAGGCATGCATTCCTGCATCTGGTGCACACTCAGTGGACTTGGGTGGATGGGATGTGGGCAGGGCAGCTTCATGTTCACTGGGGCCCACCACTGCAGTAGTGTAGAAGAGTCCTTAGTTTCATGAAAAACCTCAGAGAAGGAGAAAGGGGGAAGTGACCTGGGATATGTATTCAGTATTTATCATTCGGGAACATTTAATTTTGGGGCACACACATTTTCATTGAACCATAAAAAATTCAGCTTGGAAATGACCTGAGGGGGTCATCTAGTCCAACCTCTCTGCTCATGGCCACCCCCCACATAGATTTCATAACCTCTCTAGATAATCTATTGTATTACTTGGCTACCCCACATTTTTGACCCCTAGAAGTTCACACTCATGATACAGATGGCAAAACTGAGGCACACAGAGCATGGATGAGATTTTGTAATGTCAGATCTCAGGCTTCTTGACTCCTAGACCTTTCCCCTAATTACTGGAATGCACTATCTTTCCCAAAATAGCCATATTTAGCTTTACAGCCCTGTATGGATCTAGAAGTGGATAGGTATAAGCCCCAAGGAGCTTGCAGTCTTGATTACTGGATGACATCATGGCCTCTCTGAGATGGCAATGAACAAGGAGAGAAACTGGGACAGTGAAGGGCTTTCAGGGAGTCTGTCAAGTTTTTAACTTGGTTGTTATGGATTCCTTTCATGGAATGGGTAATGATGGGCTGCAAATGCTGGAGACCTCTCTAGCTAGCTATTTGAAAAATGACTACAGCAGACATCACTGTGGTGTGTTAATCCCTCCTAGATAAATCCTGTATCTAATCATAGCCTAATTTAATTTCCCTCAAATATTTAAATTAATTTATCTAGGCTAGTCTTGATCAAATGTTTAAAATAATAATAATAATAAAAAAAAATAATCAGAGACAATATATTTTTACTTAAGAAAAAAAAAACACTGAAGACTTTTCTTTGAGTTTTTCCCTCTATTTTTCTATCAGAAATATTGAGAATACAGTGTAGCTGATTCTATTCCTCCCCTGATATTCCAGGTTTCATTTGTCAACTCTGACTTAGTTATTTTTTTTCCTGTTTCACGTTTTGATCTATTGTCTTTGTTACATATTGCAACAGTTTTTCAAAATTGAAACTTTTCAATTCCAAGTGCTTTGAACATCTAAAGACTCTTTTGAAATTTTAGGAATAGAAAAAAACAAACCCAAACCCCCCAGAATGTTAAAGAAATCTCCAAAACTTTAAAACATAAAATCAAATAAAAAACTATGAGCCCTTTGCAAGCTTTTTACTTCTCCAATACCATTTTTTTTGTTTCATTTTGTTTTGCTTTCATGTCATTCAATTAGCTGTCATCTATACATTTAGGAAAGGCTCCCAGTGAGTTCAGATCATGCCTTTCTATTACACTCCTTATGGTAGAACATGGGGAGCCAGTTTAAATGAATTTTTTAACTTTGCAAATCATGGCTGTCCTCCATTGAGGTCTCAGGAGTTAAAATGAGCAGGAGGGAAGAGCTTAGGTGGTAGGAACAGCATTGCCAGAAATCTCTAGAAGCATGTAAAGAGAAGCAGGGGGTATGGCCTTGGGACCCTTTCCATCCTTGAGACAACTTTTAGGTGGAAGTTTGTGTAGGTGAAGCACACCATCTTTTTGAAGATTCAAGATTCAAGAATGAAACTCCCATTTGGAAAACCTGTGTCTCCGTGGTAGATGTTCCACGTCCGTGTTTCATAAGTCTCTTAACCCCAGGACCAGAGAATAATGACTTTGATGGGAGAAGTCCCCGAATTCAAACTCTGCTGACTGTCTGCATATCAGAGGTGGGCAAAATACAGCCTATGGGCTAGATTCAGCCTGCCAGGCAATTTTATCTGGCCTATGGACACCCACCAATTAATTGTGCCCACCCAGCCCACCCTCATGGGCCTAAGGACCTGGCCCAGCCAGCACACAGCTTCCAGGCAGAGCAGCTGCTGCCACTGCTGCAGCTGCCAGGGGATCTGCCTCGCTTCCCCGGTGTCCCACTAGCTCTGGACGCCAGCTAGAGAAGGGGTGGGAGTGGGGGAAGGAGCTGCAGCTGGGCAGGAGCATGGAGCATGGGGCTGGGGCTGGTGGCAGCATCTGTGCCCAGGGGGGAGGCAGGAGTGCAGAGCTCGGGTGGGCAGGTTGTGCTTGTGAGGGAGGGTGGGGACCTCCCACACACTCCCTGCCATGGTGCAAAGTCCCCAGTGGCAGCAGCAGCAGCCCTGCCTGGTGCAAAGCCCATGGTGCAAAGCCCCCAGCAGTGGCAGCAGCAGCAGCAGCAGCAGCAGCAGCAGCAGCAGCAGGCGAGGATGCTCGGGGCACTCATGACACACACAGGTGCTGCCACCCAGCAACATGCAGCTCCAGCACATGGTAGAGAGGAGTGCAGCCAGGCTGGTTTGCCTATATCATGCAGGGCTCCCCAGCACATGTGCAACTCCTGACACTGCACGCCACCTGGGGAAGCCCTACGTGATGGAGCTGGCTGCCTTCACCACTCCCTGCCACACAGGTCCTGGGACTCTGCCAGAAGTGGAGAGGGGCCCCAGCTCCTGCTTCCCAGCAGAGTCCCAGGACCTGCACAGAAGGGGATAACGAAGGCAGCTGGCTCCATCGCGTGGGGCTTTCCCCAGTGATGCATGAGTGCTGGGAGCTGCACATGCACCAAATGATTGAGGCGGGCCAGCCTGGCCACGCTCCTCGCCACCATACGCAGTGCTGGTTGGATCCACGTGCCACCAGGCAGCAGTGCCTGTGCAGGCCCTGATCACCCCGAATGCCTGTCGGCTGCTGCTGCATATGGGGCTCCTATACACATGCAGGGAGAGTGCTTTGATATGCTGTTATTACAGCACATTTGGGCAGACTCCAGCGTCATGTGTATCAGTGTCCCCACTCTGAAAAATGGTGGTGAGGCACTTTAAACTAAAGCTGGTTCAAGAAGCTTTAGTTCACAGTGCCTATGCTGCTATGTTTCAGCATGGGGATGCTGATTCACATGACTCTCCGGGTGCTTTTAGTTAAAGTGGCTCCCTGCACCTCCTGGAGCACATCTATAAATGCCTATAAAGTCTCTATGCTCCATCACCATTCAGACTCGTGGTCTTCTATACATTGTGACAGCTACTGTCACAAGCATCAGGAATCAACTACGTAATCCAGAGCCGAATGCAGAAACCTTTACAGGTCAAGCACAAGGATATGACAGTAAACCTGGTGGCTGTAGGAGATTGCGTTCTCTGTGGATGGCAAATAGAGGGTGTATACAGCAGGCAGCTCAGACCAGTGGATATACAGTATTACTGCCAAAAGGCAGTGTACAACCTCTGCTCTTCCTACACCCCTAATTTGACTAGCCAGACTTTACTAATGAAAGATGATAGATCTCCCCTAGCATTTATTGCTGATGATTCCTTGATGGTCTCTGTCCTTTGGTTTCAAGCACCCTTTCCCCCTCTCTCATCTCTCTTCCTAATATGTGGTTATATAATTGCTTTAAAAAAAAAGCAGCCTTTATTTCTTTAATAAAAAGCCCCACTCTCATATATTGCACAAATAGCTGGCTGCCATGCCATGCAGAAGGTGTTATCATCTGTAATGGACAGTAGGTTAATGCTCTGACTTCTCATTTATTGCGGATGCATTTTATCTTTCATCCAGGAATAAAAAAAAAAAGCAGCAATAAATAGATGTTTCTGGAGAGTGATAATATACCAATGAGAGAATCTGAAGGAAATTATTCCTAAGCAGTTTAGGTCAGTTTTTGTTTTGTATAGGATGGTTTGGGTAGGGATTATCCTGCCTCAGACAGGGGTTTGGACTAGATATGACTTCTGGAGGTCCCTTCCAGCCCTGCTTCTCTATGACAGGAGGGTGCTCAGTGATGACAGATGACAGAATAAGGAGCGATTGTCTCAAGTTGCAGCAAGGGAGGTTTGGGTTGGATATTAGGAAAAACTTTCTCACTAAGAGGATGGTGAAGCACTGGAATGGGTTACCTAGAGAGGTGGAGCAAGCTCCATCCTTGGAGGTTTTCAAGGCCTGCCTCAACAAAGCCCTGCCTGCAATGATCTGGTTGGGGATGGTCCTGCTTTGAGGAGGCCTAGAAGGTGCCGTGAGGTCCTTTCAAGGGTGCTGTCGGGTGCCCCGCAGTCTTAGCGTGCTTAAGCTTGCAAACATGATTCATAATAAAAACCCATGATTCAAACAGAATCCATAGTTGTGGCCTGTCTGGGTTTTTTGCAGCAGAAAAGCTGCTCTGTTCCTTTTCTGTAGGCAAAAAGCGGAGTGAAAATGAAGAGCTGGCATTTTCCAAGGGTTGCCTCAAGCCTATCCAGGGTCGCTTTGAGCCTATCCAGTGGTGCCTCGAATCTAAAACGGTTGAGAACCACTGCTGTAAGGGAAGGTCACCTACCTTTAAAAGTCCTGTGTGAACTAATTAGCACAAGGGCTTGGGAGCAATAAAAGAAACAGATACTTTTGTGCTCACAGTTGCCCAATGGAAGCCATTTATGGTGTGCAAGTCTTATTCCTCCCATAAAACTGCAGAACTCCATTGTCTACACCTGAGCCGACATCTCTTCTTTTATTCAGCTACTTGCATAGATACTGAGGTTCAGCAGTCTTGCAGCAATGTTGCTCACGTATTTCCCAGTTGCAAGTGTGCAAGGAATGGACGGAGCTCCAGCTCCAGGCCCCCACTTGCTGACCAGCACAGCTGAAGCAGCAGGAGGATTTTTGTGACTGCCTGAAGCAAAGTGCCATCTCTTCCCATGCACCAGAGCAAGAGGAGGATTTGTGCTCAAGAAGGATGGTGTGGGGATCTTCTTGCTCTGAAGAAGCACAATGCAGCCCTCAGTCACAGGCATGCACAGTCAAGAGGAGGTGGTGCTGGGAAGGAGAATTGGTTCCCTGTTCCCCTAGCACCTTTCTCCTAGAAGCAATAAATTATTGTAGCAATGTAGTGCAATTATTTACCAGTCCCTTGCATGGGCTCATCTTCTTAGTGGTGGGACCTCTTTTTCCATCCCTGCCACTAGAAATATGTGAAGTTAGGAACTTTGCTCCAGGGATTACTCAGCTGGGCAGGTGCTGACTTACTGTCTCTCATTCTCTAGGTTAGGTTCACAGAACAAAATAAGCGCACAGCATATCTGTGTCCATGCCATCTGGCGAGCACGGGTAACAATAGCAGTGCAGAGGTGCTAGCACATGCCAGCATCCCTGAAGTGTTTGCACTGTGATCACTAAGCCATGCTGAAATGCATGCATGCTGCTGGATCTTCACTGCTAGGACATGTTATAGTGGCACCTGCATTTTGCTGCATACACATACCTTATGTCACCAAGGCAAGGGGAGAATCCAGCCCTAAACAGGAATGGATGAAAACACCATAGAAGAGCAAGGCTGTGCAGACCTTAAATCAGAGGACTGACTATCGGGATATCCATTTTCTTTATGCTTCAGTCACAGACTCACTTTTCTCCAGGCGTACAAATAGGACGACAATGCCTGGCTCACTCACAGGGGCCCAGTGATGTCTAATGTACATAAATTACCCTAGGCTCAGAAGCTCCCTGCTATTCTGACCTGAGACCCCACAGCCTCACCAGAGCCGATCTGTGCTGCTAGCACATGAGATGTATGAATGCCTGTCCTTGCGTGTGCAAAGTTCTGTATGTGTGAGAGAGGCACCACCATCTGCCACGCATGGATCCTAACATTTCACTCTGGAGTGTGGCTCAGGCCCCAAGCTGGAGCGTGCATTCACAGGGCGGTTTTGTACGGAGCCAGCACATTGCAAATCAATTCCATTTCATTATTGCATCGCAACCTGTGCTGACAGTAAAGTCACAGATGCTTGTCTAATCATATCAAAACTTTTTACTGTTTGGATTATGAGTACTTTGCTGCCTTTTTAAATGACTTCTCCCCATTATCTCAGCCTTTTTATAAACTCCACCATTTTACTGTATGTTTCAGAGATCTCTTTTTTCTAATTTGATGCCATTCATTTTGTACTTTTTTTTCCCCCGGTTAACTATTGTGGCTAATTATACAGTAGATCCAAATCTGCATGAATTTTGCAGGCTGCTACTTGTCTCTCCACTTCTTTAATTTTCTATTATCAGGCAAATTACTCTACTGTTGATTGTTGGTCTTTTTCCCCTCCCCTCCGTGGCCTCTTATGCAGATTGGTATCAGCAGAAGTCCATCTACTGGGATGCTCTCTAAATCCTTTCCTATAAGACACTGCCTGTTTTCTCAGATGACTTTCCATTTAACTATTTCCTCACTGTCCCTTGGGCCCAATCCCAGCCAGAGGGTTTTGTTAAAAACAGAAGGAAACGTTTTGCCTTGGCTATCACCTGGGTCTGCCCACCTATTCTGGGGCTATCCTCTCAGTAGGTCAAATTACACTGATTAGGTCTCCTCTCTCCCACTTCAGTATTATCATCCACAATGAATGAATCACAATGAGCTAATGATGTTGGGTATTTTGAAAAGATGACCTCTGGGATGCTAGTGCTGAATGCTGGAAGCTGTAGGAGAAGAGGGGCAAAGGACAGATCAACTTGGATCTGTCTTCAATACTCTTTCCCGTAAAGCCGCCGTCTGTTACTTTGAGAGATGGGATTGATGGAGCTGTGGCCTGACCCAGTGTGGCAGCTCCTATATTTGTAGGTGTTGATCTTCAGAAGGGTAGCAGACTCATTCAGAGAAAATAACTGAATACCAGGTTTAACTGTGATCCTTGGGAGGGGACTGCATATACCCGATAAAGCACAGAGCATCACACCTTGATGCCAACGTAAGGGCTACACAACAACCCAGGGAAAAGCATGGCATCTATATAAAAACTAAACTATAGGCTGATGCCCTTTTACCCTCTTTACCACTCACTGTGCACATCGACACATGATTTTACTGTGCATTAACTGCACAGTTAATGTCTCGATGCCTACATGTGTGCCCCTATTAGGGCACATGAAACTAATAAACACCCACTGGGGTAGCATTTATAAATACAAGTAGTCCCTTGCTGCAGACCTTTTTTGTGTGCAACAGTGCACATGTAGACACTGCCCCAGCTGGCTGGGGCACAGGGTGCTTCACTACAGTGGCTGCCTGTCGTCTAGCCCCACACTGAAGCACCCTCGTGCCCAGCCAGCCCCTCTGCAGCACATGAAGCCGGGTCAGAGCAGCCCCCGGTTGGCAGGCAGATCCGCTGGATCCTCTGCAAGCCTGGGCTGCTATGACTGGGCTCTATGTGCTACACACGAATGGACTCCAGGCAATATACTCCAGAGTTTATTCACGCGCATTAATTGCACATGTAGACACCCCCACTGAAAAATAAGCTCCCATTTAGTCTCACTGCTATGCCTGATCTTTGATTTTCTACTCCCCCCATCCTCCTCTTTCTTTCTCATCCTCATTTCTATCTTGGTGAATCTTGCCCATTTTTTTCTCAGCATCTTACTTACAAATATCCATTCCCAGTCCCAGCAGGTTGCACTCCCAGCTCTCTCCCACACCTGAACTGATTAGCAGTGGTCATCACTGGGCTTTAAAACTGATATACCAGATCAAAGGTTCCCTGGATAAGGGGCTAGTCCCGTTAGGGATGTGTATCTGTGAGGCATTCTGCTAATGAGACAGCATCCCACTGGGATCTTTAAACCCCTAGGGAAGGGAAGCAAGTTGGGGGGGAGGGGGGAGAAGATTGTGCAGGGTATTTTGCTGGGGGAAAAACAGAGAGGAAAGTGGCTCCTTTCTTAGTGTCCAGTAAGGGTGGAATATTTTGATTTCTTTTGGTTGTGTTAGTAGAGACTGAGACTTGTTTGGTAGGAACTAAAGTTCCTGAGAAACTAATAGCAGAGCTAACTGGCCCGCAAAAGGCATCAGTTCAGGTGTGGAAGACAGCTGGGATTACAACCCACTGGGACTAGGAATGCATATTTAATAACTGGCCCACAAAAGGCATTGGCATAAAGGACCCGCTTCCAAAACCTGATCATACTGATAATTGTTTCAGGCTCTCTGCAGACTCAGGTAGGCAATGAAGCATTAGTTAATGCCTCATGCTCATGCTGGAGTTGATTTCAAACATTATTTCACCAGTTCTCAGGGTTGATTTAAAATATTGTGTCCTGCCAATACGTTTGTGCTGGAAAGCGTACATACATATACACGTTGCTAGCTGGATGGGACATGGACCAGATATTTAACATCCCTTAGAAAACAAACTATCTAGCAGACAGACGGCAAAACATCCTCCTATCTAAGCAGGAGTTTTGCCTATAAAAGCATCACATATTATTTCAATAATTCATCAAGCCATTAAAAAAGACTTTAGTGCCAATTTACCTCTATTTTCTTTTTCCATTCAAATGTAGTGCCCACGTAAGGTGTAGGATTCAGAGTATTCCCTAACTAGGTCTGATGAGGATAAAAGTAGCTTATTGCCCAACCAGACAGCTTCAGCCTGGAAAGCAGAGCTCAAAGGCTGGATCCCGGATTGAGGTAGCACTGATCCTGAATGGAGTTACATGGATTTACACCCGCTGGAGAGCTAACACCAGGGTGAACTGGACTCTCCCTGTACATGCATGTTCGGGTCTCTGCTAAGATCGCCGGCACTGGTGGTTGGTTTGGTGATACATACACCTGTCTGGCAGCAACAGGATTGAGACTTGAAATCAAAAGCTGATAAAAAGCATAAGCCAGGGCTTTCTCGTTCCAAAGAGGTAAATTCTCAAATAAACAAATTGTAGGGCTGGATCAATGCAGGGACCCATTATCCCTGACAACAGACCAGTTGCCTCCAGCCAATAAATTTTGGACCCACTCAGAAGCTCAAATTACTGTAAACGGTAGGAAAAAATATATCATGTTGGCATTTTACAGCTAATTCTAGGCTTGGCTATATAAAGTTTACAAAGGGTGAAATAAACCCAATGTACAAAGTTAAAATGAGTCATGCGATGGTTCATTTTTCTTCCAACCCCAAATATATTATTGTCAAGGAAGCCAAATGTGTTGTGATGTGCACATGTAATACAAACCCCTGCAGGATGTAACTACATCGCAGTGAGAAAAATGAGAAGCATGTTATTCCCCCCATAAAGTCCTTACTGAAAGAAAATTGTCCAAAGTGCATATAATCAATGTGAAAGCATAGTTTACATTGGCTGTTAAACATGTCAAGCTCTATTAAAATTGAGGCTTGTTTCCCAAAGCTAATGGAAAGAGCAACTTGCAGGGCCATTCTTGAGATAAATAAAAAGAGGAACCATCTCTCTACATAGGCCCCTGCCAGCCCTATATTGCCCCAGGGTATCATGAATATTGCAGACAATGTTGCCTAGTCATTAGGATATAGGATGGGGTTGATTAGGGATCTTTCCTTGGCTGTGTCACTGGTTGTCCTATTATTATATGGGGAATTGAGGCATTACTTTATGGTTAGGGCTGACAGACTCTGGAATGGGCTCCCAAGGGAGGTGGTGCTCTTCCCTACCTTGGAGGTCTTCAAGAGGAGGTTAGATAGATATCTGGCTGGGGTATTATGATCCCAGCACTTGTTCCTGCCTGGGGCAGGGGGTCGGACTTAATAATCTGTTCAGGTCCCTTCTGACCCTAGAAACTATGTAACTATGAATTTCCGTAATATTGATGTGACTCAGGGTCCTACTCTACTGGGAGACAAGGGGATTGCCATTTAACGTCTATGGGTACCCTGGAGCCTGATTCTCATCCCGCTTACCCTTTTATACCATGGTAACTTCACTGACTTGAGCTGAGTTATTCTAAAGAGCTGCTCCCTGTCGGGGAAAATCACCAAATGAATCAGGCCCCAAGGTCACGGTGGGCCGCGGTTGGCAACTGGAACACGAAACAGGCGGGATTCTTGGCGATGGAGTACTGAGCAGCTCGGAATCGTAAAGGTTTCTTAAACAAGGTGGGTTTATTCAACTTACGCTTTTGAGGCGTAGGCAACGATCTTCAGTTACAGTGAACAAACAGATGAACAAACAAAGGGGTCTGTTGGCCCACAGGGTTCTCCAACAAGCCCTTGCTTTCTACCTCTGACGAGTTAGGTGCGGCTGCCTGCTGGATAGTCCTAGGGCTGGTCAACAGCTCATAAATTGGTAACACACAACGAACTGTAACGATGTGACACCAGTCCAGTAAGGACAACGAAGAGCCGAAACGGTGTCTGAAGCAGAAGTCAGGAGCCGGTGAGACGAACCGAGGATCCAGCCAGAGCCGGTGAGGAACAATCTGAATCGATGTCGATAGCCGATGCCAAAGGTAAGTCGAAGCCAGGAAATCCAAACAGCAACGTAATAACAGCAAAGGACCACAACTGTAGGGGGGAAAACGTGGGCAAGCAACACATTGAATTATCTCTGGACCTCTCTATACTTGACAGATTCAGTCTTGTGAGTCACCATCAGGTTTATGATGGATGGTTAGTCTGAAGCCAGGCCAAAGATAGGGCAAGGTGACACCTTAAAGACTAAGCAGTTTAAAAAGTCATGAGCATTTATAGGCAGCCACCTGCTTCACCAGATGCTAATCTATCTGTCCCTATCTTGTCCTATCTTCTACCATGCTTACAATAAAGTAAAAAAAAAACAAAAAAAACCTCCTGTGCCTTACTAACACTTGTGCCCCATCACAGTTAGCTTCAATAGAGTTTCAATACTGCTGAATTAAAGGTATAAGATTTTCTGACACAAACACACACCCTGGAAGGAAACCTCTCTCACGTTTTCACAAGTTGTGGTGACAGATCGTCGGCAGCTGTAACCTGGTGAGGCCCGAGTAACATCAGTGCTGCTGTTCCCATTCACGCTGGTGTAAACGATCCCCAAAAGACTGGACAACCATGCATTTTGATCTGAAAACATTAGCGGGGTGGGGAAAGATCAAGTGTGGCATTTTGTGGGGGCAATAAAAAAAGAATGTTGTATGAGACAGTCTATGGAGCTTCATCTGCTTGTGAAAGACTTTATGGGGCAGGTTTGTCTGAAAGAATAGGGACTGGATCTGATGGCCCCAACAAGCCCTTCTAGTCTTACATGCATATGAAGTAGGAACCAGGAATGTGGTGAGAAATATCAGTCCATAAAATGCAATCTGATTACTTTTACAGGGCAATGTGAGAAGATTCTCCCCTTTTTACTCATGGTAATTCATGGTAATTTTTGCAATAAACAGTGCATTGATTCCAGAATTCTTATAACTCAGTTTTGATGCAAGTCATGCCAAAGATTGAACAATATCCTTGCAAGTGGAGAGGAGCCCCCTCTTTAAAACTTCAGAAGAAGCCACTGTTCAGGTTAAGTTTTTTTGTTTTTTTTTACATGGTTTTCTCTCCTGCTGTCACCATGTTCATCAGATATGGATCAGCCCGTGATTGCATGACATATGGATTAGCCTCTGTCAAGGAGATGTGCAGTAAATACAAACTTTCCTTGTCTCCTGAGTGCATCTGCTGAGATGGAATAAAGAAGTTTTCACTCTGTACATACATTTAAAGTTTGTTTTTTTTTATTATTTACTAAGGCCTTTTCATGCCTTTGTCTGGTAGTAGCCTGCATTTATAATGCTGGAGGGTGTGATACAAGCAGGAGACCAAAATCTTCTTTTGCACTTTTAGCAATAGGTAATAGGCTCAAGTCTAGCATCCTGTCCAGATCCCCATCGAGGTGATATTCTGTTTCCTGAACCCTGGGGGTTGTATCTTTCACCACTTGAGGACTGTCTTCAATCCCAAACACCTAAGGCCGAGGTAGGGAGACACTTAGCATTTATAGTAGTATACAAAGAGATCAGAATTGGCCCCTTGTTGTACATAAGAACATAAGAGCTGCCATGTACTGGGTCAGACCATAGGTCCATCTTGCCCAGTCTCCCATGTCACAGAGCAGCAGAATGGATGCTGGAAGGGAGAGTGAACAGGGTTTAATATTTTTTTTCCCCGCTGCTCCTTTCCCACTTGTGGCCTCCACCATTTAAGGTCTAGGAAGTTCTGGCTCAGAGGCTATACCCCTCACTTTCCAACAGCGCTTCAGTGATAGGTGAATAATGATAAAATGGTGACAACAGGGCATTAGCTGCTGACAGCATGTTAGAGACTGGGGTGGGGGGGCTCTGGATTTAGGACCCAGATGCCTTGTTCCAGGGGGGGAGACCCACCCTCAGACTGACCACGACCTTTCAATTTGATGATAGTCAAATTTATCTGATACACAATTGTTTGTATTGTTTCTTTGCTGTTATGATTAAGCAATTCTGTATATCTACCAAATCCTAGGGGTGTCATCAGAGTCCATGTACACAGGGCCAGGACACAGTCTTCACTCTGAGGCTCTCAGGCGTCAAATGACAGCATGTCAGCACCTCTGGGTGGAGGTGGGATGCTGAGGCCTACCCCACCCAGTAGGGTGGATGAAATGGGCTGGTGGTGTGGCCTGTCCATGATGGGCTCGGGGACCCCTCCTGCAGATGCCTCTCAGGGATCCTCTTGGGGAGGATGACGGGGAGGAGGAGGGATCTTTTGCTGCTCCAAAGTCCTTCTTTTGTATTCCCCTTCATTCCTGATCACTCCTCATGGCTCTTAATCTGTGGCTATCACCAATTGTTCTCTCTGTGTGGTTGTCTTATGTCCACATAGCTCATCCCATGCACACATACTAATTTAGTGCTGCCGGGCCTTCTCCTAATTTGATCTATTCCCCCAAAACCTGGACTCAGGTGCCCCTGCTCTGGGGCCATGTTAGCTGGTGCCACCTGACTGCATGTAATGGAACAGTGTGGTACATGGCCCCGGTTTCCCAGGCCGTGTGTATATCCATTGGCCTTGTTGCGTTAGACAGCCTGTCTGCTTCTAGGGCTGTGTTAAACTGTGTATGTGAGACCCAGGCTTTTTGATAAATCAATCAATACCTGATGCCCATCCTAAACCATTCTAATGCATATATATATATATATATACACATATATATATATGTATGTATGTATGTATGTATCTATGTATGTGTGTGTGTGTATATATATGTGTGTGTATAGATATAGATATATATATATATATATCTACACACCCACACCCACACCCACACACACACACACACATCTCAGTCATTTCCCAAAAAGCAAACCTCTAAATACTATTCATAAGCTAACAGTGATTGGGGTGGGGGACTCAGACCACCAAAGCCAGTGGAGCTACACCAGCAGGCCTGCCCCAATAATACATCTATCAGTATTATTTATTCTGAGGACCGATAGGGCCAGATTCCAGCAGCATAGAAACATGGCCGGGGACCCCGGGCAGCTGCTGTAGAGGGGCAGCAGTGGCTTCCAGTTGATACTGCTGCAGAGATTGCATAGCATGTGTTTTTTGTGCCCTTGTTCCTGTCAGTGCCCAGGGAGGGCAAGGGGGTTGCCTACTTAAGCCACTACCAGATTCTGTTCCACCAATTAACCACGTCAT
>NW_017729024.1:169738842-169746094 GCF_001723915.1 Gavialis gangeticus | reverse complement strand
AGATTGCATAGCATGTGTTTTTTGTGCCCTTGTTCCTGTCAGTGCCCAGGGAGGGCAAGGGGGTTGCCTACTTAAGCCACTACCAGATTCTGTTCCACCAATTAGCCACGTCATAGACTTAGACACCAAAGTATGAATTTACTGCACCCTGTAAACGACTGCATGAAACAGATGGGTAGGTCCTCCTCCTCCTCACTGTTTTTTTTTTGTGGCTCAGTCAAGAGTAAGATGCTGGTGTATTACAAAGGTAGCTGTTGGATTATCAGGTATATGAACAAGGTGGAATGAAATTGCATTTAGGTGCCTATGTCCAGTTAGATATCTATTAGACAGCATAGAACCTGGTCCAAGTCCTTTCCACAAATGAACAAGAATTACAGGGACTTCAAGGGTATTTGGCTGCTTCACTGCTGTTGACGTCAATGGGAGTGAGCATGTCTGAAGGCTCTTGAGGTCTTGAGGCTGCCTTTAGTCATATTGGTCAGGAGTCTTGATGTGAAATATGTCTCCACCAAAGTCAAGCCTGAAACTCTAAACGAAGTGCAAGCTATGGCAGTCTCATTGCCGCGTCATCTCTGCTATTCTTAGGAGCGATAATACCAGTGCTGGTTGTGTAACAGCTCTGTACAGTTGGTCAACTCTGTGAAATACCAAATTAAACCAAAAAAATAAGCCCAACACTAAGAGAAAGATCAGTTTAAAGGCTCAAGTAAATAAACATCTCCCTAAAGTCCCTGAGAATGCAAAAAGAACAGTTTTATGTGCTTTTATTTCTTTTTTTTCCATCTTGTTTGATCCTATCATTGAAATCTCATTGCTGCTTCTTTTCAGTATCCCATTAAGAGCTATCAAATCTAGTCGTGTTATTGTTCACTTTTCTGCTGTCCACAATACATTCCCTCTTCCCCAATGATCCCGCTTTAATATTTGCATTTAATATTTGCAGCTGCTGTTCAGCCTTCTTTTTATTAAGCTGATATATATTGACTTTTTATCTCAGAGACAATAACAGTAACATCTTACTAGTTTCCAAATAGAAACAGAGTTCTCAAACCTTTGACAGCAGCATCTGTTAGCAGACATGGAAATTTGGGTTTTAAAGTAAGAAGGGATTTCCAGTCTACTAATTTAAACACCTACTATTTCCCTCTAGGTTTTTTATGCTATGTTCATCACAGTAGCATCAGAGCTTCTGACACTTTTTTTAAAAAAGAAAACAGATAGGATCTTGAATTTTTTTTTTACCTTTCTCAGCTTTGCTTAGCCAAGGGTCCAATCTACAGCCAAGTGAAACCTGTCAATGACTCCAGTGGCTTCGGAGCAGGCCAAATGGCAAAGAGGAGACTTCAGCTTTATGGGATTGTTCTCAGGATCAGGTTTTCATTCATGATGTGTCAGGGCTTAGGAGGATCAATTTTAGTAGAGTTCGGCTCAGTCTTTAGGGCTGCATTTTAATGTTCAGACTGTCCTAAAATAACTTGTGTTATGTTTGTCTAATTTATGTCCTCCCACACATGCGCGTGTGCACACACACACTTTTTTTGTGCTAGAAGAGAAAAGCAAACCAGTGTAAGCCGTAATGGAACTGCTAATGAGCTGATGCTATCTACCAACCTATTTAAAATTCTGTTCCTTTCCTGTTTTGCATTTGAGGGGCTGTAATTTAAGATTACCAGCACCGTCTCTTTTCTCCTCCTTGGTCTGCACCCTCCCCTACTCGCTGATATTGCTCCACCCAACACCATACTCTCACACATCCCATTGCTCTGACCTGTACGGATCGGGTATATGTCAGTGCTCTGGTATTTTGCTCCCCTTTGAGACCCAGGGGGACTTTGCTTTCTGAGATGACAGAAAGTGCCATATCTGTTGGAAGCAGAAATGGAAAGGTGAAAAGCAAGAGGCAACGCGCTGGGGGGGCCGAGGCAGAGAATTATTTTGGAAGGGTGGGAGAAGGAAAAGCTCCAGGGAAACAACGTGGATTCAGTTCTTGATAAATTTAATTTAAGGAGAAGGTGGATACTGAAAGTAAAAGATGATGCAGTGCATCTGCACACATTGGAATCCAGGCACTGAATCTATCCTTTTATTGCTTTAATAATTCTGAGCTAAATGACCAGAAGAGAGCAACTGCTAAAACAACTGAACCACATATATTCTCTCCTCATTAATTCATCCTTTACTAAGTCCCCTTATCAATAAACTGCCAACTTACAGAGACTCTTGGGGTACTTCAGGATCTCAGGAGTTATTAGAAGTTAAAATAAAGGCTCACTCGGTCATCTCCTCCGTACCGATCATTAATGCAGGATTGTTCCCAGCCCAGGATTGCTCCACTCCTTTACCTATTCCAGTTCTAGATGTGTGAGCAATAAGACTTTTATTGGAGCATCCCCCATCACTCCCTGGGGAGAATCATTCACACCACTCAGACATTTCTCAGCTATGTTCCTCCACTGATCACCGTTTAGCCGAGTCAAAATGATCTATTTCTCCGACTCTTTCATCGTGAGTCAATCCTTCCATCGCTGTGAATATTTCTGAATATTTTTACTGTGCCTCTTTTATGAATTGTCTCCAGTTGACCAAAATCTGTGTGCTGTAGAGGAGCTGAAAAATGCATGTGGAAGTCAGCAAATGATCCCTTTCCTTTTGAATCGTCTGAAGCTGCAAATCCAAAATTGTGCTGAGTTCATTGTTCACATGGACCCCCAAAGTAAAAATAAAATTCATCCACAGACACATATTAAATTCAAATTAAGCCATGATTTTTTCTTTTTTTTACACATTTTCGTACATGAAGGCACGTAATCAATCAAGTTTGGGGAGCCTTGATGCATTTTTGCATGAATGTGGGCTGGATTTCTAATCTGTAATATAAAAACCCAAGTAAAATGAATTCTACTCGGGACCGGGTTTTGTTGGGAATACTTTGCAACAGCTCTAATTAGAGTTGAATTCACACTACAGCCGCATATATTTGGAGTATTAGTTCACTACTTTGTACTCCTCACAAAGAGTTGGTAGAAACATCCAGTTGCATATCAGCAAACCTGTTCTAATAATGCTGATATCTGGGTACAAGTCTTTTGTTACTGGCTTGCTAAAGCTACAGATGATGAGGTGGTGAATTAAGTGCGTGTGTGCATACTTCTTAAATTTCTTTGTGTGGCTGTCTAAGGGGTAGAATGATGACCTGAATCCCATCTAGTCCTTCTTGGTGACAGAACAGTAACTACAATGCATACCCTAGATGTTGGAGGGGTCAACATCAGGAGGATGCTAGAGATGGGCATTAAAATATCCAATTTGCTCTGGTACACATGGGAAATTGAATATAATGACCTGACTAGACCTCTCAAAAAAGATGCATGTTGAGTGCCTGGAATCTTAATCTGCAGTAATAGCTTCAACAAAAGGTCCCTTTGCAGAAAGGCCATTCATTCTGTGTCAGATGGAGCTAAAGAGAGAAAGCCTGTCCTTAAATTCTTACAAGAGCCTCATGCTATGCTTGCCCCTGGGTCACTCATGTCCTTGCTGAGCGTATCCACCAAGCACCTCTCTCTCATTCAAGTCTGTCTTCAAAGCATCTCTCTTCCCCAAAGCCCTTGAGTAATAATTTATTTAACAACAACATACTACAAACTGCAGTTCATTTAGGCGAGTGTTTAGAAGCAGATCCTGGCAGTATCCAGATGCAGCCCAACTGCAGGACCAAATCATTTAAACCCGGCTGGAGCAAGAAGAGGAGAAAGAAAGCGATGGATGATGATGGCAGAAATCAAAGGCATCAGCCAGGCATATCACATGTCCCAACACCCAAATCACGTGAGTCTTGCTTCATCCCGGGCCAAGTTTTATTGTGATCCCTGCTAATGGACTTGCATCAGAGTCATCCTGGAATAGCATACTAGGGAATAAGCCACTATTCTTGATGACATGGGTATTATTTGCTGCTGTTTCTGATCTCTCTCTCTCTCACACACACACACACACACACACTACAAAGAATAAATAAGTTCCCAGCTGTACAATGGTGGACCTTTAAAACTAAGCTTCTACTAATCCATCATCGCTTTCCCCTCCACCCATTCAAATGTGTACGTGTATGTGTATGTGTATGTAAACACATTGGTTTTCCCCTATCATACTATCATAACATTAATGCAGGGTGAATCTTTTCATTTGCCAAAGTGCAACTGGAGTTGCAGCTAGCAAGGGACATGAAGGGTAACAAGGGTTTCTACAAGTGTATCAGCAACAGGAGGAAGGTCAGGGAAAGTGTGGGTCCCTTACTAAATGGGGGCGGCAGTGTAGTGATAGAGGATGCAGAAAATGCTGAAGTGTTCAATGGCTTTCTCACCTCTGTCTTCATAGGCAAGGGCAGCTCCCAAACTACTGCACCGGGCAGCACAGTTTGGGGGGAGGTGAGCATCCCTCAGTGGTTTGCAGGTCCATGGGGCTGGATGCAATGCATCCAAGAGTGCTGAGGGAGTTGGCTGATGAGATTGCAGAACTGCTGGCCATTATCTTGAAAACCTGTGGTGACTGAGGGAGGTCCAAGACATTTGGGAAAGGGCAAATATAGTGCCCATCTTTAAGAAAGGAAAGAAGGAGGATCCAGGAAATTATAGACTTGTCAACATCATCTCAGTCCTCAGAAACATCATGGAGCAGGTCCTCAAGGAATCCGTTTGTAAGCACCTGGAGGAGAAGAAGATGATTAGGAACAGTGAGCATGGATTCACCAAGGGCAAGTCATGCCTGGCCAACCTGGGAGTTGGACTAGATGCCTGGCCCATTTAATATGGGACCCACTTTCCCTGATCTACCTCTTGCTGCTGATATACTTGTAGAGACCCTTTGTGTTACCCTTCATATTCCTTGCTAGCTGCAACTCCAGTTTTGCTTTGGTCTTCCTGATTTCACCCCTGCATACCAGAGCAATGCTCTTATACTCCTCCCTAGCTGTTTGTCCAAGTTTCCACCTATATGCTTCCTTTGTGTGATTCAGTTCACAGAAGAGCTCCATGCTGAGCCTTGCTGGTGTTCTGCCATACTTGCTGGTCTTCTTGTGCATCAGGATGGTTCATTCCTGCACTCTCAGTAAGGTTTCTTTAAAGTATAGCCAGCTTCCCTGGACTCCTCTCCCCCTCAAACTGGTCTCCCTGGGGACCCTGCCCATCCATTCCCTGGATAAATCCAAGTCCATTTTTCTGAAGTCCAGGGTCCTTACTCTGCTTCTCTCCATCCTTCCTTTCCTCAGGTTCCTGAACTTAATCATCTTATGGTCACTGCTGCCCAAGTTGTCATCCACATCTACATTTCCCACCAATTCTTGTCCTGTTTGTGAGCAGCAAACAAGAAGAACATGGCCCCTAGCTGGCTTCTCCAACACTTGCTCCAGGAACTTGTCTCCAACACTGTCCAAAAGCTTCCTGGATTCCCTGTGCACTGCTGTATTGCCCTCCCAGCAGATGTCATGGTGATCTTCTTCTGTTTTCTGCTTCATGGTCTATGCTGCCTGTCCCATACCACATGCCATAAATTGGTCATCCCCTCCTCTGGGCAAGTGTCTCTGGATTTGAACTGTGCATGTGGGAGCAGGTAGCTGGATATGATTAAGTCCTGCTTTCTCCATGTACTGACAGAGAGCTCTGGGTTTTGGATTCAACTCCATCTGCTAGGCAAGGAAGACTTTGGGGTACCTAACTAGTGTAAACCATGAATGGTGTGTGCCCCCAGTTGCTGGGGGGGCATGGGTGAGCCAGCAGTGGTGGGAGCGTGGTGGCAGTGAGTGGGGAGCTCCCGCAGATGCCACCGGCACTGTTGTTGGGGGGGAGGGGGGGGAGTGCAGCAAGTGCTGACCACAGGTCAGCGACCACCTACAGGCACCACCAGCAACATCGGTGGTGGCCAGGGTTTATCAGGGACCACCCACAGATGCCATCGGCAGTGCCGGCAATGGGATGGCAAGTGGCGACCACCCACAGGTGCCACCAACAGTGTCGGTGGCGCCTTTTTGCATGGGGTGCACCGCTACATGCAGCGGGTGCACATGCACCACCTGCGCATTGCCCCGATGTAAACATTCTGCTGAGCACCTGTCAGCAGCAACAAAGACCAGGTTCAAAGTTCAGGGTACCTCATAAATTATACCCATGGCTCAAGCCCCCACTCAGAAAAATCTGGGACCACTAAAGTTTGCTGGGCTGTCCCACGTAAGCAAAACCCCTTTCTTGCAAGCACTATAAACACAAAACCCCAAATGTATTACAAAGAATAAAACAAAACAAAAGGAAACATGAAATATAATTTTAAAACACTATTAACTACAGAGCAAAGTCTATAGGTAGCACCATCTTGGGGAGGCTTCACCCACACCCAGGCAATCTGGGACTTGGGGCTTCCTAATGTGTTGTTCTGGGAGCTTGCACGTCTGCAATAGGCTGGAGAGTAGGCCCACACCAGAGTGTCCTGAGCTGCTCCTTGGGTTCACTTCATTGTGGGGAGCTGTATGAGAACGTGGATCCTACTGTGTTGCAAGGGGCTCCATTGCTCCTGGAGACATTTCTGCATGGTAGCTTTGAGAAGTTAACTGCAGCTTTCGTTAGCATACTGAACAACAAAATTTCTAGTCCCCATCCAAACTCTGCTGGGCAGAAAACTGCAAGAAGACTTGAAGGAAAGATCAGGCCTATTCTGATTGCATCTGAACTAGGCATCAAAAGCCGGCCAGGCCTATAATGTACGGCTGTGTGAAGCTTTGGTCCCTGATTTGATTTGGCAGAGATTCGGCCTGATTTGGTGGCTGAATCTCCAAATCTAATCAAGAGACCTTTTAATCTCTCTGAATCAAATCAGAACCCTCTGAATAGATGCGGAGAGATTTGGAAAAAATTGGCGATTCAGACATAGACACAGCTTTAAATGTTTTTTCTACATCCCTCAAGGTAGCAGGCAGCTCGTGAATGCTGAGATTCTGGGGCAGATGGAGCATCCCACAGGAGCATGGGCGGCTCCCCAGCACGCTCAGCAGCAGACCCAGAAGTGGACCAGAAACAGTGCTTGGTGACTGATGCCTCCTAGGTCTGGAAGGGCACCTGGGGTTCCCCCACGGCCAATCACCGAGCCAGGGAGTCACAGGGGGCCCCCCGGTGCGCTCCCTGGCAGACCCAGAAGTGGACTGGAAGTACTTCTGGTCCAATTCTGTGTTCACTGCCAAGCACACAGCCCCCCCCCCCCCCCCCCC
>NW_017729024.1:169737468-169738800 GCF_001723915.1 Gavialis gangeticus | reverse complement strand
CCCCCCCCCCCCCCCCACCCCCCCATGGTCCTGTGGGATGCTTGATCTGCCCCACCATTGCAGCATTCACTAGCAGTGCCTGGTACTTCAACGTATATAGAAAAAACATTTAAAGCTGTGTCTATGGCAGAATCACTGATTCTCTGAATCAGTATTGAATCTTCAGATTCAGATTCAGCCAAATTGAATTGGGAACTGATCCAAATCAGTTAATTGAATTCCTGTCCCTGATCTGGGCTGAATCCAAATCCGAATCAAATATGGCTCATTTTGCACACTCTTAGTATACTGCACTGAGGACTGAATAAACACCAAATACTACCAGGTCTCACCCTGGCTCAGCCTGCACCAATCTTCGCTCTGGCCCAAATTTGCTAGCTAAACATATGGCTGGGGTTCAGTCACACAGCTAGGTTGAAATGCAATATATGTGAAATAATAAAAGGGGCCCAGGCCTATGATTGCCTTCTGGACATCCAGTTTCAGCTATACCACAATGCTAAGACACTACAGTTCCCAAACACGGGGGCCAGTAACTGCCAGGACCCGTTCCTGGTTGGTGTGCTCCAAGGATTAACACCCCCGTGGTATTATCCCACTCAGGGACTGTGCGGCCAGCAACTGCCAGAACCCATCCCTGAGCAACTTGCTCCAGGGATTAATATCCCCATGGTATTAATCCACATAAGAAAAAAAAAGGGGGGGGGGAGGAAAAAGAGTCTCAAACTCCAAGATGAACTTTCTTTCCCTTTACCTGAGGCTTTCCCATCCCATAGCTTTTGCTTGCCTCTCCAGTGAAGGTGGAGGGCAGATCCCCCCCTGCCATGGGGAGCAACTTTTCTGGCTGTGCAGTTCTCAGCCACCCCAGGAGAAAGAGCTAGAAATGTTGGTTGAATTGTTCTTATATACCTAGTGTGACATCACCCAAACCTTGTCCAATCAGGGAGTGCCACAGAACGGCCTCTCTCTTACTCATCTGCCTGGAGGATCTTCTTCTTCCTTTGGCCAATGAGTCCAGTGGGTTTTATAAACTTTGCCCAGTTGTAGGCCCCAGCTTGCCATGTGCTGAGCACATAGCTAAAACAACAGGGGCCATCTTGCCCCCATAAAACACAATATATAACAACTAAATGCACACATTTTACCATACAAAGCCCCAAGTGTGTGCGGGTGTTACATTAGCAGGTAGGTCCTTACACCACTCCTCCAAACTGACCCTTTGTTTCTTTGTGAAAGGGACCGTATAAGCTACTGAATAACGATGTAAATATTTTCTTTACATTGCACAGGTCCTTGTCAATTATCTTATTATATCCATACACTGATGTAGCT
>NW_017729024.1:169730470-169732468 GCF_001723915.1 Gavialis gangeticus | reverse complement strand
ACCCTTTGTTTCTTTGTGAAAGGGACCGTATAAGCTACTGAATAACGATGTAAATATTTTCTTTACATTGCACAGGTCCTTGTCAATTATCTTATTATATCCATACACTGATGTAGCTTTGTGATTTTAAAAGGTTTATCCTTTCCCCCCCCAACTCAGTCTCTGCTTTCCTTTCTGGCTTTGTGCATACATACCATCCCCTCCATACCTCCTTTCCAGGCATTAAACCTCAGAAAGGTTCATAGATTTATAACAACTTTGTGATACCACCATGTCAATTTAATTTGAACCAATTTGACAACCCTGATACAAACACAGAATTGGAGACCACAATGATAGTACAACATCCGTCTCTTGTTAAGCCTCCTGCACCTGCTATTGCTTCTCTCTGTAATTGCCCTAGATCAAGAGACCGATTGTAAATGTGTTAAGTTTTGCTGACAACACAAAGCTGGGGAGAAGCAAGAACTCAGGCTTAAAGAGGCAAGGAAAATTCAACAAGATTTGCTGGGTCTCTGAGCTGCTATGCAGCAAATGAAATTCAGTATTGACAAACACACATTAATGCGATTGGCCAAGGGAAAGGGGGGGAAAAGAGCAGCACTAAAAGGGAAAAAATGCTGACTAGGAAGAGGAACGTTTTGAAAGGGATGTTAGCATAATGTTCATCTCCAAAGTGGGAGACAAACTCTCTGAAGCAGGAAGGGCAGGGAGAGGTTTTAGGATGTGATGTAGCGCTCTGTTGACCTAAGCCACTTACATGCACCCCTCCTCCCCCTGCTCCCCCTCCCAGCTCCATATTACCTCCATATGCTCCTTGTTTTATAGATAGAGAAATAAAAATAAAGTAACATTTTCAGAAGCTCTGAAAAGCCAGACCCAATAAAGATGTGGTCATCTTTAGTGTCATTTAGATGAAATGTGTCCCTAAATTCAAGCAAGGTGTGAAGAAACCCCCCTCTGCCTGCCTCTGTTTTGTGGTGCATGTTGCTTGTTCTGTATATTTTGTTTCCTCTGAGAATGGAGAGGCCCATCTCCCATACCCCCTTACTGTGTCCAGACCCTATGTCTTAAGTTTCCCTTCAAGGAACCTGTGGAACCAGTTTGGTGATTCTGGCCACTCCACCAGGGGTTGCTGATCAATTTTAAAATGATTGGTCTGCATCAGAAGCATTCAAATAATGCCTGATTCTGGTTGGGTCCAAGAGATGAAGTCAGAAAAGTTATTTAAAGGTCAGGCCACCAGGTCTGCGAGGTTACTGCCTCTTTCTTCAACGGGCTTTTTGGAAGAGACGCAAGCAGTGAACCTCCAGAGCGAGTCTCTCTGGATGAACTGGTGTGTACGCCTGAAAATTAGCTAGTAGATAGAACTGAGTAATTTAGATGAATGTTAAAAGGGTCATTGAGCCCAGGTTTGTTAGACTTAACTTATTTTAATTGCTCAAGGTGCTTTCTTTTAACTTCCATTGTTGTACCCCCTTCCCCATGTTCTCCCCCTGATCAATAAAGTGATGTGTGGCTCAGCATGACTACCTAGTTATCTGTGTAGAGGAGAGACAGGCCTTTTTCAGTCCCTTTGCTCGGCTGGCTAAAGTGGATTTGGCTATTTACTTTCCTCCGGTATAGGAGGCTACCTTTGGATACTTCAGGGTGAAAGAAGTACCCCGAAATACTGTTGTAGGCAAAGCACTCCTCAAGGCTTGCAGGATCTGTGTACTCTGGGCTACACAGAGCCCTAACAGAGACCAGTGCTCAGGTGGTGGCAGCATTACCCCTGACTTGCAGAGGTCTCCAGGAAGGGGGGCAACTGGACATAGGCTCCTCAAGAGAGACTCCTGGAGCATGATTTTGGGCATAGCACAGTGAGGTTCATGGCTCAGCATAGTAGCACCCCCTACTGTCCCACCACAGAAGGTGTGTGAGCACGCGCACACACACACACACACACACACACACACACACACACACACACACACAAGCTAGGCACAGCTGCAAGCC
>NW_017729024.1:169708580-169725470 GCF_001723915.1 Gavialis gangeticus | reverse complement strand
CACACACACACACACACACACACACACACACACACACACACACACAAGCTGAAGAGGCCTATGTGTAAGTCAGTGAAGTTATTTAGGGACCTAAAGTCCTGCTTCTGAGAGAAGGAAGACTGAGTTTCCAGTCTCAGCTTCCCAGGCAATTTATAAACTATATCCAGTGGATCTTTACTACGAAATTCGTAAGTGGTTCCAATGTAGGGAGAAGAACTCACATGCCTGCCTGTTTTCAGGGACTGCCTATTTTACTGGGCTGTGGGCTCATGCTTTTTCTCTGGATGTATGATTCTTCCATCCCATTCCATAGTGGAGGTGTGGGGAGCCTACTGGTTAAGGCATCCAGTAGCATTATCTCCCTCTGTATTTTAAAACAAGAATGAGTCAATCACCTTTATCCAAAGGGTTGAATTAGGTGCATACATCCAAGGAAGCACTTGAGAACTCCAGTCTCATGTAGGTGCCTAAGCCCAAGAAAAAGATAAGATTTTAGATACACTCCTTTCTTCTGCATTTGCTATTTGCTGGATTTTGTGTCCCTGACTCAGTGTGCTGACTGTTGTAAGGCTCCCGCCTAGGTAAGTAACTCTTCTCAGTCATACTATAAGGTGCTGAATTTGAGTTCCAAGAGGAAGTACTAAAGCATGGTGCCATAGCAACATCACCATATGGCAATGTTTAGATGCACCCAGCATGACTAAGACCCTGGATTTCAGCCTAGATGACTTAGACAACTACCAAGTGAGTTATACACTTCAGACCACTGAGTTTCAATGAGACTTACATTTCTAAGTCCCTTGTCCTGAGGTGTTGTGATACCCAGTCCCCTGGGCTCCCATGAAATGCTGAGCAAAGCGATGCCTCAATACTTGTAAAACAGCCTGTCAGGCTCCTTGAAAAATGAAGATTAAACACAGGTAGTACAGGATGTGAGCAAACCTTCTCTATGATGCTAACCGGTGAACAATATTTCTTCTCCTTTCAAAAGGCTCTTTGTCTGTGAGCCAGTATCCCCAATGCTTCTGTTTATACTGAGTAGCCTTTTTCCCTGTGTTAGACCCATTGCACTCCACAGAACCACCTAAGGAGGAAAGCACTAATCACAGACAGGAGCATGGATGTCTAGCCCCTCTGAATTTTGTATCACTGGGGGTGCATCTACACGAGACGCTAACTGCGCAGCAGCCTAATAACACTGTGCAGTACCGTGCCAGGAAAAAACATGCTAATATGTTACTGTGCAGTAGTATTAGGCTACTGTGCAGTAAGCATCACGAAAAACCCATAAGACAGCACGACTGCACAGAAACACAAGTTACTATGATTTAGGTAATCAAGTACTAAACTTAATGTGCCATAACTATGACTCATTAATGAATGTGAAAACACGCCCGGGGAATGGTTTTGCTCACACCACTTGTCTCTTTCTCTCCCCATCTTTTTTTTTTTTTTTTACCCCCACCTCCTATGAGCATTTTTGCATTTTAAAATACATGTAATGTGAATTCAGCAGCCATGAATGTGAGGGGTTGAAATACTAATGAGATCCACACCGCTCAAAATGTAAAAATTCCTGATGTTCTAATCTGCAGATCCAACCCCAAAAATGCTTCTGCATCTCATTCTATGCCAAACGGCATCATACTTTCTTTCCTATTCCAAAGTTTTTAACTTCTATGTTGCTGTGCAACTACATCCCCAGCCTGCCCTATAGCACAGGTTTTTCTTCTCTGTTTTGGGAATTCCTACACAATTTTGTTTACGGCAAGTTCCTAAGTGAGTCATAAGTTTGTTGGGGTTGCTATATGCTGTTTCATATAAATGGAGTACTGCTTGGGGCTTGCTTAGCACATGGCCTCCTATAAATGTTGGCGAAGCTGGCTCACTGTGCGTTCTTCTCCTCTATGTGCTTTTGCATTGTGAGCCTGGGGTTTGCATGCTATTTATTTTATTTGCCTCAATGTCCTTGAATCGGGGCAAGCATGAAAGGGGAAAAATTGATTTAGTATTGTAGCTTGAGTCTATCACAAGCGATTTGAGGAAACCTGGAAAGTGTGAAATGGTCCAGATTCCTATAGGCTATGAATGAAACTCCCCAACCCAAAGAGCAGTTTGGTTTCATACCTGCAAAATTAAATGGAGGTGGCAGTGGTTTTGTAAAATATGAAACACACCTACCCAAGCCTGTCTCTGAGGTCTAATTTACTTAACACTCATGGGAACACGGAGCTATGTAGCCATGGTAAAATTCATATCCTATTCAAGCACGTACCTCCAGAAGAGAGTGCCTACACCAAGATAAAATGTTGCCTCCTGGAAAGCTTATGGCCTATACGTATGACTTGATTTAATACAGTAGAATATAATTAAGAGGATAAAAAATGATCTTGTCTCAAGACAAGTGAGCTTGGAGTTAGAGTCTGCTCTTAGGTCTTCTGTAGACTGCTTACGTTATGTTGGGCAACTCACTGTAGACAACAGGAGTCACTTGCCAAGATTTGTTGAAAAATCTGTCCTTGGGTAAGTGTTAGGTGCCTAAATCTCTTTAAAATCTTGGGCCTTAATCACTCCATCCTACTACAGTTGTCAAATACCCATCTGGGCTGTGTACTAAATTGTAAGCACTGTTACAGTGTGTTTGTGCAGAGCCTAGCACAATAGTGCCCTGATTTTCATCAAGATTGTAAACCCTGTAGGAATAATAAAAAAAAAAAAAAAGCCTGAGGAGTCAAATGTTCAGTATGACTGCTTATACATCATCGGATATCTTGAGGGCTTTCAAATCCTTTTACAGAATATGAATCTCTGCATTTGTTTCTGAGCCAGAAGCACCTGCACCGCACTTTCCATTTTAATTAACGTTGCTAACTTTTCCATCACTTCCACCTTTGAAACAAAGTACTGCCGAAGAGTTTAAGACAGGAAGTGCACTCTTGGCAATATGCTAGCAAGCTGTGAAAGCCGACTCGGTTATGAAGTAAGGACTTTGCTGTTGCACTTCTCATTTTAAATCACGGGAGGAGGTGAGGAAGCACTTCCCCCAGAACAGAGGAAGGAAAATTATCAACTTAATTTCTACTGACTGTTAAAAGAGACTACAGTGACTTGTGGTTATTAGATACTTTGGCTACTAGTTAATTCCAACAGTAGGGAGGCTATTAACTGACCAGCTAGACTCCATGCCCCGCATCTGCTAACCAGAGAGCTATTATTCAGGCAATAAAAATGAAATTGCACTTGGAAAATGAAATATATTTTGTTTCTGAAACAGTGGCAACCCCCACAAAAGTTTCTGCCTTTAATTTGCTGAGGCCGTACTTCATGATAAAACCCTCTCATCCCTTCTCTTGTTTGTCCATCTAGATATCTTTCCAGGTCTTGTCGGGGAGCTTCCCGGTGGGGAGCTCCACCGAGAGAAAGGGGGGAGGAAATGAGGAGAAATAACTATTAGCAGTGGCGAAACAAGGATGTAAATGAGCAGAAAACCTTCATCCTAACTCAGGTGTGGTTCCCGACAGGAAGAAGAAAGTTATCTTTGGAGTCAGTGGGTGTCCACTGATAGTTCCTATCAAGGATTTGGGGACTTTCTGATGGGACTTGACACCACCTCTGAGTTTGCACCTGTATACCAAAAGGAGGTGCATGCTCACATGGTCGTCCATGGAGATTAACCAAACCTTCCTGCCCCCAAAGCACTGACATCCATAACTCAAACTAAAAGGTTTCCATTCACCTATAAGTTGTTACAAGAATAAGAATCAGCTGTGGGAGGAGGTGCAGTTACATTTACTAAGCTAGAGTACTCACATTTCTGCAGGCATAACAATATTTTTTAAGGTAGAGTTTTACAACCCTCACTTCCCCATCTAATTTATGAACGTGTTTTGGTTGGGACGGCTAAGAATTTTAAAGGGACCTAAGCTGGATGACAAAATCCCACTGGAATTCAACAGGATTGTAAATGATTCAGAGGTCTAACTTCTTAAACCCTTAGCCTATCTACTTAAAGGCAATAAAATGTATGCACAATTACCTGCGGACACAAAACTGGGACACAACAGTTTTTTATACTCTCTGGATGCCCACAAAAAATTTAAGGTAGATTTTTTGCAGGATAGTTTGAATTTCAAACAATCTTTCTGCTTTACGCTAAGGCTGTTGCTCTGCTTGGGTTTATTACTTTATTATATTTTTTTATGGATCATCATCTTCCTCATCACTAGCACTCCCATAAATGACTAACTGTGAATGTAGGTTGTAAAGATCAGTAATAAAATTGTTAAACTTTTTTTTATACCAAAAAGTTTTTGTTGTTGATGAAAAGTTGCATTTGTTTGTTTTTTCAAAAGGGGTTTATTTTTTAAACGTTCCTTTCTTTTTAACTGGAACTGGGAAAATAATCTACTTCTTATTTGGGGGGGCAAACCTCCAAAGAGGCTGAAAAATATAGTTTGGGCTGAACATATCTTTTTTTTTTCTTTTGGGCTTACCCAGATATTTTCTTTGTTTCACACTAAATGAAACATTTCAGTATGTTGCACATTCTTTGGTCCCCTTTCTTTCTCTTTTTTTCCCCTTGTTATATCAAAGAAAATTAAAACAATAAAAACACAACCAAAATTTAAAGAGTGAAAATGGTTTACTTTGAAAGTTTAAAATGAAATTATTAAAATAAAAGCAATCTTAAATTTTAGCCAATAGTAGTCCCCAAATTTTCCCCAAATCTGTGTTTCATCCCTGTTCCCCTGAAATTATATTTTGATAAAAATCTGATTTGCTTATATCTATCTATCCATCTATCGTCATCATCATCGTAATATATAATAGTGGCCAAGATTAAAGAAAAATATTTTAAAAATTGTTAAAATGGACCTGAGAGAATACACACACCCACACACACACAACACACACACACACACACGTGTTTGTCTGTGTGTGTGTGTGTTGTGTGTGTGTGTATTCTCTAAGGCATTATTAAATGGCTTTCAAAAGTTTTGTTTCCTGAGAAATGGGTTTTCTATGAAGATAAATTGCCATAAGTGGCTTGTCATTTTGATTGCTGTTAACAAATCCCAGCTCTGAACATCATGTGAATATCTGAAAATCTAGACTTCAATTTCTTAAAAAAAAATAAAAATACTTTCCGATTCCCCATGGTTGCAGAGGAATGTTTAAAAACTAAAATCAAGTGTATTCTAAATAGCTAAGTAACCAGAAAAAAAAATTAAAACCTTCTAAAGCATAATATGTTTAAGTTAAACTCCTAATTTTAGAGCCTAACTCCTGATTTTTTAACATTAAAAGTGGCAAATCACCGTGTTCCTTAAAAATGTAATGTGAAAAGCTCTTTTTGTCATTAGTTGCTGCTAGTTGTAAATGTATTTAGCAACACACATCAAGCTCAGCTGGACTGAACTCTTATTACAGATGTGATTCACAAAGACATGCTGTAGCTGAGCACGTAGTTTAGTATTGCCAACATGAAATGTTCAGAAACCACAAGCCAGACCCAAAAATAAAATCATGAGATTGGCTTTAAAAAACCATGCTGGTTGGCAACATTGCACATTATCACATTTCATGCAGGAATTACTGGTTGAAAGTCTTTGACTTGAGTTATACAATGGATCACATTATGTCCTAATGGTCCTTTCTGTACTGAAAACTGTATGAGCCCATAAGGATGGACAGCCTCTACCCTGAGGAGTTTGATACAACTTCACTGGCCTTCTTCGTTATCTACATCCACTGAAGCAGGGTTAGACCCCACCCCTCTCACTGAACAGTTTAGAATAGAGGTGAGAGACACTCCGGGGTATGAAACATGACAAACCCTGTGAACTCTAATTTGCAAGATTCATATACATGGCGAAGCTCAAAAGGGTTTGTAATGTTTTATTTCCTGTAGTTTAAGTCTGCTTAAGCAGTGTGCATGTCAGCCCTGCAATCACAGAAGGCACTGCAGCATGGTGTAGAGATACCTAAAGCAGGCTTAATTTGACTTGCTGGAAATAACTTAGCCACAATAACATACTATTCCTTGAGCAAACTGTTGCCCTGGCCAGATTGCTAGACACCAAACCTTACACTGTGCTCTGGTAGTGTGGACCTACCCATTGTTTTCCACCCCATGAATACCATTTTCTCCTTGTTTGCACCAGCACTGCTTAAGAACACAGTATATATATCAAGCAAATAAATACAATGTTTTGTTTGCAAATATTTAGTTGGTCTAATAAAAGATAGCACCTCTTCCACCTTTTGCCTCTAGACCAATATGGATACAATCTGGATACTAGGGGTGTGCAAAGTGGGCCCTATTTGATTTGGATTCATATTCAGCCCAAATCAGGGGCAGTGATTCAATTTGTTGATTCAGATCACTGTTCCTGATGCGATTCAGCCAAATCCGAAGCTGAAGATTTGATGCTGATTCAGAGAATCAGCAATTCGGACATAGACACAGCTTTAAAAGTGTTTTCTACATACCTTGAGATAGTAGGAATGGCTCGGGATCACTGCAATGCTGGGGGGGATGAAACATCTCGCAGGAGTGCCGGGGGGGGGGGCTTCCACGTGCTCGGTGGTGAACCTGGAAGTGGGCCAGAAGTACTTCTAGTCCACTTCTGGGTCTGCTGGGGAGCTCACTAGGGGGCCCCCCATACCCCCCCCAGCTTGGCAATCAGCTGCAAGGGGACCCTGGGTGCCTCCCCAGACCCAGGAGGCACTAGTCACTGAGCTGGGGGGGGACAGGGGAGTCCCCTGGCATGCTCCCCAGCAGACCAGGAAGTGGACTGGAAGCGCTTCTGGTCCACTTCCGGGTCTGCTGCTGAGCATGCTGGGGACCTCCCCATGCTCCTGTGGGATGCTCCATGCACCCCGGCATCACAGCACTCACAAGCCCCTGCTACCTAGAGGTATGTAGAAAAAAACATTTAAAGCTGTCTCTATATCCAAATCTCTGAATCTTTCTGAATCTCTCTGAATTGATTTGGAGTGTTCCGTTTTGATTGGGAGAGATTAAAGGGTCCTCTGATTTGATTCAGATTTGGAGATTCATCCACCGAATTGGGCCAAATCTCCACCAAATCAAATCAGGGACCGAAGCTTTGCACAGCCCTACTGGATACTGTATAGATATGATGCTAAATTCACTTCTGACTGTACTTGGGCAAAGGGTATGGGCAGATGATGCTGAGTGAAACTCATTTGGAAATGCTTCAGCCAGGGGATGCATGTGCCTCTTTGCTAGCCCTGGCTGGAAAGTTTCAGAACACCATGGACTCCTTTAGTACCAGGCATGGGGCCTTAAAGGAGGTCTCAGTAACCTTTCATCTCTGTGCCTTTCTCCCTTCTCTCCCTTGCCTCACAGGGGTTGGAGGGGAGAGAAGATTGGAAAGGTAAGAGAGGGTGACATGGGCTCCCCAACCCCACTGTCAGGAGTCTGATGCTCCAGTTCCAGTCCCCCTACCTCTCTTTTATTCCTTTCAAGCATGCAAAATTGTAAAGGGGACTGGAGCCAAAAGGCCTGGCCCTAGTGACTGCAAGTGCTCCAGGAGTCAGCAGGCATCTAGGAGGGGGCATTGGGAAGTTGGCAAAGGGGCAGAGAGGCCAGCAGAGGACTGCACAGGGCCTAATGGGGAAGCAGTAGTACCTCAGGATCCAACATAGGACCCAATGGCTGGCCAACAGGCAAGCTGTCCACCTAGTCATCCTCCCTCCCCCCATCCAGGTGTCACAAAAAGGGAAACCGTCTGTCACAGGGAAGAATGAAGGGATAGACCCCGAGGGGCCAGGGGGGAACCCTGGGGTCAGGAACGTGCCAGGGAAGATGAAGGGAGACAGAAAAAAACAGGAAAATCCCTTACCTGTAGCCCGAGCCACGGCGAAACCAGAAACGGCGGCAGGACCCGAGTGACTCATTAGCCATGCCTTTTTAAAGCTGTGGCCAGCTGGTAACAGGAGTGATGGGAGCCGGATGGGGAATATAAAAGGAGCCATGGGCGAGGACCCAAGGGAGGGACCTGGAAGGTTGCCAGCGGGGAAGTCATTCCCAGGACACCCATCAGGGGTAATAGGGGGCAGGACTGCCTCCCACTATGTGGGAAGATGCCTTGAAGTCCGTCGCAGGGAAGATGCTAGCGGCAGCACAGAGAGGGGAGAAGAGGAGGCACCCCATTCCGATAGAGGACTTGGACGGGAAGACCGAGCAGAACAGAAGGAGTGGGACGATGGGAAGTGCCCTCAAAGAACCGGGGAGGATGACAGAACACAGAACGCCACACCAGGTGGGACCAGTGCGGGCTCAAGGGGGCTCAAGGAGATACCTCAGGCAGGGTATGAAGAGCCTAAACAGCAAGAGGGGCTGCAGAAGACGGGCTCCAGCAACACTGAGTCACCCAGTGGGGGACAGGGGGAAGACATGGCTAGAGAGACCACCAAGGGTCCAGCAAACCCACAGGCTGGGCAAAGAATGGAGGGGAGAACATGGTAGCCAGCAGGACAGGGCAGACCCAGAGCCGGGCCAGTTAGGGGCTTTAGAGGTCTGGTCCTATTGTAGTGGAGTAGGCTGTGGGCTCAGGTGGTAAGAGGCCAGTAGGCATATCCTAAGCAACCCGGGAGCCTATCTGGTATTGATATTGGGTTTTTTTGTCTCTTTCTGTTTCCCACTTTTGGAGGGGTTGTTAGGTACGGCCTAGAGAAAGCCCATAGTGTTGGCTAAACCATGAAAACCTCAAGGACAACTAGACAGTTGCGGGACTCAGTAGGTAGAGTACGAGGTAAGCCCAGGTGGCCTATTGTCCATTTCTATAGGAGGACACGAGGCACCAACAGTCGAAGATCTGGCCAAATGTCATCAGGAACTCGTCACAGCTGGGTATAAGGGTGAGGTATAAGGGAGGTGGAGCCTCACGGAAGATCACCGTCCAGAGGTCACAGATGCTTGAGAACCCCGGTAGTCGGCCCTCACCACTTGAGTAAGATACAAAGTTGTGGCAGGCAACATTGGGGAACATCCACTCAGCAGGATCTCAGGGACAGATCAGCGGACACCCCTATACATCCGGGGCCGCATGACATGTAACCGGATGTTCGAGGCCCAATGGGTGCACCATCCAAAAAAGCACTGCATCTCAAGAGGTCCCATTGTGGATCATTTCAGCTGCTCTTAGAACATCTCATGGTTCTTGTGCATGTGTCCAGCTGGCCCTTCCACACATTTCCAAAGCACTAGAAACTTTTTAATTATTCTGTGTTCCCATACCCACAGGTAGTTTAGCTGGCTCCATTGGAGTTAGCTCTTAGTTTAAACCAGCATGTATGATAGAAGAAGGAGGCTCAGAGTGTCAAAAGAAATTGGAGCTTGGGCTCAATTTACTCTATCTATCCATTACCAGATTCATTCGTTTTCACTTTGCAATATGCTGAACGTCCACCTGATTACAGAGTAATAATAAGAATGCAATTGAAGAAATCCAATAGGTTCATTTCTTCCTGTAGACTTTTGGTCACTCACTGCATGGCTTGTCATTACCTCCTGCCAGATTTCTCGCACTTTTTTTTAGCTTCAAATTTACCAGTATTCATTATTCATTTAAAAAAAGGGAAAAAAAGAGGAATAATTTACATTTCCTGATTGGAAGCTAAGGATTATTCATCATTGCCCTGCATATCTCTTATAAAGATGATAAATGAATGTGTATTAACTGAACCCAAAAACAAAATAATGTGTTTTTGTAAAAGTTGTGTGGAACTGCATTTCCATTGTAATTAGTTTACTTTTAAAAATCAAATCTTGTTAAGCAGCCATCACAATGAAGGCTGATTTTTAGGCTGGTAACAAGGTCAGAGAAACAACGACCACTTACCCTACCCCTCTATATTTAGTACTATTAAAATATCCATCTCATTATGTAATTTTAATGTACCACTGCAAAGAAAAACTATATGTGCCACAAGTTGAGGTGATACGGTAAAACAACTTCCCTTCAGGAGGTCTGGCTATCCCACAGGCCTGAAATCCTGTTATATGGATTTTGAGACCTGATTAACAGTTATGCCCATGATCTTCTCAGAACAGAAACTTTGAGGTGAGCGGTGCAATTTGTCTTTTGATTACCTTCATGGTGTCTGGATGTGAATTGCACTAGTTCACATGGAGGTTAAATTCATGACCTCATTGGGGTGGAGGTGCTTTTCCAGAAGTGGGGAATTGCCAGAGCCAATAGGTTTTCTGGCCCACACTTTTCCTCCGTAGTCATGCTCTTTGTGTTACTGGGTTTTTACTTTGGGCACTTCCAGATGAGCGCACGTGCGCTTTCTGGCACTTCAAAGGCTTTTGATGCACCTCAAAGCGCATGTGGTGCATGTGAAAAAGCCAAAAGTTAGATACTGGGATTTAAAAAATTGTTTTAAAAAAATGGGGCAGCATACATAGTTGTAGCATGTGCCACCTGAAACTGGAGCCTGGCTGACAGGGTCACTCTTCAGCTGCCAGTCAGGCTCTGCACACCCGGGTCTCTGCCACTGCAGCCCTGGGAGGGCCCCAGGACCCAAAGTAAGGCTTCTCAGGCCAAGTAAGGCTTCTCAGGTGCTGGACCAAGCCTCTCCCACCCCATGTGGGGCAATTTGCTGCACACCAGAGTGCACACGCAGGGGCGTTCCCCTGGGACAGGTAGCAGCTATGTGCTGCTGCTGTGTGTCCCCCGGGAAACACATGCATGATTATCTGGATGCGTCCTATGGCTGTATACTACACTAAGGGTGCTTACCTGATTGCTATATCCAGTGGTTTTTTCCTCTATTTATGTTACTGGAATGTCATCAAGAAACTAAAATAAAAGGGGCAGTTTGGTCTTGCATCACCGGATAAATTGGTTGAAAATGTAATTAAAACATTTTGGGCGAGAAATGGCTTTACAGAAGATTTTTACTGATTAAATATTTCTGATTTTTCAATGAAGCAAAAACCAGGGGGGAAAAATATGAATCTTGAAATTTGAATGATTTTGCCTCTCCATTCTCACCACTTCCTTTTTTCTCTTTTAACACTTTTTTAAAAAATTCCCACTCTCATTTGAATAAAGGGGGAAAGACTAAAGCATAAATAAGTTGTTTGATAAAAAAAAATAATGTTTCTGTATAAAATATTGTGACCATTTCCCCCCAAACCGTTAATTGTGAATATCAGAGGAAAGGAGATAGCAGTATGGTTTTGGGTTAAGCTGCAGTGATTTAAGTCTTGAGTCTATAAATGCGGGTGAAAAAGAATGTGATTACATCCAGAACAGAGACTGCAACATCCAGGCCCCATCAGTGTGCGGTTTTGTTGCCTCCCTTGTGTTGCAAAGAAGCAACAATAAGACATACCTACAAGGCTGGGTTTCCACCACCTGGCAGCTGAGGTGGGATAAATGGCATTCAGGTGATACACTGCTTCAGTGTTCCCACAATGCAGGACACTCTCAGATTATTATTTCCATTAAACACCAAAGTAACTGCCTGTAAACTTGTTCAGTTATTTGCTTTTACTGGCCTGTAAAAGCATAAAATATAAATACATAAATAAATATTTATAATGCATGGATAGCAGCGCTAAACACATGCCGCAAGCCATGCCAGGAAAAAATGAAATAAATCAGACTTTGTAGCTGAGAGATGTCACCTGGCCTGACTTGTAATAAACAATTTCACATCTCCTTACCAGGCTTATTATTATATAGTAACCATTATTATGGGCTTTGCATTATAATTGGGCAAAGGATTATGGGATTAACAAGAGTCCCCAAACAAAATTGGGATCTCATTGTGTTATGTCAGTGATTCTCAACCAGATGCCGCAGCAGCCTGGCTTGCTGTGAGATCCTTGTAAGGGTGCCACGCAATATGAGCAGTGCTGGGTGTGCAAACACCTACACATGAATCACAAGTTAAAACGAGAGGCTTTGGATAGGAACCCACAGTGCTAAACCATTCTTACCTGCTGGTTCTTTGCAACAGAAGATTTCACCTTTATTTTCCTTAAGAGCTGGAATTTTCCAAGGGGAGCTTTACATCTAAGAAGTGGTTCCTTGAGGAAACACATTTGCTCAGGATCAGTGACAAAGTTAAGAATATATCCCAATGCACCTAGTGAAGCTTGATACATTACACCATGGTGCTTTGCCAACTAAGTCATCTCCATACCATTCAACATGTCCTTCCAAAGAGATCATTAAAATTCATTCCTCCAAGTCATGAAAGAGATGTTATGGGTTGGATGAGTCCCCCAGGCCAAGGGGGGCAATGTGGTCAGCTTGTTGGGGAATTTATGACAGACTATCTCCTCTTTAAGTCTTCCTCTCCCAACTTTGCTATTTCAGCTAGAATACGTTGTTACCTGGGGTGGAGGGGGTGGGAATAATATTCAGAGAGACTTAAGGCAATGAGGTAGATGCAAATAAAGCTCCCTCCACCTTTCTAATGAGACCAATGGGATTCTCTTGCTACATATCCTTGCTCAGTTTGTATCTTTGCTGTCTAAACTACCCTGTGTCTCCGTACCAAATATTTCATTGTTTTTTAAATCATTTTACTGTTCTAATCTTGTCCTTTTGTGCGTGTATGCATTTACTAGCCCCTCCAGTTTGGTTTTCTTTTCCTAATGAGGCTACAGTCAAATTGATACCAAAGAAATGCCTCACAACAAGAGACCCAAAATAAAACTCCAGAAAACCTAAGGGAGTCATAGGCTGGGAAGCAACCAGCAGAAAATGTCACGTCATGAAAAGTGATAATGGGCTTACCGTTTTGATAGAAGTGGCTCTAGGGAGTGCATTGGAGGGCTCCAAGGACCAACATCTGAGAAGCGATGGTCTAAAAGAATGCTCCGGGGACAGCAATTATGGGACTGTTGAGCTCTGAGGCTGATTCATTGTGTGATCTTAAGTCAGTCTTCGTGCAAACCACCATTCAGTGTATGTCATGTTTCCTTCCCTCCGTTTGATTTATGCAGAAGCTTTGAGTCTGTTGCCGCTGTAATGTGTTGGTCAGATAGGTCCATTAACTCAAGTTAGTAACTTTGGAGGTCCTGCATTCTGTCCTTCCTTATGGTCCACGTGGCTGGCACTCATCAACTGTTCACCCTTGAGTGCATCGGTTTCCCATCTGTAAAATACAGGGGAAAAATACCTATTTATTTTTCATGTGGGGGCATTTGTGGTGATTCATTCAATCACGTATGTAAAGTGTTTGGAAGATGGAAAGAGATGGAGGTGGTGTTGGGGTGGGGAGGGGGTGTGCAGTTCTTATGATTAATCCTCTACCATTTGGTGGAACAGCTAATATGGGTCTAACTTAGATCAAGGAACCAGTGAGTTTAGATGTTATCACCATCCTCAATATTTTAGAGGTACCCATCAGTGTTGCTTATTATACGGCCAATTTCTAATTTACACAGAACTACTGTGATATCCCCATTGGGGAAATGCCGACACGCTGCCAACAGTCAGTATTAAGTTTATATTTTTCATGCCCCAGATTTTTTTCAGCTCCTGCTGTAACTGATCATATCTGTTAATCTTTTCTTGCATTTTCAGCGGAGCATTTTCATCAAATAAAAATGAGAAGTGCAAGATGAAGCACTCGTCCTTTTCTTTTTTATTTCTTTTTTTTTATAACCACCACATCTGGAAGAGCGGTTGGCTGATCAAGTTGTTACCATTGCTGTTATAAGGTCCAGAGAACAATACCAGCTGATGTGGATGGAGACAAATGGAGAGAGAGAACCATATTTCCCCCTATATCCCCTGTTGCCTTGCAAGCAGATAGTCCTTAGGAAATAAAATACTAATGAGGAATGAGCAGCTAATACATGTGTTTCTAATTCTGTTAAAACCAGAGCAATTTATACACCTCCTTTACTTGCCAATTGCTTACACTGCTGCTCTGTAGAAGTCTCTAAACACCACCAGCTATCACCAAATCACTCCTCCCCTGGCCTTTCAGTTGGCTTGTCACTCACTGAAAACCACTGGTGAAACTTTGCCCTGCAAATGTTAGGGTGTCTTTCTTTGTACAGCCCTTGCAGTCCTATGGTCCTCTCTCTGGCTCTGGCTCTGTCTCCTTGCCAACATGCTGTAATGATGAATAACATTATTATGTATTAGGAATACATGAACTATTATGTGGAGGGGGTGTGCTCCAGATTTCACAGCTTCTTTGAATTGCATTTCATATCATTCTGGTCAGTTGCCTTTGATCTGATACTAAATTAATGAGAACAAGATCCGTATCTAAGCGAAAAGAAAGAGATCTTACCAAAATAATCCCTTCTCCCCTTCCCTCCCTAGTTTACTCTGAATTTCATTCTAGGCAGAGAAGTTTCAGAAGTCATTTGACGTGGTCTAATAAAAGATAGCAGATTTACCCAAAGAACCCTGTCTGCAGGACTCATTTGGGTATTTTCCATTATGTCTTTACCATCTCTTTATATTTATTTATTTATTTATTTACTTTTGCAGGGGTAAACAATCTTATTTTATTTCCAATTTTGGAACAACTTTGGAATTCATTTTTTTTTTTTACATTTAAAGAAAAAAATGGACAGAATTGAAACTTTTTTTTTTTTTCTGTGAAATGTTCCTCTGTTTTCAAGCAATTATAGAACATGGTAACTGTAAAAACATATAAAGGGAAACAGATTGAAAAAGAGGGAAAAGAGATAAAGATAACTATCTTTCCCCCATTTTTGTTTTGAACAGTTCTACATAAAAGCCATGAGGAGCTACAACTGAAGTCCTTGCATGAAAGAGTCACATTATCCTTTATATAAAATACAAAAATACCCAGATTTGAGTATCAAACTTAGGTTAGAGTTTTAAAAAGTACCTAAATGGCTTAGGACCCAAATTTTTGTGCCCAAAAGTGACTAAGCAAGTGTAGGCTGTAGAAAGGTTTTCCTAAAAGAGTAGACAACGTTGAGGTCCCTCTTTTGAGAGAGAATAGGGACATTCAATAGCCCCTGAACAGATGATGCCCAAAGGCAGCACCCCATCTTGTCCTCTGCCACTTCTGCATAAGTGAGCGACTGGTGTTTTTAACCCCTTTGAGAGTGAGTGGAAATCAGGCTTTTAAGTGCTTAAGTTATTTTTTTTTTACATTTAAACTTGGGCTTCTAGGTCAGATAAGCATTTGAAAAGGTTACTAAATACTTTCTTTTAGATTCAGTATTGTTCTTATTCTCAGTATATTTAAATATTAATATATATATATATATATATATATGAAAATTGTGAGATTATCCTCCTCCCCCAAAACAGACAACCTTTTTTTTTTTCTTTTTTTAACCTCTGTGGGTGCGTCTACACATTCATTAATGTGACACAGTTACTGTGCATTCAGTTTAGGTCTTGTAAACTCAAGCACTAAATCAATGCACAGTAGCAATGGCGCACACCTTTTTAGTGAGGCTGCTGTGCAGTAGCCTAACAGTACTGCACAGTAGTGTATTAGCACTGTTTCTGCTGTGACACACTACTGCGCAGTTAGTGTCTCATGCTGATATGCTCTCTGAGAATAAAACTGTAACATGGTAAAAAAATAAAAATTCAATCTATTTTTGTGCAGTTACGACTTAAAATTAGCAATGAGTTCTGACAAGTTCTTTCTTCATTCACTGTTTCTCCCCCTGTTAAAGGCAAGCGAAAGTTCAGAAGGAAGTGTATCAATCAGTATCAGACTCTTAGTTCTGCCTCGTGACGAAAACACAGCTTACTTTTGGATGAACTTCTGTGAAAATCCAAAAGGACAGCAAAGATCGATCACAACAGGGTGACTGTTGAAATGCTTGTTGATAACAGGAATTATATCAATGACTTTGTGGGGGAAAAACTGGTCGAGTCGACAGAGAAAAGAAGTGGAGACTTATGTGCAAGTCCTTAGAGCAGAACTTGGGCTTATAGCCTCAATTATTGCATCACCCCCCATGTAACAGGGAGCGTTTGCAAAATGCTTTCTCTACCATGTTAAACTTTAAAAAAATAAAACAAAGCATTGGTTAAAAACTTAGGCAATTTGCAAAGCAAAAGCTTTGTGACTACATAATGAAGGTGGAGAATTTAAACATATATTTGCACCTCAGATTCCCAGGTCAAGCTCGATTCACCCTTCGCAGGTATGCATTGAAATGGGTTTGTTCGTTACACGATCATTAAGGAGCTCGCATGCAACTACTTGTGCTGTGGGGATCGATTCCCTTTCCTTCATGCAGTAAAACTCTTCCTGGCAGACTTATTAAACCTTCCTTCCCTTTACAGCTACAGGATTAATTTGTGGGGAATCGGAGTTCCTTTCCCTGGAGTTGGAGGAGGTTTTGGAAACATTTTTGTTGCCCGTTAGTCATGAAACCAAGAAAATGCTGTAGTTCATGTTGAGTTTGGGATTCATTCAAATCCTACCTCATTGCCCTTCTGTAATCACCTCGCTAGTCAGAGTCACAATCTGAGTCCTTTCCAATCGATGAATCCAACTGATACTTTACAGTCTAAATGAATGAATATAAGCGTACGCCTCTTCTTGGTATAATAGGTGAATAGGAACAAATGTTGTTGTTGTTTGGTTTGGGTGTTTTCATTCCCCCCGCCTTTTTTTTTCTCCTTTTCTGCCAAAACCCCAATGGAGTATGAATGCAGAATATCAGCCCATCTTCTAATATATGCAGCATAATCTTCTTAAAATGAGTTTTCACTTCAAGGAACAGAAGGGCTTAGAGATGAGCAGCATGGCTTTTTTGTATTTGGCATCTCATTATACTTCATACCATTTTTTTTCTTCTTCTTAGAGCAATTGAATATCATTAGTGAAGGAAAATTCTTCCTCCTTTTTTTTGGGGGGGGGGGGGGGGGGGGG
>NW_017729024.1:169706863-169708320 GCF_001723915.1 Gavialis gangeticus | reverse complement strand
TCGTATTTTGCTCAATAGTGGATTTTTTTTTTTTTTTGGTTTTCTTTTACATAGTTATTCATTTCCGATCCCCCTCCTAACCAAATATCTACCAGTTACTAAGCAGTTTGGGGGTTAATGTGTATTCATTGTCATTATGCATGTTGTTAGAAAATGGCATTTTTATGAATCTACAGTGTGGAAACTGGGATGTGAACGTGTTATGTAAGAACCCCTGACCCAGGGAAGCAAGCCTGAGATTTACACTCAGCTCCTTAACTGGAGAATTCAGAGAAGCCTCATTACATTTGAATACAGAGTCACTTTCTCATGGCTTCTTGGCCCAGAGCAGTTGAAACTCCAGCATCCTCTCTTGGTAAACCGTTCTCTCGTTCTCTCTTGCACAAGTTCTCTGATCATTAAAATTAACGGTGTTAGCCTAACTTAGTGTCTAAGCTGGATGGATAGTTTTTACTCCATTAGTGCCCAGTGCAAAATCAATGATTTTTTTTTTTTATACCTCCACTTTGTATGATCCTAAATCAGGTTACATTCATACAAGTGGTATGCAGTGCACTACTTGTCTATGCTGGAAGGATAGTCAATGCAGTTCCCATACTACATGGGATCTTTGCCTGTTTCTAGAACAAAACCTGATACATGTGTGCATGGAAACTTCGTTTTAGGGTGTTGATTCATCTCATTTTTTTTATTTTTTTCCAGTTGTATTAGAATCTAGATAGTGCGTTCTGTGGGCAAGGTCTATCTTTTAAGGCATACCCATGCAATGCCTAGCAAAGGAAAGCTTGTAGCACAAGAAGATATTGTAAAGGTCTTGTCTAGGCTTCATAAGCATGAAACCCTGAAAAGATGCCACAGTGTACAGCACTGGACAAGTCCTCTTTGTCTCAGCTGTGCTTACTGGCATATACCCATTGCTATGCTAAGAATGGCTATATTCAAGGCAGATCCAGGGGGATGCAGTGGTGCAAATGCAACTTCCTTCCAGGGACAGCAGCAGTGGTGTTATTAGGGGCTTCATGTACTTGCTGCTTGCCAACCTGGGGACTTCATGTCTCCATCCCCGCATGGTCTGAGAGGTGTGCCACTTCCCACCTTACTAAATCCTGGCTCCTCCCCTGGCTACATTGCACCCTTGGATGCACTGCAATGAAACATGCTACTCCCTTTCTGTGCCCTGTCTGGTGATGTTGTACCCATGCCCATAGAGCTTGCTGGGTACATTCAGATAAGGACATGGGTCTAAAAATGGAGAAATGCTTGATCTGAAAAGGACACGTCATGTGATAAACTATATCACTGTTCACTAAAGCACAGCATTCAGTTGCAAAAGCAGAAGTACTCATGCCAGTCTCACATAGGGTTTTCTGATAAAGGACAGAAAGACAGCTGCCCTAGATATAGGTAATTAAAGAGTATGTAGATAGATGAAAGCTGATTTCCAAACCAAAGCTGTG
>NW_017729024.1:169694641-169701863 GCF_001723915.1 Gavialis gangeticus | reverse complement strand
TTCTGATAAAGGACAGAAAGACAGCTGCCCTAGATATAGGTAATTAAAGAGTATGTAGATAGATGAAAGCTGATTTCCAAACCAAAGCTGTGGGTCTGCATTAAGGAACCAAGAAGACAGTGATAGTCTTTGTGATGGTGTGAGGCTCTGCTATCTCTTCCACATGCAAGAGTCTAATGGCCAATTCTTTCAAGACCCTGGAGGACACAGAGCACTTAGAGACATGGGGGTGGTTGGGCGATGAGATTGCTTTCAAAATCTAGCCAGAGAATACTCTTTGGCAAAGAGGAGATAGCTGGCTGAGGCATGTGTTTTTGTACTGAAAGCCTTCCAAAGAGTAGGTGGTACCGTTGTTGAGCAGCGACATACCGACATGTTCCCTATAGACCTCAAAGAGACAATAGACAGCAGCCACTTCTAGTGTGCATTGAGCTGGACCAGACTTGAAGAGGCAGCCACATTAATTTCTTGAAGACTGTAGGCTGATTTGGAACTTTGAATCCTGATTCATGAGCTATCACGTCCATTTCTCCAGCAAAGACCACATGTAAGCAATTACATGCTTGGATACTGACGGGCACCAACATGGAAGCAAGCAATTTCTGTTTCCCCGTTCTGCCATTTCTGCAGAACGTGCATTGTGAAAAAAAGGAGATGTGCTTTTCTGGATCAAGCTATAAATTGCACTGCTTAAATATTGAGAAGCAAAGTTACCTAAAACGGTCCTGAACTTAATGAAAAATTATTTGTCTCCTTGTACCTATTGCTGTGTTGAGACTGGCTGCTGTTCTACATTTTGGATGGCAAATGAGATCTGATTTATTTTCTTCCCTTCAATATAGGGTAAGATTTTTTTTTTAAATCCTCCCATATCGAAGCAGCAGCAGGAGGAAATTGCACTTGGAGGGTTGACAGTTGGATTGTAGTAAAAACTCTGATAATGATGCCCTGTCTATGGAGGTTTTACCAGTCTTCACTATAATTGAATGTTCTGACCTTCTCCAGCCCTATTATACTAAATAAATAAATAACAGAATAAATAAACAAACCGTCCCTTTTAGAACATCTGGATAATTATACCAGTGAAAATAAAAGCCCTGCTCTTTGATTGTTGATTGTTCATTGCTAACCAATTGAAACAGGCTTCACGGAAATCAAGGAGGTAGGGAAGAAAGTAATAAGAACAGATTTTTTTTCCTCCCGTCTTTAATGAAATGGTAAGGAACAGGTGACCTGGTATGATTAACGTGGGACATTTGTTACTGAAAATTAGGGTTTGGCTTGGGTTACAAGCTGCTGCATTCATAGCAAATGATATGGGAAATGGGATGACAGAATAAGAACCATCACCAGTAGCTGGGGTTTGCTTCAGTAAAGAAACATGCCATGAAATTGCTGCCTCAAAATAACAATGAGCAGGATATCAGAGATGTAGAATATGGCTATATTGGAAACAGAATTCTGGTGCAAATTCAAATGTGTTAGCTTCTGTTCCAAATCAGAAAGACAGGCTGAACTGAAGTTTTCTGCTAAATCATACTTTTTCAGAAGAATTAGGTTCAGGTGACTCAAAATGAGGGAGGTTCCTTCCCCTGAAGTGAGAGTTATGGTCCTCTTCCTTGCATCTCATGAGCATATTGGTTGGACTACATAATTGCCTGAGGTCCCTTCCAGCCTTACTTTTCTATCGGTGCATATACACAAGATGCTCTGCCGCCATAGCAGTGTGCTTCAGCAACGTCGTGTTGGTGGTCACAAACCGTCCCGCTGCAGCTGTGTCACCGTAGCGATGCACTCCCCCATTATAGTGCATTGCTACAGTAATGTAGAAGCCAAAAAAACCCATGTGCCAGCAGCACAGCACAGCACAGTATGGGTGGTTACAGCACCATCATTTAGGACTTCCTTCCAAAGGAAGTCCTAAATGATGGCGCAGTAACATCGGCACCGTGCGGCCACGTGTAGGCACACCCTACTATTTTAAATGTTTGCATTGATACCCTTGTAAGGTTTTCTTATGATTTTTGACTTTTTAAACCACTGTCAATAGATCTTGAATTTAGGTTCATGTTTTATACAATTAATTTAAAAAGACACAGTCTGGAACCAGAAAGCAAAACCTTCTGCCTTGAGCCTGTCGAAAGCCTTGACATGGGTTTTCTTTCAAAACCAAATCTCTCCCAAATTACACACTTTCCTGGGTGGCTCAAATGTAACAGGTCCACATGTTGTGATGTTAAAACACTCCATTGTAAAACATTTGACCAACTCCCCTGTGTGGTCAAATCCTGTCTGTATTGAAGTCAGTAGGAGTTTTGTCATGAGCTTCAACAGACCTCGCCACCCAGTCTGGTCTGAGTCCTTTTCCAGTCATCGGATCTGGTGCTGCCTTGTGAATACAGCTGTGACTGTGGGAGCAAGACCTGTGTTGTGTACTTGGCGTTTGCCTTGCCATTGACATGCTATGCAATGTTGGGAAAATCACTCAATTTTCCTATGACTTTATTCCTAATCCTCTCTTTTGCCTATTTAGATTGTAAACTCCTTGGGGCAGGAATACTATCTCAGTAAGTATTTGTAGAAGATTTAGCACAATGGAGCTTTTAGGCATGCCGGTAATATAAATACTAATTGTTTTAATTCATTGTGCAAAAGTGGGGGGGAAGATTTCCAAAATGGCTGTCAGAGCATTTCTAGTCTGAATACTCTCATGAATATTTATTCCACCTATTATTCTTAAATATTTTAATAGGTATTGTGGATTTTATTTGGGCAACGTTTTTTTTCTTAATTATAATAGTTCACGTGCAATGTGTGCAATGTGCAATGCCTAGGAGGTATGCTGAGGCCAAAATTCAGCCCTTTCACAAAGGAACAAATGAAGCAGCAAAGAGAAAAGAAAGGAGCAAATATAACCAGAGAAGCATGAGTTTCCTAGCAGAAGGCTGAATTTGCAAGGGTTTGTGCTATTTAATGTAACAATGACAAGGATACTGACTTTATTTGTGTGTTTGTGTGTGATTATTCCTTTGGCAGATAGGATAACAACATACAGTTTATCATATTTTAGAAAGTAGTTGGGGTGTCAGTTAACTGAACTGGATATCCAAATCGGTGGCCCCAGACTCAAATAGGAACCTTTATCGATACTTGCAGAGTATCAATTTGGAGTATTAAATTTTTGGTTGCTTTGCTTTGTTTAAATACATTTAAAGATGTCTATGTATATTATATGTAAATGTATATATTGAGGGGAGGAAAGTTGTTTTACTTGGTTTTATTTTAAGGAACTTTTCTCTGATATGGCATTTTTCAGCTTTTGCCTGGAATTAGCACTGGGCATGCTAAATTATGCCTTGAAAACCTCCTCTTATCCTTTTTTCGGATACGTTTGAGTAAATTTCCTGAGTAAGGCCTTGCCTGTACATAAAAGCTGTAGCTCTTTAGCAATACCAATACAATTAGATTAGTACCCTCCACCCCACCCAGTGTTAAAACAGCCATCGCAGTATATAAGTTCATAAAAGTACAGCTTTTCTTCTCTATGTGGAATGGAATAAACTATATCTGTTTATACTGGTGTGATACAGGATACGTGATAGATTGTACTCTTATAACAGGAAAAACAGTTGTATCCCTCAGTAAAATAATTATATCAGGAAAAAACATCTGTATGATCTCTAGGTCTTTGGACACTTTGACAGTAGGGAACCTTGGCTTTTCAGTCAAGAATCAGTCATTTGCTTTGCATGGATGGTATCTGCTAGCAATAATTCAAGGGATAATGGCTTGAAAAAGTTTACGCGATACATTTATTTATTATTTTACTGAGTGACACTCTGCTTCGTCAAAGCATTTGGATATATACTTTTATTTATTTATTTATTTTCAATTTGGCAAAACTTTTAAAAGCATGCTTAATTTTAAGCCTGTATGTCATCAAAGTAAATGCAACTGGGCCTGGGGATCATGACTTAAGAGGAAAGGCTGAAAGACAGAGTTTCCCAGTTCCCATTTTTTTTTCCCAAGAGAAGAGAAGACCAAGGGAGAATTATAAAACAGCCTTCAAATACATGAAGGGAGATTATAGAGAGGATGGAAATGGGGGTTTCTCTGTGGCTGGTAGAGAACAGACTAAGTGCAATGGCCTTAAGCTGCAGCAGAAGAAATGTAGGTTGGAGATCAGGAGGAACTTTCTGACTATGACAGTGCTCAAGGCTTAGGACAGACCTAGAGAAGTTATGGAAACTCTATCCCTAGAAATGGTCATGAACAGGTTGGATAAACACTTGGCTGGGATGGTTTATATAGATATGATCCTGCCTAGAGAAGGGGGCTGGACTAGATGACCCTGGTTGCATCTACACGAGAAGTTTACTGTGGAGCTTCCTAATTAACTCTGCAAGAACTATGCGTGTGGCCCTATTAGACAGCAGAGAACTAATTAAATACGAGTAGTATCCTGCAACAGCATTCTTTAGTGCCAGCAACACACTCGTAGACACTGCTGGCTAGCCTCAGATTGAAGCACACTCATGCCCCAGCCAGCCCCTCCGCAGCACATTCTGCTGGGCTGGAGCAGCCCTGGGCTTGGAGCAGCCCCGGGCTGGCAGTCTGATACCCAGGGCCCGTGGGGGACCCATTGGGGACCCCTGGGTGGCCCCTGAGACTGCTCCAACCTTACTCAATGTGCTGTGATCCTGGGTGCACATGCAGACATGATGCCTAGGAGGAATAAACTTTGGCATGATAAACTCTGGAGTGTATTGCTTCACATTAGTTTCACGTGTAAATGCGCCCAACTTTTCTATGATCCTCTGAACTTGATTACTTGGATAAAATGTTGTATTTTCCTAAATCATGATGCATAGCTAAAATGGGGCCTTATTTGCCATAGCTATGTCAATCAGCATGGTAACAACTGAGATTATGTAATTTGTAGGAAATTTAGTAAGCTCAGCAGAAATGGCATCACCCTTCCTAAAGGCAACAACAAGGTACCATTCTCCATGATGAGATGGGAGAGACGACAACCCCACAAGCTGACCTACTGCTGGGAAGAGACTCAAAAAAAAAAATAAGGAAAAAAAAAAAGAAAGAAAGAAATGATTTTAAATATTCACTCAGAAATATCTTCCAGGTGTCCCAAAGAAAATTCGAATTATTGCCAGCAAACATTTGTATCCCTCCCACCACAACATGGAGACTCTCAGGAGAATGTGATCATTAATGCAGCAAAGCATCAGTATTTTCATGGCATTATCTTCTTCTGCAGTATTTTTGTGTTGTTTTCTGAAAGACCCATGGTCTTAAGAGAATCAGTTTCCAATATACATCATCATGCTGGTTTAGTTTGTTCATATTTGGTCCATCTTTATTTTATCTTGATATTTCTGCAGTTACCGGATGTTGATTTGACCCTACATGAGGAGCATTGGGAACACTGATCTTAATATTTGAACTCTAACAACTAATATCTGAGTCGGCACCCATTCAAATAAGCATGGCAAGCCACACATACACTGCAAGGCTTTCTGCAAACTCAGGCAGATTTCACTGCATTACACACTTTTCCCCTTGACAAGGTTCTCTGTGCAGCCATAAAGTTTTGAGATATACTCAAAAAATGAAAGGTGGGAATCTGAAAAACAAATAGGAGCTGCGTTCATGCCATTTCCTTACTCCAGGAGTTCCCGAACTTTTTATGCTGAGGACCAGCAAACCACAGACTGGACGTGACTGTGGACCGGAAGTGATTGCAGACCGGCAAACTGCAGGCCAGCAGTGACTGGTGTACTAGGTAGAAAAAAGGGTTGGCTGCCAGTCTTCAGTATGCTGATGACTTGCAGTCCGTGGTTTGCCAATCCATGGTTTGCCAGTGTGCAGTCACTTCTGGTCTGGCAGCCAACCCTCCTGCAGACCAGCCGCCAACACTTTTCAACACAGTACTGGGCCACAGCCCAGAGGTTGGGAGCTCCTGTCCTACTCAACTAGTCTTCCTGGCCCCTGTAAGAGAGATTCTAGCTCCACATATTAGAAGCCTTAATGTTGCAGATCACTTTCCAAGACTGAAAACTAGATAAGAAGAAAGAAAAGTGAATAAAAACAACCATTGGCATGATTATAGCACAGCAACAACTACATTTACACCAGGTCCGGCTGCTCAGCCTCCACAGAAAGAGTAACTCATCCACTTGACTTCTGAAAGGACACACATAAGTCACTGGTTCCTGAACAGTATCCTTTTGGCAATCCCTTGCAGTCCAGGATGATTATCTTGAAAAGTATAGCCACTAATGAACCCACAACCTCAAAAGCTGGGATTTTTGCAAGAGACCCAATCAGCCACCCAAAGCCAAAGGAAGTCATGCGCTAAATTTCCTTAGGCTCCTCTAAAACTTCCGGCCATGGAAATATTGTTTAATTATGAAAGAAACAGCTATTCAAGTCTATTATTAGGGCTACTCAACAGAGGACATCGACAATGCACCAGCAGCTCATGGACAAACAGAAAAATGGTGATACGCTATGGGAAGTCGATGTATGTATGTGCCTGGCTGGAGCCTGTTGGAGCCTGTAGGCCATATGAAAAATAAAGCAGACCTATTTGTTCTCACTCTGGACCCATTATGTTTCCTCAGAGAGTTGGTTTGGTATGAAGGGGAACTATAAAGCTCATCCCAGGGGGAAGCAGATGGCAGTGTTGCAGGCACAGGGGAATTATGGAAGTGGGTACAGAGGCAGGATGGGCTTGTTGGGGCTGAGGCTGCAGCATGTTCCTCCTCACAGAGTCTGAAGAGTCCCATGTTTCAAAGGACACTCATGGGAGGCTGCAAAGACCCTTTCTGCCTGTCTTACAGGCTTGCTCTAGTATAATAGCATGTTAACCTTTTGGAAAATTCTGTTTCTTGAGTCATGGTTGTGTGGTGTTGCTTTGTTTTTAATTCTATTCTCATATTGAAAACATTGCTGAAAATTAAAACAAAAAAAGGCGGAGGGGAGGAAAGTCACTATATATTTTTCACTATCTTTACATATACACTATCTTTACACACACACACTATATAGATATATAGTTGGGCCAGAATTTAGCAATATATATATTGAAATACATACATACATATATACATAGGGCGAGGCAGGTGGGGTGGAGTTAGAGCCAAAGGGGAGAGGTGAGGAACGGGGTTGGACCTGAACCAGGGGGAGGGGGGGAGGGCACTGT
>NW_017729024.1:169693701-169694454 GCF_001723915.1 Gavialis gangeticus | reverse complement strand
AGATAGATAGATAGATAGATAGATAGATAGATAGATAATTTGCATTGGGATTGTACATGTAGAAAAAACTCTGGACCAGACTCACTGACAAAAAAATACAGAACTGTGTAATATTAATGCTAGTTATAGGCATAAACCTTTTAATTTTAAATACCATCTATTTGTCTCTCTATCTGGTCAGTTTATCAATTATGAGATATATTCTATTTTATAGTACACAATTCTGGACATACGATTATTGGCTCCAAATAAGGAGAACATTTCTTTGCTTCAGAGGTACCCAATCTTTGAGAAGTCTTTGTCCGAATCATCTTAAATCTCTGCTGGTTTTCATGTACAATTATAGGGGAAAATGCAGGGGAAATGGCTCACCAGTCACTGGCATTGTTATAAAATGAGTCAGGTTTGTGATTTTGGAGATAAATGCCTAAATGGAGGTGCAAGGCAGACAACTTAACCTCTTGCATTGATAGCTGAGCAGCTAATGACTAAAATAAGTACATTTTTCCCAGGCACCCAATAGAAGTAGCAGTGGAAATAAAGGAAGATTCTCTGACCTTTAGGCATCCGCCTGGAAATCAGCGCAGAGCATGTAGCTTATAAATTGATTTCAAAGCTGTTTCTTTTCCCCTTCTCCTAAAGCCAGATTGTGATCATGGTTATATAAAGGGAAATTGGGAGTTATTCCATTGACATATGAAGGGGTCTTTTCAGGGTATGTCTCCCCTACAATGCAAAGATACTACTGCACTT
>NW_017729024.1:169672392-169688701 GCF_001723915.1 Gavialis gangeticus | reverse complement strand
CTCCTAAAGCCAGATTATGATCATGGTTATATAAAGGGAAATTGGGAGTTATTCCATTGACATATGAAGGGGTCTTTTCAGGGTATGTCTCCCCTACAATGCAAAGATACTACTGCACTTAAATAGGCACGCCTGGACTGGCTTAAACTAGCTAGCTCAGGTGCCATTAATAATGTGAATGGTACAGAGCTCAGCTCCAGCTAACCAGGTAAGTAATGTGATAACAGAGCTCAGCTCCAACTAACCAGCTAAGGCCTCTGGATACAATTTACAGCCTGTGATCAGCTCCTGCGACTGCAGACTACAATGTTCTCAATACCCAAACTACCTAGTTAACACACAAGCTGTAATCACACCTATGATTAAGCAGACATATTCTCCACTGAAAAGTGCTTCCAGAGATGGGAATTTGGCCCCTATTTATAGTGTTTAATAAAGAAAAGAAGGATGAGGAGCAAGTAGCAAGGCACGGCAAACAAATGGAGATATCAGTGAATCCCCCCATAATGCCTTCTTGGCAAAAAGGAGGCATGAATTTCACTGGGCTACCTCTCCCATCTATATAAGAGCGAGAGGAAGGAGAGAGAGAGAGAGAGAAAAAAAAACAACAACTTAGGATGTTAGTAAAAAGAGATCTGAGGAACTTTTAAAATATTATTGGAGAGACACCACTTCCACATTGAATACTAAAATATTAAAATTGATTGAGGTTGTGAAATAAGTGAATTACTTAGTCCTCCGTGCATTAAAATTAATTTTTCATCTCCTTATCTAAGCAGCTTCCCGATTGGCTTTTGCTGAGCTTCCTTAATATTTTATACGCTTGAGGGAAAAAAGCTGCACTTTGACATGTTGGCATTCCTGAGGATGTTTCACTTTTTTTTTTTCTTTTCTCCTTTCCCCCCCGTCCCCTATGCCAAGCTATTCAAGTCATGCATGAAGGGGAGAAAAAAAAATAGTGGTAGCTTTGCAGCACCACAGAGATCCGGTTCCTATTTGAATTGGTATGTCAGTATTAAGAGTCCTATTCTTCCCTGCATTATTATTTTTTTTCTCTTCCTTGTTTCCCACTATCTCACTTATGTGGCTCGCATCATGCAGTAGCCCCAGCAATGGTGAGAACATCAATAATTTGATTGTAACCAAACAATAATAAACGATGAAGCAACTTCATCTGAGCTGGAAGATCTGGCCTTAACCTTTCTCTATTTACAACTCTGGAAGGCTTGTATTCAGGAGAATTTAAATCAGCAAAGACATGCCAGTCCTCATGTACTGTGGTGCTGACATAAACATAGCAAAACTGCTGCTATTAGGAGATAAGTTCCTATTTTGTACCCCCGCTAACAAAAGGTTTTAGTATATCATCATTGGTGCTAAAAGCAGCATAGGCAAACAGCCCTGGATAAGGCAAACAAGTGCTTAAATCACTGCAGAATGGTCTGCGGAGGTTTGCCAGGAAATTAAATATGTAAAACCTTCAATATTATGGTCCTTATATTCACAGGCTGAGTCTGTATCATTTGATACAGCAGGGCTTTATGCCCTGGGGTCCACTCCAGGCATTGCAGCTCTTCCAATAAAGCTATAATTTTATCCCTTTCAGGACAAAGTTATATGCGAAACTCTCCGTTCCCCTGGAATTGTGCCTGTCCAGAGCCCTCGTCTTGCAGTTGAACGTGTGTAGACTAGGTAGCTTCATACAGGCATATCAGACGGTGCCCCAGAAGCATGCGAATAGAGTCCTTCTGCTAGGTGCTGTAGGGCTTGGTTCAGAGATGCGGGAGTTACTTATGAAAATTTAGAAGTAGCCCCATCCTGAGACTCTTCCCAAGAAAGCTGGAAAAAGTAACCCTGCTTCCCTCCACACACAACACACACATATCACACTTGTATGCACACACACACACAGGCATCAACAGGCAAGGCTTTGTCACTGCAGTTACTTAAACTGCTTCAGCGAAAGTCACCTTAATGCCAGCTCAGACCACAGACCTGCCTGTGATCCACCTTTTACCTCTATCTTAGGCTGCACAGCTTTTGCCGAACCATCTCCCACCTGGAAAAAGCCTCTCCACATGGTTTTCAGAGAGGAAGCAGCGGCATAAGGGACCAGGAGGGAAACCTGTATCACCTGAGCTGCATTCCCAACAAAATAGAGGTATCTTACCACTCGGTCTTGCCTTCTTCCCCTGAGCTCCACAACTCGGCACAGCCAAGGTCGCCCCTTACCCCATGCATATTAGAGCCAATATCTTGTTCTGTAGGTGAAAGGGATAAACATAATTTAATACCACCGTACCCACAAAAAACCTTGTATTTGAACCAAAATGCTCCAGACTGACACATAAGAGAAATGCATGTAAGACCTGAACTATATGGTTAGTTCTCCTGTCTCAGCAAGAGATGCCAGCAGAGGACTAGCTCCCCTATGGGACCTCTGTCCCTCTGGTCTTCTCAAGAGGCTGGAGTTCTCTTCTGCCTCAAAATCCTAGCTCTTTAAGATTTCAGGGCCCAAGGGCTATGTGAAAATCTGGAGGTGCCTCCACTCCTTTCCTTTATCATTCAGGGACTTATCAGGGCCCTAGAGCATCCCGGAAACCCCTTTCTTCTCCGAATAGAAAGGTAAGTGTTAATCCAAACATCCCTCCCTGCTACCAGCTGGCAGCGTTTCTTTGTCGAAAGGGAGCATCTTCAGGAGGAAGGAAGATAGCTTTGCTCCTGAAGCCAAAACAGTCTTTGAATCCTCCTGTGGTGCTCTGATATATTTTGTAATATTGAGGTCTACCCCCTCTGGAGTATACCTGAAAATGCCAGGCTGTTTCAGATGGGTCAGGGGTCCTCAAAGGATTTGTTAATGTGGACTATTTCCTAATCTCAAGACTAATTTATGTTGACCTTCCCTTACTGATCACAACCCCATGTGTGCCCCTGCAGTATCCCCCAGGGACCATAAACAGACTGATGGGTGAAATGGTGCATGTGCAGTGAATGCTGATGAAAGACAATTGAACCTGAGACCCGTGGATCCAACACCATGAGCCTATACCGATGGGGTCAGAAAACCTTGGACTAGTAGGCTATAGAGGTTAATCACCCCCACTCTGGTATCTGCAATGCGCTTGACATTTTTTGCCTTCCCCCTAGCTCCTCTCCATCCCTCTCCCTCTCAAGTGCTCTTCCACATCTCCGCTGAGTTACACGGGCACCTAGGGGATGCTGTGAGACTTGTTCCCTTCACAAGGGCTGATTCAGAAGGCACCAAGCGTCTTCAAGCATCCTGACCTCTTCGCACTCTCAAGGGTCAGGTAGCTATCCCATCCTATATTAACACACATGGTTGTAGGCCCAAGTCCACTTTCCCCTCCAACACATATAAGGTGTGGCCTTCTGCCTCCCAAGTATTTTCTGATCTTTCAGGACAAAAAAAAAATGGTCTTTGGCAATGCAAGTTGTTAATGTTATTATTAATAATACTAATGTTCACTTCCTTGGAAACCCTGAAATAACAACAGAAAAGGGAGAAGTGATAAACCCTCTGCCACAGAAACCTCACTGAGTGTATCGTCCGACACAAGCTGACACCAACCGCATGGCACCGACTAGAGATTCTTGATGGGTAAAGTCATCTTCCCCCCGAGTTTTCCTGGGACACATCGATCGTATCACTTTCAATATCTCTTCTGTGGTTACAGGAGACTCAAGAGATTTCCCTGTCTGAGTTGCCTAGCTTTGTCAATTCCAATTTATCTAGATATTCTTTTACCTTTTTCCGAGACAACAAAGGTTTGTGATCGATAGAAAGCCTCATAAAAGCCCGAGAAGGTATTGCTAACCCTTCTTCCCTGTGTTACCAATTCCCCCCTTGGGGGTTTGGAGAAGAGTTATCAAATGGATCGACTGGTTGGCATTTACCTTATATACTGGCCATTTACTTGGCTCTCTCATTTCCCTCCTAGAGATGGCTTTGTTTGATTTAAGGTATTTTTTCCTCTGCTTTTTGCCTCTGGAAAAAATAAAGTTTATTATTATTATTATTTCTGTGTCAGTGAGATTGGTCAGCTGTATTTTACCTTTGGAAGCCTTTTAAACTGCTTTCAACATTACCAAGGAAATCTTTATGCATTTCCTGAATGCTGCTTCCACTTGGTTTCCGATAGGCAGCTTTCCTCTTTTTTTTTTTTTTTTGTCGCTTTTCCTGCTTTCTCTCTAGGTTGAGATGTACCGAGACTATAAAGAATTAGATTAAGTACCTTTCTTTGCATTCTGCTTGTTGTCTGAGTTGCAATTAGCTGATGATTTCATGGACTTCCTTTCAACAAGCACCTTTAAGTTCAAGCCTCACCCAGTGCAGTCCTTCACTGAGAAAAATTCCAATTTTTTATCGCGTGCCGTAATGATAAGCTGGGAAAGATGAAGAAATGAACCTGCTGTGAAATCTGCTAGCCTCAGCTGGTACGCAGAACCAGTACAGCTGTTTGGGATCTGAAAGGGCGATCGTTCAGAAACAGGTGAACCAGAAGACGCACAACTCATCAGGTTAAAGGAAGCGTCTGTTCTTTAACCTCGTGGCCTTAGGTTGTTCTTTAGCAAATGTCAGCTGATTATTTGAGAATGATAAATTAGAAGTCTGTCTTATACGTTGAAATATGTGAGTAAAAAGCTAATGATTATATCTGGAGTAGATGCACCAAAAACTTTTGGAGTGGAATTATTTTCAGTAAGAAATAAAAAAAAAAAAAAGAAGAGGAGAAAGTTTAATGAAAACAGTCAGATTTGCTTAAATTGTGCATATTTTGGCAAAAATTGAAAGTTTTTTTTTCCTTTCATTTTGTTTCAAATGGAAAGTTATGCTGATGTTGGTTTACAAAATCCCAAATGAAAAAGGCAGTTCAGTTTGAAGGGAAGTATCTTGAAACTCCACCCCCACCCCCTTTCCCCACATTGGTATTCATTTAGAAAACTGAAATTTGCAAGATAAAAAATTCAAATGAAATAATTTTATCCCATCCTCTTTCTTCCAACAGAAATAAAACCTAGGGAAGGGATTCCACTAACTCTTATTTTCAAGATGCGGACAGCTGTGTTGTGGAGTTACGCTGGAAGAGGCAACTGGTGTCATGTATTTTCTCTTGGAGACAGAAGGCATGGCAACAAATGAAATGTTTCTGAGGGGAACTGCTGCACAGTGGTACTGGTGTGATTATTTAGTCCTCTCACATTTAAAATGGAAAGTGTAAACCGTTTTCTTTCTGCTGGCCCTAACCACTGATCAATACCGACAGCTTCTTATAAACAATGCAGTCGTCAAAGAAATGCAATCTTCCTTTTCCCAGAGCAACTATGTCTCAGGGAGAAAAAGAGAAAGGGAGAGACAGAGAGAGAGAGTGAGGGAGAGATTCATTGTCTCTCACTTGATCCAAGAATTCAAGCTGTATCAGTTCCCTACCATCAAACAAAGACAGAGAAACCTGTTCGCTCTTTTTTTCCAGGCGTTGGCGATCAGTGAAGAAACCGGAGGTCTTCTCTTGCTTCATCTCCCTTCTCCTCCTCCGAAGGACTGATCCCCCAAAGCACCGGGGGCCCTCAACACCTATTGCGCATAGTCAGAACTCATAGCACTCTACAGTGATGCTGACCAGTTTGCATGATGTGGTTCAATATTTCCAGTTGATGCTTTATTAAGCATCCTGGGAATAAATCCTCAGAGGCGCAGAGCACTTGACAGTCCTGTGAACTAGAGCTATGCAGAAAACAAAGAATTTGGTTGCACAGAAAATGCCAAGGTCTCACAATCTGTTTTCATTCCCCCTGGACCCAAGTCAGTGGGATGACGGTCAAAACCCTGCCTATCAGAGATTTCTATGTCTGTCTTACACGTCGAAATAGCTTTGTCCATGTGGGATGGGATATTCAACACTGGACCTAAGGAACATTTTCAGTAACATAATGTTTCCTCCAAAAAAAAAAAAAAAAAAAAAAAAAAAGGTCCCAACCAAATCCACTGTTGCCTTCAGAAAATGTTTCCAAAGGCCTAATCTAAAATACATCACAAGTTCCCTGCAGCCTAGATCTGAGCCTTACTCAAAAAGAGAAGTAAAAATATGACTCCTAAATGAGGGATTTGTTTTTGTTTTGTTTTTTTAATCAGTTGTCCTCCTTTTCCCTTTCCTACTGGTAATATTTGCAATTTTTGCAACACCTCCTTCAGGAACTTGCCAGTCCTGCAATGAGAGAAATCCAGAGGTTTGTAGTTAAAAAAAAGTTGTATCCATTTATTCCTAGTTCTGAATTTTATGTTGCCCCACAGTGGGATTGTATGAAAGCTTCAGCACTTGCTTCAGTTTGGGAGTGAGGAAGTATCTCCTATAGGTACAACATCAGGGTTGGAAAACACCCTCTTCTTTTGGGGTGCCTATACACACCACAGGGTTTAATCCTCATTAAATTAAATAGGTTTATAAAATGTAAACTTGTTTTGGAGCGTGACATCAGTGTTTTCACACACTAGGTTTTCGAATGAATTAAGCCCAGTCCCCAGTCAGCACCACAGGAGAGCAGGACGGTTTAGAGATGCCCCCGCCCTGGCCTGGGACCCCCCCAATGCCATGCCCTGCCACACAGAAAAAAACCCCAAACAAACAAACAAAACAAAGTGGAAGCAATGCAAAAGTAAAAGCAATTTGGAGGGGTGAACTACAAAAATGTCACAGCGCTGTCTGGTGGACAAAGAGGCTCATTACACATCTTTGAGTGCCGTTGTGTTTACAAACAATTAATCCCCGGACACAACACTTTAATTCGCAATGAGCCAAACTAAAGACATCCAAGGAGTTTTACTTTAATGCGCCAGAAAGGCTTTTAAAGCATCCGGAATACCTGCTTGTGCAAACAGTCATGCCATTGCAGTCCAAGAAGGGGCAAGGGGGAGGGGGGGAGAAATTGCATGTACAAACACCCCAGGACACTAATTTCTAGCTTCACAGTTAATTCACTCAAAAATTAAAGGGGAAGGCCCTCGGACTTGGCTTCTCCCTAACCACTTTTCTATTTTATTCTATTTTCTTTCAGAAAAGCCAAGTTTCTAACAACCTTATCTATACATAATGTTCTTCAAAAAGAATACTTCTCAAACAATTCCACATACAGATGTTTTTAAAATGATTATTCCAGAATGTGGTTCTTTTATTTATGTTTAGCTGTTCTTGAATAGCTCCATCTCTAGACCAGACCTCTGAAGTAGATCCAGAGATGGTCCTAGAGGTCAAACCAATTCACTTTAAGGTTGCCTGCCACTTTATTGTGAACTTGTGACCCAATCAAGGCCTTGGACTCTCTGTACAATGCATAGGGAAATTATCCACCTAATTTAAAATGCTGATAAAGGGAATCCTCAGATCACAACACAATGATGTGGAATCCCCTAAGCTAGTCAGTAGCATGTGCCAAGGAGAAGTGTGGGGCCTGTGGCTTACTCCTCAATGGTAGTTAGACATCTAACGCTGAGCCAGAGGAAGGTACCTATTTTTGCTTTACATTTTCAGCCATTAGAAACCATAGACAGATCAAATGTTCTTCAAGGAAAAAAATATAGCAGAAATTAGACTACCCCTGTCTCAACAGCCCAGTGATTAGGACCTTTAATGTGTTTTAGTTCAAAAGCGCACCACTGCCATTTTCTCAGCACTGACATGCATTTTGCCTTTTATATATACGCCGCAGCTCCAGGCACTTCTAAAAGCATTCAGTGCTGCGGTGCACACGTGTGTATAAATACCCTTAAGGTTTGTTGGGCGGGGGGGTGATTTTTCTATTTCCTAGTGGTTATGACAGACCCCTTCAACACGGGAGTGCCAAGCTCAATGCTCTGCACTAATGACTGCTTAGCTATTGAAAGTGAATCAGCTCGACGTGAACAGATTGAGAGCAGTATACCCTGAGTTATCCAGTTGGCTTCATTCCTTGCCTAATAGGCTGGAGAACTAGCTTCAGGCCCCTGCTACAAATCAAGGGGTGTAGATATTCAAACCTGAATATCTCATATCCCAACCACATTCTAACTACAAGGCTCTCAGATAAATTGGGAATGTGTGATCCTGACTGGCTTGTCCCTAGCTGTCATTAGTGTGAGCCCTGGTTTGGAAGCCAAGCTCAGGGAATTCTTACCAATTCAGACGTTAAAATGAAAGAGGCAGGAAACCACTCAGCTTGAAAATCCTACCAGCTAGAATATGGACCTGCTTGGGGGCATCAAGAATAAGGTGTTTGTGCTCATGCCCAGTCACACTTAGATACCTACAGGATTAGTCGGCCACTGAAAGAGGGTTTCAAGTTTTTGGTGCCTACTGTGCAAGTGAGCTTAGCTCTGTTGTGGAGCTCTCCTTTTGTCTTGCAATGCTTTTGATCTGATGGCATCCCAAGCTGGAAGAGATAAAGTGAGCTAGCATGAGGAGCTTTTTTGTAATGCAACATGACACTGTGATTTACAGGAAAGCAAATGATCTTATTTTCCCCTGATTGGAGGATGCCCATTTTCCCTTTCCAATTTGATCTAAATTTATTGTGATGGACGGAAGTGGAGATAACAGCAAAACATTTGGCTCTTTCACTAACTAACGGCACTTACAATTCTATGGAAACCCAGGTTATTTTATTCTTGGACACTCCAGCACATTGCCGGCCACCTAGACTTTCTTTTTTCCCAGAATGTTTATTTAAAAAAAAAAAAATCTAAGAGTAAAATTAATGATTAATTGAAATATTCCTTCAAACTGGACCAGTACGGATGGCTATGGACACAGAACTAGTCTGGAGGTCGAGTTTAGATAGATTTCCAGAACTTATTGAAACTGTTTTTCTTCCATTCTGGTCTAACCAGACCAAGAACGATTACAAAGGATCACAAAAGGCTAGGATGTTTATGGATAATATGATTCGTTTTACCAACTGCATGGTTAGGATAGATTTATATAAGATTTTGAGTGGAAGGCACTCTCCTTCAGATCCCTTTTCTCTACCTGTTGTCCAGTCGTGTAAATGTTGATGGATCTCCAGGCAGCCCCTAATGCTCAGGTGTCCATCCATCCATAAACCTCCCTAGGAACCAGAATTAGTAACATTCAATGAAGATTCAGTCTGGAGGCAAAAGAGCCAAGTGACTGACTCAGGCTGAAGTATCTTTTCCTTCAGTGTGGTCGCTCTAGATTAAGATTGCTGCACGTACGTGGGGAATTGTATGCATCTGTCTGCCCTTCAGGTATTACATGCTGTAACTATTGTATGGCTAAAGAGAAGTCTTCAGTCCACAGGATTACCAGTTGCATTTTCGCTGTAAATCTGCTTTAACTTTATTACTGATTTCACCCTCTCCTTACTGGTGGGTGAGCATGAGTAGGCAAAGTCCTTGGGATGATGATACAGGGACAAGCCCAGTAAACACCAGAACAACTGCATGACTAGAAGAAGGTACAGAGGCAACTTGCCTCCTGGTACTGGTATTGCTGATAAAAACACTAACCTCCTCTCCCTGATACACGAAACATGGACATGATCGTCTACCACTGCTCAGACATTTCTACTACTTCTGCTATTGCTTCCTGAAACTGGGATCCATATAGTTATAAAACAGCCACATCCATCACAAATGTACACCCTTGCAACTCAGGAAAAGGTTTTACTTTAAATAATATGGTGATCTGGTGTAGATAGCGAAACTAGTACAGGTCAAAAAAAATGTTAAACAAAATTCTTAGTGGTCAATAGAACAGCTTATGTTTAAAAGATTGCAATTGAAAAAATGGGGGGTTGAATAAAAAGCTTCCATTAATAGTGTGTGTGTGCGTGTGTATGCGTGTGTGTGTGTGTTTAGGATTAATGAAAGCTTTTTATTTAACCCCCTATTTATACACACACACACACACACACACATATACACACATATATATATATTTATTGTATGTGTGTGTGCATAATATTAATGAAAGCTTTTTATTTAACCCCCTATTTATACACACACACACACACACATATACACACATATATATATATTTATTGTATGTGTGTGTGCATAATATTAATGAAAGCTTTTTATTCAACCCTCATTTTAATACACGCACACACACACACATATTGCATCTACACATGCAATTAGCATGTAGCAATAAACTCCAGCTCATTTTGTGCTGGAGTTTATTGCTCCCAGGTGCAGCATTTGCATGTGTGCCTAGGCATGCAGCATGTTGAGCCAGGGCAGAAGAGCCTCAGCTGGCAGGGAACACTGCGGGCCAGCCTGGCAGCCTGGGCCTGCTGTGACCTGGCTTAATACGCTGCGGAAGGGCTAGTTGGGGCATGCAGGTGCTAAAGTTCAGGACTACCTGGCAGGTAGCCACTGCACTGTAGCACCCTTGTGTCCCAGCCAGTCCCACCCCCATCCACACATGCATTTCTCTGCATGTAACTATTGCACTGTTCCGTATTTATGTCAGGCAGTACTATCCTACAGTGGAGTTAATTAGTTTACTGCGGCCTAATAGCATTGCACGCATAGATGGTGACACTTTACCGTAGAGCTAATTAGGCAACTCTGCAGTAAACTGTCTCATGTAGTTGCACCCACTGTGTAAATTTTAACTGACTGCAGATTATAACATGGTCCGGTCCGATGTTTTCTTAACTCCTTCATTGAACGATCTTGTGTATAAATGAAATGTGAGCTCACTCTGGGTGTCTCTGATCTTGGGTCTCCTTATGGTTTAGAATTTTGTTGGGTTTTTTTGTTTTTGGTTTTCAGAAACCAACGAAAAAGATCAAATAGCAGCACCAGGAATAGTAACAATAATTATAAGGGCAATGGTGTTATTGTTGTTGTTATTATTATTTATAACAATAGTAATAAAGTCCTCCAAAACAAAGCCTTGAAACATCACCTCTGTTTTGCAATTTATTTTAAAAGGGTGGGGGGAATATGATTGGTGTCATGCATACCAACACTCTCTATCAAATGGGAACAGAAAGGCGCCGTTCTGTCTCATACCCCCTATACTGCTAAAAGCTGAGGATGAGTCACTTTGGCAACAGTGCCGGTGTTTATGGAGGAGGAAAAGCTGAATTCCTCTGCATCGGCTGTACTGAGACTTCACAGAAACATCACGTATTTGTTTTGCCGGCTCTAAAATATAAAGATCGCATCTGGAAAGCACAGCCCACAGAACTTATCTAGGGCACCATCCTCTTAAAAGTTAACTTTATTGTGTCCAATGAATGAAATACTGAACAGCAGGTATATTATTTTTAAAAGGGATATAAAACAATAGCGCAGCACTGCCTGATTATATTACAGTATCTATCTTCTCATGTATCAGCAAAAAGTCGCACTGAAGTATACCTAATTATCATATTTACAGTGGTACAGGTAGTAAAACAGTTATGTTTTGCATTGCTCAGGATGTTCAGGGTTGAAATAGATAAACTATGTGGGAGATTAGTAATAGGTAATTATTCTCTACTTACATATTCAGCTTCATATTTCTAAATTAAGGTAAGTGGAAAAAGCTTATAAAATATTCAGGGCTCTTTTATCTTTCCTCCTCCCTCTTATTAGAAACTGTGCATGAATTTGCATAGAATAAACTGAGCCCATAAATCAAAGCAGAAACTGCAAGAATGCTCTTTGTAAGTTATAATTTAAGGTTAACTGTAGCACATTTTTGCTTACTGTATTATTAATGACTTTAGTTCACTCATGACAAGATTACATATTAAAAATTGTTGGTAGACAAAACTCCAGTTCATAATCAATTTGCTTCCTCACCTCAGCAAGCCACTCACCCTATCCTTGTGGCAGGTCTAGTGAGGAGAATGGCAGGAGCGTATCTTGGTGGGGAACACGCTGCTATAACCCTTGTGCACAATCGTGGTCCTGAGGTAGACCTCAGTGAACCCTTTGATTGGACCAGCAAGGCTACAATTTGCCTTGTGTTTGCTATCCTTGGAATGGGCTTGGTTAAGTGCATTAAACACAAATATTCTGTTCTGTGGCCAAACAGAGAAAGCATTAGCCTAGGATTTATTTTATTTTATTTTATCCTGGCCTGATGTACTATAATCTTTAGCCAGGCATTTCAACCATTTGTGTTTCAATTTCCCTATCAGTACAATAGGGAGAAAGACGGCCCCATATTGGAAATTTTCTATGGATCCTGTGTTTTCTCCACTGGTGAATCATTCCATTTTGAGATATATATATATATTTGAAATAAATATATGAAATATATATATATTTATTCTCTATTGAGGAAAATCAAGGCAAGATATTTAATTTCCTGTCAAGTCATCACGGAGCAAACTCTTTCACTTGATCAAGCCAAATTGACAACATTTGTTTGGGGTCAGTTCAGCATTAACCTATGACTGTTCGGGAAGCCCAGTGGAAATGTTGGTTCAAATATCTCATGTTTTGTTCTCCCCTGTAGCCCTACCTGGATTATATCTCTCCTAATGGATCATGCGTCCTTTTCTAGTTGAACTCCTGTGGTACTTAACAGCAGTCACATTAGCTGATTTTTTTATTTTTTTTTAGCTCATAATGTTAATTGGTAGATAAGAGGTGCTATGTAAGAAATAAGCATTACTCATTCTGGATCTTATACTTCAATAGGGTTCTTAGCCTAGAAGCAAGTAAACAGTTTTCTCCAATGCCTTCCCCCGACCCATTCCTTCTCCTCCTATCTTCAACATTTTCATTTGCATACCTAAGGAAGCTTTGGGCCAAATCCTCTACCTATCTAAGGATAAGATCAACAAAGACAAGGGGCAGAAGTTGCCTAACATTGGGCTTAGTGGAAATTTAGTAACTGATGTTCTGTGGCTATATTCAGTGAGTGATTCACTGAAACCTGACCTAGCCCACCTGGACATCCAAGACTCCTTACCATTCTACCAAAAACAATGTAGGTGCCTAACTTTTGGCTATGACGCAACCATCCTTGTTGAACATTTAGGTGACTATCTCCTGTCTGCGGTCTGGAAGTCTATGCAAGTGATAGTGCAGGTGTGCTCACATTGTGCAGACCTCACACAAGCTGACAACATTGAATTCAGCACTCACAGTTACTTTCATTCAAAAATGACATTCAAATGGTAGCACTACTGCCTACCTTCTACAAAGCAGCTCTGTGGTTGCAGCACTCAGTCATGGGTTACAGATCTTTCTAACCCTGAGTTCTCATTCCTAGGAAAGTTTGCTCCCGACCAAACTATGGAATAGCATGGGTGGTAGCATTTGTCATTCCTCTTGTTGAAGCTGGTCCATGGTTCAGGAAGGAATTAAGCAAGATGAAGCGCGATTCCATACTCACTGATGGGAGCATTCCCCTGAGTCCAGTGTCACAGTACTTAGCCCCAGAAATATTTATGCTTTTCATGCAATAACTCTTTAATGGAAAATGCTTAAGCAGGATTGGATACAAAGCCCCAAGGAATTACCTTCATCACTGGCCTATAGAGTCATATTCTCTCCTGTGTATTTCCTCAGCCAGCGGATAAGCACACAACTTGAAGTACTAATATCTTGAAGGCCATGTGTATACCACAGCAGTGGTGTATCTCTGCATCAGAAAACCTTGAGGACACTCTGCCCATCTTGCCCTCACCATGTAGGTGTCATGGGTTCAAGAGTGGGCACTGGGGATGAGTCCTGAACAGTCTCCCAGGGGAAGTATTATCTCTGGTATAGGATAGTGGATGGGTGAAGAGGGTAAGTGGGCTCAGGGCCTCTGAAGTCCTCCCATGTTGCCACTAGAGTGTAGGCATGCCCTGGGATGTCTGGAGTCCTAGGCATGCACCTAAGGTGTCTCACAATAGGAATTTCTTCATATATATCTCCTGCAGGGCACAACCCAGTAGGAATACTCCAAGAATGCCTCCTGCATCAAACTTCCCATGAAAAACAGCCAGCCACAAACTTTTTCTGAGTCTGTGTCCTAACTGACCTCACATCTCCATCAAGAAAGCACTCAGCTGGAAGTGGAAAAGCCTGTTTGGAAATGGCTGCTTGGCCTGATTTGGAGCAGAGACTTTAAAGTCAAGTCCCACTCTTCCCTGGAGAATGCCCACCCCACTAGTCTATTAGGTATTCTGGGATGATGTGTTTTGAATCTTTCCTATAAAAGCAGTTCTACTTTGTATAAATAATTAACTATTCACTGGGACAATGAAAGAGGGTGAGAGTAATAAGGAAATCAGAGATAACTACACTTCAGTGGTTAAGGTACTCTCCTGGGGCACAGGACAGCCAGATTGTAATTTCTGCTCCTGTGACTAATTTATTATTATATAGAGTAGGGGAGCGCCAACAGGAGAGATAGGGACATTTTCAAACCCAGAATATCCACTAGTTTGGTGCTCAGGGGACCTTCCCAGAATGAAGAAGACAGGTCTTAAAATACCCCAAGTCCAGCAGAAGGAGGGCGTGAAGCCTGTTTAGTAGTCTAACACAAAGTGGTTATCTGTTGTGTTTTGTTTTTTTCTTCTTAGCAAAGGGATGACTTGTTGTAGGTGCCTTGCCCCAAGACTCCATCCTGGGCTTGTCTACAAATGGCCCTTTTATGCAGGATTAGCCTAAAATCACAACGTGTGTGCCCTTAATGTGCCTTAAAAATGGCAATGTTCCCCAAGGCTCTGTTCTTGGACCTGTAGTCTTTAATGTCTTTTTAAATGATATGGACACTGCTGTCAGAAGTGGACTCGCTAAGTTCACTGATGACCCCAAAACTTGGGGGAGAGTGTCCACACTTGAGGATAGGATGGTGATCCAAGCTCGATAGGCTTGCAAGGTGGGCAGATGAAAACCTAATGGCATTCAATACAGAGAAATGCAAGGTGCTCCACCTCAGGAAAAAAAACCCAAAAAACAACAACCTTGCATCACACTTATATCATGACCGAAAGAGACTTGGGAGTCATGACTGACCACAAGATGAACATGAGCCACCAACATGATACTGCACCTGGCAAAGCGAACAAAACTCTAGCTTGCATCTTTCTATGCATCTCGAGCAAGATTCAGGATGTCATTCTCCTTCTGTAGTCGGCCTTGGTGAGTCCGCAGCAGGAGTACTGCATCCAATTCTGGGCGCCCCAATTCAGGAAGGATGTGGAGAAGCTTGAAAGAGTCCAAAGGAAAGCCACGTGCATGATCAGAGGGCAAGAAAGCAGGCCTTATGAAGAGAGGCTGCGAGCTATGGGACTTTTCAGCCTGAAGAAGCACAGGCTCAGGCATGACTTGTTAGCCTATAGTACATCAGGGGTGTGCATCAAGATCTGGGGGATCTCCTGCTTACCAGCACACCCCAAGGGATGGCAAGGTCCAACGATCGCAAACTCCTGCAAGACCATTTTATCTTGGACACAAGGAAAAACTTCTTTAATGTCTGAGCTTCCAAGGCGTGGAACAGACTCCCGGCAGAGGTGGTGCAAGCACCAACTCTGGACACTTAAGAAACATTTGAATGCTTAGCTTGCTGGGATCCTTTGACCCTAGCTGACTTCCTGCTCCTTGGGCAGGGGGCTGGACTTGATGATCTTACAAGGTCCCTTCCAGCCCTAATGTCTATGAAATCTATTAATTTTAGGCTAATCCCACCTAAATTTAATACCTGCTTAAAGCAAGTGCCAAGTTTAGGTGAGATTAGCTAAATCACATTAACCCACGGGTAGATGCTTCATGCGCATTAACGCAGCTATGCATGGGCTAATGTGACTTAGTTATGTAAGCCTAAATTTAATGTGTCTAATATGCATAAGCGTTTCTATGTGTAGACACACACCTACATCACCCTAATGCACCTTCAACAAAAGCGCATTAAGTTTAGGTCTCCATAACTTCACATGTAGACATACCCCTGGAGTAGCTATAGAGAGACCCAAACTGTTGTTAGACACCCAACACAATTGAGAGGCTGAGCTCAGGCCCTAATGGCTAGGTCAGGGGGCTCCCCACTCGCGAACTGAGTCTCTCTATACAGTTAATAGACAATTTAGGCACCCAAGAAACCAGCAAGCTAACTCCAGGCTGAGGTTTCTGCTAGACAGTAAGGTGCCTTAAAATTAAAATTACCATGCCTGAGTCTTGAGTGGCCTTGACCTTATGTTGCATTGTATTGTCATGTCTGATAACAAAGACAGCATTTTCCTGTGCTCCAATATTCAAAGAAAACAATGAACTAGAAACAAATTATTGGACTCCATCAATCCCTGTTACTCTCCTCATACTGGTTTTAAAATATTATAGAGATTTTTTGGGGGGGGGGGG
>NW_017729024.1:169670490-169672298 GCF_001723915.1 Gavialis gangeticus | reverse complement strand
GGGGGGGGGGGGTTATACTTTTTTTTAAAGTTTTTTTAGCATGAAGAGATTTTCCTTTGCTTTTCTTACATTGGGAAATGCTTCCCTTTCCCAGTCCACAGTTATAGCAACACTGAATTCTCCATTGACTCGCCCATCAATCAGTTCTTTCAATATGCTCTTCAATAAGAGACCAGTCTTAGTAAGTCCACATCTTGTCATTGTCACTGTTCTTCTCATGATGATAAAGGAGTAAGAGAAGGGAAATGAGGATTTTGCTCTGTAAGGAATTTTAACATTACCCAGTGGTTTTGTGGCAAGGATGGCTTATTAGGTGGTGTTCTGAGCTCATGATGACACCTGCTGAACAAAAACTAAACCAAGAGACTCACTAAGTCATCATCAAAGCCATGAAACAGCCAAGGAACAGTGAGGATTTGGGCTGACAACGGGGTTGGACCAGAGCAGGTTGATGCAACGTTAGCGGGACGTTCCCTATCCGCAACAAGCAGCGTTCTGCCTAAGACCCATTCTACCACAATGGGAATAGGGGCAGGAGCCCTTTGTGACTGACACGTGTTTGCATGCCGTCTTTCTGTAGGCTGAAGACAATCTTAGCAATTGCCTGTTCTTAACTCATTTCCCATTTTCCTGTCTTACACCTGAAGTCACCTCTTTTGCCTCCGTTAAGTGGAAGCAGTTTAAAAAGGAATCCTGCATAAAGTTAATTAAGTACAGGCTGATTTAATAGATTTTAGGGCAAGAAAGGACCATTAGTTCACCCACTCTGACTTCCTGTGCCACACAGTACAGTATATTTCAGCCAATTTACCCCTGTTCTAAGACCAATAATTTCTCTTTGGCTAAAGTAGATCTTTCCCAAAAGAATGCACCACTTCCCTAGATAATCTGACCAGTGGTCAATCACCCTTTTAATATATAACAAAAAGTGCCTGCTTTCTAATTTGAATTTATTTGACTCTAGCTTTCAACCACTGTTTTTCCTCTGATAGATTAAAGAAGCCTTTAGTAGCTGATCTTTTATCCAAATGACAGCACTGGTAGAAAAATAACATTCTTCAAGGCTTCTGGACTTTTCACTGTTCTCCAAAATCAAAAATTAATATTAGTAGGACAAAAATCTTCTTATTTAGGATACCTGGGTGGAAGTTTCCGGGACAGCTCATTTAAATGTATTTATCCTTAAAAGAAACCATTTAACATGCTCCTCAGTTATTAATGTACCATAAAGTACTTCATCATCTCCGTATAAGGCAAGTGCATCAGTCTGAGTCTTTTCAAATACAGAACTACTTTTGAAGACTTCTGTCTTTTCGTGCACCATTAAAAAATATTTATTGTCTCCATCTAGAAAGATTTCTAAGCATTTTTAAACATACATATACCTCCCTTACTATCCTTAACCATGCCCCCCCTCGCACACACAATATATTCAGCTTCTCTTTTCAATTTTCTGTATTTCACAACTTTGAATTTATATTGATCACTATCCTTTCTTTCACCCTTCATGGGTTCTTTCCTAGGCTGCTCTTATTTTATTTTATTTTGCTTTCAATTCATTATTAGGGACCTACCAAAATCACAATTTTGTGATTTTTGCAGAAATCATGAATTTGGTAAGTCCCCCATGAACAAACCCAGTTCCTGAGAAAAAATGCAGGGATTGTGAAAAAATGGGAAAACAGCCAGGAAATTGGGAGGGGGGGGAGCTGCAAACAGAAGTAGGAAGCCCTGGTGTCTTGAAGCATGGGAGTAGGGAGAAGAGGAGAGAGATTTTCATGGCAGTGCATGGTAGCCCCCCCCCCCCC
>NW_017729024.1:169669367-169670471 GCF_001723915.1 Gavialis gangeticus | reverse complement strand
GGCCCCCCCCCCCCCCATTCGTCTGATTGGCTGAGGAGCCCCATTAGTCCCTACCCTCCCTGGAGATTTCCAGGCAACCATCTGTTAATCTCCAGGACTTCTGGATCCCCTTGGCCAATCACAGGGATGGCAGGGGCACCCCTCTCCGTTGCAGAAATACCACCCAACCTTGTGCTGGAACCGTGAAAATGGAAGGTAGGTGCCTATTCATATTGGCTTGATATTACCACTTGCAGAGCTAAAGTTGCCCGCTTTTTTGATTGTGAAATTATGTTTTTTTTTAATTATCCAATAAATTATTGTGAAAAAAAATTCCAGATCTCATGTATATTTTTGTTTTCATTGTATTCTCCTAATTAATTTCATTAAGAATTTTCCTTCACTTTAAGAAGTTGACCCTTTTAAAGCATCACTGTGTATTACATGTCCACTTGTATGTGCATGTGTGCGTTCTGGTCTCTGTGACAATATCTGTGGTTGTGAATGGCAATCACTTTTCATTTCAAAATTTATAACAGTTTGAATAATTTAAAGTGTGATCAAAATTAAAAATAAAAAATCAAAGTGATTCAATTAACCTGAACTAGTTTGATGATGAGGATGAGTCATACATAGATTCATAGAAGTTAGGGGCTGGAAGGGACTTCATGAAATCATCGGGCCCAGTCCCACTGCTGTAAGGCAGGAAAGACTGCTGAGGTCAAATGACCCCAGTGAGGTGCATGTCCAGTTATCTTTTGGATGATGATGATGATGATGATGATGACGACAACGACAATGATGATGACGACAGTGATGATGATGATGATTTTACATTCACTATGATGAAATAAAAAATAAATAAATATTTTATAGATTCATAGATTAAGGGTCGGAAGGGACCTAGTAGATCTTCTAGCCCGACCCCCCGCCAGGGCGGGAGAACAACAAAAAAAACCCAAAAAGAGAAATGGGACTCAAACGAGTCCAGCCAGGTAGGCATCCAGCCTCTTCTTAAAGACCCCCAGGGTAGGGGCCAGCACCACTTCCCTTGGAAGTTGGTTCCAGCTCCTAGCCGCCCTAACCGTGAAGTAGTTTTTGCGGATGTCCAATCTATACCTCCTC
>NW_017729024.1:169642137-169668397 GCF_001723915.1 Gavialis gangeticus | reverse complement strand
TCCAACAGGGCATCTCCTCTGGTGGGACTGTGCACCTCTTTGAAATAATTGTGGCCTTCTTTGAAAACATAACATTTTGGAAATTAAAAAATGAATAAGATCATGCTCAAAGGGACCATTGGTCTCTGAAAGCTCCTGAGCTCTGACAAAGCAGAGTAGAGCAACTTATGTAATGGGGAAAAAATGACCAAATCTACTTCTATGCCTACAAGTTAGCCACTGCTTAGCCAATCTGTTATTTCCTTTCTCTGTATGTAACATCCCTCATGCATTGATTCCACTGGCTCCCTGCTCATTTCCTTGTACATCTTTTCCTGTAGCTGGTTTTGTCCAAACTCTTCCTGACAGGCGATGCTTAGAGCTGTTTCGCCTGCTCAGATGTCTTTACAATTCCTGTGGCATTGGCATCTATGGTAAATATGGTCTTTTGGATTCATGCTGTAGTCTTGAGAGAGGAAAATAATTATTCATTAATTAAAAATAAGCACTAAGAATCAACACCAACCAGAAGACGAGCTCTGTAAAATGCTTAACAGAAAGTGGACATCAAAGGATCAATTACACTGCAAGTAAATTGTAAATTGTAATATCTGTAATGTCTACATCCCCCCGCCCCCTGAAAAAGCCATGTGTATAAATATCCCCCATACTGCACAGATAGAATTACAAGATTTTTAAAAATGTGTACAGCTCATTTGTAGAATATAGATTAGTTTTACTGGCCTGCATATGGGCTACTAAATAAGATACAATATTTGTTTTACAGATTCAGTTCACACCCAAAAGGATAGAGAACAGGGATATTACGAGGGCAGTTCAATGTTAAATCATCATTGCTCTTGTGAAGAGACATCCTGCTTCGTTCCTTCCTAATTAGCCCGGTTGGTATCTCACTTTGGTGGAAACCTGTTCCGCAAAAAGTTCTACTGAGTCAAATACAGGACCAAGCCAGGAGAAGTATCTACTGTGCTACTAATTAAAATGGGGTTACTTTTAAATATGCCTTCCATCATGCACCAACAACCACTGCCATATCTAGAACAGTAAAACATCCCCAGGCTGTTATTTTTCCTTACAGGTTCCAGTCTTTGATGAGGGAACTGAGCACAACTAACGTGCGGTGAAAATAAGGCAAACTACTTCCCATCTTTCAGAGCGCTTTCAGGCTGGTTGCTCCCATTTCCAAAGGGTAAAGAGGGGAAAGAACCTATTTATGATGGATTGTATATATGGGTGATGCTATTTTCTGTGTAATTTAAACAAGAAAAATGATAGAAACTTGGTCTCCTGCCCGATTTTTCTGAAACATTGTTTCGTGAATCAAGCTCTCCTGCTTCTGTGGCAAGACAAAAGACCATTAACCTTATCGTGCAACCAACCTCTTTGCCAGAAGTTTTTCACAACTGGACAGAGTTGGCTTTTGTCATCTAATCTTTTCCTCACTTCCAGTCAAAAGGAAAATCTCCATCTTTGCTACCATTTTTTGATATTTTGATGAGAAACCATGAAACAGAATTTTGCCATAAAAAACAGAATATACTTCTATATATAAATCTATAGATAGCTATAGATACATCTATAGATTTATGTATAGATATATAGAGAGATGTATCTATAGATCTATAGATATCTAACTACCTATCTATCTAGTTATTGCATTCTACCATGGAAAAGTTTAGATAGATAGATAGATAGATATGTATGTATGTATGTATAGTCCTGTTTAGGACTCTATTCACTCCTATACTTTCCTCATCAATAACATAGACTTACCACTAGTCCAACTAAATAATTAAAATAGTTGCCCAGGAAGGAAAAGATATTTTGGCTTATTATTGTTACCTTTGAAAAGTGTCCCTCAAGGTGATGAGCACAAATATAAGAACCTGGATAAACAGGAAGATAGCAAGATATAGATGGTATCAACAAAAGTACAAGTTTAAGGAGGCCAGATTGCATTATTCTTATTCTACAAGTAGACCCATTGACTTTCCATCTAGCCCACCCTGAAGACCCCCATGTTTTTCCCAAGTTTAAAATTGAATCCACTCTCTTTGAAGTCAAGAAATAAGTTTGCTTAACCCTAATTGTCTCATTAATTTTCATGTTGATGGACCTCCGGACATCTCAAGAGCATCAGCAACTAAGTTTGTACCAAAATGTGATGAGGGTGGATAATTTCAGCAATTCAACAAAATCATATGTCAATTTACCTGTGAGCCACAGCAAGAGGCCTGGGATGGGATACTAGTAAGCTATATATATAACAGTGGTTTCCTGGTATTTGAGGAATATTTATTAAATCTATATTTCATGTTCATACACTCGCCTCCTTGTTTGTCACAGTGAATTTACGAGTGATGGTTTATTCAGTCTTGAGAATTTAGGCTTCAGAATGGAAAATGAGTTGAAAAACCTCTTTAGCGTTACAGGAAAATATAAATTTAGGACCCTTTGAGCCCCTGCAGTACTATATATATCTTGCCTTTGGTCTCTCTTTCTCCAGTGAATTTACTGTGGCCTATTACATGACAGTCCTGCCAACTAAATTACCAGAGCTCTCCATTAAATAACAAAGATATGATTGGTAGAGTATTTTGCATTCTCAAGGCAGTTTTCTAACCCCCCGAGTGGATAATTGTCAGTTATTGCTTTTAAACTGTGAGCCTTGAGTGGCATTATTAAAAGTTTCCCTGATGCAAAACATTGCTGGTGAGATTGCTTCCACCCATTTTGGAGCCAGCTCCTGCCGACATCAGGGTGGTGCTCCTAGCTCCAAACACAAGGATAATAGCAGCCGCAGGTTGGGTGTGCGCTCTCTCTCACATCTCAAAAAGTTTCGTGTGTGCTTTCTCTTGCATCTGCCATGCTACTATGGAAGTGGCAGTTGGAGATGTGGCCTTGTATTTCCGGGCTTGGCGTGTGCAATCAGGATTGGGTGGGTGCGGTGTGCAAGGAGCATCCCAGCTTGGGCTGGGGTGTAGGTACACCGTGAATCTTAAAACAGGTCTCACTGCAGTGCTACTTTTCCAGGCTAGCAATAGGCAAGCAATGTGAAGCTGAATGTGGTAGCCGTTCTGAGCCAAAGCTATTCACTAGAGCCCCATTGTTCAGGAGGCACAGATTCTCCCTTGGTGCCCATGGAAGGATTTGATGGATCGCTTTCATTTTCTGTCATTGTAGTGCCATCCGCATGCTCAGACACTCCTCTTCTGTCATCTGGTGCTTTGGCAAATCTGCTTCCAACCACCCTGCGGCACCATTGGAGTGCACTCTTGTCTCTGCTGCAATGGTCACAAACATTGCTAGCTGCCTTTCAGAATAACTGCTGGAAAATGATGGGCAGCCCCATAGACCTGCTGTACAGCATATAAGCACAGCTTCTTCCTTTCTCAAGATAAGGGAGGCAGCACAGTCTGTTAGCCAGAGAATTTGACTGGGATCCCATTGACCTGGGTCTTTGTCTTAGCTCTGTCCTTGGACAGCTGGGAAACCATAAGCAAGTCACCTTAGCGTCCCCTCTATAAAATGGAGGTAATCAAAATGACCTACACAAAGTGTTTTGGGTTCTGTGGGTGAAAAGGGCTAGGTATTATTGGAAACTCTTTCCCCATTCATTTCAGGATCTGGGTCAATATTGACCTCGTAGGCCACGTCCCCAGGAGCGGGAGTGTGCTCTTTGTGGCTCCTCAAAGGCTTTTGAGGTGTTGCAAAGCATACATGGTACATGTCAAAATGTACTCCACGCTACATATTTGCAGTGCAGAGCCAAAATTAGATAAAGGGGGGGGGGAGCAAAAAAAAGCAGGGCAGCTCTAATGGTGGTAGCATGTGCCATCTGAAAGCAGAACGTGGCCAGCCAGCGCCATGCTCCGGCTGCCAGCCAGGTTGTGCACACCCAGATTGCCACCACTGCAGCCTCAGGAGGCCCCCAGGACCCAGGTAAGGCTGCTGGGGCCACTGGGGCATTCCCCAGGGACAAGTAACAGCAAAACGACTATGTTTCACTGCTTTTTGTCCCCAGGGAAACACATGTGCGTGCTTGTGGGGATGTGCCCATATTAGCTAATAATGATCTTTTTCTGGGTTTATTTCTAAACTGTTCCCAGACCATTACATTTCTAAAATTTCCACTTGTGCCCACCGTCCTTTCAGCCAGATTCATTGCTTTTAGTTCAAGAGCTCTGATAATCCTGCCAGATACAAGGCATCCCCATAAGCTTTTGCTCTCCCTTCAGTTACCATATGAAAACATATCATCTACTTACAGTGTTTAATTCGTCTCCCTGCATTATTGGCTCCAGGATTGAACTCAGTGCTGTATTCCCCACATTCCCCTCGGGTTTGCTCTCATTTTTTAAATATAGTTGCAAATCTCCTTGATTACTTAGGCTCCAAGAAGGCTTCTGTGATGTGATTTGTATTATTTTCTGTGTCCATCTAGGATTATTACATTACAGATGTTGTCGCTACTTGGAAACTCACAATAACGGCAGAACCTCCCATCTGTAATTACTGGCTAGTTGACTGAGGAAGGGTCCCCAGTAAATGGTAATGGCATAAAGTCTATTATGGGTATACATGTGTTGTGTAGCTTTGCCTGTAAGCTTGAGTCATGCAAGCTGCATTTCCTTGTCCACCTTCTGTTTTTAATGTGTGCCAACACCTGCCAACTCGGGTCTACACTGTACTTCTTGCAACCTGTGTTGGTGGTGGTACATCGTCCAGGATGGATTCCAGGCATCCTAGTCTCAAACAGAACAGAGCTCTTTTAAGAAACCATCTGATGTGTATTGTGGAATAAAACTGTCTTTTGTCAGTAGTGCCAAGGAAAGGAGTTATTGCATCCTACCATGGAATAGTTTCAGAGGCCCAGAATGCTGCTCAGTTTGGGGTGTTGCTAATGGAAAGCTAGCGAGGATCAAGGACAGCGCTACATCCTATCTGAGTCCCAGCTGCTCAGGGTGTGGAGGGCCCTTGCAGAGAGACAGAAGAAGGATTTGCAGGATTGCTGTTCAAAGCTAGAGGACAAAGAGGATGGTGATGATACAGGCATGATGTATATAAAAGCAAAAATAAAAGATTTAGGAAATAATGATACATGCTGTGGATTGCCATCCCATCCCCCAGGCTACATCAGCGTTCCGGTACAACTGAACATACACAGCATATTGGGGTTGTTGCTTTTGGCAGAGGTTGGATGATCAACAATGGCTCCAAAAATGTCACTTATGGAAAAACCCTGTGCAAACAGAGGCCCCCCCATCATCTAGTGACACAATAAATGCATGCTCCATGTGATACAGAAGTGGATTGTTATTTACTTCTGGGACCTGGCTACCCCACACTAACCTGAGAGTAGAAACAGACCTTTCATCACCTGCCATCACCTTTGTGTGGCCATAAAAATGTTTCTTTGACAACAAATAGTCAACAAGACTGGGGTAAAAGTAGTAATAAATTGTGCTGCTTTGTTGTGGTGGATTGCCTGCTTGCTCTCATCGTAAAGCACAGCTGTCTGCACTCTCCTGCGGCCCCAGGCAGGTGCTCCCTGGACTTGAGTTTCTGGCCTCCCTCTTGATCTGGAGAGACCTGTCTTCTCAGCTCTGACAGTTGGTGGCTGGTGTATCAACCAAGACAGAATCATAGAAAATGAGGGTGTGAAGGGACCCCAGAAGGTCACATCTAGTCCAACCCCCTGCTCCAAGCAGGACCAGCCCCAACTGCATCATCCCAGCCAAGGATGGAGATGCCACTACCTCTCTGGGTAACCTGTTCCAGTGTTTTACTACCCTCCTAAGAAAGGTTTTTCCTAATATCTAACGTAATCTTCCCTTGCTGCAACTTACGCCCATTGCTCCTTGTGCTGTCATCTGGCCCCACTGAGAACAGTCCAGCTCCACCCACTTGGAAACCACCTTCCTCACAAGTCATGCACCCCAACCCCCTTACCATTGCCACTGCCCTTCGCTGGACTTTCTCCACATTGTCTACATCCTTTCTGTAGTGGGGGCCCCAAAATTGTGGACTCCAGTACTCCAGATGTGGCCTCACCAGTGCTGAATAGAGCAGAAGAATCACTTCCCTCGATCTGCTGGCAATGCTCCTACCAATGCAGCCCAGGATGCCTTTAGCCTTCTTCACAACAAGAGCACACTGCTGGCGCCCGTTCAGTTTATTGTCCACTGTCCCCCAGGTCCTTTTCTGTAGAGCTGCTGTTTAGCCAGTTGATCCCCAGCCCGTACCAGTGCAACCATTAACATCACCAGTAGTAATCATTACATCTGAGTGTCGTGTCAATTATCCTCCTATCACCTAAATTCATGCCTGGGGAGTGACATTGTGTACTATTTTCCTATCCACAGCATTTATTGTTTTCCTATCCACAAGGTGGGTCTTTTAAAAAGAAAATTAACTGTGTCAAGCATCATTGCATGATGGAGTTACCAAATAACTCTGCTGTATCTAATACTCATGATTTATGAAGCTGGCTGAGTTCAGACACCTGGAAAATGAAAGCTGGGTCTTGTATGCTTTGCTAGGGCATTTGTTTTATTATCATTGGCACTGGATTTGCATAGTCATGCTGTAGCAATGTTGCATATTCCTGCCACGTGTTTAATTCATTTGGAGATACCAGCATAAGTTCATGAATTATAGGATAGGGAAAAAAGTATAAAAGAGTCATTTTGGTCCACTCCTTATCTAAGGCATGTTGTACAGAATGGAGAAGCATGACTAGCCGGGAAGCCCTGGGGTTTTTAAATCCCAGCAGAAGAATCAGCACACCCCAAGCAAAGTCCTCAGCCGTAGCTGTGACAGGCACCCAATGACTTTGAAGAAAGTGAAAAAAAATCCAGGTATCAGCAGCAAAAGGAGCAAACTGTTTCTTTCCTGGTGCCTCGTGGTGACCAGTAAAGCCCAGAAGCATGTGATCATCAGAAACCCTCCACTTTCCACTGCAAACACTTCCAGTGGCTAAGAACCTGTCTTGCAAAGCTCTGAAGGAATAAGGATGGTCCAAAGACTGATGGCTTCAGGTTCAATTGTATTGCATCATGAGATCAGATGGGAGGTGACACAGGTGAGTATAACCAATGCTCGCTAAATCCTCAGGGTGAGGTGGCTTGTAGAGAAAAATTACTTGCCAACACAGTGATGTGAGAGGTTATTGTCAGCAGGAGTCCAGAAGCATTTCTAATCCACTGTAACTGTGTAGCTGCCAACAAAGGAGACTTCACCACAGCCATGTCTTCATGGGACTTGCTTCTCACCACTGGCACAACTTCCATCTTGCTTCGGTTCAGTTTCAACTAGCTGTTCTTGGTCTATAAACTTATCTTGTCCAAGCTCTGGACCATGTTGGTATAGATGTTCCTAACAGCCACCAAGATCAGGTTCCTTAAGGAAACCTGAGAGTAGGCAATCAAATGCCTACCCCCCAGGGGATCCCTCAACGCAAGTTTCCTCCCAAGCTCCCCAAATCATAGTATCTACCATCAAAAATCTGGGCTTTCTTAGGAACAAGATTTTTTCTCAAGACCATTAGTCAGTCAACTTTTTAAATTGCAAGGGTATCTGCCACCTCCCTTAGGAGAATATTCTGCCTTTTTTCTTACGTCCACTAAATAGACACCCAGATGATAAACTTCACTGAGTTTTTTTTTCTTAATATTTATCCTCGATTTTCCCTTGGCCAGTTTAATGTCATTGCTCAAAGTTTTATTGCACTATTCTCTGTCCTTTGGATTGTATTCAGATAGACAAAGGCAGTTTGTCACACCACTACCTTGCACACATCTTATCCCAGGCGCGCATGATTTTTGTTTCCATCCTTCCTCAGAAATTCACATTGAAAACCCCAGCTGCCAAAGCAAAGTTGTCCTTGACTTCTCTGGATGAGAAGGGATTGTGCGAATCTCAGTAAGTGCCCACTTGTGCTATTGCAAAGCTATTAGCAATTGCATAAGGCACTTAATGTTGAAAAGTTTGCTCACTTACGCAATGGCCCCCGCTGTCTTTTGTGTATATATGGGGGACTAATTTACCCCTGGTGTAAATCTATGGGCTTACACAAAGGATGACTACCTAAGTCTTTTGTGTCTGCTACTGAAAGAAATGACACAAGAATAGAGTGAGTGTTTTCCCCTGCACATCTGCTTCTTTAAGGAATAGTTCACAAAAGATCGTGGAGAGGACTCCCAACTTTACAGCCAAGCATTACATCATTTGTTCATTCATCATCCTCAGTTCATGCAAAGACCAGCTTCACCTTTCAGTCGCATTGTTGGAAAGGTCATATAAGATAGGCCTATGTCCCTTTCAGTTCTAGTTCTGTTGCCCAAGAGCAACTTAGGTTTCTGAAATATCAACTGAGAGGGGAATATCTTTTAGAAGCAGAGGAAAGGACTTGGCAAAAGTGTTTTTGACTCTTTGCAAGCATTTTTTTTCCTCGTTCGATTCTTACTGAAATGGAAGGGAACAGTGGATAGCTGTCTGAATTTCAGCTTGAGCTTCTAGCAATCCTTGTGTTGGGAATAATTGTAACGCATTGGGAAAGGGTGTTTCTCAGGTCCTTCGCTGGGACCAGTCTGCAAAGAACATGACTTGAGGTATGACTTGATTCCTACCTACATTAGACCCTTTTTACTCAAGTTGCAGCTGTTTTAACTCTACTTTGGTCCCTGGCAGAGGTGCCATGATGTGACACCTACCAGAGGCCACTAATGAGCTGCCACACTTCAAATTAACACTTTCTAGGTAGCGTTACAACAGACGTATAGTCTTTGTAAAGAGGATTTTGCCGCTAGACCAATACAGCTATAACCCGGATACCTATCCTTTGTAAATCAAGCATTGGCAGCAGGGTCCAGAACACACTCATCAATGGTTGTATCATTATTTGGTGCAAGGTTAAGTGCCCCAGTTGCACAGACTTTCAGTCCTATTATCAGTCCTACTGCACAAACATACATATTTGTCTTACTGAAACAACATGTCTGAGCACACGTTGTGTCTGTCAAAGCCCTCCTTACCCCCCACTTGGAAAATTTCATCCTTGCTTGGAAATGCTTTAATGGTTTTCCTGCTCCATGTCTACAGTGTGTAAATCCCCTTAAATAGGAATGAGAAAGGGCAGGCTGAGTCCTGGTATTTGCTAAGAAAACATATAGTCTTGGCACCAGGAAATATATATATGATCTTCTGAGAGGGAGGTTGTGAACTTGTATGCTGCCAATGGGTGTTTGTACCCGAAAGCTTACAAAGAAGATTTTTTTTCCAACTATTTTAGTTAGTCTAATAAAAGATATCAGATTTACCCAAAGAACCTTGTCTTCCACTAGGTATTTTGAGCTTGGAGGGCTTCTAGCATGGGGACCTAAAATACTGGGCATGGCTATGGTAAAGTTAAGGGAGCAGAAATAGCCACAATTTTACACACTCTCTTCTCTTTTAATTCTTAAAATAAATATTTATTTGAAAATCTCTTGGTCTTTTTATGGGAAGAATGAATCTCATTCATTTCTGGAAATTGTCCCAGGACAGCTTTCCATTCTTAAACCAAATATTCCTGCTTGCGAATGACATTTCAATTTGTTTGCTCATAACTCCTCTCTTTCTTGGAACATGGCATTCCCTCTTTTTTTTCTGACCTTTGCTAGAAGTAGTGATGTGCCACTGGGGAGCTGTAAGAGAGTGGTCTGTCCCTTTAAGAGGGAACAGACAGCTGCATTCAGAGTGTAGTTTTGTGGCTTTTGGATGAACAGGGATGTCTCAACAGGGCTTTACAAAGCTCCCAGAGGAGTAAGCAAGGGAAGAAAAAATGAGCTGTGAGTAAAACAGCTTGCTGCATGGAGAGGCCAGGCTACTCCCAATTCTCCCTGTCTTCTGTTAGGGAGCATCTCTAAATGACAACTTCTATCACTACAAACACCTCTGCTACCTGTGTAGCATCCTGGCCCAAGTCCCAGCCATTCCTAAGCCCTGATCTATGAAGATCTGTCAGTGAACCTGGTTTGAGGTTCAGGTCTATGCTGTTAACACTGGAGGTGGTAAGTTTGGTTTGGTTTGTCATTACATGCTTTCAGATGCCAAGAGCTGTGGGCGACTGGTGCCTCCCAAGTTTGTCGGGGTGCTACATCGTTGACGGGGCGGGGAGAGTCCTCCAGCCACTGATCACTAGGGCTGTGTGAGGCTTCCGACAAAGCTTCAGCTCTGGAGAAGCTTTGGACACTTTGGGGTCTGAAGCAGCACATCTGGGTCGAAGCGCGGCCTCGTTCGACTACCCAAAGCACTTCGGAGCCACCTCGGAGATCCAGCCATAGGGTATAATGGGGAAACAATAAAATATCTATACCTTTGCTGTTTTCTGCCTGATTTGGATGAAATTTTCAGGGGTGGTAGACTCAGGAGAGCACGCAAAGGTCCCCAAGGTTCAAGAAGATTCATGCAGGGGTTTGGGGGAAACTGCACACCAAATTCTTGAAAGCAAAACTCCTGTCATGTCTATGTGTTACAAAACTGGGGGGGGGGGGTCAAAACTACAGGGGTGGTAGGTGTTGCTGAGGCCACAAAGCCTGCCAAGTTTCAAGAAGATCAGTTCAGGGAATTGGGGGGAACGGCACCTCAAGCTGCAGACAAGCAAAACTCGTGCCACGGGTGACACTGTGTGTGTTAAGGCACAGCAGGATGACAGCTGCAGGGATGGTGGCCCCTGCTGTGGCCACGACGCCTGCCAACCATAGAGGAGATCGGTGCAGGGGGGTCTGGGGCCCTCCACCCCTAGCTGCTGACAGACAAACTCATGCCATGGGTGCTTGTGGGACTGATGGCATCTGTCTTGGGGCCTGGGAGACACAACTGCAGGCCTGGCTGCTAAGCTACTGTGTTACCAGTTACCAATCAATCATGAATCACCCAGGGATCAGCTCAATAGACAGGACCTAGCTAATATAGCCAGTTAATTGCCATCAATTAGCACCTACAAAACGAGGCTAAGGAGAGGAAAGAATACAGACAACCAACTGCCCCAAGAAGATCGGTGTAGGGGTTTTGTCCTGGAATCCAGGACAGGTACTGTCTCAGAGTCATGCAGCCTAGGACTGGGATTTAATGTTCCCATTTTGGGACTGTTCCACCCAATTAGGGATGGGTGGTCATCCTATCCTCTATCCGAAGAGTGCCAGGGCCCTCAGGCCCCCATGTACTTGGTGCCTATGTCCACAAGCAAACTCTGACACCAGTCCAGTTTGGGGGGGTGTTTGGGGTTTGGTTTGAAAATGACTTTTTCCCTGGTAATCTAATGTAGAGTCACACCAAAGCCCACTGAAGATAATGGGAGGGTTTTTGTTTGGTCTTAATTTTTTTTCCTTTTTTTTCCCTAGTCAGCTTTGTACCCAGCACAGATCTTTGGCCCTTACTTGCAATGTATTTGGTGGGACCACAGAAGTAGTAAGGGCTACTTAGCAATACTTAGAAGTAAGGGACACTTCATGAAACTTACTGGGAACATCACTATTGTTACTGATTTTATGGAGAGGAAACTCCAATCCAATGTTTGGGTGATAATTGGGAGTATAACATACATATATATGTATGTAATATATATGCGTGTGTGTGTGTGTGTGTGTGTGTGTGTATGTATGTATGAAATGAGAAAGAGAGAAAGAATTGCAGGATTAAAGCCACTTTTAACAATGGGTTATGAGATACTAAAGAGATCTGCATTAGCAAAGCCTACCATGAGATGATCCCCTCAGTGAATGTATCAGAGAGTTCGAATTCCCTAACCAAACTTTTGTTATTATCTGAAAATATATCTAAAAAGATGTTTCTCAAAGAAAAAAAAATAAGCCCATTCACTTACATTTTTTTGCTGACAAGTGGAGAATTTCCTCATATCGGATGCATTTCCCAGAGCTGAAACACATCACCCGAGCTAAGCAATTCTCATCAAGCCTATTACTCTTTGTTAAAAAAAAGTGCTATTGATCATAAACCTGCTTGTCCCTTTTTATTCCAAATCGTAATTGCTTCCAACAGAAAAAAAAAAACCAAAAAACCAAAAAAACCAACCCTCTCTTCCCTTTCCTTCTTGAGAAAAAACTGAAAGCATCAGACAGCTAGCGCCATCCTTCCATTTCCCACCTCTGGAAGTCCAGGGGGAAAGAAATATTAGCTGCGAATACTAACCCACCCTCCTCTTTCAAATCTACCCAAATCTGCTTTAATTGCTTCTTGCTATATGGGAAAAATCAAGTGTTACAAATTGAGAGAAATTTAACTCAGTTCCAATCACGATCCAAAATTGAATTTAGGTCAGGAACAAACTATTGGAGCCTCGCTGAGATATTGAAATGAATCAATAGAGTCGGAATAGGTGCATATCTCCTACAGAGGTCCAGACACTTGGGACAGCGGAGCGTCAGGGCTAAAGAGCCCTTATTGGTTACCCTTCTGGCATGACAAATCAAACACGATTTATCCATATTAGTGGGTTTAGTCTCTGTCTGATTATCTGGTGCCACAAATATGTGACCCATGCCTACGCCTCTGTTTTTTAATAAACACATTTACTGGGTCTGATAGTTTGGCAATTTGTACAGTAAATTAGATTTAATTTGCCCTGAATGCCACTGGTTTCTCAGATAGTTCAAAACAATACCAGGCAGCACAGAAAATAGCTGTAGTATCTCTGCTGCAGAAACCTGGCAGAGGGCAGGGCTCTGCACTGGGGTCATCTGCACTTTGTTTTGTGGGCTTGGTAGGCCTCTTCTACTTCCTGTTTCCATAGCCTCTTCTTCCTCCGCCTCCCTGCCCCTCCTTAAATTTTCTATCCCCCTGCTCCTTAAAGCCATCTCCTTCCATCCTCCTGTTCTCTGCTCCTCCTCTGTGCTCCCACCCCCCGCACCCCAGGGCAGCTGGGTCCATTTCAAAGCTAGAATCTTTCTACTGGATTCAGCTGTTTCTATGGGCCTTGTTCCACTGTATGTTGCAAGCCGCACAAATGTTGACCAGCGTGGTGCTAGCTTAGAGTTTGAGGCAGTCACGCTCTTAGCTTAGAAAGCTTCCCTGACCATTCTCTACCTGCACAGCTGTGACTTTCTACGAGAGGCCTGGTGAGCAGGGGCAGGACTAGGATCTATAGCTGAGAGTTGCCACTAGAGGCCTGGACAGGCTTCTATCCCTGCTCTACAGGTGAGAGGTGAGAGATCCCGGGATACCGGAGGGCTTCAACTTGGATGGCATATCTATGGGGAGCAGTCACACCTTAATAGAACAGGAGCTGGATAGTCCGGATCAGACATAATGCTGTCCTGGAGTGGCATAACTTTAAGTCACATAAGAAGTGCTTAAAACCACTTAAAGCCATTGCCCCGCCACCCTGGTAGCTACGCCTCTGCTGAAGCCTTTCTTCCTTCTCTTTATGTCTACACCCAACTCTGCTCACCTGTATTTATTTATTCTTCCATACCCCCTCCCACATATCTTATTCCCCTATTCTTTCTGACTCCCATCTCTATCTCTTCTCCTCCTCTGCCCCTTTGTGTCCCCCCAGCTCCTTTCCACTTCCCCTGCATTATCTGCTCCTTCCTCCCAGTTTGGCACTCCCTCCTCCCACCCTCTTTCTGTAGCAGCAGGGGCACCATCACATGCTCTCAGAGCCCTTCACTGCTGTGTAGAAGGGGGCTTGCTTCCCTGGGCATTGTGAGAGTCTCTTTCCACAGCAGTTGTAAGCGAAATTATGTCAGTTATAAAAAATTTAGACTAGGGAATAATGTTAGCATCTCACAGGATGGTTGCTTTTCCTTTGAAATAATAACAGCATTGAAGTCTCGTCGGAGTGGTTTCTTGCCGAACAGAAAACCCAAAGCATCCACATGGAATGAGGGGAGTGGGGGAAAATAATAACTAACCCACCCTCTATTTCTAGCTTATTTTTTTCCTATAATTACTAATAACCCACTATTAGATTTCAAGGACAAAAATAACTCTTAGAGCATCTAGATATCAGATCAGAACTAGTCTTTTCCCCCCTGGCAGCAGTTTGGAAAGATGATTCCTCAAGGCACCTGAAGTCTATAATTGTCAGCATCGCTCATTCCCCTGGAGTAGTCCAGGCAGGTGGTATCTACCCTGTGATTATCTCTTTTGCTTTTTATCTGGTTTCCACACAGCCCCAAACTGTCAGCTTTTGGCACACTGGACTGTAATCCTGTGTGGGGGAAGGGAAAGGAGTCAGAGGGGGTTAGCTCTCAGTCAGTTAAGCAGCACATGACACTATGCTTTTTTCATTGCCCATTTGCTCCCCCTTCTCCAAACCGCTGTTCTTTTGCTTCTTGTATTCTCATTATTGCTAGCACACCAGGAGGTCCCAAAAGGATGTGAGACTCCATTGTGCTTGGCTCTGTATAGATGTGTTGAGAGACAGCTCCCGCCCTGAACAGCGTACAGTTGAGAAAGGGACCAGGCAACAGCTAGGATGAGAAAGGCAGGGTTATAATCATCTCCATTTTGCAAATGGGGAACTGAGGCACAGGGAGTAGGACGCAAAGACATGCAGTGACTTTTCCAGAGTGATATCAATACAGCCGTGCATGTCTGGCCTTGGAAAATTTTCATTGTGATTGCTGGAGCCCATCCACCAATCAGGAAACAGCAGGGAGGGGCATGCCCCAGCCCTATCTGGGGCAAGGCAAAGAGCCCTGGACCTGGTTTGTGACTGCACTCTGAGGTCTGGCAGAACTTCAGGGGGGCAGAGCGTCTGCAGAGACTAAAAGGAGCGGCGTGCCCAGCACCCGGCAGACACGTTGGGGGGTGGAGAAGAGAGCGGGGCAAAAGAAGAGCTGGGAAGAGCTGCCCAGTGGGTGGAGCCAGTGCCCAGAAGAGCCCTAAAGACTCCCCATGCCAGTCTGATGCTCCAGCCCCAGCCAGTGCGCAGCGTGGCGCATGGGGCCCAGACTCTGGGAGCCATTTGAGGCAGCTCAGGTCTGCAACCGCAGCAGGTGTCTGGGAGAGCGATACATGGCTCGGTGCATGGAGCCAAGTCCCTGGCAGCCATTCGAGGCAGCTCAGGTGCGAAATCCTAGATTGAGGCCAGGCCCACAGGCGGTGCACGGCATGGACTGGGACTCTGGGACCTGCATCAGGCAGCTCAGGTCCCCATCTCCCTGGCAAGCGGCAATGCCTGTCAGTGCATGGACAATGCACAGCAGGTCTCCAGTGAGCCAGACCCTTGGAGCCGCTTAAAGAGGCTCAGGTCTACAGCTGCTGGCTTGGGGCCAGCGGGCTTGAGGCAGACGATACTGCACGGGGGGTCCAGGAGTGGACCGAGCCCCAGTGCTGCACAAGGCAGCCCCGGCCTCCAACCCTTAGCAGAAGGCAGAGCCTTGAGTGCACACGTATTGGTAATTTAATAGTCTATAAATCCACGTGGACCCCTTGCTGTCACTTCCTGTGTTTACCTGTCACTTACTTGAAACCCCAGTGGTGGTGAACCATTGTAGAGAATAAGGTTTATAGTTATATATATACGAATATATACAGTTATTCATATATACATATGTTTATATTTATGTCTATTTTGTATCCATTTATGTAAATAATATTGAATTTGTATATTATTAAGTTCCAGGTTGTCCTGCCCAGGCTCCTTTGAGACAGAGGGAACCTGTGAGTAGTCTGCAGTTTCACCCACAGCACCCCTGCCAGGTAACAATCCCTTTCAATTTGGGAAGGGAGTATATACCTACCGTGTACACCCGGGCTACAAAATCAACCTGTGATGGACTCTGCTTTCCTATGATTCTGCTTTCAATGGCCAATGGGAGACCTGAATTCAGAGTTGGAAAGGACCTTTGGAGATCATCTGGTCCAGCCCCCTGCTTAAGGCAGGATTATCCCTGTGCAAAACATCTCTTATAAGTCTAACCTATTCCTAATACTACACAAACAACTCTGTTGCACAAGGCAGAGCCTAACCTGACACAGGAAAGCTGGTGGATAACAATGGTCATTGTCCTACTGCTAAAACCACCAGACTTGGGGAAGGAGTCTACAGTCTGGTTTGGTCTTATAATAGCATTTTCCATTAGCATCCTTCTCCTAAGTGACTTCATGGACTGTCACTAGCTTGGCGTTGCAATGACAGGGGGTAGGCAAACAGGAGAAACGTTTCACTCACCGGTAATATGCAGCTGCTACAGTACAGAGCAAGTGTTCAGCAGACACATGGCCAGGCAATAGAGAAGGCATGGATCCCTTGAGGGGGATTTAAGGTGGACAGAGTGACAGCAAGGCTGGGGTTAACAGTCATTTCCTCACAGATGCAGTAAAAGGCTCTTTAATAATGACAGAATAGGTGGTGCAATATACGGGCTGCGTGGGTGTGCATATAAGATCATGTCTCCCTCTTGCTGGTGTGTCACAGAGGAGATAAGTGATCTACTAATAGAGGCTAGTAGAAAGCTCCTTTAGATCAAAAGATAGTGGCCTGTGCTTTTTGAAGCTGAAAAACTGGGCCTCTGTTCTCGGCTTTACAATTGCAGATGGGTGATTTGTCTAGTAATTGTGTTCACTGACTGCAGCAGATGGATTCATTACTAGAGCTGGTTGGGAATCTTTCAATGCTATGTTTTTTTGCTGGAAAATGATGATTCATCAAAACTGAAACTTTTCATGGGAACGTGCCAGCGTAGATGAAACTTTTGTCAAGAATGATTTCTTAGTTCCAAGATGGAATCTGCAGTCAAAATACCGATGTGCAAAGTGCTAAGATTCAGGTCCTTGCTCAACTGTGTCCAGAAGCATGAACCTAGGCCTTTCCAGTCTAGGGTCAGTGCCCTGACTACATGCCTATACAGTTAGTCTCTGACCCAATGCCTATTTCATTATTTATTCATGGTAGAACAGCTCCAAGAGAACAGATTGAAAAAGGAGAGTATCTATGGAACATTGCTTAAAGGATACATATATATATAACATTAGGTATTAGAGCTCTCTCTTCACCCCATATCCTTTGATGGGTGCTACAGAGGGGGGAAATGACTCTCCCCTCCCCTAGTCCTTCACGTTCAGATCCACCAGTTATACATCCCTTACATCCTTGCAGCCGGGGAGGACGATGTAATCCAGAGGCTGTTGCACAAGTAATGCCTGGAAGGCTCACATCAGCAGAGTAGGAGCAGAGTAATGCTTTCCGATGGAAGGAGGTCATCAGCCTAGTTATCTACTCATGTTTATACCCTCTAATGTCTTTTCCCCTCTGAATGTTTGCTTAACTTGTATATAAACTATCACAGACTCGATTGCTGCCTTTGGGAGCCAATCTTATGCATGACTTCCCCTGTGCATAAAGAAGTTTGTCTTGGACCTCTTTAGCAAATCCTCAGTCTAGGCTCTGATCAGCAGAGAAAGAGACACTTGCAAGTGGTGCTACAGCCAGCAAGAGGTCTATTTAAAGGGCAAGCAAGACCCCCAAAGCCTTCCCCAAATAGGGCAAGGCAGCTTGTTAATAGGGCTGGAATTTGGCCCTGGGGTTTCAGCATAAGGCATCCATGCAAATGACAATCCCATAAGAGCACTAGGGCAAATCAGTAGCATGGCATGGTCAACTGGGAACAATTTAAAGGAACACACCAAGGATCACTGAGCTTTAATACCTAGTCTGGGATTTATCTTCTAGACTCTGGAGAAGAGCAGGAAGGAAAAGAAGAGGTGGGGAAACCAGCACCTGAACTGAAGCCACCATCACAACAGCCAAGAGCTGCATATGAGTCATTAGACTCAATGGGGAGCTATTTTATTAGTTTTATGAAAATAACTCAGCTAGCTAGAGTCAGCAACAGATGTCCCATGGCCAGCATTACAAAGAGTTCAAGCCACGTGTTATTTTCCATGTTATTGGCCATTTGGAGGACTCTTCCCATTGAGTTTCTGCTGCACTCCTTGAACAATCTGTCCACTTTTTACTGTGATTACAGGACTGCTGTTTACCGTACTCTCCCTAATGGGAAAAAAAAAATCTCATGTATCTATTCATTCCTGAAACCTATTTGAAAAACCTTTAACAAGTGACCTCCCCCTTAAAGACGATCTATAATGTGCAAATGCAAATCCCAGCAGGCTGTTCCCAGGGTTGGTTTGCATATAGGATTCTCCAAATGTTCCAGTGTCAGAAGTGCCTTTTCCTGGGGGAATACAGTTATGCTAATATGATTTCATGATGACGGTAAGCAGTATTGCCCCTTCCATCAAGTATATTTCTGGCCCTCTCTTCCAGCCCCCAAAGCTGCCCAGAAAGATCATGTTCATATTATTAGGAAAGCTGGAGTCTGCAAAGATGTTTAGGGTCATAATCTATTCCTTACCTCTTCCATTACAATTAGTGCAGAATCCTTCCCCGGAGGTATATTTCCCAGTACTTTGTCCGGTTCTGAATGTCATCATCTATATAGCTTCCACCTGTATTAACTCAGCACTGCTCCAAGTTATAGTTAAGGATAAAATCCTATACCCAACTCTCTTGTACCATTTTATTTATTTATTTTTGGAGCAACATATTAGTATATTCTGTCAGGACAAAACTTTGCACTGTTTGATCACTCCTAATTTGCATTTTTAATAGCCCCCATTAGACAGACTCTGAGCTAATTAGCCAAGCATCTGTAATAGAAGACTCCTGTTTCCTGTTTTCAGAACTAAGAAACTAATGGCTGAAGCACTACTAAAACAATTAAGTAATAAGAAAAATACTGTGTTAAGATTGGCAATAGAGCAGCTGCCATAAATCACTGTGATAATGACTTGCAGCTCAAAATGTTTAATTAGAGATGAAAAGAAACATATAAAAATATTTCTGTGAGCTACAGAATAAAGAGGCTCCAGAAAAAAAAAATATATATAGGTAGATTGTAGAGAAAGAATCCCAATTCCTCTGCTCCTTTTCTGAAGAAAAAAAAAAAATCAAAGCTCCCTTAAACTGTAGATCACCAATCCATTCAAATGGAAAAATACACTGGCTCGAGCCCTCCACCCAAATACCATTCATTTACTTCTTTATTAAAAAAAACTGGCCTCTATAAATATATGTGTACACATATACATATACTCCCTGAAGTGTCACTGAAAGTCAATGGGATTTATGCTACTAAGCCCAGGTCTTCGAAGTTATTTAGGAACTTAACTCCTATTGATCCAAGCTCAGGAGTTAGTTTTGAAACCTGGGCCCAAAGTCAGTTAAATACCTTATGAAAATTTTACTCTTGTGCTCTCTTTCTCTCTATATATACTGAGTGCATATATATATATATATATATATATTTTTTTTTTCCCCATCTGAAATGTCTGAAAGAGCCCAAAAGGCTAAGTTTTTCTTAAGTGTTAATATAGCTTCTCCCTTCCTATGAGTAGAACATAATGTGACAAAATATTTGGCCCACAGCATTGTTTTAAAAATGCATTATGTTTTGAGATGTTTCCTGAATTAGAGCAATATACATCTCCTGTCATAAGGATTGAGGGAACTTTCTTGTAATGAATCAGCTGGCTAAAGATAGAGCTGATTGAAAAACATAAAGTCAATTTTCTGGGAAATTTCAGCATTTTTAAATCATGTTAGTCTCCAAAGAGAAAAAGATGTTGACTTTTTTAAATTTCTTGCAGAACTAAAAAAAGTTCCAGCAAGATTGAAACAAAAGCTGTCAAAAATGAAAAGAGAAGTCATTTTATTTTTATTTAATTCCAATGACATCGCAAGCACTTAATCACTTTAAAACATGCTAATGTTTTAAATAGGCTCTTCTGTACGTAATGTTTGTTCTCAGAGTGCTTTCCCCAGGTAAAATAAAGTAACAAGCTGACACTGAGAAAATCTGTATGAAATCATTTGGAAAATAGCCTGATTTGAAAATGTTGCAAGAACAGCAACAACAACAAAAATCAGTTGTCATTTGTACTTACCTTTTTTTGCTTAGAGGGCAGAGAAAGAGAAATTCTTTGTTGCCTTCGCTTCTGTATCTGCTTTCCCCCCTTTTCTGCCCATGTACAAAAAGCTGTTTCAAAACTAAAAAAAATGAACCCACAATTTTTGAAAATGTAAAATAAAGCTTAAAATTGTTTATGTCAATTGCAAAGATGAACAATGATGTCATCTTCATTGTTCTCATGTGTTTCTTTTTTATTTCTCATCTATTACTATTATTGTTATTAATAATAATGACAGTGTTGATGATGGTGATGATGATGATCATAATAATTATAATAGCAGCATAAAAGAGGGAGTCTTAGTAAAATCATTACAGGAGTGGTAAAGTCTGGGTCTTGCAAACACTTTGTCACATGCTTAACTACCTCCCAATTAAATTGATAATTGGGACGGATAATATTCTTAAAGCTAAATAATCTAATATTTGGAAAAAAATAATCGAGCTACACAATTACTCAAAGCTAAGCATATGTGCAAGTGTTTTCAGGACACAGTCCTATTATCTGCACTACCCCCTAATATATGATCTGTAAGAAAAATAATGCATTTAAATGCTTTTAATTTAACAAATAGTATTGCCATATTAATTGCGTGCCAGCATTAATTTATCACAAAAAGGCAGTTTAAAACTCATTTTGCAGTTCATTTTTTTTGACCTTGAGTCTTTCAGACATACATTTCAGAGCTTCTTCAAAAAATGTTTAAAACTGAAAGATCCCTTTAAAGATCTGCAGATACCCAAATACGTGATGTTATGCCTAATCTCCTGACCTCTGAATACTTTTCTTGCTGAATTGAGGAAAGTTTGGCATGACTGAGAAAGTGGGGGGAGAACGGGGATTCTCTAAAAGTTACAGTTTGGAAAGTTTAAGTAAGAGCCTCTTTTTTATGGCAGCCTGTGAAATGTTCTGCCTGTCTTTAAAGCGATAAGAGCCGGGATAATCACGCCATAGCCCCAACCTGGATCTTCTTGAGTGACGCTGGCTCTGGTCTGCCACACAGAGCAGCTCATGCACTTTAGTCCTGACCTGCAGCTCTCCCCACAAGCCTTGCTTCATCAGTGCACTTGAATCCTAAACTTCATCACCTTTTCTTTTTCCAGCCCGGTGCTCCCCACACTCATGCATCTCCATCCTGACTGCAGCAGGCTGTGCCAGTCATTACAGTGGCTCTTCAAGGTCCATAAAAAGAGCCTGCCCTGATGCCATTGGCAGTTGTGACCCAGGCCAGAACTGGCGCTTGGGTCCAGAGATGAACGGCTGGTGTACTGAGAACTTGTGCCTGCCCATTACCCAGCCCAGTAGGAGGCCGCAACTCCCCCCCGCAAAACCTGCCTGAGACAGCCAAAAAAACAATGAGACAGACACAATCCTGTTTGTTTCTTATCAGCAGGGAGACGGATGCTGCAAGCTTGACAGTGTTTTGGGCTCTGGATCCACTCATCAAACCCTTCCTCCCGCTCCATCGCCAAGTCGCTCACAGAAGGCAATTAACTATTGCACGGGCATTTGAGTGTAAACAATTACCGAACTCAACGTCCTGTAGCTTGGAGGGGGGAAAAGCACCCCTCCTGCACCGGCTGAGCTGGCAACCGGCGCCTTTGACAGTGGCAAATCCTGGCTCCCAGAGATGAACGAAGCTGTCTGAACAATTACCCCATCCCCATATTCCGTCGCAAACTGCCTTGAATCGGGAGATTATCCTTTTTACAGTGTCTGGCAGGCGGCGAGGTCTAAATGCCAGGAGAGAACTGGCATGAAGCTTGGCCGTTCTGCTTGACCACTGCTGCCTGGAACAGACTAAGCGCCTGCAAAAAGCGTGTCATGCTGGGTGCTCTTTGAGGCTGACAATGAGATCAGACCCACGGTGGGAGGCGAGGGAATGAATGATGAGGCATCATCCAAATAGCCCATGTGGCTAAATTGTTCTGCACAGAACAGCACACAAAAGATGCAATCCAGGCACTTCAACATTGGGCAAGATGGACACTTTACATTGACAAGCAGGAGCCTTGCTGAATAGTGTAGCAACAGCCTTTGAACGCCATGCAAAGAAGATTTTGCAGTAGTTCCTTGCGGCATCATTCCCAGCCTCTGGACTGGCTTGAAAACACCGTTTAATACCATGGGATCTCTGAAGATGCAATCCAGATGTTCCTCCTTAGGAATAGCACAGTGGAAGGGAAGGAATGAAGTCAACACAAACTGAACCCTTCAGGGAAACCCCACGGGGTTTTCAGTCCAGCACTTGAACCACTTGGCCGCACTGCTTGTTCAAACCGACTCCTCCTTGGAGTACAATGATCTTTCATTAACCGAGCGGTGCAAAATCTGGCACGGGTTTCCCAGCAAGAAATCACCGTCAAAATGTCCAGCTATACTCCTTTACAACTAAATAATTTTGCTCTGTGTTTGCATGTTGCAGCTGTCTCCTGTTGATCTCAAATCACTTTTAAGAGAGCAGAGAGAGCTGCACGTTTTTATTATTGTTTTTATATGCAGGGATCCTGGTTTTTTCGGATTCAAAATAATTCCCTGATTTCTGGTTTAAAAAAAGGAACCCCAAATCTACATTTTTCCATAATTAAACCCAAAATTGGGGATTTTTTTTTAATCAGAGAAAACCAGGATCCCTGCTTATAAGTGTGGAAAATAAGGCAGAGAAGGATTCTTTGATTTATCTAGGGTCACCTTGTGACTGAGCCAAAACCCTCTGGGATCAATAGAAAGACACCCCCTGTCTTCCACAGGCAGAAGATCAAATCATCAAGTTGGTGTCAGACTCTAGCTAGACCCCCCAAGTAAAACCCTAACATCAATGAAGTCATGGAAGTTTGCCATTGACTTAAGTGAGGCTGCTATTGCATGAAAGTCTTCTATCTCCGACTCTTTAGATACTGCTAAACAAACTCTTTGTACAAAAAAGATTTTAAAAAAATGCAATGTATAAAGAGTGACTTTGAGAGGTGCCAGCTGAACACTAGAGGGATGGACTAAGGAGTTCCTTTGCTAGAGGAAGGACCAGAAGCTGTGAGATTTGGGAAAGTGGACTATGTCTCACTTATTCTTGGAGAAGGATCAGGTAGTAACAGGCAGTCGGGCTTGGCCCAGACTGGAATGGACCAGGAAGACAGGATGCCTGCAGTCGCATTTAGGGGTGACAGGTTCCTGAAGAAGTCGTTAGGTGCTGTTGATTATAGACGGGGAGGAAAAACGATTAGGATTTGTTGGCTGCTGCAAAGCTAAACTCTAATGTGGGGGGAAATGAAAACATGAAACAGTGGATGGGAAAGTTGAAGCCGGGATGAGGCTGTAATGTCCTTGGTTTGGCGTGATTGTGAAATGCGTGCGAAGTGTGAGGGGCGTCTGGAGAAAGGGATGCAGTGTGGGTCTGATGGAGCAATAATACAGAGCATGAGGAAACACACAGTCTTCATTAATCCTTTATTAAGATTCACCTAGTACATCTGATAACATTAAGTAGCTGCCAATAATACATAAATTAGCATCCACATCAAGTGCTACTCCTTTCAGAAATGGAAGGGGAAACAAAGTATATTAAAAAAGCATAAGTTCTTTTTAAGGCTGATTTAAAAAGAAAATAAAACAGGACAAAAAAGCCAAAAACAAAATAAAGAGAGGGGTGGCAAGGGCTCTGAGCACAGCCTTATGGCTACAACATTGTGTACACATCTACACATTCATTAATGCGCAATAGTTATTGCGCCTTTAGTTTAGTACTTGCTTAATGAAGTACTAACTAAATGCAGTAACTACAGTTACTGCACAGTAGAGCTGGCGCACAGGTTTTTTTTGTGACACCTGCTGTGCCGTAGCCTAATAACACATTAGCACAAGTAGCATATTAGCACGGTTTTTGCCCAGCACACTACTGCACACTGTTACTAGGCTACTGCGCAGTAAGTGTCTTGTGTAGATGTGCCCTGTGTTAGGAAGCAGATGCTGCACCTTCAAAATCCATCTAGATAGCAGCTTGAAAAATGAACTGCTCAGCTGCAACAGGGATGGACGGCCTCGTAATCTTTCAGATGGGTAAACCCCACAAAGCCACTTTGATGGGACCACTTAGATTTGGTCCCTCCCTTGTCTGAAGTTTCCTGAAACAGCCCTGAGAATATTCATGTTAAGGATTTAAAGGACCAGGGCATTCATTTGCTCCCTTGTTTCATTGTAAAGAAGCTGAACTCCATCCAGGTACGCAGAATGCTTTACCGGACCAAGGACAACTGCTTAGACCAGCCTGTTACTTTCCCTTTAATTGAAAGGCCTGAAAAAGTTTCAGACTTGGTGGGGGGATGAAAAGAGGGTGCAGGAAATTTGATAAATTATCAGCTATCATGCTAGTGACTCATAACTGGCATTCTATTACCTTAAAAGCTGCTTTTGGTACCATAAATTATATACCTATTTTGACTAAAAGGAATCGCATGATGAGTTGTGAGGCTTATAAAAATCTAGTGAACATTACAGGAAGTGTCTGAATGATAGACAGAGAGACAAAGTATAATCTCCATGATTCCCTGTTGAAACATACACTGAGGCTTAACCTAATCCCTGAAGGAATGACAGCAAAAATAAGGTGAAAGACCAATTAGCCTTCTTCCATACTAATCCTGCACAGATCAGCTTATTCTTTTTTTTTTCTACTTGTGGCAGAATACCTAATGCCACAGAAAATAAAGTGTGCTCTGGCCACACCTCCTCTTCAAAGGCATTTAACTGTTTGTGATCTTAGCCTCCGAACTTCGCCTCCCGTAGATTTGTCTTGTTCCCAGAGAGTGGCATGTGTGATTCATAAGTCTCCCTAGGGTTTGGATTTGAGAAGGTATTTGCAGCATCAGGCCCAGATCTGCAAAGGTATTTAGGCACTTGATTCCTATTTGATTTCAATGGGAAATTAACATGTAAATAGGAATTAGGCACCTCAATGCTTTTCTGGTTCAGAGAGTGACTAGGATCAGAGACTCTTTCCCATGGTTGAAGGGAGATGGGATTTGACATGTCAGATGCTCTATAATCCCTGTCTGTGTACACTCTTAACTCATAGTAAGTGACTAAATCATGGCAGTTCAGCCCCCAGAAAAAGGAAGAGGATGCTTTTGGTTTAGCTTTCACAGTCCTATACAATGGAGCAGCTGACAAGCGGTAAATTTTAGCCCCACCCTCTTTCACTTCATGGTAAGTTGGTCAGATGTCCATACCTTATATCCATACCCTAAATCTGATCATTGCAGAACCTCCTAAAGTTGACCACAGTAGTTTTTAATCATGGGAAGAGTAGATGACCTTTGGAATGTGTTTCTGCATTGGAAAAGGTTCCTTCTAACTCAATGAGATGTGTGAATTTTTCTAAGATCTGCCTTTTCCTCAGACCTGATGAAGAGTGCATTGCATTTGAAAGCTTGTCTAAGTCTATTCCAACTACGCAGTTGCTCTAATAAAAGATCCCACAAAAATCCTTGCCTCTCATATTCATAGATTATAGAGTTGGAAGGGACCCAATGGATCTTCGTGTCCAAGCCCCTGCCATTCCTTAGACCTTAGACCATCCTAGCTACAACCTCACCCCAAAACTACCTGCATGTTACAGAGCAATTTACAGTCTTAGGTCACAAAGTACTGTGAATAGAAAGTAAACATTACTAATTTCACATTTTATTGATAGGAAAATGGAGGCATACCCAACAGAAAGCCTTACACTAGATCACTCAACAGAGCAGTGGCACAGACTAAGATACAGGTTTCCAAACTGGCGTCCCATAAATTAACCCAAAGTATTCTGTGGCAAAACACAGCTCCCAGCTTCTGTAAACTAACTTAAAAGATAACATGGCAACAGGCTCCTGTCTACTCCGACTTGCACATTTTCACAGATACACTTGTGTAAACTCATTCACGACTCAAAGACTCATGCCCAAGTCTCACAATAAGCATCAGTGGAGTCCATTTGGACTGCCACGATCACCAATAGTTTAATCTACAGAATAACAGGGATCGAAACAAGTCTCAGAGCACAAAGTAAATTGGTACAGTTAGAAACATGCTTCTACTTTTCAGCCTGGGACATTTGCGCTGAAAAAAATCACAGAGAGATGACAACGATGGACGTCTACAATGTTACTGTTGGGTCCAAACTACCATATAACTGAGGCACCATAAAATCATTTTTCAGTCAAAATATTTTGGAGTTCAAGCCAAAATAATTTTGGTTTTGAGCAGTCAGGGTTTTTCAGTGGCAAACTGAAATTTTCTGCAG
>NW_017729024.1:169622980-169637137 GCF_001723915.1 Gavialis gangeticus | reverse complement strand
ATTTGCGCTGAAAAAAATCACAGAGAGATGACAACGATGGACGTCTACAATGTTACTGTTGGGTCCAAACTACCATATAACTGAGGCACCATAAAATCATTTTTCAGTCAAAATATTTTGGAGTTCAAGCCAAAATAATTTTGGTTTTCAGCAGTCAGGGTTTTTCAGTGGCAAACTGAAATTTTCTGCAGAATGCAGATGCGTTTTTGTTAAAGATATGTTGCGTTAAGAAATAGTTTGGAAGCTGTTGTTGATGGCCCTTGCTCCTTGCACAGTCATATTAATAAAAGGAGCAAATCAGGAAGTGAAATGTTGTTTTGAAATGATAATAATACCCTTTCTGCAGTTAGACAAAGCCTTAGGAGAAGGAAAACTATTTACCAACAGAAGGAAAAATATTTACAAAATTTAGCAATTTTTCTTTTCTGCCAAATAAATGTCTGTTGTTTTCCATGGGAATTATTTTTTAATGTTCTACTCTGTGTATATAAATATATATACACACACATACACGCGCGCGCACACACACACACATGCATATAGATATAGCTATGCATGTTTATGTATACACACATATATATGTATGTATGCATGGATATGTGTGTGTATATTTATATGTATGTATATTTATATGTATGTGTTATACACACACACACACACAGACACACATATATACATACATATATATTGATTTCTCATTGAAAATCAACAAATTGCAAAAGCTGCATTTTTTTTTTCCTGTAAAACCAGAAGAAACAAGGCATGGTGTTCAAACACTATTTGTTATTTGCAGCAGTGTTAAAAATGAGCTAAGCAAAATAGCAATAAATAAAGCTCACCAGGTTTATTTGTGACGTTAAAAAGTAGTGTAGCAGAGGTGCGTTAATTAGGAGAGTGTGGATAAAGCAGTTAAAAGTGCATAAAAAAAACAAGATGGGGTCAAAGTTGTCTGATAAAAGCCCATGTGAGTCTCCCTTACCCACACTCATTCATGAGAAGAAAGGAAGTGATTTTACATTGAGGGCCCTGTTCTGTTCATCTCACTCCAGTAAAACTCCCCTGGAACTTAGCATCTTGCACAAATAAGAAGCTTATGTTGCAAGACACAATAATTTAGCTTTGATTCTTCATGACACTTGAATACATCCCTAACTCTAATCCTTATTAACATCCCAAGGTACTAATCACATTTAAACACAGGGACATCGTTCAGTATCTTGATAAATTGATCCTTTAGGTTGCTGACTGTCCTCCCCCACTTGAATGTAATGAGCACTGTAGCAATTCAACACCTCTCCGATTCATACCCAGAAGCAATCATAGGATTATAGGAAAGTCAGGCTGGAAGAGACTTCACTGGACCATCTAGTCCAGCCTCCTGCTCATGGCAGGATCATCCCTGATTAAACCAACCCGGCCTAGTGCCTGTCCAACCTGTTTTTGAGGACGGTCAGGCATTGAAACAGGCTACCTAGAGAAGCGGTGGCATCTCCATCTTTAGAAACTTTCAGAGTCAGAAACGTCCTCCTAATCTCCAACCAAAATTTTCCCTGCTGCGGCTTGAGTCCATTGCTCTTAGTCCTATGCCCTACAACTTCAGAAAAAAATCCCATCCCCATTGTCTCTATAATCACCCTCCAGGTATTTGAAGACTGTTATCAAGTGAGTGAGGAAGTTCAAGTAGTTAAATAGTCCCATTAAAAAATTGTCTTCTCATCTCCAGACTAAATAACCCTCATTCTTTCAGCCTTTCCTCCTCCTTTTGTCTCCCAAGCCCTGATCATTTTTTGCTGCCATGCGCCAATTCAAATCAATGGCAAAAGCCCCATTAATTCCCAGAACTGGTGGAGTTGAACCCGCAGAAGCAATGATAAAAGACCTTTTGAAACAAAGAGCTAAATTCCATTTCACCAATGGATCCCCCAGAGGTGTAGTCACTGGCAAGGCCTGACCAGAAACAGAGAAGCATCATACCTGGCCTGTGCAGACTCACAGTCTCCTTATATCTTCCATAGGGAGATAGCATACATCTTGTGTACCCTCAGAAGTGACCTGCCATTCATTTCAATTGGCAGCACTTAAATGCCATCAAAGTTGGATCTTCAGTTACCTGGGAAGCATGTGGCTCCCCAATCCAAAGGAAAATTTTAACTTATGGTAAGACGCCTCCATCCTCTCATCCCTGACCTCATACAGAGTATACATTCGAGCAAGACTGATAACCCGAGCAGTTGTAGGAAGGTAGCAGGACCAAGATCCAGGACCAAGTAAAATAAAACAGAACATGCATGGCCTTAGATTGAAGAAATATCACCTGGGAATATCTGAGCAGGCAGAGTAGGGATGTATGGGTCTGGGACAGAGATTGCATAATCTGGTTTAAGCCAAATACTACATTCAGCCAGGTTTATCTCAAACTGGTTTCGGCCATGTTGTAAACTGGTTTATGTGCACTGAATGTCTGTTCTGTTACAGGTTTAAACCCGTTTCTGATCACTGAAACCAGTTTATGTGTAATGACTGCTTCTAACCATTTGTTCCAGTGGGAGGGAAAATAAATATGTAAGGTATTTAGGTATCTAAACATGATTCAGACTGCTAAATGCACAGCGGTAGAATGTCAATGGAGGAATTAGATGCCTGAAAACCGAGTAAATGACCCCTGGAAGTTAAGTAGACTTGTACCCAAAATGCCTCACAAAAAGAGGAGCAGTGGGGTTCTGTGTCTCCATCTAGGAGATCTCTCTCACTTTCAAGAACAATCCAGTGGCAAAGGAAGCATGTGTAGTTCCTTAACTTCAAGTAACTCAGGCCCGTGCTTTTGAATCCTGAGGTCTAAGGTTCGTTTAATTTATTTTGCTATATTACCCAGAGGTTTCAAGCATGTATAAAGCACCTTGGCCCTTACATAGTCATGTATAAGGCATTGTGCAAATGCAAACACACGCAATTGGAGAGCTTGCATAAATCCCTGTTCATACAAACCCTATGCAACCGCCCGTTTGCTGAGGGGAAACAAAGGAAGAGTCAATATTATATATGAAACAGGCAGGTAGTACTTCACTCAAGGGAACTCCTCCTCCAATGATTACAATTTATAAAACAAAATATCCTAAGTATGACACTAGCCAATTTAGTCTGATATAAAATAGGGTCTGTGTTTTCCTTCATTTTTATTTTTATGATATGTAATGTCTTCATAATTTCCACCACTCCACATCAAAGCTGCCAACTGCTGAGCATCTAAATAAGTAGCATGTGAAGAAAATGAATGAATTGCTAAATGTCCCATTACGTCCATGGAGAATACCCTTGCATTCGGAGTCAGGAATCTTAAAATTGAGACGACAAATGAATGGTTTTCACTCCAATGGAGTGAGGGTTTTGGCAGTGGCAATTCTATTATGTTCTGTCTTTGAATGGAATAGGAAGGGAAAAAAATAACATTGGGAAAAATGAATTAAAGAAAGTACAGAGCCTTTATACTATCCAAACTACAGAAGTAAAATGGCAGTTGCTACCTGAGGAAGAGCATTCATAAAAGAAAGGCATGGAAAGAAGTGGGTGGGAACTCCAGCGACCCTCAAAGAGGACTGAGGTCATTTAAGAAAAAATGAATTTTAACAATTTCTAATGTGTTTTCCAGCAGGGTTTTCTTTAAGAGCTTCTTTGAAAGGGCCTCGAGTGTCTGGAATTCAGTCCGAGTTTGGGTTTGCCACATGGTGTAAATTTGGGATACTCAAGAGAAGAAGGATGCTCTTAAGGTTTGGGCATTGCACTTGGGCTATTAAGTTTCATTTCCCAGCTTTGCTAGGAGCTTCTTTTGTGATCTAAACAAATCATCTCTGTTCCTTATACAATAGCAATAGAAATCCATCCTCTCTTTTCCCTTTTGGCAACCTTTCTCATTAACTTCCTGCTTTTCATTTTAAGGACAGTCTCTTCTGCCTATGAACAGCATCTAGTATAATGAATGGGCAAGTACAGGTGGGGACTGTAAGCAATACTGTCATAAAACAAAAACAACTTTAATAAAGTCCAAATATAAAGCTAATCTGGGACCTTCCACTACCCTTGCCTCAAGCCAGGACAAGGTTGATTCTATTGAGTGACAGCAGCTCTGAAAATATAGCATCTCCCTCCACCAAACTAAGCTGCTAGGCCTGAGATCTACCATCAGATGTACCACCTTACAGAGGTCCCATCTATGTGAGATGCATTACTTGAAATTAGAGTGAATTACTGCGTAGTAAGCATCACCGTCTACACATGCAGATGCTTACTGCACAGTAATTTGCTCTAATTTCAAGTAAATTTGTTACTTGTAAATACAAGTAGCAAATTTGCTGTTTATTTGCTTACTGTGCATTAGCACACGTGTAGATGGCTGACCGAGAGTAAAAGTACTTCCAGTTACCCTGGGCAGCAGGGGGTGGGAGATTGCTCCCTGCCCCCAGGAGCTGCCTGCTGCCGGGGCAGGCTCCACCAATGGAGCCAGGGCAGGCACTATGTCCCCCTACCCCAGCAGCAGGGAGCTCCCAGCACCCACTTCATGATCAGAGAGCAGGGGCTGGAAGATCCTTATCACCCTGTCTGAGCTCCATGATCACGAGGCCCAGGAAGGATGATAAAGATCTCTCAGCCCCAGCCACAGAATCACAGAGTAGAGGCTGGGAGCTCCCTACTTCCAGGGCAGGGGGTCATTGCCCCCACCCTGGCTCTGGTGGTGGAGCTCACCTTGGCAGTAGGTAGTTCCTGGGGGCAGGGAGCAATGTCTCAGCCCCCACCAGGAGACAGCTATCTTCTGGCCCTGTGCTCCCTGCCAGCTCCTGAACTAGCACACAGAGGGAGCCTAAAGCTCTCCCTGGCTGCTGCAGGGGACTGGTGCATGGCTGGTGAGGATGGGAGCAGATTGGTGCTATGAGCAGCAAATCTGTTCCCAAAATCCTGCACGTGTAGATACATGCTCGGGTAAGTTTACTCTAGAGTAATTTACTCTACAGTAAACTGATCCCACATTATTTGCACATGTAGAAGTGCCCAGAGATATCCAACATGGATGATGCCTCAAAGATCATGCAAGCTTCATCACCTCTTTAGGTATCATAGATTGCTCCCTTCCCTCTGTAGTCTGGTATTGTGATTATATACAGCCATAAGGCATTTGTACACACCATGTTTTTTGCCCTTTCTTGCACAGCAATGGTATGACTGTTTGCAAGAGCAGGTTTTCCGAATGCTTTAAAAGTCTTTCTGGTGCATTAAAGTAAAACTCCTCAGACATAGTTTAGTGTGGCTGGTCATGAATTCATGGCACGCAAACACAAGGCACTCAAAGATGCATAATGAGACTTTTTGTCCACCAGATGGCGATGCAGCATTTTTGTATTTCACCCCTTTGAATTGCTTCTGCTTTCGAATTGCTGCTGCTTTCTTTTTTCTTGTGCCATGTGCTGGCTCTCTGCTCCTACAGCTGCATGGCAGGGCATGGGGTGGGAAGCCCATGGCCAGGGGGTCAGAGTGGGACCATACCACTCTCCTGCAGTGCCAGCTGGGAACCAAAATTCATTCAAAAACCTAGTTTGTGCAAACACTGATGCAATGCTCCAAAATAAACTATTTTAAATTTTATAAAACTGTTTAATTTAATGAGGATTAAACCCCATAGTGTGTACAGGTGCCCGTTCTTTGGTCTATTTCATCCCTTGAGTTCAATGACTTGAAATCTTGCCCTTGATAGGGACATCCAAGAAAACAAGGTCCCTTGTACCACCACTGTACTTGTGGACTCAAGCCAGGGACAAGTATAATATCATTCCACATGATTTTCCATGACAAACTTTCTGCTCTTAAATAGCCCAGATGTTTAATGGCTGCAGAATTCCACATCATTCCCCAACAATTGTGTCCCCCAGAAATGGCTTTTTTTTTTTTTTACCATCTCTGTCCTTTCCTCCTACAAGCAGAGAGATACTCAAGCAATGCAATAGCTACAATTCTGCAGCATTGTGGAGAAGGACTGAATGGTACTAAGCCAGGTTCTGTAGGAAAACCCTTCCTCACCTATGAGTTGGGTCCAAGGGCAGCAGTGGGGATCTCCCCAGATCTGTCAGATTCTGTCAAGCCTCTCCTCACTTAACAGGTCACTAAAAAGTAGTTTTTTCCCAAGCTGGAGACCCATAAGAATCCAGTGCTGGGGTATGACACTATAACTGAAAAGGTTTCCTATTGTAGCACAACACCTTTATGAGCAGATGAAGCCTGCACCTACTTTGTGGGAAGAAGATCAACAAATCTTTTTGCACGTGTTGCTTTAGAGTAGGTTATGGTAGCTCTCTTGATATGAAGATGAGTTCTTCAATAGCTTTGTCCTATTAAGATATCATATATTCCATGCTAACATGCATTGCAACCCAGGTGTCACATTGTGTTAAGATACCTTGGGACACTATGCCTTACACTGTGTCAATTAATGCAAGTTGACACAACACAACTTGCATTGATCTGTTTGGCTTATTTGAGGACATGCTGAGGTTTTTAATCTTAATCTCCCTACTCTTTTCTTTCTTAAAATCAGGAAATGACATGTGGATAATGAGTATTGTCCATTGTGCCATTACCGTGATTAGAAGCTGATAGCAGTTATTCTGCTATCGGCACATTTCTGGTATTGACATGCTGATTTTGAGTTTTTATTTTATCAAGCTCTATTGTCAGTTGTACAGTGTTGTGTACCTCGTGGGGGTGTCAAGGCAACCTTTTGCCAAAACTATAGGATTCAGGCTTAGCAAGACGCTATACAGCACATCAATACATGCAGCACTTTCTTACTCACAGTTATTTGTATTTATTTGTATTTCAGTAACACCGAGATGTTCCAACTGAGATCAGGTCCCGACTAGTCTATGCATTTTAAAAACTTATTTTGAGAGACAGGCCAAAGACCTGACAATCTAAAGCAGTGATTCTCAACAAGACTGCTGCAACATCCTTGTAAGGGTACCACACAATATTAGCACTGTTAGGTCTGCAAACAGCTGCACACGCTTCATAAGATAAACCCAGAGATTTCAAAAAGGAATCTTCAGTATCAAAAACATTCTGACCTACTATGGTCTTTCTGTATTCTTTAAAACTGAAGAATTGCTCTATTATTTTTTCCATAGTCAAAAAACCTAGTATAAACTAAGAGCTGGTATTTTAGAAGGGGTGCCTTTGGTCTAACTTGGGCTGCCCTGAGTCTAAAAAGTTGAGAGTCACTGATCTAAAGAGACAAGACATAGAACAAGTGCAGGCACAAAGGGCATTTTTACACGTGCTCTGGAGGCATGTGGGGGGGGCGCTTTAATTAGCGAGCTGTGCTAATTAAAAGCACCCAGTTGTCACATGTATCAGCATCCTCCATGCTGAAAAGTGGTTGTGAGGCACATTGAATTAAAACTCATTGCATGAACTTTAGTTCAAAGTGCCCCACTACCATTTGTCAGTGTGGGGATGCTGATACACATGACACTGGAGTCTCCTGGAGCACAATAATTTCCATGCTCCAGCAGACTCGACTAATCAATTAATCAATTAATCGAGTCTGCTCCAACATGCTAGATTTCCAGTGCATTGGAACTGACTCCCTGCACATCTATAGGAGCCTAAAGTACCTCGTTCAGAGTTATACAGCTGGCCAGTAGCAATGCTGGGATTCAACAAACTTTCCCCCTCCCCAGATCACGGCATACTCCTAAACTGTATTACGTATTTTTAAAAGGGTATAATGAGGCATCAAGTATGTTTGGTTTCAGTTATAGAGATTCCAGAAATATAACAGTTAAGGTTCAAACAGCAATGTAAAGCAACAGCACACTTAGGGCAAAAAAAGAAAAGATCTTTAATAAAGTGCATAGTAAAATATATGAGGGGCCTGGAATTTTGAGTTTACAGGGCAAATTATTGTCCCTGCTGATGAAAAAGTAACCTCCAGTGGGCAATAATGCCTGGTGCTGAATTATATCCACTTTTTCATTCCATAAGTCAATAGCTTTCTACTATAAACATCAGCTCTAGTCAATATGATATGCCGCATGCTGATATATTGACTAATGGTACTGCTAAAAGCCCACAAAATGTTAACAATGGGGAATTGCTCCTGCACACACTCCTGAATTTCAGAAAATAAGGGTGCTGTGTGTAAAGTTTTAGATCTGTTAAAAAGATTTAAAGTCATGGCCCATTGGGGCGTAATAGTTGAATTCTCCCCACGTTGTATTCTTAGAAGACATAGTAGCTCCTAAAGAATTTTAAAACTTTTTTTTTATAAAACAAGCCTCTTTCATCTCTGAAGAAAGTTACTCAGATAAATCCCTATCTCCATGAGAGGAAACATTTAATTAGCCTTTTTCTTCAGATATAATATGTTCACAGTGATACAATTTTTTTTACCCGCTATATCCAAGACTGTGACTTGCGTGTATTGTGTTGACAGTGTCTCTTTGAAGAATGGATCTTGATGAGAAAGAAATGAAAAGTAACCTTCTAACTTTACTGGAAGTGTTTGTTTAAGCAGTAATGATCAAAGCTCAGGCCAGTTCCTGGGGATTAATGAAGAGCTAGAAAGAGTAGATGGCACAGTGTATAGTTGAGGGCCGTTAACAGCAGCTAGTCATTAATCCTGGATAGATGCCCTGCGCTAGGGACACCATCACAAGTAAAAGCTGAAGAGAAACAGCACAAATGTTCTTAAGGGCAAGACATTTTCAGTTAGTTTGAAGTGGCATTTCTAGGTAAGCCTAGAGATTGGGCCCATTCAAGGAAAAAAAATGGATGCACCTTGGCATGTTAGGTTGTCTAGTTAGTTTCTAATATGTGCATGCAACTGCTTGAATTTTATACACAATTATAACAGTCAGCATAAATTAGGGAAAAAATTGCATGTGCAACTTTGCACCTGGTCTGATACACCCTTGCATCAGAATGTCTTTCATTTGGATTTTGTTCAACTATACAGGGCACATCTACCCATGCCTCTTTTAAGCAGGCTTAGCCTAAAATCAACATTTTTTAAGGAACATTAAGGTCTGCACATGCGCACTCTTAATGCACCTTAAAAATGGCAATTTAAGGCTATGCGAGCCTAAATTTGATTCCTGAAAAACAGGTATCAAATTTAGGTGTGAATAGCTAAGTCATGTTACAGCATGTATAGACGCACTAATGAGCATTAACATGGTGTACGTCAATGGATACACACCACGTTCATGCACATTAACGCATCTGCATGTGCACTATTGCAACTTAGCTATTTGCGCCTAAATTTAATGCACCTTAATGTGCGTTAGCTTGCCCACGTGTAGATGCATGCCTAAATCACCTTAATGTACCTTTAAGCAAGCACACATAAATACATATGTCGACACGCCCACAGATACCACTTTCCAGCTCAGCATTGAAGCTTGTGTGACATCATTTTTTGACAAGCTTAGAAAACCTTTAACACTAAGGCACTATCCCAAAGAAAAATATTTTTTGTATTGCTACATTCTAAAAAGGGACATGCGTTTCATAGCAAAAAATAATTCAAATAAACATAATAAAGAACTTAACATAAAGAGTGGACTTTGTGTGTCCATTTTGTTGAAAACAACACTTCGAGTGATTGTTACAGCTGATTAAGAAATGGAACACGCTTCCTTGCTTCCTTCCAGAAAAAGCATGCTTTCATTTGTAAAGAAAAATGTAAAAATACCACATCTATTATCATCTCTATATTGTGACAGTACCCAAGTGTTTTAAACATAATCAAGACTCCAGTATGCCAGCGACCATACAACTAGATGCATCTACAGTGCCCCCGATCCTGTGATTTCACGTACACTTATGAATTCACTTCAGTGGGAATTTCAGTGGGAGTAGCAATCACCCAATACATTTTAAATTTCCTAACCAGGACCTTAAAATATTTAACAGAGGCAGTCAAAAATATGAACACATTTTTAAATCTGAATATTTTGCTACTTGTACTTCCTCACCCTTCAAGCATGATGGACCATCTTCTCATTGGACTCCAATGTGCAGCCTAGAAGCCCATGGCCACAGTGTATTTTGGGAAATATGGTTTAGTTGGGCAGTCCAGGCCGATAGAGAAGAATGGAAATATGACAGATCTGAACTATAATGCCAAATAAGTTTGAGAGTGAGATTTTCAAATTGAGATATACTTGGTTTTCAACTAAAAACCTATATATACATATATATATATACACACACACATACACACACACACATACGCATACACACACATATATTTGGGGATATTAAGTTTTCTGACAATATGCTGAGGTTTTCTCCGGGGAGATGTTTTTTCACCACAACAAACGAAACGCTGTCATGCCTTTTTGATGAGTTCTATCAAAAAGGCATGAAAACATTTTGACCAGCCGTAGTTTATACCTATTTCTGACATTTTTGTATCAAACTTCACTTTATTCATCTCCAAACATAAGCTGACAAGAAACTGCAAACTTTGGTAACAGTATTATGTGAATGATAATGCTTTTTTGGATGTTAAATGAAAAAAGAGTAGATACATGCAAAGTCTTCATAGTTGGTCTATACCTGTCCAAAGACAAATGCAGCCCCAGGAATTATTGCACACAATATCTCATTTCAATATCAAACTTTTCTTATCAGCATGGTTTAAAAAATAATTATCGTAAACTTTAATTTTATTACTCAAGAAATATATTAAAAATGTAGATCTTTTATAATTCCTTCAATTAACAGTAGACACTTCTTGATTACTTTCTAATTAAATCATTTCACTCCAAGACTTGGTAATTACAACGAGAAGTTATTAAAATTAGAAAACATTTGCTAACTCAGTACTTTTGATTATTAAGCCTTTGTCGCTTAATATTGCCAAACAGTCTATGAAGATATATGAGCTTGGAAACTGATTTTAATGTATTCAGCTACAATAATTAACCACAGGTGTCCCAAACAATGCAATGCCTCTTTCCTGTCATATAGGTTTCTATGAAATCTATTGTTCCTGTCATCAAACAGATTTTTCCCCCTATTAAACTATCTTCCTATCTACGATATATTAGTATTCCTACCACAGAGGCGAATTATACACTTGAACCACTCCAGTTATCTTGAAATAATAATAATAGTAAATATATTGTATGAATTAATATGTGTATGAGCCTTAATATATGTGTGCCTATTATATATGCATAATGATAGATAGCTAGACAGCTAGCTAGATATATAGAAAGAACCTTTTAATGTCAATGACATAAAGATGAAAGACACATGCATCTATATTTGGAGTGGAGAACAGAGGCAACTCACAACAGACATAATAATATGCAAAGGGGAATGACTGGACAAGGACAAAACTGGAGCACTATTTGTACTTAAGTGAGTATTATAGGATTTTACAGAAAAAGCACCTCTCACAACAGAAAGTCTGGTGGTTTTCCAAACTATGACTCCCGAGTCTCCAATCAGTGTTGCTGCTTGGCATGCAATTTAGTGAGCTAATAACAAAGGATGAAAAACTGAACGGATGAAACCATGATTCAAATTTGAGTTTTTTCTTGTTAGATCGTATTAAATTGTGGAGCCATTGACGTCAGTGGGAAATTTTCAGTTGAATTCAGTAGGATCAAGATTTCATCCTGGTCATTTGACATCAACCTTCATAGCTGAATTCTATGGAATAACACTTACTTCCCATCAAGAAGATGTCTGCTAGTGAATTGGGATATGCCAAAAATGGGATATTTTCCAGTTAATTCTTGAACACTTCAAACTTCACTAGCTCTCTTGTCTTCTAGTTATATGATGGAAATGCATTGCCCATGGAAACCTACTAAGGCTCCGATTCTCAATCAGAGTGCCACACCAGCCTGGACTACCTTGGGATCCTTGCAGGGTTGCCACGGGGTGCCACACAATGTTAGCACTATTAGGCTTACAAGATAAACCCAGAGATTTCAAATGGAAATCCATAGCTGTCGTCTTTCTGAGTTCTTTGCAACAGAAAAAAAAAGATCTATGATTTTTCTATAGTCTAAAAAAGACTGAAAACCGAGATCTGGCATTTTCTGAGGGATGCTGTGAGTCTATCCAGAGGGTACATGGAGTCTTAAGAGGCTGAAACATGTACAACATCTTCTATCAATTCCAGCCAAATGTTGTTTCTTCCTCCTTTGTCTCTTCCTCCAACCAAAAAAAGAGTAGGAAAAACTGTTAATTTAGAGCTAGAACAGAAATGCTGTCTTCAGCCTCCTGGGGCATTTTTACATGTGCTTTGTGGGGGCAGCACCAGGTGCTTTAATTAGCAAGCTGCGCTAACTAAAAGTGCCTGTGCGCCATGTGTATCAGCATCCCCACACTGAAAAAAGGTCAGTGGGGTGCTTTGAACTAAAGCTCATTGAACGTGTTTTATTTCACAGTGCCTCATCACCATTTTTTCAGTGTGGCGACGCACAGTGATGCTGATACACGTGATGCGAAAGCATCAATGTCCATGCTCCAGTGGACTTGATTAAACAAGTCTGCTCCGATGTGTTGGATTTCCAGGATGTTGGAGCCAGCTGCACATATGTTTTTAAGAGCCTCAAGAGTTTAAATAAAATTTTCTGAAGAATCTAAAATTTCACCATCAGAGGTCTTGCTGTTCAGGAAGAAGGGATTACTCCAGAAAATGAATAACCTGTTCAGTTGGATTTAACGAGAAGACAGTTGGGAACCTTATAGGTGATTCTGAGATCTAGGGTTGTTGTACATACCCTCAGAATGAATCAGAACTGAATTAGTACCTATTGCTTGTCTATCCCCTCTTTATGAAGTACCTCACTATCATTTAGCCTCACAACACTCGAGTATTGTAGGAAAAAAATTGTAAAACACAGAGAAGTTATAAGGTTTAACTCATGTTGAATATTTTAAAGAATCTTAGATTAGAAGTGATATGCATTTCCATTAATGTTCATGTGCAGTATTCTGCAGGCTTTCCAGATGGTATGTGTTTATAGCAACATTGGTTATACAAAAGGCCTTGCATCCTTTCATTACTGATTGTTTCTATGTACCCCAGATCACATATACTTTCATTTCTACCTATTGACCCAGTGGATATTGCCATTATAGTCTCAGTGGTGAAAATTGTCTCATTTATGGTCACACCTGTTTAGGGATGGTTCTACTTCGCAGAGTCTGCAAAAAATGATTAAGTGATTCCCTTTCTGTGTCATCTCTTATTAATACCAGATCATTTGCAAGCAATAAGGTGAGGCATCAGATTCTTGCCTGGTATAAATCAGAGAAGTTCTACTGCCTTCAGTGGAACTATGGATTTTCCACCTGCTGAGAGAGAAACCTGATGCTTATAATTGCTAGCCATGTGCACTTTTACCAGTCAAATTCTGGTCCTTCTTGTTTGTGCTGCACAATCCGAAATCCTGACAGAAACAAGGTGTATTATAGGAGAATAGCTGGCAATTACTCAGCTAATTTTAGTGATGTAGGAGCTAAAGGAGAGTCCAGCTGTCCTTCTCCTTGGCATTTTGATTAGGCGGGACTAGCAGGAATAACTGTATATAGAGGCAGAAGATAGGGCAGAGTTGCATCTTCTAGACAAATTCAGAGAAACACAAGGTTTCATAGCATCTGACAAGGCCAGCTGTTGCTTATGAAAGCTTATGCATCTCTGAATTAATTAGTCTATCAGGTGCAACTCTTCCCTGACTTCTGCCTGATTTCAGTCTAACATGGCTAACTACCACTCTCTGCCTATATAAAGAGGTCCACATACACTGACAATGCAAATGGGAGATGTGTTACAACGTAGAAACACTTCCCAGATATGATATTGAGCACCTTTCAATTTATTCACCAACACAGATGGCTCTCTTTTGTTCATACAATACTTTGTACCTTGGTACCAGAAGTAATAATGGGTTTTTATTGAAACTTAAAAAAAAAGATGCAGATTTTGTGACAAAGAAATGTTTCAATGTATTTTGACTACACACACACACACACACACACGTGTGTGTGTAACTAAACTGTCTTATGTGATTATTTCCATATACATACATGTATAAGTATATTGAAAATAATCAGTTGAGATGGTTCAATTATATGTGTGTGTGT
>NW_017729024.1:169621268-169622663 GCF_001723915.1 Gavialis gangeticus | reverse complement strand
GTACACACACACACACACACACACACACACACAAATAAAATGTTTCAATTTAAATTACTTTGTTTCAATATTTCCCAGTATTATTTAAAGAATAATAAATTTAAAAAAAACCCTGAAATGCAGTATTTCTTTGTGGACAAATGTAAGGTTTCTTTTGACCTGAAATGTAATAATAATAGTAATAAAAATAATAATAATAACAACAACAGTAACAATAATATATATATATATATTTTAAATCACTTCAATTTTAAAATATTTTGGATTTTTTTTCCATTTCCTGTTAACCCAAAATTCTTTTTCCAATTTGTTCATATTGCAGGTGAAACAAAAATCACTTATTTGCACAGTTGCAACTAGAGACTCGTAGTTCAGAACCTGGCTTTTCAAAACCTAAATTATAACTATGTATACAAAATCGTTCAGCTATAGAAAAAAATAAAGGTTTTGAAGCAGCTGTTATTTCTGCCAGTGTACTATCACATACCTCAGCTTCCTAGTGACAGATTGCATCACACAGCTGGAAATGTGACTTTGAGAGCCATTGAACACTGACTTTCTATTTTTTTCCCCTAATGAAGCACTGATACAAAAACACCTTCACTGAACAACTGGATCCAATGAGGAATCCACACAATAAACCTCTGCATTTGTCAAGCCTTATTGCTACTAGGACAAAGCTAGTCTATGGGGTTTTTGTTTTGTTTTGTTTTGTTAACATTTATACAAAGACATAGATTCAAAACTTCCCTGGCTAATTTTAGTGTTGCTAGGAACATGCAATGGACTTGGTTTCTTCATCGATTGTACATTATTCTATTGTTCTTGTAATTCTGATTACGAGATCCAGAAGAGGGACAAGAAAGATTTGAAGAAAGTCATGGACATGCTAAAACAGCTTCATCTAAACAGCTGAAGAAGGACCTCCACATTATTCATACGCTCTGTTTTTTCCTGCCTTTCTACTTTGTGTGGACTTCTTTGTTCTGGGAAATCACATGGGCCTATATTCCATATAGCTTAACACCATTACAAACTCTAGCAGTGCTGTACTGATTGAATAATACAACTGATTTCAAATTACACTCGTTTTTCAATAAGTAAATGTAATGTATGAGGAAGGGAAGAGGACTTGTGAGAATATTGATAGATTGGGGTATTCTTGTGATTTGCCAACATTTGCCATGAAGACAAAAGTAAAACAGGAGCAACAGAGCCTTTTTACTCACCCGTGCATTTGCTGGTGACATCTGAAATTGAATTAAGTGCTTCAAAGAAACTCAAAAAAAAAACCCCTGAGCAATTCAGTTGAGATGCAGATAAGCAATTGAGCATATTGGAACTTGTAGATGACTGAGATCCTCTCTCAACTTTCATCACCCACCCACCCACCCA
>NW_017729024.1:169620350-169620875 GCF_001723915.1 Gavialis gangeticus | reverse complement strand
CCCACCCACCCACCCATACACGGGACCCCCTTACTGTAGAATACCCTCGGCACATCTACCTGAGATACGTTAATTCCCATTAGACTAATTTAATGTGCAGTGCAGGTGCGCATCTACACATGCACGCTCCTAATAATCATTAAAAATGGGCAAATTAAGCTAATAGTACCTAAATTTGATACCTGCAAATACAAGTATCAAATTTAGGTATGATAATATAAAGCACATTAACTCGGATCTGTGTCAATCTGGTGAGAAGTGGGCAGTAGTGTCCCTCAAGGGTCGGTATTCAGTCCAGTACTTTTCAACATGTTTACTAATGATTATGATGTGGGGGTGAAGAGAGAACTGGCAAAGTTCATGGGTGACACCAAGTTTTGGGGAAATGTGGTCATGCTTGAAGATAGGCTACAGATACAGGTGGACCTAGAGAGGCTACCAAGTTGGGCGGATATGAATCTGATGAAGTTCAACGTTGAGAAATGTAAAGTGCTTTACCTGGGGACAAGCAGCCCCCAACACACC
>NW_017729024.1:169614107-169615350 GCF_001723915.1 Gavialis gangeticus | reverse complement strand
TTTTGACCTGAAATGTAATAATAATAGTAATAAAAATAATAATAATAACAACAACAGTAACAATAATATATATATATATATTTTAAATCACTTCAATTTTAAAATATTTTGGATTTTTTTTCCATTTCCTGTTAACCCAAAATTCTTTTTCCAATTTGTTCATATTGCAGGTGAAACAAAAATCACTTATTTGCACAGTTGCAACTAGAGACTCGTAGTTCAGAACCTGGCTTTTCAAAACCTAAATTATAACTATGTATACAAAATCGTTCAGCTATAGAAAAAAATAAAGGTTTTGAAGCAGCTGTTATTTCTGCCAGTGTACTATCACATACCTCAGCTTCCTAGTGACAGATTGCATCACACAGCTGGAAATGTGACTTTGAGAGCCATTGAACACTGACTTTCTATTTTTTTCCCCTAATGAAGCACTGATACAAAAACACCTTCACTGAACAACTGGATCCAATGAGGAATCCACACAATAAACCTCTGCATTTGTCAAGCCTTATTGCTACTAGGACAAAGCTAGTCTATGGGGTTTTTGTTTTGTTTTGTTTTGTTAACATTTATACAAAGACATAGATTCAAAACTTCCCTGGCTAATTTTAGTGTTGCTAGGAACATGCAATGGACTTGGTTTCTTCATCGATTGTACATTATTCTATTGTTCTTGTAATTCTGATTACGAGATCCAGAAGAGGGACAAGAAAGATTTGAAGAAAGTCATGGACATGCTAAAACAGCTTCATCTAAACAGCTGAAGAAGGACCTCCACATTATTCATACGCTCTGTTTTTTCCTGCCTTTCTACTTTGTGTGGACTTCTTTGTTCTGGGAAATCACATGGGCCTATATTCCATATAGCTTAACACCATTACAAACTCTAGCAGTGCTGTACTGATTGAATAATACAACTGATTTCAAATTACACTCGTTTTTCAATAAGTAAATGTAATGTATGAGGAAGGGAAGAGGACTTGTGAGAATATTGATAGATTGGGGTATTCTTGTGATTTGCCAACATTTGCCATGAAGACAAAAGTAAAACAGGAGCAACAGAGCCTTTTTACTCACCCGTGCATTTGCTGGTGACATCTGAAATTGAATTAAGTGCTTCAAAGAAACTCAAAAAAAAAACCCCTGAGCAATTCAGTTGAGATGCAGATAAGCAATTGAGCATATTGGAACTTGTAGATGACTGAGATCCTCTCTCAACTTTCATCACCCACCCACCCACCCA
>NW_017729024.1:169596765-169614076 GCF_001723915.1 Gavialis gangeticus | reverse complement strand
GTTCATGGGTGACACCAAGTTTTGGGGAAATGTGGTCATGCTTGAAGATAGGCTACAGATACAGGTGGACCTAGAGAGGCTACCAAGTTGGGCGGATATGAATCTGATGAAGTTCAACGTTGAGAAATGTAAAGTGCTTTACCTGGGGACAAGCAGCCCCCAACACACCTACAGGCTTGGTGGTATCAAACTAACCAGCACCACGAAAGCAAGGGATCTGGGGGTAATAATAGACCACAGTATGAATATGAGCCAGCAGTGCGATGCTGAAGCCAGCAGGGCAAACAGTATTCCGGCATGCATCAATCGATGCATCCCCAGCAGAACCAAGGAGGTGATTCTTCCACTGTACTCAGTGGTGAGACCGCAGCTGGAGTGCTGTGTCCAGTTCTGGGCACCACACTTTAACAAGGAAATAGACAAGCTTGAGAGAGTCCAAAGAAGGGCCACCTGTATGATCAGAGTCTTACATGGCAAGCCGTCCGAGGAAAGGTTGAGGGAGCTGGGACTCTTCAGCCTGAAGAAAAGAAGGCTGAGAGGGGTCCCGGTAGCAGCTTACCACCACACTAGGGGAGGACATGAAGGGCTCAGTGGGCAACTGTTCACCAGGGCATCCAAGGAGAAAACTAGGAGTAATGGCCACAAACTCCTGGAAGATTGATTTAGGCTCAACATTAGGAAAAACTCTTTCACAGTCAGGGTGTCCAGCTCCCTCCATAGGTGGTGCAGTCACCTGCCCTGGAAATCTTCAAGAGAAGACTGGACAGTCACCTTGCTGGGGTCACCTGACCCCTAATTGTCGTTCCTTCTTGGTGCAGGGGTCTGGCCCCAATGCTTTTCCAAGGTCCCTTCTGGCCTCACAATCTATGAATTTCTCTATGAACTCAAATGTAGCCATGACCCAGCACTAACTTTAGTGCCGGGTTTGCTCAGCCACTGGGGGCACATGGCAGGGCTGCAGGGACTTGGCACTAACCAACTGTACTAACTTTAGTGCCAAGTCTCTGCACGTGTAGATACCTGCCAAAATTCACTTAACGCACATTACCTTAATGAACATGAAATTTATTTGCTCTTAAAGACGCTCCCCTTTGACTCCTCCCTTAAGTTATCTCCTACCTAAAAGGCAAGAGGTGCCTCAGTTAGAAGCAATAACATCCATCTCATCCTTCTGTTGGAGTTAGTCAACAGAATAGTTTTATATATCTGTACAGTCTCTTAGCCCATGACAGTCTTCCATGTAACAGTGTCATTAGTAGAGGTGAGTGGAAATTCTTCAAATATTTTTTATTTTTGGACAACACTAATTCATTAAAAATTGGAATTTTTCATGAAAACAGATCTATTTCTAGAAAGCGTTCCTCAGAAAAGATTAATTTGCTCTGAGATGGAATTTGTGTCAGAGACAAAGGTCCATCTGCCGTGCACCGATTTACTGATTTACAAGGTGAGTTACTAAGGCCGTGTGTAGATGAAATGAGGGGCATGCATGCATGACACTTTAAAGTGGGTTAAATGCTTTTACACCATTTTAATGGTACTGGTGTTTGCACGTGTCAGCGGTGTATTGCGCAGTAATTCCAGCCGCTGTAGCAAATTCAGGGGCGTAACGTGCCTTAAATGACTCGAGGGGCAGCAAACTAAAACTTCGAGGAGGAGTTTTAGTTTGCTGCCCTACAGCCATGGAGCAAAGCGCCGGGCTCGGTGCAGCTCAGGGGCTCTGCAGAAAGCCCTGCTTGCAGCCTGGCAGCAGCCTGGGAAGGCAGGCTCTGCCCAAGAAAAGCAGCAAGCCTGAACTTTTTTCTCCCCCCTTGGAGCCTGCCTGCCTGAGCTGTGCGGGGGCCCGGTGCTTTCCTCCGTGGCTGCAGTGCCCCCTGGGACCACCCGAGATGGGTGTCTGTGAGGAGGTACTGCCTCACCACGGAGGGAAGCAGCAACCCCCACCCCGTCAGCCCAGGGACCGCTCTACCTGCCACCAGCTCACCCTCCCATCCCCATCGGAGGGGCGGGTAAGTTTGGGTGTGTGCACAACATGAGGGTTTAAAGAGCCCTAAAGTGAAGCAGTGTTTTTAGAAACCCACCACTTCAATTTAGGGCCCCCATTTCATCTACACATGCCCTAAGATTCAAGTCTCTGTCTTTCCCAGCTCAGCCAACATCAGTCGATCTGGGTCTCATGCACATGTCCTAACTAGATGATTGGCTGTTCTCAGGTGAATCTTTCATAGGGAAAATGTTTCCTGCCAAGATTTGGTCATAAATATCTCTCAGGACTGAAAATAATATCTAAGTACGTGATGCTTTCCCATCACTCCTACTTGTATGGCAAGTGCTAAGCAGAATGAACAATAAGTAAAATCTTGGATCGAATCCTGAACTCTGTGCAAAATCGGGAGTAACTCCGCTGAAATCAATATAATTACTCTGGAATTACACTGGTCTGGCTGGCAGCAGAAATCGGTTTCTTATCTGTAAATGTATCAGAATTGTCAACGCCTCCGAAGCGCTTAGGGATGGTGCGAAGTGACTGAGGCTACAATCATTGGAGTGAAAAGAATGTCCTTGCGATTTATTACAGGATCCCTACTGAAATACTGCTCCCCAGCAAGGGGGCAAAGCTTCCTTTCATAATTGGGCATCTGAATTGTGGTGCTGTGGCCTCTAGACATTCATCAATCTAAATTATAGGATGCAATTTAATTAGTCCAATCAAAAGGCCCAGCAGTTCATATAACTCTGCCTAGGAAAGTGAAGAGTAAAAAAAAAAAATAGCAGCACTTTGTTTACTTACAATGTTGCTCCTGACGCATGAAGACACACCAAAATAACTGCTGTTTATTTTACAAGATGGAAAAAATATTGAACGCCCTCTGGTCATAGAAGCCATTTTCTTTTGGGATTACAAGTGCAGAGATGAATTAGGTACACTTAGGATCAATATCTGTTTCTCTTCTCGGCTCAAGATGGGATTTGTCAAAATTCGAGAGCAGCTTCTATTGAGTGTCAGCTACAAATCCTTCCAGTAGTGAGTCATATACTCATTGGAAGTTGAAATATAAATGGCAAAGGGTTTTTTCAGCTACAATATCTGAGGTCAGAATGCTAGATCACCTTTCTTCTCTCTCTTTAATGAGCTTTAGCTTGATGAAGTGACCTTGCAGGTCTGGAATCTGAGAAAGTAAAGGGTCTTTACAGGCTCTGGCCATGTTAGGTTTTGCCTAGTACACCTCTTGGAAGCTAAAAATACAACACAGGATAATGGGGGTTTTAAGACCTGGTCATTAGAGCCAATGTGAAAGATGCAGCAAACGTAGAGGAGATTTTAATTAAAACTTAAATGTGGCTTGAATACAAAGGGGGGAATTAGCTAGCGCTTCATGGTTTCTGCATGGTCAACACATGTTAATCAGCTACATGCCTTTGCTGGGTGCTGCATAGGAAAAACAACTCAGAGTAGCTGTGTCAAGAATATTAATTTGTATATGGGGCACATTCTTACCCCCCGCCACTGCAGAGTATGTTGGACCCCCTTCTCACAAGTAGGCATCTAGGAGACCAGAAGCCGATCTCCAAGCGGATCGTTGCCCATCAGCTTCAGAGAATGTCACCCTACAGGGAGTTGTGGAAGGGCCAAGCTAGTGAATCTGTGACTACTGAGCCTACCAGCTCACCATCATTGCGCTGCAGGTTGAATAGGGAGGATTCATTTCAGAAGCTCACCCATTTTGCAAAGCCTGTTGGCCCCGAGCTGTGAAAAAGGACTTGGTTTTCAACTTTAGTCTTTTTAGTAAAGAAAGCACAAGTGAAAAATCAGTAAGTATGCCCCCTTGAGCAGAGGGCCAACGTGCATACATGAGATTCTCCATTCTTGCTAACATGAATTATTTGCCACAGCCCCCTTTAGTGCTAATGTGAGTGTGCATCTTTATTCGGATTACTTTGGCAATAATGATAGAAGGAAGTGATTTTAAAGAGATGCTGTCTTGTTTTAAATGTGGTACTCTGCTGACACGCTGATACCATGGTAATCAGTGAATGTGAGGAAACCTAGATGGATGGATTAGGCAAATAGTGGGATTTTAAGATCAGAAGAGGCCATTACATCATCTAAGTTTGGCACTGTGTATAATGCAGACCATAACATTTCACCCATGTATGTCTCTAGATAAAAAGATGGTAAGATGCTCCCTCCATACCCCCATATAGACACACCTGTGCAGAGGCCACTGTGTTATCAAAGCTAATATCTCAATGACCCTTGCCCATTTGCAGGGGATAGGAATCACATCTGGATGACTTGTGAGTCACTAAGCACTCAATTTTCAGAGGTTGCTAAATCTTCTACAGATTCGGTAGGCTGGCACCCCTCTAATTGGCAACTTTGCTGCATCTGTGTCATGAACACATAGCATTATCTTATAGAAATTAACTAGGGAATTTGGATTGAAAGAGTTGATTCTTTCGGTTAAGTGGAAAAAATACTGTATAATTAATACTGAAGGCAATAACAATGCACAAACTAGGCTTCTTATCCTTGAAATTTCGGTGACTGGAAAAATTAGCCTCCTGCTTCCTTTCCTTTTTTTTTTCCTCCTTTTTTTAATTATAACTTGCTGAGGCACTAGATAATACCCTTTAATCTCCTTTAATAACTATCCTATCCTAGATTTCTCTAAGCATCCCTTTGCACGGCATCCACAAATCCAAGAATGAATTGCGCTTAAGATTGACTGACTGACTGATCTCTGAGCTTGGCTGATTTACTGATCCCTGGCTCATTCCTGCAGCTCCAAAGATTCTGGATAAACTGAAGTGGGGAAAAAAAAATACTTTATTCTATAGACAGGCCACATGTATGCAGCCTAAATGATTAGCCATGTGACTCAGCAAAGACACTGGAGGCAGTCAACTGGCCTGGAATTCAGGTTGCCCTTGAAATTCCCAGTTTGCAGAAGCAGAGTTGTACGTCTTGCCAAAGGAGAAGGGAAGATATCAGAGAGGGATCAGAAAGAGAACTGACATTGCAGCCCTAGAGTCCAGATTGAATTCTTGCTTAGCAGATTGCATTTTACCTCCCTAAATTTCCATGGAGGTTTCAACTAGACACGCTGTTTGTCTTCACTTCCTGCACCCGCTTATCAGATAATGTCATGGAAAATGGCTGTCAGATTCAAATGCCGAGGAGCTGCCGTCTTACAGTAGCTGAAGTGGCCCCGTGTTAGTCTGAAGGAAGGCAGAAGACAGGATAGATTTGTACCTTGTAGACCATCTCCATCAGAAGTGTCTCGGGTAAGCGTTTGCAAGCAGCTTCCTTCATCGGCACGGTAGATTTGTATCTTATCGACTTACAGAAATCAAGGATGTCTAGGGTCAGCTTTCAAAAGCAGCAGCATGCTTCATCGGGTGAAGCAAGGCACTGCTGATGAAAGATGATTAGTAGTTAAAGAGCTATATTATACAGCTGTATATTTCTTATATATTTGAGCTAACATTTTTATTAATACACTTCAGTACCTAGCATTCTTCACCTTTCTGTGTATATAGTATATCCTCTCTCTGCCCCTTTTTTCCCATCCATGTCTCCTCTTTCCAAAGCTCAGACTATGTTTCAAGAGGCCTTGACTTCCAACCAAATTCTAGAGTGGATTTAGCTGTGTGAATCCTACATATTAGGGTCTGGATCTTATTCTGCCTTTGGACCTTCATCTCTCAGTTCCCTGCAAAATGCCCTAACCTAAACTCAAGAACAGCTTTAGGAAAAAATTAGGGCAATGGATGCTAGGTTTGTGTTAAGTGACCAGACCTGAGGGGGGGAAAAAAAAGAAATGCTATTAGTCACTGGCTGTCTTTTCAGGGAGCACGTGCATCTAGGGAAGTACACAATAGAGCATATGGGGAAAAGGAGAAAGATATTGAGTTAGAAATGTAGTACTCAGTGAAGACACCCTGCTATGTAAGTATAGCCAAACCTCAAATTTGGGGGGATGATGGGTAATATTAATTTGGAAAAAAATATATAGCACTACATTCGGATGAAGCTTTGACCAAGCCTTTCTTGATTATCAATACTGGGCTGGAAATTTCCAAGAACAAGCATTGCAATTGTCCATCAAGAAATTCTATATCTTAGATTTCATGGATTTCATAGACATTAGGGCTGGAAGGGACCTTGCAAGATCATCGGGTGCAGCCCCCCCACCCAAGGGGCAGGAAGTCACTGGTGGTCAGATCACCCCAGGAAGATAGGCATCCAAGAATTTCTTAAAGATATCCAGAGTAGGTGCTTGGACCGCTTCTGGGGGGAGTCTTAGCTGCAAATACGAAGTCATATAAACTATACATAACAAGAAGCTTCCAGGATCTTCCAAAAAAAAAAATAAAACCCTGTTTTAAATTGACTTCTAAACTTGATGAAGGTTCAAATGGAAGTCTTGCTAATAAATAACTTCCTGCACCAGAGGGTGGCATAGTCAATGCTGAGGGCTTGGACTGAGAAATAGGAGGAGGGGAGTGACTCATGGTGCAACCTGGAGCTGGTTGTTTCCCTGCTTTGTACCTCTGTTCCTCCAACGTGCGACTGCCTCATGTATTTAGCCTGTCCTCTCTTCAAGAACTGCCTCCCACCATGCATGTGTCCTACCACAGTGGGACACAGCTGTTGGCTGGGGCCTCTAGAAATGACTTTGCTAAAAGCAAGAATAAAGAAAGGAAAGGATACTTGAATTTCAGCTGCAAAGGAGTGGGTTCAATGTTCTTCAATGCAATGCTTGGCTGCCTTATTATTAATTAACAAACAGCAGTGCTCTGTCCCGTCTTTCTTTTCCCCTCCTTGATATGAGCTGAAGCATCAAGTCAGCTCCTACCAATACCATTTTTTAATTTCATGGTCTAAATTGGGGTTTTTACGCTAGTTAGCAATAAACAAACAAAGGCTTTCTGGGTGATTGAAATGAAATGTCTGAAGGAAAAAGCAACAAATAATTAGACTTCTATATCACTAATTATTATTGGTGGCTTCAGCAAAATTATGTTTGTGGCCTATAGACTTTCTAACTGGCAAAGTCAGAATGTCATAAAACTACCCCTTAAAGCAGATTTGTGTTTAGATCATTAGTTCCCAATCACATGCTGGGATTTCAGACTTCTGATACTAGTTATCTGCATCTCCTGCCTTTAAATACCTTAACTAGTATTACTCATGAGTACTTGTATTGTGATAGCAGGTGGAAAACTTCAGGTGCCCATAAAAGACCAAGACTCCATTATGACGGGGGCTTTTACAAACATGTACTAGTTCCAGCTTTGAAGACAGAAGAAAATAACAGAGTGTTATGCCTAATAGATAAATTAGGAACCCAAGTGAATAACTGCTGGTCCTGTCCCATTCCACGGTGAAAGTTAATTCCCATTGGATATACAAACACAACTGGGCTTTGGATCTGCCTAGTTTCACTGTAAGTCAGAGGGGGGAAAAAATAAGTGTTAGGAGGTGGTCACAACCGCCTAGATCTCATGATTTAGGACTTGCTGGCTGTGTGGAGCTCCTGCCACCACAGCTTTGTCATCTGAGACCTCCCTAGTGAAGATATGGTGCATAGTGCTATGAGTGTTATTTTTGGACAGCTTTGTTATACCACCTTCTGCTGGAGAAGACTTCTTGCATCATCACACCTGTGGTCAACTGGCACAAACTTTGGGCAGAGCTATGCTCTGAGATGTCATCTTCTCAAAGCTTCTAACCTAGCTCAAGGTGTCCTCAAAACAAGGTAGAGTAGATAAACCTTAGTCTGATAAGAAAGGAGGGTTACTCAAAATGTTTGGGAATCATTTCTAAAAGGTGGCTGCCTGAACTCTAGAGCCAAATTCTTCTCTCATCCACCCTGGTGTAAATCTTGGGAAACTGCAGGTGCTTATAAAAGGAAACCATTCTTTATGAAAGAGACTGATTCTACGCACAAATTGGGGACAATCCATTAAACTTCCTTGGATATTGCTTATGTCCATTTTGTTCAGCCCATTTTAGAGATAAGACAGAAATGGAAATGTAGATTGTCTTTGAAATGCTACCAAAGATGAAAGGTCCATGGATCTGATGTCAGGCTTGGATCGCTCTCTGCTATATACCAGTTTTAGGCAACGTGGAGAACTCAGTGTTATGGGAGAAAAACATTGGAGATGGATTTTTTCTTTGAAAGGTAAACTTTATGAGGAATGATGGCAACCTTCATAGCAATATTGGTATTTCAAAAGTAACAATACTGCTTGCTCATTGTTTTCCTGTGTGTTTATCTTTGAACCTTGGTCATAGTTTCATAGATTAAGGGTCGGAAGGGACCTAGTAGATCTTCTAGCCCGACCCCCCGCCAGGGCGGAAGAACAACAAAACCCCAAAACAAGAAACGGGACTCAAATGAGTCCAGCCAGGTAGGCATCCAGCCTCTTCTTAAAGACCCCCAGGGTAGGGGCCAGCACCACTTCCCTTGGAAGTTGGTTCCAGCTCCTAGCCGCCCTAACTGTGAAGTAGTTTTTGCGGATGTCCAATCTATACCTCCTCTCCATCAACTTGTGCCCATTACTCCTTGTTATGCCAGCGGGCGCTAGGGGAAACAGCGTCTCCCCCAAACCCTTCTGGTCCCCCCTAGTGAGTTTATAGACGGTCACCAGGTCCCCCCTCAGCCTTCTCTTGTGGAGGCTGAACAGGTTCAGGTCCCGCAGTCTCTCACTGTAGGGTCTGCCCTGTTGTCCCCGGATCATGCGGGTGGCCCTCCTCTGGACCCTCTCCATGTTGTCCACATCCCTCTTGAAATGGGGCGCACAGAACTGGACACAATACTCCAGCTGTGGCCTGACCAGCGTCGCGTAGAGGGGGAGGATCACCTCCTTGGCTCTACTCGAGATGCACCTGTGGATGCACGACAAGGTCCGGTTAGCCCTGCCAACCATGACCTCGCATTGTCGGCCCATGTTCATCTTGGAGTCAATAATGACTCCAAGATCTCTTTCTGCCTCCGTGCTCTCGAGTAGGGAGTTCCTGGTCTTAAAAAGATGAGCTAAGTTAAGCACCCATGAGACTCATAAGGGTATTTCACTAGCCCATTAGTTACCTTCCCCATCATCACAAACAGCAGCAGTACGGCACAATGGACTAAGTGATCAGTGGATGCAGGAGTCAGGATCACAACAGGCTAAAAGGGCTGATCTTTTGAGCCAGTGTGGTGTATTTGTGCTCTTCTCAAAAGTTAAAAAAAACCCAAAAAACTCTAAATAAGTAACAGAGAGTAAGAAGGGCCCCAAAGAAGGGAGCTTTCCTACAGAAAGGCAGGGCAGAAACAAATGCTTTCAGGCCAGGTCCACACAAATGACCATGCCCGGCTCTGCTACAGCCTACTAAACTATGGTAGAAGGTAACAAATCACCATGGTGTTTGTGACAGGCCAACCCAGCTAAATCAAGTTGTCATTTATTTTTGACTCGTTCTTGCCCCAGGATCAGCAGCTGTTTCTTTCAGGTTGAGAATGGAGCAATTTGAAAGTGCAAAAGCCTATTAGAAAAATGGCACGAAGGGTTAGTTATAGCGTTGTCGGTTGCACTTTGTCATCTGTCGTTAACCCTCTTGCTCCAGGGCTTGGGAGACTTTCTGTATGGTTCATGGGTCACACCAAAGCTCTGCTGCAAGGAAGCATTTAATGGAGCGCCCCAAGATCAGAACTGCCACACAGTCTTCAAACGCTGTCCAGGTAGCATGTTAATATAAGCAATACACAATGAAAGTTGAGGCAAATTCATTTTGAAAAATGCAGTAGCACAAAACGTAACCTATCAGGATGGAAGAAATGTGGACTCACTAAAAGACTTTGATATCAAAGCGTAGCCATGCTTTGTTATTGCTCTTTATATTTTCATTGCAGCTAGAGGCCTCTGCTGAAATCTGGATAACACTGGTCTAAATATAAGGTGAGGGAAAATGCCCACCAAGAAGAACATGCAGTGTGCCTAGGCCAGATGATTAAAACAGGTGATCAAGGTCACCTGGAAAGCCAGGGACAAAGCCAGAAGTTACAGCCAATGTGCCTATCTACTTGTTCACATGCTTCTCCTTATCTCACTCTGGATCAGGCCCATATCATGTCCCTGGCATCATGTAGTACCATGTATGTCACCAGAAAGTTAACATAACTGGAGATGGAGCTCATTCCTGAAAGAAATAGTCCATAGCAGAAGGTATTCCAGCTTGTGTTATCTATAGAAGCTCTCAGGACATCATAATTGCCCAGTCCAACTAAACCCTGGAGTCTCACTCACTCCTGTAGCAATGAGTTCCATCGGCTAATTTGGAGCTATATATCTTTTAATCTGTTTTAAACCCTGTGATTTTCAATTTCTCTTTTTTTGGCAGCACGACTAAGAGCAAGTGTAAGCACCTGATGGTTTCCTTTCTCCAATTCATTGTTCTGTTATCCCTTTTTCATGTGCCAGCTGGTATAAAAGGGATCATGTCACACCCTCTGCGGGTGAGGCTGTGGGAAACACAATAGCCTGTGTTCAGACCGTTGGTTCCTAGTCCATTTCTGTTGCCAGGTCAAGTCTGTTCCTGATCTACAAGGCTATGTATTTTGTCAGCAGTAGAGCTTTTTAGAAAATGGAACATGTCCATGAAAGTTATTAATGCAAATAAAAAGAACAAAAATGGTCTCCATAAAAATGTTCCCTGGACAAGTTCAACATTTCATTAAAAACTTAAAGTAAAACCCAAAACTTGGGATTTTGGCTGGTTTTTGTTTTGTTTTGTGTTTTAATAAAAAGTCTATTCCCATGAGAAGCAGCCACGTCTTGTGGAAAGAAAAAAAGTTGTGGTCAAAAAGCTAATTCTCCAACAAAAACATTATTGACAGACAGTTTTCCAATCAGTTCTCATCAAGACACTGCTGTATCAGCAACTTCAGTTCCATCCATAACCTACCAATGTGTCTGCGTTCCTCTGGGATAGGGTAGCCCACAACGCTTAGGATAAGCAAGTGAGACAGATGAATCTCAATCAATATGGTAGGACAAGATTGCAGAGGAGGCATGACTATGTCAGAATCTGAGCTTTTGCATGGTATAGTGCAAAACAGAGCTCCCCTGCTTAACAGAGAAAGCAGGAATGGGAGGGAAACAGCTGCATGTATATATTAAGAAGAGCCTTCTCTTCCAAGGAAAGGAGGAGATCAGGAGATGTGAACCCTGTCAGGGATATTGCCATGAAGACCCGATTTACCTGGAAAATGCTTAAAGACTACAATAATGTGCTATAGAGAAGCCAAAGTATAGCACAGTGATTTCCAATGAGGGTGTTGCACCGCCCTGAGGTGTGTTGAGAACGTGCTGCAGGGAGCCACACAATGTTAGCATTGTTAGATGTGCAAACATGATTCATACGATAAACCCAGAGATTTCAAACAGGAATCCATATTGTTGAGAACATGTTGACCTGTTGTGGGCTTTCTGAGCTCTTTTCAATGGAAATAATTGCTCTAGTAATGTTTTGTAGTTAAAAAAGAAAGAAGTGGAAACTAAGAGATGGCAGTAGGAGTTTCTATGGGCTGTCTTGAATCTATGGAAGGGTGTTTGGGTCTATTGAGAGGTGCCTAATTGTACATGTCATGTGGCCATGATTGACTCATCTGAGACCCCTTCTTTCTATCAGCAGTTCTTAATCTTTTTAGACCCAAAATAAGCCTGCCAGGAAAATATATGTAAATCAGAGGCCGCCACAAGGTGTACTGCAAAACAAGGATTTTATTTTTCTCACTAGGAGGGTAGTCAAACACTGGGACAGGTTCCCCAGAGAGGTTGTGAAATCTCCATCCTTGCAGGTTTTTAAGACTTGGCTAGACAAAACCTTGGCTGGGATGATGTAGTTGGGGCTGGTCCTGCTTTTGAGCAGGGGGTTGGAGTAGATGCGACCTCCTGAGGTCCCTTCCAGTCCTAATTTTCTATGATTCAATGAATTGTACCAGCCCAGGGTACAGATATTGATGGCTTACAAATGTTTTTTAAGGGTTTGTTTTTTGGGAATGGGCATGTGTGTGTGTGCACATGTGTGCATTAGAATGATTCAGGGTGGGCAGCAGGGGTTAATTCATTTTTAAAAGCCTGGGTCACACATGCACAGTTTTCACACAAACTTCAAGGCAGAAAGGCTGTCCAATACAACAAAGCCAATGGATATACACACAGTCTGAGAAATTGGGGGCATGTACCATGCTGTTCCATAGCATGAGATAAGGTGGCACCAGCTAACATGGCCTCAGACCAGGTGGTCCTGAGTCCCAGTTCAGGGAGAACAGACCAAATTAGGAGAAGGCCCAGCCAGACCAAATTAGTATATGTGCATGAGATGAGCTATGCGGACAGTGTGATGAACACAGAGAGAGACTAATCAGTGGTAGGCACAGATCAAGAGTCATCAGGAGAGAAGGAGAAGACAAAAGCACAGAATTGAGAGTAACAAAATGTCCCTCCTTGTCTCCCACCTGGGTCCTCATCCCTTCTCCCCATCTTCCTCCCTGAGCAGGGGTCCATGTCCCCGTCCCTGGGAGGGGTCCCTGAGGCTCCAGTGGATAGAGGGCACACACCATCCCATCTCATCTACTCCACTAAAGGGGTGGTGCAGGCCTCAGCATCCCACCTCCAGGCTGCTGACATGCTGACATCTGGCACCTAAGACAGGGCCTCAGAGTGAAGCCTGCATCCTGGCCAGATATATCCTGACTCTGATGACAGCCCTAAGATTGGTAGCTATAAACCTACTTAATTGTTTGCAGTCTTTTGTGATATCATCATGTATCAATACATTTGCCTATTACCGAATGGAAAGTCCATGGCCAATCTGAGGGTGGGTTCCCCCCCTGAAACGAGGCATCTGGGTCCTAAATCCAGAGCCAGTAATATTTCTTGCTTTTATCAGTGCTTTATTTAATTATATCTGCCCACAGCTAATGTGCATTCCCTGGGTGGTTGGTGGGAAGGAACTCACAACCTCTTTTTTCCTTTGCTATTATCCTTGGATATGGCTAACTCTGATCCACATCTTGATTCCTGGGGTGTGAGTTGGGGGAGGCCAGGTCATCTGCAGAAGTCTAGGGAAATGGTGTCCCTTGACACAATGTTTAATCCACCACTGAGCTGGTGTAAACACATGTGCCTTAGCAGCCAGCATTTGAGAGAGGACAAAAAGGAACAGTTTGCATATTTGCTTATACCTGTCAAGGCAATATGAGTAACTGGGATCTATATTAGGACTGAATAAAGTGGACCCAGCTAGTGCACTGTTGGTTTCTTCAAACGTGTGTATGGGAGCACATGTCAGAAGAGCTTACCTTTATAGCATGAGTGTGCTATTCCCTGTAAAGGGATGCACCCTTTCCAGGGCTGCAGGACAGTAATCTGTAGCAGTGTCAATAAAATTACAAATGTGCCTTTGATTGGTATTGTGGGGGGGTTTTGCAACAGCTTATATAAATCTGTTTCTCCGTCCACTAACTCAGGACTCTGGGCTGACAGAGCTCAAGTACATTGCACTTTCTTCCTCCTAGCATTCACTTCAGATCCTGAAGTCTCCCTTGTCTCTCTCTCACTCTCTGTGTAGGTGCTGCCACCTTTCTTATCTTCCCTTGAAATCCAGCCCTTCTAACAATCCTTAGGACTTCTGAACACGAAAAAAACCCAGCACATTTGGACCCTTCTTTGACATCATGAAAAGCAAAGGAAAGGGGGCAAGAATTCAGAAGAAAGCCACCTTTAGCCAATGCAATTTGGACTTTTCTGAGATAGAGTTTGATGCCAGTTGAATGTTTAAAGAGGGCTATTGTTATCAAACTCACGTAGGACAACTTACAGCGTGTGTAGGTAAAGGGCAAGGGGAAAGGCCTGCATTACACAAGCAGAGTGGCAGCTGGCAATTTTCCTCTATTCCCTGATTATGTGTATGTCGGTCTACAAATATTTAATAACAAATTGTTTTTGCCCTGAAGAACTTACAGCCCAACTAGACAAAGTCTGTGAGGAGAAACTAAGGCATGGGGAGGCATACTGGCAGACAGAAACATCCTCATCCAGTAACCCCCAAGGCATCTCAAAATGCCAACAAAGAGACCTGATGAGAAATAAATCATAACTGCAAATAATTTGACTTTCCAGACTTCACAGGGGACCGGAGGAGACCTCTTTGGTTCACTGAGTCAGGTCCCCTGCTACTATAGTCAATCACGTTGTATAATCCATCCTATATGCATATCAAACTTCATTATAACACTTGAATCCCAGCACAGTTCCCTTTATTGTAGAGGGCTCCGTGCGGTGCACGTGCAGCTCCCGGCACTCACACACCACCGAGGGAAGCCCTGCACAATGGAGCCGTCTGCCTTCCTTGCCCCCTGCTGCGCAGATCCCAGGAGTCCACCAGGAAGCAGGAGGTGGGGATCCCCTCCACTTTCAGTGGGGACCTGCACATGGTGACGGTGTGGGGAAGGCAGCTGGCTCCATCACGTGGGGCTTCCCCCAGTGGTGCACAAGCGCTGGGAGCTGCATGTGTGCCCTGTGGAGCCCTGTGCAATAGAGGTGGGCCAGCCGGGCTGCACTCCTTGCCACCACATGCAGCACCGGCAGGAGCCGTGCAGTACAAGATGACAGTGCTTGTGTGTCTACAAGTGCCAGCTCCCTGCTGCTGTCTCCAGCACTGGCTTTGTGCCATAGGGAGGAATGTGTGGGGAGTCCCCACACCCCACACACCCACACGCTGCCTCACACCCCACATATACACCCCCAACATACCCTATTGCCCCCCACACACAGCCACAACCCTTCACAAGCCCCACACGTGCATCCCCCACTCCACCATACACCCCACCACAACCAACCACACCCCCCACATGCAGTATACAAGAGTAGGACTATTTTTGCGTTATTATGCAATCATCCTTCTCGACAGCTCACCCTCCAGCGGCCCTCCAGCTGAAAACATTGTCCACCCCTGATCTATGACATAAAACCCCTTTGTCAATCATCCAATAATGCTACATTGCCATCCATTAATCATCCCTATGACCAATCAGCTCTTTCTCACATGTTGCCATTTACCTGTCAAACACAGAGCTTAGTGGCCACAGACTTCTGTATTAGAAGAACCATACAAGGCAGCAAACTGTAGGCTTGGAGCAAAGGAAGAGTGTGCACTTATGAGAGGAATGGAGATAGATGGAAGAGGACAAGGGATTTAGCCATAAGATCAATGGGCAAAGATTAAGCAAAGAAAGAGCTGGGACAAAGATAGGCAATAACTAGGGCAGGGTGGCACCTTAGATGCTAACTGCAGAGAGGCATGCACTTTTGTAGGCAACAACTTGCTTTGTCAGATGCTAGGCTGAGAGTTGTGGAAATGCTTTAGGAGTTGAGGAAATGCTTCAGGAAGGAAATCTTCCTATTCCTAGAATACGATTTACTGGTCTTGGCAGTATTTTAAAGCCAGTTGGGGCCCTGCTGCATTAGGTGCTGCATAAATGCAAGAGGGTAAGAAATATTATGGAACAACCTCTAGCTCAGGGTGACCTATGTAGACAAAGGGTGCAAAGGGAGACATAGGGTAAGAGATACACATTCAGGTTACGGACTGAGCAATGGGTAGAATCCAGATGGCTGATTCCCAGTTCAGCACACGGTGCCTCTCAAACTGGGCTTCCTCCCCTGTCACTTACTTCAAGTCTTCACGCCTCATACCTAGAGGGGAGCTGGTACTGTGATTATACACAAGACAAATAACTCTTTTATAGTGCTTTTCATCAGGAGATTTCAAAGCATTTTGCAAAGGAGAGCAATAGCCTTCACCCCATTTCACAAATGGGGAAATTGAGACACAGGGCATGAAGGGTCTTATCTTTTTCAGTAGATGAGTGGCAGGGCAGACAATAGAAACCAGATATCCTGAGTCACAATCTAAGACTCAGGCCACTGGGCTGTGGGAATTTATCTGGAGAAAGACAGCAGCAAAATGCGCAAGAATAAGAAAAGTTTCTCTTAATATATCACTCACAATGTATTTTAATAGGCTAAAACTATTCTTTAGTAATTGCCCCGTGTTGTCAACTAGGTCCTTCAAGTGTGAAGCTCAGAAACATAAGTGCAGACAGTGGCAACACACTTCTATATCTGAACTGTAACTAGAAATCTGAGGGCATGAATAGGCCAGGCTTGCCTGGATGTTCAGTGCTGTGCAAAATAATTTAGAGGCCCCATCTACCATCTCAAGCTGGTCTTAGTCACTGTGTGTTGACACTTGACAATCATTCTGCATGATTTCTGCACTGCACCGGTATGTGAAATATCACATTTCATTACCTTCCCCTCAGCCAGTCACCCTCCATAAATGTAAGCATTTTTAGCAGGTGAATGCCAGTGTAAAACAGTGTCCTTACCTGCAGGAGGATGTGGGACAGCCAGGAGGAGGTTCAAGGTTGGATGATTCTGTCCTGGCTCACTGCAAATTGAGAGCTTTCATTTGCACTAAAGCAATGTCCTTGTCTTCACCATTTTTCTTTTACATGTCTCTCTGACCCCAGAGATTTGATGCTTGTGGTTGATTCAGGTTGGGTGTGCATGCACATGTGCGTGCGTGCGCACACACACACACACACACACACACACACACACAGTTTCCTACTAAACATCTGAATCAGCCAGGTGCTTAAGTCCATGCTTACCTCTGATCACAAAAGCAGTCAACAAGTGTGCACATGTGCTTCCAGTCAGATTGACTCTTAAAAGTACCTTGCTTAATTGAGATATGATTAGTCACATGCTTACAGATGCTTTACAAACGTGTCCCCATTAGCTTCTGTGTGTTTACAGTTACATTTATTTCCCAAGGTGGACCCAGAGGGAATGCAGTGGCATGGCTCACTCCTCTTTTGGGCTGGACCACACTGCAGGAGCCTCTGGGGATTTTTTTAAAGTCCCCAAGACAGGTGAGAATCCCTGCTCAGACATACGTCCCTTCTCCTCCATTCCCACTCCTCCTCCTGCCAGTGCTGCTTTTGCTGATGTCTCAGGGGCAGGGGACGCTTCAGATCCATTCCTGCCTGCTCCATCCAGGCTGCATGGGGGCTAGGCTCATATGTGACAGGAAGAGCAGCAGCAGTGATGGGGGGAAACCAGGCAGTGTGGGGAAACCACAACCTGCTGTCACAGGCTTTTCATATTCTCCACTGAACTCAGCCCCCACGCAGCCTGGCTAGAGCTGGTAGCAGCAGCTCTGAAGCTTTCCCCACCCCAGGGA
>NW_017729024.1:169579013-169591765 GCF_001723915.1 Gavialis gangeticus | reverse complement strand
GGCAGGGGACGCTTCAGATCCATTCCTGCCTGCTCCATCCAGGCTGCATGGGGGCTAGGCTCATATGTGACAGGAAGAGCAGCAGCAGTGATGGGGGGAAACCAGGCAGTGTGGGGAAACCACAACCTGCTGTCACAGGCTTTTCATATTCTCCACTGAACTCAGCCCCCACGCAGCCTGGCTAGAGCTGGTAGCAGCAGCTCTGAAGCTTTCCCCACGCCAGGGACAGCAGGGAAATCAGCAGTGGGAGGCTAGGGAGAAGGGAAAGAGTGGGGAGGAGGTGTGAGTCTGACTGGGGAAGGGAAGTGGGGGTGGAATTTGTACATTTTTGGGGGACTTTAAAAAGTTTCTCGGAGGCTTCCCCTGCCTGGTCTGCCCACACTAGTAGGTGTGTGGGGGTGAGAAGAGAGGGGGGTGGAGGGTGGGGAGGGGTTGCAACCACTTCTGCAGCACAGGATGCCGATCCTGTACCCCACTTTGCCAAATCCTGGATCCACCCTTGCTTATTCTGCCATAAATGGAAGGAGAATTCAAAAGGTCAATAGAAAATGTGTATAAATGTTTCTCACAATATGTAGGGCATGGAGATGGAGAGTAGGTCTTCTTCCACCTTGCCTTGCCTCTTAATATAATGGCCATGTAAGGCACTGCAGTTTGATCTATTATTTTCCAATGGGGTGGCAGGGAGGGGAGAAAGTAAAGTAGAAAATTCCAGGTTAGTTCTAGTACTCCTTCAGCATTTCTGTAATAAAGCTGCAGGAGCATTAACTAATAGTAGCAGGATGTTTATTGATCTATTATCTAGCCACTATAGGGAGACATAACACATTGATAATGGTTTCCCAATATACATGGAATTCAAGGGCTGGGACACAATTATTCCTGGCATCGTCTCCTGCTGAAAACAGTCTCCATGTAGAGGATTACCCTGAGAGCTGATTGGGGATTTTTCAATTACACATCTTATCATCAGGGAATATCGATTCATTGAACCTAAATTTTTTCAGGGAATTGTGTTACTTTCAACCAAGGTTTTGACCAGGAAGATTTCGCAGGTCAAGGGTGGCATGTATAATCAAACAAAGATCAGGTCCTACTCACCTGGAAGGCCAGGGTCAACCCACTTCCACAGCTGGCTCTGAGCAAGGACTTTAGTGTGAGCTCACAAATCCCAGCTAAGTGTCTTCACTGCCGTGCTAGAAAACCTGCCTCTGAACCAATGATTAATTGGTAAAACCATGTGGATCTGGGAGGAATCAGATAACCGGATGATTAAGTTGCTCACATGGGGTGTGGGAGACACAGTTAAGTTCTTGCTGTGAATCAGGCAGGATAATGCCCTATTTCTGGCCCTACTCCTTATATAGTCCCAATCCCTTCACTCGCTCCAAAGGTTACTAACTATTTTAATTTCCTAACTGGGCAGATTTGTCAGTAGGTCTTATACTCACACACATGCATTCACATGTACACCATATGTATGAATATATATAAGTGTATGTGTGTGTGTGTGTGTGTGTGTGTGTGTGTGTGTACACTGTATAATCATCCAGTTATCTGATTCCTCCCGGATCCACATGATTTTACCAATTAGTCATTGGTTCAGAGGCAAGTTTTCTAGCACAGCAGTGAAGACACTTACACACAAACGTACATACACAGTATATGCATGTATATGTGTATACAAACACATGCACGCACACACACACGTACATACATATGGGGCACATCTACACATTGCCCTATGGTGACATTGTTACTGTGCCATGCTTTAGTACTTCCTTTTGAATAACCATGTGCCGCGCTTATGGCACAGTACAGGCAACTACTGCACTGTGTTTAGTACTTCCTTTTGGCTGTGTTGCTATGGCGACATAGCGACACATGTAGACGCGCTCATGGTGTATGAGTGTGTGCGTGTGTTTAAGAGCCATTGACAATCCGTGTGTGTATCAGTGTAAGAGTTACTGATGATATGCATATGTGTGTGTGTGGGGGGGGAGTATGTGTGTGCGTGTATGCATTCTCTTGCTTCTATCAAGAGTCATCACAGGATCAAACAGCAGCAAACTCACAGAAAGTGTTAGTAGTCCAGAATCCTCACCTCCTGTTTGCAGCTCAGTGCCTCTCTCTCCTCTGCGCCCATCACGTTGCCCTAAGAGATATAAATATGTGACCTTCTTTTGAAAGGAAAATCCTTCCTAGCTGCTTTGCAGCTCCATCACTTATGCATTATAGACTTTCTACTCAATTGCAGCGTAATCTCGCAGGAATTTATTATGCATCCTGTATATAAAACAGTATGTACCCTCTACAGAGAACATCAAAAGGTAGTTAATAGAGATGTTAAATTATTATTGGTTGAAAGGAGCTGATGCCCTAGAGTAATCAGATTCCCTCTTTCTCCCACTCGCTTCATATACTGTATATAATATATACAATTAATAGAGCACATATATCAGTCTCTGAATATATCTCTATAAAGCCGACTTGAATGTTAGAGGAACTGATATATAAAACATGTGGAGCCATGCAAAGATGTAACGCTAGGGCACATTACAAATACCAGCAAAACAGACGATGAATATGGGGAAGGAGGAAATATGGAAGATAAGAGTCATGGAAACGAGGTTTTTTGCTAGTTCCTATTTCCACTAAGATTTTAGGCAGAAAGCCAGACAAAGGGCTAGAAGGTATCAGTTAAATAACTAGATGTATTGCATTGGATTAATGGTCATGAACAAGGGTAGAGAGAGTCCTGATACAAGTTAATTCTAGAAGACAGGGAAAAGGGTGTGTAACAGGGGACTGAGTCCAGCCCCTGTTCGAAGGGTTCAGAAAGAGTGGAGTAACATTAACTGGCATCAGACACACTCTGCTGGCCTCAAGCCTGAAGACATAAGATGTCTGAAAGTGGGGAAAACCCTGACAACACGTAGGCCTGCCACCAGAGCTGTTGCTGATTGGGCAGCAACCTGAAAGAGCGTGTTAAGAAGCAACTGCCAGTTAGTATGATTCCCAGTGAGGGGATTGAGAGAAGCAGCTACAGAGAGCTGCTGCAAGCCTGTGTGGAGGCCCAGGGAATCTGATCAGCTGCAACTGGAGACATCTGCTAGGTGAAAGAGAAAGTCTGGACTGGATTCTGTTGGACCTGCAATAATGGTGAGTCACATGGGCAAGAGGGTCCCAGGAGCTGGAGTGGCAAGAGGATTTAACCAGCCATGGCCAGGATTCTTGGCAGAACATACTTATGAGAATAGAGAGTGATTCATTTGGATGGGAAGGTTGTGACCTCAAAAACTGTACTTGAAATACATGGGAAGTCTTTGGAAGGGGGTCCTTTATTGGTCAGAGAGATGGGGAGGAAATCAAACCCTCCTATCCTGAAGGACTTTAACTTACCAGAGAGACAAAAAAGGGACTGTGAAGAGGGGTTCACTCACTGAATGCCAAGCTGAGCTGTTAAACCTCCCACCTAGGGAGGAAAGATTGGACAACTTGGTATCATTCAAATTAGACACAGGTGCGGTCCAGACAGGGTGCAAGGGGAGGTGGAGCCCTAAGGCTAGAGCACCAGCTATCCATCAGGAAAGTGTCCACTGTCAGCCTGTTTCACATTATTTCTCCCAACAAGGCATGGCAGGTGAGTGAGGATGTCAGTGGCTAGACTATCATGTTTTGAGAAGGCCTGCTCACAAATTTGGTGCATTGTCCAGGAATCAAATGATCTTCCACCTGAATGAGTCTTGGACATGATCAGAAATCCCAGCAACAGGAAATGCTGAACTGGAAGATTGGTACAGATCTGGGGTACTGGCAGATCCCCACGGCCCCTGATGAGAAGGAGAAAACTGCTTTTGGGATCCATGGAGGCTTTTCTAGTTTACATGTATGCTATTTGGGCTACAGACTGATGGACAGGGTCCTGGCACTATATCAGGCATATGTATCAGCCAATATCAATGACATTATTGTGTTTTCAGAGCAAATGGGAACAACACCTAAGACACCTAAGAGCTGTTCTGGTTGAGTTTAGACATAAGGGTTTAAATGCTAACCCCAAACAGTGTTCTCTATGACAGAAGGAAACATGATACTTGAGATTCCAGATAGGCCAAGGCTGCACTAATCCTCTAGCTGATAAGGTTATAAGAGGGTACCAACCTCCTAATAATCAGAAACAACTAAGGTCCTTCCTGGGGATGACCAGTTACTACCAAAAAATAATTCTCTGGTTTTCAGAAGTGGTGGCACCATTAACAGATCTGAACGAAGGAGAGAAGAGGAAGGACCTCCAGCGGTCAAAATAAGCCCTTATAGCCTTTGACAAGTTGAAGTTAGCTCTTTGTTGGAGCCCAGTGTTATATACCCCGGACTTTGAAAAAAATCCTTTTTGTCAACATGCCTCAGGAGTTGCCTTGGGAGTGGTACTAGCTCAAAGAATAGAGGGGGAGAAGTGGCCAATAGCTTATGCTATTTGTAAATTGATAAGTACAGAGACTCAGTACTCAACCATTTAGTGATCAAATGGGGCACTGAACTCTTTATGTATTTTCAAATGGAGAGGAAGTTTATGCTAATTACAGATCAAGCCACACTAAAGTGGTTGCATTCTACAGAAACAGATAATGCAAGAATAATGTGCTGGGCCTTAGTGCTTCCATCATTTTGTTCCTCTGTAGAACATTACGCTGGAAAATTAAATGTGACAGCAGGCTTCCTATCATAAAGTCTTAGAGAAGAAGAGCCATGTGAAAAGGGGATGCATGATTTGAAAAGATGGACAACAATACACCTGGTGGAGGGTTATGCGAACAATAAGGATGGGACTCAGAATCTAAGAAGGGGGGTATGTAACAGGAGACCGAGCCTGAGCCCTGTTCTAAGGGCTTAGAGAGAATGGAGAAACACTAACTAGTGTCAGACCTGCTCTGCTGGCTTCAGGCTTGATGATGTCAGATGCTGGATGGTGGGGGGTGGAGAAGGGGAAGGCTGATGACATGGAGGCCTTCTCCCAGAGCTGTCACTGATTGGGCAGCAACCTGGAAGAGCCTGTTAAGAGGCAACTGCCAATGAGTGCAAGGGGACTGAGAGAAGCAGCTAGAGTGACCTGCTGCAAATCTGGGCAGAGGCACAGGGAATCTGACCAGCTGTGACTGGAGACATCTGGACCAGATTCTGTCAGACTTGCAACAGCGATGAGTCACCTGAGCAATAGGTACCCAGGAGCTGGAGTAACAAGAGGAGTTAACCAAGCATGGTCAGAAACCTTGGCAGAACATACTTATGAGAATAGAGAGTGGTTCATTTGGATGGGAAGGTTGTGACCTCAAAAAAAAATGCTTGAGATACATGGGAAGTCTTTGGAAGGGGGTCCCCTGTTGCTCAGGGAGATGGGGAGGAAATTGAGCCCTCCTACCCTGAAGGACTTTAATTTACCAGAGAGACAGAAAAAGGACTGTGAAGAGGAGGTTCGCTCACTGAAGGCCAAGCTGAGTTGTCAAACCTCCCACCTGGAGAGGAGAGATTGGACAATTTGGTATCATTCTAATTGGACATGGGTCAGGTCTGGACAGGGTGTAAGGGGAGGTGGAGCTCTGTGGCAGAGGCCAGAGCAGCACTTACCCACCAGCAAACTGGACACTGTCAGCCTCTTTCACATTATTTCTCCCAACAAGGCATGGCAGGAAAGTGAAGAAGTCAGTGGCTAGAATAGCAGGCTTTAGGAAGGCCCACTCGCAAGGTGGTTCAAGGCTTAATTGTTATTTTAGATTACATTAGATTAGATTAGATTGCCATCATGGCCCATTCCAGAGATAAATGAACCACAAATCAGTATAGCTATACTATCTTCTGCAACTAAAATGTTCTATGGTCTTGGTGAAATTACTTCATTTCTTTTTCTCATGTTCTTCTTTGCTGCTTGGACTCTAAGCTTTTCCAGGAATGGAAGGGATGCTTAGCATGTGTTAATGTACAGGACTTAACACAAGAGGACCTCATATTCATTCAAGGCATCTAGCCACTCTTGGAATACAAGTAAATCATACTAGTAACTGTGATTAAAAGTACAGTGAATGGAGTGGGCTGCATAAAAAGTTAGGCATGGCATAAGGGGTAAACACTGGACCAGTCTCAGAAAGAGAAAATGTCATGGTTATAAAGAGCCCTAAAAACACAAACCCTGCACATTTTTTTCATTTGATTTCTTGTCTTTATTTTAATTCTGTTCAGCTTCTTTAGTAGGAAAATAAGGGCAGGGATGAAACGGTTAGGTTCTCGTCCAAGTCTATTCTATTCTATATGGCATCTTGTGCCACGCTCATGACTATAATGTATGAATATCCTCCACTAGTGCATGAAGCATGGTGACGGACACCAGTCTATTGTTGCATGCTGGCTACTCTCATCCTCTCTTGAGGGGAGGAACAAAATTTGTAGCAGCTCTTCTTGTCTGGTTAGAGTTTCAGGCTTTTCATTTGTGTTTTTGATTTTTTTTCCTTTAACTTTTTACTATGCATGCTCCTCTATATTTATGTTAGAGAAGGCAAGGTCAGAGCACTTAAAGCAGGAGGCAGTGAGGTTTATGACAGTCCTTACTTCCTGAGGGAGTTTATTACACAGTCCTGGACCAGCTTACTCACAGACAAGCTTTACTTTTACGGGTTCTCAAGCTGCTAGCTAGATAGCACAGTCATTGATGGAAGTCCTCATTCCAGAGTATTAGGATGTCTTGTAGATGCCTGTGGACCCCTTTGAATATAAGGACTAATGCAACTGTCAGTGCTACATAGTTATTCTCTAAAGTCTGCAACAAGAAGTTAATTTGCTTCTAGATAGGCCTTGTTAAAAGAAATAAAATCCTGTCCCTCAACCCATGAACAGTAAATATCCCACATATTAAACAAGTGTGTTATATCCATGCTAAAGGGAAGCTGGTATCATCTTTAAATTGAACCCCAATAAGAATGGTGAAGGGCAGAATTAGACACATGGAAGTCTCTTGATTACACCAAATAGCCCCAGCACAGGAACCAATGGCTTTAATTAGATCACATCTTTATCAGGTTTGAACTTAATTTGCAATTTTAGGGGAAGCTATTGCAGGATGCTGAGGGTAGAGTGTTGCCTGACAAGTATCAGAGCCCTATCTCAATACAAAGGACAATCTGAGGGACAGCAGGGTATGGGTGAAGGCTACCACCTAGGCTGACATGAGGGAATGAAGAGAGGGTCTCTAAAACTAAAAGCATAATTTCTAAATTTTAAGATAAAAAAAAAAAAAAAAAACAGGGCTCCCTTATCAGGGCCATACCAGAACCCATATCTTTTTCAGAATGAGTAGCAACAGAGGTCCATAACCCATACTTACCGGTGGAGTATGTATGGTACCATGGTGAAGGTGTTATAGTCCAGTGCCACTGGTAACCGTCAGCTCAAATCATTATATTTGAAACTGGGGCACATTCAACTGATTTTATCTGGGAAGCAACAACAGCGGATTAATTCTTTCTCTTACAAACCATGCTACTGACTTCCATTTCACATCGTGTCACTTTCGAAAAAAACAAAACCAAAAAAAAAGAAAGAAAAGAAAAATACTTTCCAGAGTTGCCAAGACTTCTGAATCATATTATAACTGTTTTTTGTATAAGTAACATATGTTTGGTGTCTTTAAACACAATTACTTTTGTATAATAAAAGTGCTGATTTGATGATGCGACATTTTCTGCAAGTGTGTTTAAGACAGTTTATGTTTTCATAAGTTGCAATGAAACTCAATTATGTATGTGTAATAAGGCTCTTGATTGTTACACTTCTACTTTGCTGTATAATGAAGCCAGCAATTAGAATTTGGTTGCTGTATGGCTTAGGAAAACATACTTGTTTTGTAGACAAAAGACTCTTAATGAGCAGCTTTTTTTTGTTTTTTTTTAATGTGTTGGGGAAAAAAAAGGTCAATAACTCAAACATATAATTAGATTTCTTAACAAAAAGATTTGTTTCCAGACAATACAATAACTTTAGGGGACAAACAGTCCAGATTGCGTAAACGTATTTCTCAGCGTGGACAATGAAATATATCGGAGAATGTTTCCGTATTAAAGTTATGAATTCCCAAAACTGTGTTGCTCCACTTTCACCTGGAAAATATGCATGTCTAAGCATGAATCCATGATGTCACAGACAGGATCCTCAGGTTTGCCCAGCCCACAGATTACTACCCCAATGCTTCTTATCCATGTGGGAACAAATGGCATGGCCAGGAGCAATCCAGAACCGTCATGCATGACTACAAGGCTCTGGGAGCTGGGATTAAAGGATTGGGGGCTCAGGTAGTTTCTTTCCCCATGCTCCCTGTTGCAGGTCACAGTCCAAAGGAGGCAAGAATGCATCAATGAGGTGAACTAGATTCTCCAATGGCAGTGCCACCAAGAAGGCTTTGGATTCTATGACCATGGCGCCAACTTCAAGGACAGAGGACACCTGTGGAGAGACGGCATCCACCTCACATGGAAAGGTAAGTCCCTTTTCTCAGCCAGGATAGCTGATCTCTTAGCATTTCTCCATCCTCGTGCAATCTTAGTTTAAAGCCCTATCTAACTGGAGCCTACTCGGGGACCAATATACAGGAAACCTCCACTGACAATAAAACCAAGCAATCCACTCTCACAGGAGCTGAGAAAACAGCTCCCCTTCAACACAACAGGTGGCCAGTGACCTCAGTAGAAAGACTTAGGTGCCTGTACACCAATGCCAGAAGCACTACAATCTAGTGCACTGGGCACTAAGACCTAGAAGGGATCATGGAGACCTGGTGGGATTCCTCTCATGACTGGACCATAGCCATAAAGGGCTACATCCTTCACAGAAGGGATCGGGTAGGGAAGAGAGGTGGGAGTGTTGCCTTCTATGTGAAGGAGCAGTAGACCTTCCTACAGGCTGATGTTGGCCCCAAAGAACAGCTTGAAACCCCCTGAGTTAAGCTCCAGGGCAGGTGCAGTGAGAGACACCCGACTGTAGGTGTATACTACAGGCTGCCTAACCGAGGGGAGGAACTTGATCTAGTGTTCACCTGTGAACTAATGGATGCCACACGTGCATGGAACATGGTTGTCATGGGTGATTCCAACTACCCAGAGATCTCCTGGGAGGAGTGCTTGGCCAGCTCGAATCGATCACAATCCTTCCTGACCAGCACCAAAGAGCTTTTTTTGACTCAGGAGGTGCACAAGTCAACTAGAGGCAATACAGTTCCTGACCTGGTTCTAACCAAAGTGGATGACCTGGTGACCAACTTAAACATGGAAGGCAACCTAGGCTATAGTGACCATGAAATCATTATGTTCATGGTTTGTCACAGGCTGACAAAACAGACACCAAGCTCAAAGTCTTAGACTTAAAAAATGCAAATTTTAATAAATTCAGGTCACTAGTACAGAATGCCCTGACAGACCAAGGACCACAGGTAAAAGGAGCATGAGAAGAATGGTCATTCCTTAAGGATACAATCCTCAAGTCTCAGAGAAAATCCATTCCCTTATGGGGAAAAAGAAGCAGAAGGGTCAAAAAACTGTCTTGGCTAAGCAGGAAAGTTGCAGCCCTCCTACAGATAAAAGAAAGAGACATGCAAACAATGGAAGCTTGGGACAGCCTCTAAGGAAAACTACTTGACAATGGCCCGCACTTGTAGAAAACAGGTTAGGCAAGCGAAAGCAGGAACTGAACTAAAAGTAACTACAAGAATCAAGGATAACAAGAAGTTCTTCTTTAGCTACATAAGAAGTAAAAGGAAAACTAATGGAAGTGTGGGGCCGCTGCTCAATGCCTCAGGATACCTGGTCACTACCACTTGTCGGGTAACAGGGCCCCAAGGTCACGGTGGGCCGAGGGTTTCGATACGAAACAGGCGGGATTGGCGGTGAGGAGTCTGAGCGGTACGGGGCACGTGCGGTTTCAAATAAAGTTGATTTATTTACTTATGCTTTTGGAGCGTAGGCAGAGGAACTTGCTTGTTCAGTTACAGTAAGATAATAAAGTATGAACAAGGGAGTCTGTTGGTCCACGGGGTTCCCAAGCCGGGCCCTTGCTTTCTACCCCGAAGGATAGGTGCGGCTGCCCGACTCGATAGTCCCAGGACTGGTCAACAGCTCATTGATTGGGATAACAGACAACAGAACTGTAACACAAAGAACAATGTGATGCCTGTCCAATGTGGATGAAACGGATGGTCAGTGGTGATGCCGATGCCGAGGTCGATGCCGAAGGATGTGGTGATGTTGTAGCCATTGGTCGAGCGGGTTAATCAGGATCGTGATCAGTCAGATGCCAGAAGCAAGGTCGGTAGCCGGAAGATCAATACATGAAATTAGATCGAAAAATCGATGAAGAACCAATTGCGGGAACCGCACGGTGAGAGGACTTGGTGGGGCCTAAAGCCCTCCCAAGGAGCAGTCCCTGCAGCCGCAGCCTCTGCTCTCAGGATCGGGTTGATCTCCCCCTGCAAGACAGTTCCTGCCAAGGCAGCCTCTGTTCGCAGGTCGAGTCTCTCCCCTGTCTCTCCGGTCCCCCCTCCCCCCCCGGCGGGGCTCACAAGTCTTTTATAGCAACCAGTTAGCCAATCAGGTTGCATTTTCCATAGAATTTTCTGGTCTAATTACATCATCTGCTAAGCGGAGCTGAACATTCTCGCACTAGTAAAGTAGGTCAGGTTTGACGGACAAGCCCTGGGGTCATACAGGGGACACATGCTGGGCATGCTGTGGAATTTTCCGCTACTAGGCTTGTCTGCGCATGCTCAGAGCTAACTCTCTGTGTTATCAGCATTTACTCAAAATTTGGTCCAGACACCACTCACAAAAAAAAATGGAACTCTTAAATGACTACTTTGCCTCAGTCTTTCACAAGAGCAAGGGGAACAACATGCCAGGTAGGGCACAGAATGAGCAGGGCGGGATTGACACCATTCCCACCATTGCCATAAGTCTGGCATATGATCAATTAAAGAAATTAGACGTATATAGATCAGCAGGACTGGATGAACTCACCCAAAAGTGCTGCAAGAGTTGGCCCAAGTAATCACCGAACCCCTGGCAAAGGTCTTTCAAGAATTATAGGCCTCTGGTTAAATCTCAGAGGACTGGAAAAGGGCCAATGTTGTGCCCATCTTCAAGAAGGGGAAGCGTGAAGACCCAGGAAACTACAGGCCAATGAGCTTAACTTCTATTCCAAGGAAATTCCTAGAAATATTCATCAAAGAAGCTATATGTGACAAACTTGCAGAAGCCATGATACTGAATGACAGCCAGCATGGCTTCATCGCAGGCACGTCTTGTCTGACCAACCTCATTTCTTTCCATGATCAGGTGACTCATCACCTGGAGAAGAGAAAAGCAGTTGACATCATATACCTCGACTTCCAGAAAGCCTTTAACCTGGTATCCCATGAGGTACTGATCAGAAAACTGGAAGATATTGGGCTCAGCTGTAGGACAGTCAAGTGGGTCCAAAACCGGTTGTGGAGTAGGATGCTGAGAGTCCAAATGAATGGATTGGTGTTGTCTTGGAGAGATGTGGGCAGTGGCATACCCCAGGGGTCGGTACTTGGCCCAGTGCTGTACAATATCTTTATCAATTACCTGGATGAGAGGGGTGAAAAGGCCATTGGCCAAGTTCATGGATGACACCAAGTATTGGGTTGTGCAGACACACCCACAGATAGGTACAAGCAGACCTAGATGGGCCAGCATGTTGGGCAGAATGGAATCAGATGTGGTTCAAGGTAGAGAAATGCAAAGTGCTGCATCTGGGAAGGAAGAGCCCCCAGCACACCTGCAGGCTGGGTATTACTAACCTGACCAGCAGTACAAATAAAAAGGATCTGGGTGTTACAATAGACCCCAACATGAATATGAGCTAGCAATGCGATGCAGTAGCCTCTAGGGCCAAAAAAACTCTGGCATGCATCAATCAATGGATCTCCAGTAAATCCAAAGAAGTGAATCTCCCTCTTTACTCAACCTTGGTGCATCCACAGCTGGAGTACTGTGTCCAGTTCTGGGCGCTGCATTTCAACAAGGACTTGCTAAATCTTGAGAGGGTCCAGAGAAGGGCCACCCACACGATCAGGGACTTGCATGGCAAGCCATATGAGGAGAGGCTGAGGGATCATAGACTTTTCAGCCTAAAGAAAAGAAGTCTGAGAGGGGACCTGATTGCAGCTTATCGCTATATCAGAGGTGTACATCAGAGGCACGGTGGACAACTGTTCACCAGGGTGCCCCGGGGGAAAACTAGAAACAACATCCACAGACTCCTAGAAGATGTTTTTCCTAATGTTCAGCCTGAAACTTTCTTCACAACTAGGGTAACAAGACTATGAAACAAGTTCCCCACAGAGTTGGTACAAACCCCAGAGGTTTTCATATGTTCATAGATTCTAGGGTCAGAAGGGACCTCAGTGGGCCATCTAGTCTGAACCCCTGCCCCTGGCAGGCCACAAAAGGGTCACCAAACCTGGAATCATGTGATCCCAGCCAGGTGCCTGTCCAATCTCCTCTTGAAGACCCCCAAGAATGGGGCAAGCACCACCTCCCTTGGAAGTCTATTCCAGATCCTGGTAACCCCAACCATGAAGAACTTTTTTCTAATGTCCAGTCTAAACCTACTCTCCAATAGCTTATGGCCATTGTTCCTTGTTTTTCCATGGGGTGCCCTGGTAAACAGATCATCGCCTACTTCGTGTTGCTCTC
>NW_017729024.1:169574977-169578684 GCF_001723915.1 Gavialis gangeticus | reverse complement strand
TGCTTGGGGGAACAGGGACTCCCCCAATGCCTGCTGATCCCCCCAGCCTATAGGTATGATAACAGTTTTTTTTCTCCCTAGATGCAATACCCTGCACTTGTCCGTATTGAACTTCATCCTGTTGCTCTCTGCCCACTTCCACAACCTGTCTAGGTCAGCCTGCATCTAGTTCCTCCTCTCCAGGGTGTTAGCTTCACCCCATATTTTTGTATCATCCACAAATTTGGACTGGGTGCTTCCTACTCCCTTGTCCAGATCACTGATGGAGATGTTGAACAGCATCAGCCCCAGAAGTGAGCCCTAAGGGACCCCACTGCACTCATCTTTCCAGGTTGACACTGACACATCCACCACCACCCTCTGAGTGTGACCTCTCAGCCAGTTTGCTACCCAGTCTACCATATAATCATCCAAAGCAAATCTCCTCAGTTTATTAATAAGGATGGTATGGGATACTGTGTCAAAGACCCTCTTGAAGTCCAGAGAGATAACATTCACATCGACTCCTGCATCTAAACAATTGGTTGCCTTGTTGCAAAAAGAAACTAAGTTAGTCAGGCAGGACCTGCCTGCTATAAACCCATGTTGGTTACTCCTCCACATCACATTAGCCAGTGGGCTCTCACAGATGTGTTCCTTGATAATTTTTTCAAGGACTTTCCCTGGGATAGAGGTAAGTCTGACTGGTCTATAGTTTCCCAGATCCTCCTTCCTCCCCTTCTTAAAGATTAGGATGATGTTAGCCCTCTTCCAGTTCTCTAGGACGTGACCCGAGCACCATGAGTGCTCATATAGCCTTGCTTGTGGTTCAGCTATGACACTTGCTAATTCCTTCAGTACTCGCAGGTGGTGTCCCTCCAGTCCTGGTGAGCTGAACATGTCCAGTCCCTCCAAGTGTCCTTTTACTGTGTAGGCACTGACCGTTGGTCGGCTGATGTTCCCCTTGTTGGTGTCCATGATGCACATCGAGGGTTTGTCTAGATTTCCGTTTAAGGAGCCAGAGGCAAAAAACCCATTGAAGATCACTGCCTTGTCCCTGCTATCCATCACTAAGCCACCCTGCCTGCCCTGTAGGGGTCCTATGCTACCTTCTTTTTGCTCCCAACATACCTAAAGAAGGACTTTTTATTGTTCTTAATCCCTGCCACTGGCTTGATTTCTAGAGCTGCCTTGGCCTTCCTGACTGACTCTCTGCAGGTGCAGGGCAAAGAAGTGTACTCCTCCTTGCTAGCTACCCCTTGCTTCCACTTCCTGTATGCTACTTTTTTGCCCTTAAGGTATCCTGGATAGCCCTGGTTAGCCAAAGGGGCTTCCTGGCCCCTTTGCCCCCTTTCTTCTGCTGTGGGATTGTCTCACTCTGAGCACAAAGAATGGCATCCTTGAGGATTTACCAACCCTCCTGGAAGCCCAAAGCATCTAGGCTCTTGGTTCCTAGTACCCTGCTAACCAACCCCCTAACCCTACTACAGGCATCCCTTGTAAACTTTAACCCCCTTGTCCTGCTAGGTATAGTGCCCGCCCTTCTCTGGATAGTGAATTTTATTATTTAGTGATCGCTGTCCCATAAGTTACCTTGAATCCGCAGGTCCCCCACCAGGTCATCCCCTGTGGCCATCACCAAGTTGAGCAAGGTGTTACCCCTGATGGGACTCCTTACTCCTTACCTCCTGTGTTGGGTGGAGGTCTTCAAGAGAAGACTGGACGGTCACCTGGCTGGGGTTGTCTGACCCCAGATGTCTTTCCTGCTCATGCAAGGGGATGGACCTGATGATCCTTAGGGGTCCCTTCCAGCTCTATGAGTCTATGGGTAACTAAATTTTTAAAATTCATAATACTTCCTGAAAGGACTATTATTTTCTTACCAACAGGGGATTGGGGACTAATTAGAGGTCAATGCTGATTGATAGCTGAGTCTCTTGCAATAAATCAACTCTTCTTTGGGTTGGAACTAGTGAGAAGAGCCATTTTCGATGGAAAGGAAACAATGGCTGATGGGCCTAAGAGGCACAATGAAAACAAATAGAGTCTGATTTCTGATCTGGGAAAATTCTGCATAGAGACAGTCTAAATGGGGAAGTCTTACCTGGAGTGGGTTTGAAAAAAATATAGATAAAATTCTATTGCAAAGCTAAAGCACTGGATCTCAATAATATTACTTATTATTTGGGTCTGACCACTGCTTTTCTAGCTAATAGGAAAACTTTTTATTTAAAAAAAATTCTCTTTTTAAGAATGATTTTTGCATGAATTATGTTGTTGCTGATATTTTGTTTCTTGTCACATCTTTGCAATATTTTCTAGCCAACTACCTTCGGAAATTGTTTCTTAATGTGTCATTGACCTTTTGTTCTATGAAGGATCCCTATTTAATACATCTTAGTTTATTAAAATTAAATAATTTAATAATTTGTGCATGTGTGTGTGTGTGTGCGCGCGCAATTTCTTAGTTGGTCTAATATAAGGTATCATCTCTAAACCAACAGTTCTAGGGTTTTGCATTTCTGTTTAATAAATGAAATTTGGGATTTTTTTTTTTTCTTTTTAAATAAATGACTCTTCTCAGAAATTACTTCAGGACAAATAATGGTAGGATAAAATTTCATTAAAAACTGAAAAAAATATTCGTTTTTCAAACCTGTGAATGTTGCTAAAATATATCTCAAAATTAATGAAGGAAAGAAAAAATGCATTTATTTTGAGAACTGTGAAGTAGAAACAACTTCTTCTTCTTTTCTCTTCTCTTCTGGAAATTGTTTCTCCCTGTAGTCCTTTCTTAATAGTGGGGCATGCTGGGTTCTCTTTGTAGGGTATAAGACAACAGAAATCACTGACCCTAGAATTCAGATGGGAATTTCTGAATGTCCAGAAGCTTCCCAAGGACTATTTCCACTAGAAGGCTTTAAATTCCCACAAATTTCATTTATTTTTTTGTTTATTTTATTTATTTGTTTAGATTCCTTATATGCTTGCTTCAGCCACTGGCGCATTGCAGATGAAGTCAGCCCATAATCAAATAGAATATATTCCGTTTAAACCATAATCCTGAAAAAAATAGATTGCCTGTTAAGTCTCTGATAACCAGCATAATGCCCCTTGTGGCCTCTTTCCAAACTCCCTCAAAACTGGATTTACTCCTGTGAATAAAGCTACTCATGTGATTAGGTATGAGGTGTGTAGTCTTAATTCTTCCTCAATAGAGTCAATGAACGACACTCAGGGCCCGATTAACCCGTTAGTGGGCCCTAGGTAAACAAACTCATGGGCTCTTACTTTTATTTCACTCAATAATTATAATATGTAAAATAAGCACAACTGGGGCCCTTCTTCACTTAGGGCCCTAGGTATGTGTCTAGTTTGCCTATGTGTTTATCTGGCTCTGATGACAATGCAGGATGACAGCCACAACTCTAGCTCTAGGGTTTTTTTGCTGGCTGAATGGCCTGAGGCAACGCGAAAGGATCCTAAAAGCCCAGTATAAAATGAGGGGGTATTCCCCTGGTGAAGGCACTCTGGAGACAGACACAAAGCTGGTCTTTTAGGATCTCATTGCAAGCTCTGTGCTGGGGAGCACCAGAGGGGTGTTGAAGTAAAGTTTTGATTGTGTGCTGCCAATGCAGGAAGAAAGAGAGAGAGAGAATTAAAATTGACATGCGCAAGACAGGCTCATGGAATTTTCCATTGGACTCACCCAGCCTGTGTCCCCTGGG
>NW_017729024.1:169558020-169574924 GCF_001723915.1 Gavialis gangeticus | reverse complement strand
CTGCGTGGTAACAGCAGAGAGTTCAGGCTCGCACATGCTCAGTCAGCTAAGAGCATGAAGTCATTTGGCTAGAAAGTTCTTTGAGGGACACATTCTAATTGGCCACCAAATTGTTATATAAGGTTAGGGAGCCCCTCCCTTAGGAAGGGGGAGAGAGATCGTAGAGGAGAAGAGAGATCGCAGAGGGAGGAATAGAGATCGGAGGGGAGAGAGATCGTGTTTGCTGGAGACAGAGGTTGGTATTTCTTCGGCTCTTGGACTGTTTGGCTTGATCCCGATCCGACTATTGACCCCGGCTTTGCTTTCTGACTACGATTCATCTCATCCTTGTACCATACTCTGGCTTCGGACCTCGGCTATCCTCACGACAGGCACTACACTTCGTTCCTCTCAACGAGTTACAGTTCTATTACTGTTCCTTTTGTGAGTTCACCCGTTATGAGCTGTTGACCAGCCCTGAGACTTAACCAACAGGCAGCCGCACCTATCCCGGGCTTCGGCACTAGGGGTAGAACGCAAGGGCCTGTTGGGGAACCTCGTGGGCCAACAGACCCCCTTGTTGGTTGTTCGTTCATCCGTTCTTCACTGTAACTGAAGAATCACTGTGCCTGCGCCTAAAAAGCATAAGTCAAATAAACCTACCTTGTTTAAGAAACCGTGCCGAGAGACTCAGTACTCCATCGCCAAGAATCCCGCCTGTTTTCGTAGTCAATAGCCACCCTGGCCCACCATGACACTGGGGCTTGGTTCATCCCCCCGGGACAAGGGGTAGGAATGGAGGTGGGAAAAACGCATCCTTGCCATATCACAATGCCAAGTGTCCTGGAGATTCTGCAACCCATGGGTGAATTCTGGAGCAATCAGAAGGGTGACTATAGCAAGAGAAGACACACCTGTTCTAGATACCATTGGTCCCAATAGCGATGAAGCAACGGCAGCACAGACTCCCGCTGCCAAGAATATATCCAGGGTCCTAAGTAGTTTTCACTACTATCAGTACTCATGCTAGACAGACAAAAGGTAGACTGGGTACGTCTACATTGCAATGTTGCTCCAAATGTAGTTGGGGCCTCTCCAGAATCAGATATGGGAAGATGTAAAAATGCCTTGAAACCTTCATATCCATCCTCTTTCCTCCAGCAACTGTGAGAAATGTGCTGTGCATTTTAGGGGGATAGACTCACAACATATGCTGTCTCAAATAAATACAATAAACAGAACACAGTTGTTTTACTGCCAGCAGTATACAGGTGTAGCAGCTTATGATACTCTTGTGCTACTGTCTGCAATCCAGATAAAGCCCATGACCATCATTTTTCAGATAGAACACAGACAATGCACTAGGAAAGAAATACAGCAGACCATAATAGGGGGGGAAAGGAATGGTAAATATAGAGATTTAGAATTAAATTACAAGATTAATTATCAATGACTACAATGGTATCTGCGGTGCCTCAGCAATACAATTATACAGCTGCAGCTTAATACAATTAAATACATTGCACCTGGAAACATACATGCTTTTTATGCCATTTTAGAGAAAAGTTCCATTTTCCATTTCCTTGCACTTGTCCAATTAAATATATAATGATAGTAGCATACAAGTATAAATTCTGTACGCAGATTCTCATTAAAGAAACATCTTAACAATATATTTTTTAAGAAATTACATCCAAGAGTTTGAAAAAGTAATATTTTATTAAGACAGGCTGAGGTTAGGTCACATGAAAAAAAATAAAGTAATTACACTTCTACGTACTGGAAAGGACACAGTCAAACAAGAATTAATATAAAAAAAAATTATTCATTGTTAAAATTGCTCTGTATTTCTGAGAAACAGCTCTGAGGTACTGTAATAATAAATTACTCCTCAGAAGAGCATCTGTCTTAAAAACCCTTTGAAATGTATAGTTCAGGAGAGCCAGGGACATGATTAAAATTACACACACGCAAAAATTATGCTAAAAGAACATTATTGTGGTTGCAAAGTTAAGTGCTCAAAAGTTAAGACACAGGAAATATTAGACTGTCTGTACAACTTGAATTCAGCCACCTTGTGTTATGATAGAGTTTTTAGTTACATGATTCACATACTCTTCTTTTCTCTACAAAAAAATTCCTTCCTACATTTTCAAGTTCCTAAACACCTTTAGACATGCGGCCTAAGCATCTAAGTCACATTGACTCTTAACCGTGGCTAACCTCCAGTGACTTACAATAGGGGAAGGTAAGCATCTAACCTGCTTAGGCAGTCTGTAAATTCAACTACCTCGTTATCGGACTCTATAGACCTAAATACTTGTGTGCTTAGATCAACAGCTCTGGTTCAGGATACAGCTTTTAGCATGTGTTCACCTTCAAGGACGTGCTTAATATTATTGAACAGAGTGAAACAAAGTCAAGAGTAATGAGCTACTGCTTCAGTTGGAGTTGTCATCCTTATAGTAGCCATTCATTGTCTTGTTCAGTCAAGAACCCAATCCCAAGTCAAAATCAGGCTTAGAAATAGTCTGTTGAAATCTCGTGTTGACTTTGTAGACTGGACTGCCTTGACAGAGGCCCATCTGGTAAGTCTATCCAGCTTCTGGGCATGATTCTCAACCGCTGACCCTGTTGCCGATCTTCGTCTTCCTGATCCTGACTCTCTGAACTTGACCTATCCCTGACCATGTCTTTGGCATCTGAACTCCAGCTTAATTATTGACTGTGGCTCTGTCCTGATTCCTGTTCTTGAACTTAAGTTCTGGATTCTGGTCTTCATGTGTCCTAGCCACTCACAACTAGGTTGTAGAATCAAGCATGTTGTTTAGATGCTTTCAAGAACAGATTTGCTTTCCCAGACGAGTCGTTTTTCCTTAACTATCTCTGGGTCCTGTTCCCCTTGAAAGTTAAGTTAAGCAAGGGAGCTAATCACAAATAGCCTATGTAAAATTCCATTGGGATGGAAAATGACTCTTCTACATAGTGGGCTTTCTTTCTGTGGGTAGGACTGGAAAACAAAACAAAAAAAACAACATTTCCATCCTCAGGCTGTGTGTTCATTTTAAAAACATAATTCATAAAAAAAACAAAAAATCATATTGTCATTTTTGCAAAATGTGTTAAAAATAATGCATTGGTGTTGATAGGATTCAACTCTCCATATAAAGGGCTGCCCAAAGGAAGGAATCAATTGACTAATCAATTAACTGACTGCACTCTGCCAAACTCACCCCTTTGCCAGCCAATTTCTTCAGTGACAAAGGAGACTGTTCAGACCTCCCAATGGAAATAAGCTTTATTAAGACAAACTAGTATAAGAAATCCACAGCAAACAGAGAAAGGAAAAAAAGTATGTGAAAGTCCAAATCAAAAAAGTTTACTAGCAACGCTTTTCTTCTTCTGCTTTCCTTGGGGGGAGGGTGGGGGAGGAACAGAATATAGTAGCTGCAGATCTGCATTATCCCAAATCTGTTTTTAAAAGTAAATGTTCAAGGTGTTAACTTGAATAGTGGATGGGTCATTCAAGTGTCTCATTTTGTTTTAGGGTCCTTGAGAAGCAGTTCATACAGGTTCCTCAGTGATCCCTGGAAGGGTCAATGAGACAAGAGTTAACACTCTAGGAAAGATTTGGTGCCAACAAGAAAGAGATTTCCTTACCTTCTCCTGTCTAACTCTTATCAAGGGCTTTTTAAATTTTAAATCATAACTCCTTCCCCCAGACAGCATATTCGACATGCTTCACACTAACAAGACTCAGCAGTTCATGATCACTCTAGATCCTTTGTGCCCGCCATACTTACCACGCAGCTTGCACAAAGGATGCTGGTTTGGAAATCAGAAAGTTGCTGAATATATGGGGTGTTTGGTTAATGCTTCAAGCTCATCTCAAGAGCTCTCAATGTTGTGCAGCCTGGAAACAGAGAATGTCTTTCAACTCCAGGTCTTCTATTGAGAGGCAGGCAAGGCTTTCTTAGAGTGGTGTCTTTTATGGGACCAGCGGTGTATTTGGGATAGAGCTAGACAAGCTTTCGAATGCAAGACAGTTTTCCTCAGGTCTGCAGATCTGTCTTGCATTTGAAAGCTCGTCTAACTCCCTCCCAGCTACACAGTTGGTCCCATAAAAATATATCACCCTAAGAAAGCTTTGCCTCTTGCAATGCAAAACTCTACAACTCTTGGTTCAGAGATGATGCCTTTTATTAGATCAACTAAGAAATCACAACAAAATTATCTTTTTCTGCATCTTTTTTTTTTTTTGCCCCTTGCATACATTCAGGACCATCACAGCTACAGCATCACTCTTGCACTACCATGAAGGCAGGTCACTCGGAGTCACAATGCAGCAAGGTGCAAAGAGCTGAGCGGAGGCTGAAGCAGAGTCTGAGTAGCCAGGCAAGGAGGATTAATGAAGGGCAACAGAGGGCAGGCTGTCCCTGCCTGAATTAGCAGGTGGGTTTAAATCAGTTGCAGCAGTGCCCATAATATTGAAATCAATTGGAGTTGGCAAATGACTGGTCCCAAGTACATGATTTAAAGGTCTTACCTGCAGGCACCTACAGTGGTTTGAACTTAATGCAATATAACAGCACAGACCGTTACATAATGCTGTGGAACCGGAGTAGTTCATGGGGTTTTGCTTTGCAAAGCTGAGGGCTTGCAGAAAAGCCGGGCCCCCCACGCAGCTGCAGCAAACAGCTACCACAGGCCTGCTGAAGGGCTCCCACTGCCCTTTAAAAGAAAACACCCACACAAATCTCCCCTGAATCAGCAACCTGCTGCAAGGCATTCAGGTTACAAACTGCCTGGGTACAAATGACCCGAGTTCTCCTGCACGTCAAGTCTTATCGAGAGACTTAAAACTACAGCATGCCCTACACACTGTGTGTCAGCAGGCTGTGTTAATATGGACAAACCCTTTCATCTTGCTATTTTTATCAGTTTGAGATTTGTTTGCAGAGGAAAGTTGGTCTTATAGTAAGGAGTCCTGCAACAGACTTCTCCGATGACCTTGGACAAGTTGCTTTTTGTCTGTATTCTTCAGCTCCCCCTCTCTAGGTCATTTGGTAAGGGGGTGTAAGATTGCTTCCCTGTTAGGAGACTACACGATTCATTAATAGGACTGAGGAACTCCTCTGTGACAGGAAGTGGAACTATATATTAACATACAGGGCTTTACAACATAGTCATCACAGTATATTTTTACTCTTTTCATGGCCTGTTTCCCACTCCCCAGGTAGGCAGTCAGAGATGAAAATGTGCGATGATCCAGTATCAGCCAACAACCCTGAATAAGATGCCAAGTGCCTGGGACAACTGTCAGTAGCAGCTTCCTTTGGTTAAAGTATAAAAATCAAATGAACAACTGGGGAGAATTTCCTTTTACTGAACCATTTTACATTTTATAAGTCTCTCTCCCTAAACGAACATATAAATGACCCCAAAAAGTGCTCTCCGTTCACTGTGTAAATTAAATAATTATACCCTCAAATAAATAAATGAATGAATAAACAATCTTCCAAATCACCTTATAACAAGTGACTGAATCATTAAGTAAAGGCCAAATGCTCCTTAAGGGATCATTTCAGGTAAAGTGGTGTCATATCATATGTGTTTTATCTCTTCATCCATTATTTGACATTACACAGACAGCGGTTTGTGGTTTTTTTGGAGTCCAGGTTCTCGTGGCAGAGGAAAATGGTGTAATGGCATATTTTAAAATGGCCTTAGAAGTTGTTAGCCTGTACCCCAAACCCTGACTGCTCCTTAAGTTAAGTATTTATGTAAGTGCTTCAGCCATTCTGGTGTCCCTAAAACCTGCACCCAGTTCTTAAACTTAGGCTCAATTCATATTAAAGTCAATGAACTGAAGCAGTTGTGGTAGGGTTTTGTTGAACTGGTGTGGCCTAGATGGTAAGGAGTCAATCCTGCCACAGGCTGGGCATTTCTACACCTTTGTTAATGTGCCTTAGATAGTGTGCATTTCATTTAGTATTTCCTTAATAATATATTAACTAAGTCTGCAGTACCTAAAGATACTGTGCAGTAGCACCGGTGCTGGTTATTTAGTGATGCTTACTGCACAAAAACTGTGCAGTAGGCTATGAGCATGGTACTTGCCATGGCACGCTGCTGCACAGTGTTATTAGGCCAATGCACAGTAAGCATCTCATGTAAAGACAGCCGCTGAGCATCTCCTGATAGGAACTGGATGCTGAGTAGAAACGCAGATACTCAGCATCACAGAACTGAGCTAGAAAATATGATGAGCTGATCCTATCCTAGAACAGAAGATGGAAGATGACCATGGGAAAGATCCACAAAGCTGGTCATTGACAAGGTGACATTTTACCCTCCGAACGATCACTGGAAGCTCGTCACATTCCCATAAAGTGAAGCTGCCTCTACGAGCCCTCCTTTGGCCTTGAGAGGGGTGAACATGGGTAGATTGTACAATCTGCTTCTCCAGTATCTTGTGATTGAGGAACATACCCGTCTAATTGACCCCAAAAGGGCCTCGTCAAGACTGGAAGGGCTGGGCACAACTCATTCATGTGTTTGCCTTCAAGTGTGTGTCTCAAAGTTCCCACAGTACCTGCCATCAGTTTTAAATCAGTATCTGAATAGGTAAAGAAAGAAACCCAGAATAATTGTGCCGAGAACACTCAGAGTCAAAATTACCTCATCTCACATAAAGACATAATGACAGCAGGGAACATTATTTTATAATTATTTTAGACTAATGTTCATGTTTAAAAGTTAGTATTTTAATGGAGGCATTTGATCCTGGTGACACAGAGAAATTGGATGTGGCTTTTAAGTTGCCTTGCTCAAACACCTCACACGCAGACAGTCGATGGGCAGCATAATCCCCTCTTGGGCTTCAGGTACAAAACAAATCATTATATTTTTCCATGTATGCCAAGGTTAAATAAACTCCTGTAATGCTGAGTGATTTAAGTTGCTCCAAACACTCTACAAGTAGTAACTTCCCATCAGGATTCAACTACGAGCATGTTGACACAGGGAAATGAAGGTGCAAACCCAATACGGGCACACCTACCCCTGCTGGCTTTAATCTTCATAGCCCAGGCAACAGAAAGAGTCAGCATAGCCTACCAAACCACACGGAAGCCCACTTGGGATCTAGTGTATATAATACTTGGGTTACTAGCTCCTGCTGAAATCCATGCTGCCCCACCTATACTGTTACGGTTAGCCATGATAGCTGTATTAGAACTAGTGTGTTTGTGGGTGTGTCTACATGTGCATTTACTGTGCATTAAATTTACTGCGCAGTAATCCGGTTTAAGCTGGCATCTACACATGCAGGCGTTAAAGCTCAGTAACACTGTATGTGGACTGACTTGGGACTAAAGTTAGCACAGGTACACACTGGGCACATCTACACATGCACATTTCCTATGCAGTAACTGAAATTAATTGCAATTGAAAATTAATTGAAATTAATTGATTGAAAACTACTGTGCAGTACATGCAGCATCTACATATGCGCACCCATACTGCACACTAATTATGGTTACTTATGCCAACTTGGACATAAATTTGATTCTTGCATCATGAATGAATAACTAAGGTTAGTCCCAAGTCAGTCCATACACATAGTGTTACTGTGCAGTAAGGTGTCTACACATGCATTACTGTGCAGTAACTAATCGGGCATACATCTGATACCTGCATGATGCAAGAATTAAATTTATGCCCAAGTTGGCATAAGTCACCATAATTACTGTGCCGTATGGGTGTGCATATGTAGATGCTGCATGTACTGCACAGTAATTTTTAAATACTGTGCAGTAATTTCAGTTACTGCACAGTAAATGTGCACATGTAGATGTGCCCAGCGTGTTCCTGTGCTACAATTACACCTTTGATTGCAAGGGAATCATATGCTAAAGGCTATGAGTTAACTTTTAAAGTAGAGCATCAATTCCCTGTGTGGACACTTGCTCAGAATTAAAATTCCCTTCATTCCATTTAACTTTCAAAGTGCAGTAAGCTAACTCAAACTAAGACCCTTTAATTCTGAATAAAAACATCCATGCCAGGATTTAATATAATTCAACTAATCTGCTTAAAGTCAGTGAATTCAGTTTAAAAATTTCCAAGTTTCTTGGTGTAGATAAACCATCAGCGACCTGTTTTTGTGCATTTGGGATAGGTTGTGAATCCTATGTTCACACTGCTTATTACTGGGACAACTGCTTTTTAAAAGTTTGCTCTGCCTTCTGCAGACATCAATGCCAAGCCCCACATTAATCTGAGTATTATAGGATCACGGTTTAGATGATTAGCTCCCATAGAGTGTTATAGAATCAAGATTTAGGTGATTAGCTCCCATAGATGTTATCACCTGGAGAAAGGTCATGGCCTGTTTCTCTGGCTGTGCAAGGACTCACCCTACCTATATCTCTTTGGCTTCATTAGCGTTGTAGAGTCACAGCAGCTCAGAAAGCATTTGCGGATAGACAACTAAGGTCTTTTCTGATTAAAACAATCAAAATCCTTGTTTGGAAAGTTGTAGGAGAAAGCATAGGGATTAGAATTAGATAGGATCCTCCACATGATCTAGCTTGTAGAAGATTTCAGCATTCTTTTATTTCAGAGGAGGTGATAAGGATTCAAGGGGGCAGAAACACCACAATGATACAAGTGTGATGGCCAGAACCAAAAAAATTAATAAGCAATAAATATGTGCTTCTTGGAGGCATTTGGAATGTTTGTCTAATATGAAGCTTGTATTTTTGTAACCCGCAAATGTAACTTGTAACTGTGTGTGGAACTGACTAGGCCTCAAAGACAAAGCTCTAGCTATGAAATTAGCTGACCTAATAGCTCTTTCTTGCTCAGAATTTAGCCTTGATGATGATAAAAGCTGGATGCAACTGCCCAGTTTATCCAGTACATTTCAAGAAAGGACATCTCAAAAAAGCATAGTCAGAGAGTTCTGAAGGGGCTGGATTTAGGCAGAGTAATGTTAATTTTAAACCTGAAGATGTTGTGTTGTAATTTCCTTATTGGATAAACCCAAGCTTGGGCAATAATTTACTATAATGTTTTCTAACACCTTTTAACCCCATAGGATAACAGCTATAAAGTAATATTATGAAAGGCTATATAACTAAAAAATTAGCATAATTAGGATATTAAAAAACACACACATCAAAGTAACCCTTGGGAAGGACAGAACAGAAGGGTTATTGCTGTCCTGTACCCCCACGGATCTCTCTTACTCCCTGTGAGAGCGAGAACCAGATCCTGACTGAAGGGCTTCCACCGGTTCTCCTTCGGGCAGCCCAGTTCAGAGACGTCCGACTTCACTGACTCAACTTCATGTGCATCTCTAACCGAGGAACTATCAATAAGTTACTAACCAAGTGGGAACTCTTGGTTAATTTCTTTATCTGTTTTATTATCACTGTTGATTTTAATCTGTATTGTTATGTTGTCTGTTTATTAGCTTAACTATTTATTAACTATTATATGTGCAAATTATATCTTTTGTTGTCGTAAGTAAAATTCATTCTTTTTTGTAAGTAAAACTTGTCATTGCTTTCCTTTCCAATATCACCTCCTCGATCCCGAACCAAAAAGCCCAGTGGCTAATAAAGTTGTAGTACTCAGTTAGTCTGCAACTAAATTGATATATTCACAGTGCCCAGCTGGCCTGTGACATACAAGCAATGTGAATACATACATTGCACTATATTAGATAGACGAATAAAACTGTAGCAGCTGTCAGGAAATCACATTCAGCCAAAAGGCTGCACCAGGATTTGGGTAGACCATCTGGTATAGATTCTGGTAGACCACTTGGTTCAGAAAGAACATTCAGGACTTCAGGAAAATTAAACGTACAGCCTTGGAAGTTCTGGTAAAGAGGAAAGAAGCTTGAATTGAAAGTGGCTGTTTATAATCATAGAAAGCAGATAAGAAATGCATCCTTGAAGGAATACCATGATAACTTGGCTCATAAGCCAGCATTGAGCAAGACCACTGCACAATGGTATCTTTGCTCTGAAAGCAGCTGTTCCACTCAAGAAGAATGACAGTCTACATTTATCTTGTTTATAATGAGGTGGATTCCAGTTCAGTAGCAAATGGATGTAGTGAATGGATGTGACAGGTCAAGACATTTGTGAGACTTGAGCTGGGTAAGGAATTGCCCTCTTGTCCTGCAAAAGTTTGCTAGAGTCAAACAACTTGCAATGATCTTTTGAAGCATTTCAAATTAAAAAAGAAAAAAAAAAGACAGAGAGAGGGAAACCCACTAAGAATAGATACTAGCCTTGTCATTTGGGTACTTCCCTGTAAAATGGAAGATTTGGGCGTAAGGCCAGAAACAAGCCATTCTCATAGGGCGTGCATAGATGAAGCGGGGGCTCTAAATTGAAGCGGTGGGTTTTAAAAAACACTGCTTCAATTTAGGGCTGAATAAACCCCCATGTTGTGCACACACCTGACTTACCTGCCTCTCCAGCAGGGAGGGGAAGGCGAGCTGCCGGTGGGTAGAGAGGTCCCTTGGCTTTGTGGGGGGCCTGGTGCTTCCCTCCGTGGCAGTGGTACTCCCCTAGGTAGGACCAGCCCACAGGCACCTGGCTCAGGCCCCTGCACCTGGGACCGACCCACAGGCACCTGGAGTGAAGCACCGGGCCCCTGCACAGCTCAGGCAGGCAGGCAGGCTCCGGGGGTGGGGGAGGAGATCAGGCTTGCCACTTTATTGGGCAGAGCCTGTCTTCCCGGGTTGCTGTCAGGCTGCCTGCAGGGCTTCCTGCAGAGCCACGGAGCTGCACGAAGCTTCACTCCGCAGCTGTAGGGGCAGCAAACTAAAACTCCTTCAAGGAGTTTTAGTTTGCTGTGCCCCAAGTTATTTAAGGTGCATTATGCTGCTCAATTTCCTACAGAGGCTGGAATTAATGTGCAATACATTGGTGTTGTGTGCAAACACCAGCACCATTAAAGTGGTGCAAAAGCATTTAGCCTACTTTAAAGTGGCACACACGTGCCCCTCGTTTCGTCTACACACAGCCATAGGTGCCAAAATAGGCCTTATGAATTATCAAGGTGCCTAGATCATAAAAAATGTGATCGAAATTAACTTGATCCTGCATATGAAAAACTACTTAAGCACCAAATTCAATTAGTGCTTCCAGTTTAGCCTGCAGACTTCCCTGAGTACCCAACCTGAACATGATCCTTTTTGACAGATAGACACCCAACTCCCACCTATCCTCTGCTGAGATCCACTCACAACCTTAAGATCATAGGAAAGTAAGTTCATGGGTACTACATGTTTAAATTCAAGATGATGGTTTTCAGATTCGCTCCTTATTTCCATGTGCTAAAGCAGGGTCTGATAGTAAGGGGAAGGGGCTTCTAGGGGAAAAAGTTGGGGGGAAGCAGATAGAAAAGGGCTACTTGACCCCCTTCCAATTTATTTTCCCTGCTGTAGCAGTGAGAGGGGCACAAATTCAAGGCAAACCTCCAATAATTAGATTCTATACCTGGAAAATGATACCAAATGTATATATTTTCCATACATAGACTCTAATTATTGGGAGGTCATCTTATAACCAGGGTTGTCTTCTATTTGAGTAAATATGGTCTCTTCCTCCCTTGGATACCCAGGGGTTTGTCTTCAAGGAGAGGGCTGGGGGTGGGGGGAGGGGATAGTTGTCTGGTGGTTACAGCACTGGTCTCAGATGCAGAAAGGGTAGGTTTATATCACCTGGGTGAGGGGGAGCACCCTAACCACTAGGCATTTGGGTGAAAACATAAGAAGACCCTTGTCTTCAAGCCCTTCCTTGGTTTTTGCTATGATTTTGGGATTAGTGCTCACACAGGCATTTCTATACAGAGCTTCATACCTGTCCAGCATGCTCAGTAGCTGTGGGGATGCTTGTACCCACACTGCATTCATAGATTCATAGATTTGTAAAGCCAGAAGGGACCTCAGAAGATTATCAGGTCCAGCCCCGTGCACCAAGAAGGAAAGATAACTGGAGGTCAGGTGACCCCAGCAAGGCGAATGTCTAGTTTCTTCTTGAAGATCTCCAGGGTAGGTGATTGCACCACCTCTGGAGGGAGCTTATTCCACAGTCTGGACACCGTGACTGTGAAGACATTTTTCCTAATGTTGAGCCCGAATCAGTCTTCTAGGAGTTTGTGGCCATTACTCCTAGTTTTCTCCTTGGATGCCCTGGTGAACAGTTGCTCATTGAGCCCTTGATGTCCTCCCCTAGTGTAGCAGTAAACTGCTACCAGGTCCCCTCTCAGCCTTCTCTTCCTCAGGCTGAAGAGTCCCAGATCCCCCAGTCTTTCCTCATATGGCTTGCCGTGTAAGACTCAGATCATATGGGTGGCCCTTCTTTGGACTCTCAAGCTTGTCCACATCCTCATTAAAGTGTGGTGCCCAGAACTGAATGCAGTACTCCAGCTTCAGTATCACTAGTGCTGCATAGAGTGGAAGAATCACCTCTTTGGCTTTGCTAGAGATGCATCAATTGATGCACGCCAGAGTATTATTTGCCCTACTGGGTCCAGCATCGCACTGCTGGCTTATATTCATACTGTGGTCTATTGCTCGTCCCAAGGTGGGGCACTTTACATTTCTCAATGTTGAACTGCAGGTTGCAATCCGCCCTATTTGCTACCCTGTCCAGGTCCGCTTGGATCTGTAGTCTATCTTCAAGCATTACCGCGCTTCCCCATAACTTGGTGTCATCCGCAAACCTGGCCAGTGAGCTCTTCACCCCCACATCCAAATCATTAATAAAGATGTTGAATCAATAATAAAGATGCATATAGAATAAGAGTGCAACCTATGCATAATTTCCAGACACATCAGTGCTTTGGCTGGGTAAGAGTCATTTGGACACACGCACGGTTTCATAGGATTCTGGCTGGGGTATGCATGTGACATGAAAAGGTTATTCCTACAGTTAAATGAACACAATGGGATGAAGGTAATGGAGCACGATGCGAGTGGTGAGCGACCAGTGAATCCCACTTCTCTTCTCTGCTTTGTTTTATTGTTCCCTGACCATCCCAATCCACCTTTATACTCTTTCCCTGTTTCCACCTCGTAGGACTTTTCTGCAATGGAGATCAATCTCTTTTCAAATCAGAAAGGAGCATTGCAATGGTTTTGTCTAACTTTCTTGCCAACCCAAGCAGTCAGATTTTACCAAGGTGTTCCTCCACCATGCCTATCCTTTTAAACTGTAATAAAACATAGCTGTTAGGGGAAGTATGGCGAGTCCTTTTTGGCAAGAGTCATTTTCATTATTACTTATCTGTCCAATGCTCAATTCAGTCAGTTCATAGGCACTTTCAGTGACCATAATAGTTATGACAAAACAGTGCTAGGCCAGGGGTTCAGATGATATAAATAGTGGAGATCCATTGACTTCCTGGGGTCTGTGCTGATTTACATCAACCGTGGAAAATAAACCACTGACTATTTCCTGTGTGCTCTCTGTCTCTTACTTTTAGACAACCCTGATCTGACTGCACATTTTTATCTGCTTCTTTTTATTTACCTTGGTGCTGGTAGCGTTGTCTAATTTAATGATCAAGTTGCTAAATTTTCCTGATTGGGCTGTATCTTCCCTTGATTTAGTGACGCCTTTCTCAAGTGTGGTTGTTGCACACTTTGCTGATTGAGATGCATAATTTAATTTAATAAATGGAGAGAGTTTACTATCATTTTTGCATATTTTATTATTAGGGAAGATTCATATTTTGCTGCTCCGGCTTATTCATTCCCCTTATTTATTTATTTTTGGCAAAGCCAGCTGCACTGGCAACACTTGTTCAGCTGCAAAACTCCGCTGACCAAGCTCGACAATTCAAGGCATTGAACTTTTGAATCTTTCCCTGTTAAGGTGCACATTGTAGAAATGGAAATTCCAGATGCTTTTGCCTGGGCTGCCTGAGCTTATGTGTTAAGCTGCCGACAAATCTGTTGGGGATATCATTTGTTTTAAGACCATTAAAGTGCATTTTCTATAGTTTGGGCAATGGTTTTAGATTCTTTGATAAAGCAAATAAAGATGCAATCAGTTTCTTTGTAAATCTCTCTATTTTGCATATAGTAAGTAGCACGAGCTTTCCATAACCAGCAGCTTCAATCTTAGGAGAAGCGTTTATCCTACTATTTGAAAGAAAATCTACGCATTTTGCTATCTCAGATTCTGAAGACACAGCAGGTTGCAAATACTCTAATTCCTGTTCAGTTTATTTTGCATAATATATTGGGGGAAAAACAAGCTAGAAACTGGACTAGGAAGCGCAGAATGTAATAGCTATATAAACAGTTATAATAGGAGGCTCAATCAGCAAAGAATGCAGCGTGATTATGTATAAAATTTCATCCACTAAAGTTCACAGCGTGATCAGAAAAGTAGGCAGCCCAATCAACAGAGCATAGAGCTCTACTGGCGATGAATATGTTTTGAAAACTCAGCTACCCAGAGTATTCAGTGGGATCAGCAGAGTTGTAAAAGGTGCACTTGGAGATTTGGTGAATTCAGCATGATGAGGTGGGAAGACCAGTCTCCTTCCATCATATCCTGCTTCTGAGGACATTTTTAAGAGGCTCTAGTCAATGAGTTTGTGCCTTATTATTTATTTATTTATTTTTGTAGATACCACAATTAATCCAGTGCACCCCTTTTAGCAGACCTAATCAGATGGCATGTTGGGCAGAAGGGAACCAGATGAGGTTCAATGTAGAGAAATACAAAGTGCTGCATTGTGAAGGAAGAGCCCCCATCACACCTACAGGCTGGGAATCGCTAACCTGACCAGCACTACAAATGAAAGGGATCTGGGGGTAACAATAGACCCCAGCTTGAATATGAGCCGGTAATGTGAGTCAGTAGCCGCTAGAGCCAAAAAAACTCTGGCATGCATCAATCGATGGATCTCCAGTAAATCCAAAGAAGCAATTCTCCCTCTTTACTCAACCTTGATGCATCCACAGCTGGAGTAGTGCATCCAGTTCTGGGCACCGCACTTCAATAAGGATGTGCTAAAGCTCGAGAGGGTCCACAGAAAGGTCACACATATGATCAGGGACTTGAATGGCGAGCCATACGAGAAGAAGCTGAGAGATCTTGGACTCTTCAGTCTAAAGAAAAGAAGGCCAAAAGGGGACCTGATTGCAGCTTACCGCTATATCAGAGGCATACATCAGGGGCTCAGTGAACAACTCTTCACCAGGCTGCCCTGGGGGGAAACTAGAAACAATGGCCACACACTCCTGGAAGGTAGGTTCAGGCTGAACATTAGGAAAAACTTCTTCACAACGAGGGTGTCCAGACTATAGAACAAGCTCCCCGCAGAGGTGGTGCAATCATCTACCACAGAGGTCTTCAAGAGAAAACTGGACGGTCACCTAGCTGGGGTCATCTCACCCCAGATGTCTTTCTGGCTCATGCAGGGGGCTGGAGCTGATGATCCTTCAGGGTCCCTTCCAGCCCTCTGATCCTATGACTGTATGGTGGGGAGCTCTCAACATTTTGCAGCACGGGAAGTGGGTGCTTCTGACTTTTTTTGTACACCAAAACTCTCATTGGTGCCTGAAAGCATGTAGGCACACATTAGTGGGCACTGCTATTATCATTATGTTTCATCCTCACCCATCACAAGGTATCCAAGTGATGTCCAGCACATTCAAGTTCATAGGGGCAGATACATTCCAGATTTACTACAGAGCACATTCATTTTCTTACAGAGTAAAAGTGGAATGAGCACACAACCTTACACCGCTGCAAGTCGCTCCACGCTGGGTTAACATTATCCTTTGAAAATGAGGCATAACTGTACAATGGTGAGAGTTACGCAGGTGTATTATTGGCTGTGTGTCTGCTCCCCGCAGTTCCTTAGACCCCAGGATAACTGTTTGCTCAATGGAAACCAGGTCTCCTGCCATCTAGTGTGCAAGTGTGTCATATCATCCACTGGTGGTGTGTCTATCCCTTCTTGGCCTTTCAGCTAAGATCAAATATAGAGCAGTGGTTCTCAACGTCTTTAGACTCAAGGCATGCCTCAGAAAATGCACTCTTTGTTTTCACTAGTTTTTTGACTACAGAAAAATACTAGATCAATTCTGCCGTTGCAAAGGACTCAGGAAATCATAGTCCTAAGAGCATTCTGACCTGTCGGGGTCTTTCTATTTGAAATGACCCGCTGGCTGAGAATCGCTGCTATAGAGAAACTTTACTATGGCATAAATTGTTCCTTAGCAATTGAGTCCAATGTGTGTCCATCTCCTCGGTAAACCAGACGAGCTATGCTGCTGCCTACAGCTTTACTCCTCTGGCGTGGGAAACAGGAATTCAATCTCAGTTCAGATAGGTACTTGTAATCACATGCCTAATGTTAGAAGAATAATACTGCCCACGCAATTACAACTAGCCGCGTGTTCAAGTATCTTGGTGAGTCATGGATTTTGCCTGTTTTAAGGCCTGGGCAGAGAGGACTGTGTCTCGTTAACCTAGTCCAAAGCAGCTAGTTTGTGCTCCCTGACATTTTCTTGAGGGAACTAATTGCAGAGATGTAGGTTTCCTGCCATGTCTGAACAATACCCAGGTGCCCCATTTACTGCCTCTAATTTTGAGTTCTTCATAGTTTCATAGTTTCTAGGGTCGGAAGGGACCTGAGCAGATCACCTAGTCCGAACCCCTGCCATGGCAGGAAGAGCACTGGGGTCAAATGACCCCAATAAGGTGGTCATCCAACCTCCTCTTAAAAACCCCCAGGGTGGGAGCCTGCACCACCTCACATGGAAGCTGGTTCCAGACCCTAGCCGCCCTGACCGTGAAGTAGCGCCTCCTGATGTCCAACTTAAACCTTCCCTCCGCCAGCTTGTGACCATTGTTCCTGGTCACTCCTTGCGG
>NW_017729024.1:169553309-169557374 GCF_001723915.1 Gavialis gangeticus | reverse complement strand
TCAATGATTTAGTGACCTGGTCGTAAAAGGCCACCAGGTTGGTCTGACAGGACCTGCCGCTGATGAACCCATGCTAGTTGCCCCTGAGCATGCCGTTCCCTGCTGGCCCCTCCTGCATGTGTACCAGAATAATTTTCTCGAACAGCTTGCCCAGGATCGAGGTAAGGCTGACTGGCCTGTAGTTCCCCGGGTCCTCTTTCCTCCCCTTTTTGAAGATGGGAACCACGCTGGCCCTCTTCCAATCCTCCGGCACCTCTCCAGAGCACCACTCTGGAGAGTGGGTTCTTGGGGGTGGGTTGTTTTGCTCTGTTTTGTTTTTGGAAATATCCTATAATGTGACGCCAGAGTCTTCAAGTAATGAATCAGCCATCTAACTACCCACCACTACATCCAGTGAATTCAATTATACCAGTTCTGGCAAAGATACTCGGTGGTATGAGTAAGGGAATTACAAATATTAGATGTGGGTACAATCCTGGATCCAGCTCCCTGGAGAAAAAAAAACAACAAAACCCAATACCATCCTTTTTGAGCCCAGTAGAGTCAGGCTACATCAGCTGGAGCATCATTCTGCATCGAATGACAGTGCCACTTTCTAAATACTATGTGCTGTATGGACACAGGGGTTAATTCTCCAGGGTTTTCAAAGCAGTTCCATTCATAAGTACTTTGCTTTTAGCTTCACATCAATGCAAGTGAATACAGAACGAGTCTTTGTGAGTCTTTCAAGCTTGTGCTCTAAGCTATGGAAATGAACATTAGAAGCAGCTTCTTAATGGGGATGCATAGTATGGGTACTAGTAGCAGTGTAACTGTGGCAGAGAAATCACAGTTCAGGCTAATTTAACCTGTTCTTGTCTACTTCTCTGCCTACAGGACTGCTCCTTAACCTGTTTCCACTGTGTTTCCCACCTTAAGTGTCCATGGACAGTGTCTGACATGTTGACCAACACAGTGGTACATGACTGGGATATTTTAGATATGAAAAGCTACAGGGGCTCTGTCTGCACAAGCAGTGGACAGCTGTGCAGTCATTTAGTACTTGTAAGGTTTGAATTACACATCAACTCTTGGGGGCAATCTATGGCCATGGCAGCCAGAAGCCAGAAGGAGCCACTGCCACTACCACTTGAGCTGCTTAGAAAGGTGCAGGGTGGGCTGGGGCTCTCATCTCTTATGAGGGAGGGCTCTAGTATCTTATGGGGGGCTTATGGGGGAGGTCTTATCTTTTATGGGGGGGACTCAGCCCCTCTGAACCCCCACCCCATATTGCAAACCCTGAGTACTTGTATAACCAAGTACTACATGATTGCATATAGGCAGCATTACTGCACAGTAGTATCCCTGATAGTTTTTTTTCAGAGTCTACTGCACAGTAGCAATGAGCTACTGCACTGTAGCTCATTGCTACGGCACAGTAGCATCATGTCTTGGTTAGTAGCCCCCCCAGCACTACTGCACAGTAGCATCTCATGTAGATGTGGCCAATCTGAGCTAAATTTCTGTACAAAGCTCTTGCAGAGATTTTGAGAGAAAAAAGGCACAATGGAGGGTCTGTAACATATCCCACTGAGAGGTTGCACATGACAGACTGACAGGACTTTGAACTAAGATCCTTTAGTTACCTGGGGACTGTGTATATTATGGCAGCTGCTCATGCCAAATTTCTACCCACAAACGTTACTGTAGCTAAGGTTAGTTCAATGCCTGGGCCCAGTTCATTCTGGACACCACTTCTGGGACAGCCAGTCAGGTTGGGCAGCAAAGGCCACCAACATATTTCGTGTGGGCTGAACATTCACCTGATATAGTCATCTGACTTTCCGAGCCACAGAAGTTAAACGTGCTACCAATCTCTTAATCCAGCCTCCCTTCTCCTTACATAGAATGAAATGATCTGAAAAGGGTTCCTCTGAAAGTCTCAAGTCTAGGTAATCAGCTCTATGCAGTCCATATATATGTCTGATTGGATTAGCCAGTGGGCAGCTATCACCTAACCACCAAAACCTTCCCGTTTGCGGAGTAGCAAACCAATAAGAATTGACCAGTTATTTTAGGTGACCATCTATTGCCCAAGGATAGGATTGCCTCACTGTGGAGAAGCAGAAGAAGAAAGCAGGAGCAGCAAAGGAAGAAGTGTCAGCTATGGCAATAGGATATAGAACAGATTGTCAGAAAGAGGATGCAATTGAACATCCAAAACTCAGTCCATGTCTATACTGAAAAAATAGATAGCCATCTTTCACACTGATTGGAAAGCATAAAGCATGGGTGAACTTAAAGTATGCCCTAACCCTATGACCACAAACCTGGTGTTGCAAAGTGTTGTCTCTTTAAAATAGACTGGGTCAAACAAGTTCACACAAGTTATGAGGCCCAAGGCATGAATTAAGGGGTGAAATTCCATGGCTGGTGTTCTGGCAAGAGGTCAAAACAGGTAGACCTTTTCCTGCCTCACACTCTATTAAATTAGGAATTTTGTCTCACCAGGTGTTCAAACACAACTTCATTCACAAAGAACTGATTTCAGCTTGTCCTATACATAGCAAAATGGTTAGTTTCAACATCATACCAGGGCAATGGAGGCACTGTATGAAGGCTACTGGATACAGCAGCTCATCAAACAAGGGGACAGACCATTTTTTGTTTCACATGATATTTTCCACAAAGTTGTGTGATTTCCAAAATTCCTGAGCATCCAGAAGTTTCCTTTGATCTCAAGAGTTTAGCAACTTGGACAAAAGCTTCCTGTTGGAGTGTCTGAATAGGGAGTGAAGTCCCTACGTCCATACAATGAAAATTGTGAAAATTAGCAGTATTGCATAACAGTCTAAATAACCTTCACTCCCATCAAAACAAGTACCTTCCTTTTTAGGATGAATTCATTTGACTTCATCAGAATTTTGTTCAGTACCAAGTAATGATCATCTACAATCTCAGCAAAATTTAAGTAAAATGTACTAAGAACTGGTTTAAAATCAAATCTCAAAAAACAGTTCTTCATGTGGAACCAATATTGAATGGTGTGTTTACAAGTGTGTTTGTTTGGTTTTTTCCCTCGGGATTGGTAGTAGACCAAACAGCATTCAATATTTTAATCAATTATGTGGAAGTAAATGCAAAATGCTGGTAATAAAAATTGTAGATGGTAAATTTTCCAATCAGAAATACTGAGGAGAGGGCAGTTCTATAGAATGGATCATCTGCTTAGTTGCAACTTCTAAAACAAAATGAGGAAATGCATCTTGGAAAACTATGACTCTGAAAGTGATCTATAAAATATCATGCACAAGGGGCTCAACATGCATATTATTTTATTTTTAAAAGGGCTAAGGTGATCCTGGGATGCCCAAACAGGGCAGCTCTGGCAGGAATAGAGGGACACTTTTACTTATATATCAGGATTGGCGAGAGTTGGAAGGGAGCACAGGAGTTCACGTCTAGTCCAACCCCCTGCTCAAAGCAGGACCAGCCCCAACTGCATCATCCCAGACAAGGCCTTGTCTAGACTGGCCTTAAAAACCTCCAAGGATGGAGTTTTCACCACTTCTCTGGATAGCCTGGCTGAGTGCTTCACTCAGATTCATGACTTTATGCTCATACTAAGACATCTAAACTTCTGTGACATCAGGGAAGCCTAACAGGGAAAGATTAAACATTTTGTGATAATTAGGCCCCTCTACACATTACAATTAAGGTGTGATTAACCAGTTAATCATGCCTTAAGTTGTGACTCTAACCTCCCATGACATTCTCTTGAGTGTTTCTCCCTGTCTGGCCATTTGGGTACAGCTGTCTCCTTTCAAGTTGACAGCTTGCCTTCCAGTAAGATACCTCAAAGGGTCCCCATGGATCCTCTTCTGCCACATCTTGTTGTTACCAGTTATTGTTGGGAGGATGTTTTTGAATCCTGCCTCTCCTGGTTCCTTCCTTCGGCTCTCTTGCCTGGACTCCTGTTTCGGGGCTCTGCCTCCCCTACACCCTGCCTTACACCACCCAAAGATGTTGCTCCTTGGTCGTGGCTCAAACAAAGTCTGCTTCCCATGGTAAGGGCTTTAGCCCTTA
>NW_017729024.1:169536686-169548309 GCF_001723915.1 Gavialis gangeticus | reverse complement strand
TCTGCCAGCTTGTTGTTACCAGTTATTGTTGGGAGGATGTTTTTGAATCCTGCCTCTCCTGGTTCCTTCCTTCGGCTCTCTTGCCTGGACTCCTGTTTCGGGGCTCTGCCTCCCCTACACCCTGCCTTACACCACCCAAAGATGTTGCTCCTTGGTCGTGGCTCAAACAAAGTCTGCTTCCCATGGTAAGGGCTTTAGCCCTTATATAATCACAGTCCTGTTTGGATGGTGTACCATCCTGGTTCAGGCCTCACGTCAGCCTGGTTTTGTTTCCTATCGACCCCAGGATGCCTTACTCCCAGGAGCTCTCCCTTTTCTCCCAGTGACTACTCGCAGCCTCAGACTGTTTTCTTCTTTCTCTCTTCCCAGGATCACCACTGCACCAGTCTACACCGGCTTCATCCGGGATCCGTGGTCTCATCACAGGTAAGAATTCAGGCTCCGCTGAGACGGCGTTGTCAAGGCATTCCCCCTCCTAGGGTTACCACCACTCACCCCTGCTGGGGCAGTTGTTCACTTCTGGATGATCTGAGCCTTCTGGAGGATTCACTCCCAGTCCTCCTTGAATGCTGGCTGGTGGGGTTTTTATTCCTCACCTCAAGTGCCAGCCAGACAACCAGCATTAGCATGCAGCCATAAAGCATGTGGCCAAGCACGCCGGCTCTCCCATGGCCCGCTGTGACTACTTCTGCATTTCTCCCTCTGGTCTGGGCATGGCTTGTCTTCCCATGGCAGTGTCTCTCCCACTGCACCTTTGATCTTTGGCAGTGTCCTGTGAGCTCTGCGCCTCTCTCCACTCCCAGATGAAAGGTAGGTCCTGGTTCGTGCTGGCATCCCTGCCACAGTAACCCAGCTACATGCTCAACCAATTAATGGCATGATAAAACAAGCAATGAGCTACAAAGTTATTCCACAAAAAAGTGGAAATAACTTTGTTGCTGGTTCTAATCACACCATTAATAGAATGAGTGGCCAGATGCTCCCCCTGCACTGGCAGTAAGCAACAAAGGGATATAATCATAATCCCACAATCACACCTCCTACCATGCAGGTGTGGGATGTCATGGCACAACTGTGTGGATCCTTCATTAGATCCCATTGATCAGGAAGCCAAACTAACTCCTTTCCTTCTTGTACGCACAGATTCATTGGAATCTGGCATGGCTGCACCATGAACACTTCTGCTACAGTCTCAAACTTGTGACTTCTGGGCTATTAACCATATGCTTTAGCAGCCACATAGAATCATAGAAAATGAAGGTTAGAAGAGACCTCAGGAGGTCACATCTGGTCCAACCCCCTGCTCAAAGCAGGACTAGCCCCAACTACATCATCTCAGCAAAGGCTTTGTCTAACCAGGTCTGAACAACCTCCAAGGATGGAGATTCTACCACCTCTCTAAGAAGCCTGTTCCAGTGGTTCACCATCCTCCTAGTGAGAAAGATTTTCATAATATCCAACCTAAACCTCCCTTACTGTAACTTGAGACCATTGCTCCTTGTTCTGTCATCCAACACTGCTGAGACCACACCATGCCATGCCAACCCACCCCAGCTTCCATTGGACCAAGTGATACAACATACTTTGGCTTTGTAACTTATGAATTTATGATCTGGGTTATGACAGATTTCCTAGAAGATTATTGGATAGAAACCTACCCTACATTTAGTGGCAGAAGGACACATTACAGACAAACTTTTCTTTTTTTTTTTTTTAATATAAGTTCTAGGCCTCTTTTTTCCCCATTTTTTTTCTTGCTTTCACAGTCATAATGGGACACATCTAGGTGTGTGTTACCATAAGATAACTCTCATCTTGGGTCATTGAAGGCACTCCTCTTTGCCTTGTTCTCCACAATTTCCCCAAGGCATGTGTTATCTCACAGCAACACATGCCTTGTTGTGTCTTATTTCTCAACTCTGAAAAAAAGGAGAAAATAAATAAATAAATAACCAAACAGGGTGGAAGAAAATGAAAGATATTTTCCCAATGTTTTTTTTTTTTCTTGCCTTTTGGGCTTCTTCAGGGGGGAAGTGTCTGAGAGATAGAGAGAATTAAGAATTGAAAGAACACAGAGATAAAGCAAAGAAAGATGTAGAAACAGCAGCATAGCTTCGTTACATAGCAACAACACAGGGCTGGGATAATAGGCTGTGATGAAAGAATTCCAAGAAAATTATATACGCGCGAACACACACACAAAAAGAATCTAAGGCAACAAAACATATGTAGGAGCAAAATAAATAATAATAATAATAAAAAAAAAGCAAATAAGACCTATGTAAAGAAACAGGGTATATAAGAAAACTTGGAAGCAGAAGAAAAAGGCCCAAGGGGAAAAAAGCATGATTAACAAATGAAAGAAGAACACAATGGTGTCATATGTTCAAGGGATGACTTTCTCTTTCCCTTCCTATGTGATGTCTTCATAAGGACAGCAAGACGAGATGATGGATCCTATAGATGACCTATAGCGGAAGAAAAAGGGAGGAGGTGGAGTCAAGTGGTGAATCAGAAGACTGGAAATCTACAGGTCAAAATTGGAAGTGGGGGATGGGATTGGTGGTTTGGGGTATCTATCTCATTTCCTGATTGCTCAGTTTGAGATAGATGCCTCAATCAGAGCTGCCATTCATAGGGTAGTAGCTCAGATATTTCTAGAGTTCAGACTCCTTTAAAGCATCTCACAATGGGAATCCAAAATCACTGTCTGTTTTCTTTTTTTTTCTTTTTTTTCCTTTAATTCTCCAGCCTGTTTTTATCCCAGCTCAGTCATAGGCTCAGGCTGCATCCTCAGACGAATAACTTAACTCTCTTTGTCCCCGTCTCATTGACTACTAAAACAAAAGCCCTATAAAAGCTGTGGGGCAGATTGTTCCTAGACGGGCATGGCTGCTTAACAGAAGATGATACAGAAAAGTTCTTTTTTCATTAGGGTTGTATGAACATTGCAGAGATCAGAGCTGTGGAGGACCTACACTGCAGATGCTCCAGGGAGCAAACAAGCAGGGAATGGGAATGGATGATGGGTCTCTGCAAGGCTTCCATGGTGATGGAGGGAATTTGAGACTCCCTATGGAGCAGCAGGTCTCCTCACCAATATGTTCTCATGGACAACCTAGACCACCTGTGCACCCACTGGAGTTCTCATCCAGTCCATAACGCAACTACATCTGGTATGCAAGGGTAGCCTCAGTCCATAGCATGCTACACAATAACAAAGCAGGGGATTTTGGCTATAGATACCGGGGGGCGGGGTGGGGGGGTCTCCTTCCCAAAGCCCCTTGTTAAAAGTGATACAAGAGACAAAATTCCATCCAGAAAGAAAAAAATAAGTGATGCTTTTGACCCAAGAAATATAATATGTATTACGTATAGCCATGACAATTCAAGTTTGAAGACCCTTAAAATGGCCAGTACTTAAAACTGCATGGAAAATCCATTTATTGTAGACATTTCCCTGGCAAAGATGAGCTGTTATGTTGCTAATTTCTAAACTTAGATTACTGAGGGAAGGTATCCGCCTCTTATGCGCATAAGGATTTTTTTAATACAACCATCCTCCAGAAAAAGCACAGCAAATGGTGGTACATGGTTTCATGCTAGCAGCAACACTCAGGGCTATTAAGAGCTAATGTTTCTTACCCATTTGGAGCTTGATGCAAAACTCACTGAAGTAGGAATCTTCCTTCTGGGCTCAATGGACTTTGCATGGGTCCCCAGGTGCGGGCACCATTCACTGCGTCTTTGGTAGGTAGAACACCACAGTCACAATCTATACATTTCAGCTCACAGCTTAGCTTATTTTCCAAGTTTTGGTGGCATGCTCAGCTCTTGACAATGTACTATATGGAGTCAACTGATACCTCCAACACAAAGGAGTTCAGATGTCGAGGCCACAGAGGGAAATGGGGCTGGTTTCAGGCTTGTGCGCTGCAAAGACTTGCAGCTCAGGAAAAAAAAATTTTTTGCAATCTGGGAGATTTCCTAGCATTGGTGGAAAAGCTCTCGCTTGGGGCCATTGTGGACCAATAAACAGTTCATTTTTTTCATTGTTCTAATTAATTTAATTAAGTTAACTTCCAAGGTGTGTTAAGAAGCAATGCCTTGGGTGATTAACTGTTCCCATATCAAGGTGTTTTCACAAACACATTTACCTTGATTAGTGTACACATTATTATGTAATTAAATACCTCACACAGAGGAATTTATTAGTGCCTCCTTGTCTCCTAACAAATAAAGCAGCCCTTGAATTCTCTCTGAAAAGAAGCGTTTGTCGGCTAGGTGAGAAGGACAAACAACTTCTTGGAGAGCAAGATAATCACGACATCATCAGGCATGCAGGTGCGCAGTTGTTTCGGAAACCTTTTGCACACTCCTGAGTTTATAACACTGCAAGGACCGGGAAGCTCTTCCAGGTTCCTTTCTCTCTGGATAGCTCGCTGGCTAATTAGGCCCCCTTCTTCACAATCTGCTCTAAATTTCACTTCCCCTCTGCATCTTCCAATCACCTGCCAGTCACTGCACTTCCTTGCAACAATGTAGGCCAAATTCTGTTCTTAAGCCCAGTTTCAGCTAAGCGTTTAAACGTAGACGTAGTCATGCACTTAAGATCATACATTTTTGAGCAACGCACTTACGCGCATGCTTAATTTTAAGAATCCCTACTGGCTTCAGGAGGATCCTAGCAAGTTCTTCCGTGCTTTGCTGAATAGCGAATGAATTTAAATACAAGCTTGAAATTAAGCATGTGCTTAAATGCTTTGTTGAGCTGGTGATGTGATTATTTGTTTGCTTATAGTTAAGTGCGGGCTTAATTGCTTGGCTGAATTGGAACTAGAATTAATCCCATTGGCTTTGGCATGAGCAACAGAAAGCAGACTTTGCCCCTATCTGCAGACTGTACCTGGTATTTTATTAGCCATGACCACAATATTTCAGCATTCTCTGCTGGGTTTGTCAGTAGATCATAAATTGCACTCACCATCTGATGAAGCTATGAGATTTGCTTTACGCCTCATTGATCACTTTCCGAAGCATTAAGGTTTGGAATGAGCAAAAACTCAGATGGTTTTGAGGTTCAGTTTGGAGAATCAGCCAAACTCTTTATAAATGTATTTTGAACCCCTGGTGGCTGCGAAGGCTTGCGTGGAGCCAGGATTTTTCATTAAATTCTCATTTGCTAATTACTTATTCTGCACAGGTTTGAAACGCAATGGACATGAAACGTGTTCTAGGCAGGCGTGGCGTACAAATACCACGTTCCCCATGGACATGGACTCCAGCACTGAAATCAGTGGGTGTAAATTCATGCTGACTTCAGTTTATTTGTGGAGGGCACAATTCCATTCTGTGCTAACAGCAGATGCAAGGATCTGGTGCCACTTGTATCTGAGCTGCAACTGGGGGCTCCAGTGATTCTGAGATCATTTGCACTGGTGGGAGCCTCTGAATTGAATATGAAGATAAAAATTGTAGGATATTTAGAAATGCAAAACTCAAGAACTCTTGGTTCAGAAGCGATACCTTTGATTAGGCCAACTAAGACATCAGAATGAATAAATAAATATTCTCTCTCTCTCTCTCTCTCTCACACACACACACACACACACACACACACACAGTTTTTTCTGCGAGCTTTCAGGCTCACATGCGCTTCATTAGGCTCAGGTAAAATTAAAGATGGCAAAAAGTCCCCATAGGTAGCACATAGACTTCTTTTTTGCACAGAAGAAGCTGAAGATGCAAGTCTGTTCCTATGGGTCCATATTTTTTTTTTTTTACCATCTTTAATTTTCTCTGAGCCTGATGAAGGGTGGGCAAGCCCAAAAGCTGGCAGAAAAAGATATTTTTTTTTATGCGATGTCTTATTCGGCCTAATCAAAGGTATTAACTCTGAACCAAGAGGTCCCAAGTTTTGCATTTCTTTTTGTCTCAGACCAACACAGCTACCAAATACATTCCTGAAACGTAGGATATTTCATCAGCCTAAGTGCTGGTGTTTAGGGGGAACAGCAATAACACTCGCTTCTTCTTCACCCTTCACCAAGTGTTTGAGCAAATGCTGAGTTCACTTATTCTTTATCTGCTCCCTTCTCTATCTATTTAAATGAAAAGAGACAAAGGAATGTAAGCCTGGAAGGTTTCAGACAGAACTCCAGCCACTTAATGGCACATAAGAAGAAAAGAAGAAGCGTCAAGTTGCATCAGACCCACGGCCAATCAGTCCAATGCCCTGTCCCCAGAAAATGCATCAGAGGGAAGTGAGAGGACCAACCTAACATCAGTCTATACTGTACATTTAGCTCAGAGAACAGATGTATGTCCAGATTAGCCTCTAAACACTTCCACAGCAAAAACCCTGACTGGGTTAACATGATTTCCATTCTTCGGACCTCACCTGCGCCTCTGAAGGAATGTCTCCTGGTTTGTTGTGCAGAGACGCTGTCTCATGGACTCCTGACCCATTGCATCTATTGTGGGAAAACATGGTTTTCTCTACAGGAGGAACTGTGGGAAGGGCACAGGAGGAATATTTCAGGGATACAGATTGTAACCATGTTGGCCTACAGGCAAAAGCAGTCAGAGCTCTTGGTGGAAGCAATATCTTTTATTAGACCAACTAGGTAGTTGCAAAAAAAAAAAAAAATCTTTATTTGCAAGCTTTCAGGCTCACGTGCCCTTCCTCAGGTGAAGGATTGCAAAGATTGTAAAATTTCTCCCTAGCAGAACACAGAAGATCTTGTAATTAGCCATGTTGAAATGAAAACTTCATAATATTTTACAAAAAAGGAAGAAAAAATCAACACCCAGAGACCTGGAGGCTAACACCCCTGCTCCAGCCTTTTGTTCGTGCTGAATTTGCATATTTGGAGAGCAACCTCTATGGAACAGAAGTGCCTTAGCCAGGAGAAACATTTGATCGACCAGCTCTCCTGTGCAATAAAAAAACAGCTTACCAAGAAAGAAGCAAAATTCAACATCCTGCTTGCCATCAGACATCTTTGAGGTAAATAGACTGCTCTAACTTCATCTGAGCCTAATTTGCGCAAAATGAACTTCTGCACCCAGAGGAACTTCTACCGTCCTTCAATTCTCTTGTGCAATATGAAGTTTCATTGCTACCTAGGAGAAATTTTACAATCTTTGTATTCTCCTTTGCCCAAGGAAGGGTGCATGAGCCCAAATGCTTGCAAATAAAGAATCGGTTTTTTTGCTATTATTTAGTTGGTCTAATAAAAGCTATTGCCTCTACCAAGACTGCTGACTGCTTTTGGAGGAATATGGGCACTCAAGTTGGTCCTTCCTGCATCTGCTTCCCCCAGAGGGCATGTTCCAGCGGCACACAGGTCAAGTTTTGATCTGTAACCCCTAGCAGTAAGCAGGAGAAGGTCTAGAGTGTAAATAAGAACAGGTCTGAGAGTTTTCTATGAGGATGGGTTGAAAGACCTGAGCAAAAATACATATAGGGACACAAGCTAAGACTATATCACAGACACACCCTTAATCTCTAGCAGTTAAGAGTGAGTTAAGACCTGAAATAAGGAGTTTAGGGACTGATCCAAGAGCAGATTAGCTGATCAATCCCAAATTTGAACCCAAATAATTACCAGTCAGAAGCTGCCTCTCTCCAGCATTCACAAGATGCTTCCCCATTTGCTCTGAAGGCACTCTTAGGTACCTTAGGGACTTGGGGGTCATGACTGACCACAAGATGAACATCAGCCTTCAATGGGATGCTGAGTCTAGTAAAGCAAGAAAAAGCTGGTTTGCATCCATAGATGCTTCTCAAGTAAATCCCGGGACGTCATTCTCCCCTTGTACTCGGCCTTGGTGAGGCCGCAGCTGGAGTCCTGCATCCAGTTTTGGGCTCCACAATTCAAAAAGGATGTGGAGAAGCTTGAGAGAGTCCAGAGAAGAGCCACGCACATGATCAGAGGTCAGGAAAACAGACGTTATGATGACAGGCTGAGAGCCATGGGGCTCTTCACCCTGGAAAAGTGCAGGTTCAGGCATGATCTGTTGGCCACATACAAGTTTATCAGGGGTGGTCACCAGGATCTGGGGGAACGTCTGTTCACCAGAGCGCCCCAAGGGATGACAAGGTCGAATGGTCACAAACTCCTCCATGACCGTTTCAGGCTGGACATAAGGAACAACTTCTTTACTACCCGAGCCCCAAGGTCTGGAACAGACTGCCGCTGGAGGTGGTTCAAGCACCCACTTTGAACGCCTTCAAGAGACATTTGGATGTTTATCTTGCTGGGATCCTATGATCGCTGCTGACTTCCTGCCCCTGGGGCAGAGGGCTGGACTCAGTGATCTTCCGAGGTCCCTTCCAGCCCGAATGTCTATGAATCTATGAACCTGCAGTTCTGCTTCTAGGCATACCCAGAGCTGTTACCACCTGAATTGCATGGCTCCTAGCTTCCACTGGCATCCAGAAACTAGGCAAAGAGGCACTGAAGTCTTTAGGTGTTGGATAGGGTAGGTGTGCTAAGAGTAGATGTAATGCTGTGGCAGGATCAAAACTCTCAGAAAATGTAGCCGTTGCACCTTTATTTGTAAAAGGCAGCTGGAAGAGTTAGACTTTACTTTCCATTGGACATTCAAAGAGCTACAACCCTTGTTCAGGATGTGGGAGATGTGGGTTGAATGCCTTCCTCAGCTGCAGAGGTTTCCAATCTATGTCTCCCCCAGTGTTGTCTTAAATGGTGCCGACAGGCCAGGCAAGGAAGTCTCACTCTTCACCCTTTCTGGTAAAATTGAGCCACTCTGCAGAAGAGACATCAAGACCTACAGGGCGTGAAAAAGAGGAGTGAAGCAGTGGCATGCTTCTGTAACTTAGTGATTAGGGCAATCACATAGGGAGAAAATGTTTTTTTTCTGGGGGTAAAATGAGAGCGTTCAGGTGTCCTTGTCACTTGTCATGGGGACAAATCCCCCCAACAAAAATGCACAGAATTCGAGGTACTAACACTTTGTCTTATGTTCTCATGACAGAGATCTAAACATTTGTCCCACCATATTCTCATGCAGCTGGCAGACTGGCCAATCCTCCAGGCATCCCACAATGCAATGCTTTGACCCCAATCCTGACTCCTCTTGAACTTTGGTCACTTTAGCCCTGACTATAAAACTCCACTGCCCAGGTGTCAGGCCCCAGGTGGCTGCCCCTTTCTGAGGCCCAGAGAAATTAAGAGCACAAATAGGGATGCTAAGTATATGTACAATGCCTAGCACAGTGGAGTCCTAGTCCATGACTGATGGTTTCCTAATGCCACCACAATGCATATCATAAATAGTGATAATGAAATGGTCTGCCTATGTCAAACAGAAAAGAGTTGACAGCACCAAGAGTTTAATATCAAAACCCTGGGCCACAGCCTTATCCACATTATCTTTTCCCATTCTGCAGAGCATGCTGGGATGCCCTATATACAAAGGTAAACCAGTCTGACTCTATTCTCCATTCAACTCTTAAAGGCACCTAGATGCTGTTTCCCCAATGTGTGTTACGCTGCTCTATACAAGCATTGCCTTCCCCTTTAGGGAGGATAAATTAGGTGACATTTTCTGGGAATCGGGAAAATACTCCTGAATGCCAAGTGAATCAATGTTGAAATAAGAACAAATACAGTCCCTACAAATGGGACAAGAGCTATCAGGTCTGTGGCAGTAAGAGAGAATTATGTTTGCCTGGGGCCAGCTCCTCGGAGAGTGAGGATTGATTCTTTATGATTGATGACTCAGCACTTGAATGCCAAGTCATCAATTCCCTGTGTTCATGGCATTGACTGCATCAAGATAACTTTTCCCTCGTGCCTAAGCTCGGATATGGTCCTCGCCTGGAGTGTAGCCCCAGAGGACTCAGGTATAGAACCTGAATCACTTCCTTTAAATAAAAGACAAGTTGAAACTTGGGCTGCCTCACTGCAAGGAATATACAGCACTAAAAAGAGAAGGGGGAATCATGTGTTTAGGCCCCGGAAAGTTTAGTGCTTCCACTGAGTGCACAATCATGTATCCTAAAAGCAAAGCCATGTGCAAACTGCATCGCACAAGTTACATTTTCTTAGTGCAAAGTAAATAAATACATTTCACATTGATTTTATTACCCAAAGCTGTTGTCTTGGCTGACAGTTTAATGTTAATACCACTACAGAGTCATAAGCTGCACAAGTCTATAATATAATGCGAGCACAAAAGGGAAGACAGAAATTTAATGTTGTGTTTATTTCCTTTGCTCTGTCAAAAACATGGAAATGTGCCCATCCTTGAGCTCTGAGCATGGTGTGGCATTCCTTAAAAAAGTACACAATAATCAATTCATAACACCAGTGACAGCACCATTCTTGCTCATTTGCAAAAAAAAAAGTTACCAACCAGAAAAATATTAAAAAATAAAGTCCACCCTCTGAAAACTCACAACAGCTTGTCTTCTTTGATTATTCCCCTTTTTGAGTGCTGGAAAGGATGCTAACTACTGAATGCAGCTGGAATCACTCACCAAGGAGAGATTCTTAACTGAGGTATATATTCCTCTTAGCACATACAGGTTCTCCTTCAGCATAGGCAAGGTCAGGGGTGTAGGACTGAAAAGGGGCCAGATATAAAGCAGGACCATGATACTGCTTGGTGGTGATTCGGGGTTGGCTGTAAGGCTCTAATTAGCATATGGTAGACCAACTTGTTAGCTGCTCTGTCTTGGACCAAGGGAAAGGTTTAGTCTTGCTTATCCCCAATATTAGGAGAGAGAATGATTGCTAGGTTACCTGCTTCAACCTACTAAGCCATATGAAAGTAAGGAGCCAGCCCTTTTAATGTAAAAACAAATAAAAATAGACTTTCTATGGGGCCTTCTCATTCCAAGTTAAACCAGACACACAAAGAAAATGCCACTGTCCATGCTGAGTTTTTCATTCCACCACTTATTTCCACTTTACTTTGTGTTTGGCATGCTTTGAGTGGAGCTAAGGCCTGCATCCAGACAAGCGTGGCCATGTGGCATGTGGCACTGCAAACACGGCTGTGGTGCAACGAATTGCACATTTAGATATTCTCCGTGCTGCAAGGGAGCACTACCTATGCACGCACTGCTCTGCTGTCTTTTTCTGTAAGTTTTTTTGACCCGTAAGGGAGAGACCAAATGAGCATGGTCATGTGGTATGTGGGCCTCCAAACACATTTGCAGCCCCACATACCGCACAGTCCGGTTTTCTCCGTGCTGCAAAGGCATGCTGCCCGAGCATGGGCTGTACTGAGTTTTTTTTCCATTCATTTTTTTGACCCTGGATATCTATGGGTTAAAAAAAAGAAAGACTATGGAAAAAAGAAAAACAGTGCAACGCATGCCGGGCCAGCACGTGCTGCTGAAAAGTGGAGCCAGACCACCCAGAGCTGCACTGTGTCTGCTGGCCAAGATCCATGCAGCTGATTCACTGTGGTTGCAGCCCCAGGAGGCCCCCATGTAAGGTTACTGGGGCCAGTCCAGTGCCGGCCCCAGCCTCCCCTACCTCACCCAGGACAACTTGCCACGTGCCAAGGTGAACATGGCACAGGCATTTCCTGGGGACAGGTAGCAGTGGCACACCTTGCGCTGCTACTTGTCCTCAGGGAGCCA
>NW_017729024.1:169529788-169531686 GCF_001723915.1 Gavialis gangeticus | reverse complement strand
ATGGGTTAAAAAAAAGAAAGACTATGGAAAAAAGAAAAACAGTGCAACGCATGCCGGGCCAGCACGTGCTGCTGAAAAGTGGAGCCAGACCACCCAGAGCTGCACTGTGTCTGCTGGCCAAGATCCATGCAGCTGATTCACTGTGGTTGCAGCCCCAGGAGGCCCCCATGTAAGGTTACTGGGGCCAGTCCAGTGCCGGCCCCAGCCTCCCCTACCTCACCCAGGACAACTTGCCACGTGCCAAGGTGAACATGGCACAGGCATTTCCTGGGGACAGGTAGCAGTGGCACACCTTGCGCTGCTACTTGTCCTCAGGGAACCAAATGACCATGCATATCTGGACTTGCCCCGAGGGGTCAAAATACCTGTGGCATGGGAAAAAAATGCTAAGCAGCATGCACAAAGGCAGCATGCACCACTCAGAAGTGAATCTGGGCCAACTGGAGCCATGCTGCAGCTGCTGGCCAGGCTCCGCGCGGCAGAATCACCACAGTTGCAGCCCCAGGAGGCCCCCAGGACCTCATGTAAGGCTGTTGGGGCCAGCCTAGTGCTGGCCCCAGCTTCTCCTACCCCACCTGGGGTAACTTACCCTGCACAAGGTGCGCCACTGCTACTTGCCCCTGGGGAACCAAATGCCCACGCTCGTCTGGATGTGCCCAAATAGACACAATAGTGTTGCTATACCTCTGCGAGTAAACCATTTAGTTGGTTCCCTGCTCCTGGCAATGGCCAACACTTGAAGTTTTTGAAGGAGGTAGAGAAAAATCAATATCCAGCCAATTGTCCATTGAAAAATTCAGTTATGTCCCAAATCTGGAGCGCAGGAAGGAACTGGTATATTTATGGAGATAAACGTATAGCTTGGTTTAGGTCATATTGGTTTTGTATACCTATGTAAATAACATGCGGATAATGGACAGACAGCCATGAAGCTATCCCTGCATAGCTACATAGGTGGGAGCATATAATAGCCCAAGGGTGGGCAAAATGTGGCCCGTGGGCCGGATGAGGCCTACCAGACCATTTTATCCAGCCTACAGGCCCCCCCCAAAAATTTAGAAATTAATATTTATCTGCCCCTGACTGCCTGTCATGTGGCTCTTGATGGCTTGCCAAAACTCAGTAAGCAGCCATCCACCCAAAATAATTGCCCGCCCCTGTAATAGCCCATCTGGCCATCCCTTAAGTGGACAGAGACAGACAACACCTAAACCAGGATAGTACACCAGTAAAAAGTGTCCTCTTATTCTTTAAGTGCTAACAGTTCAGTAGATTGGGTCATAGTACCCCAGGTCAGAGGCTTACATTGTATGTCCGCCATACCTGTATATACATGTTGCTTTTTCAGGCCTCTGATTGGCATTTCATGGCAATACTTTAGTTTTGCTTTAATCTCATCAGACAAGTAATGAAATTCAGAGTGCCTCCAGCCCTCACCAACCAAACCCAAAGAAAAAAAAGTTCCTGAACTCCCAGTGAAGCAAAACAATCAACTACATGCAGAACTAATAGCAATAAAGACCTTATAAATGAATACGGTTCAATCCACCGTTCTCTAGCTACATGAGGGGATGTATTGTTCAGCTCCATGTTTACTAACAGTCTGTGATCACTACTGCTTAATGTTTATCTAGTGATTCCACTTCCTTGATTAACGTTTAATAATGCTGATGTCAAAAATGGTTACCTGGGAGCATTTGTAATGCCAGCTTATTAATGTTATGGGACATACAATATTACAATCATCCTTTTAATCACATCACGTTGCATTTGTCCTACTCAAAGGCAAGGAGTTATTCCACACCTCGTGCTAATGTCTTCCTTGACTCAGAGATAATGTGTCCTATGCAAAGGAGTCTATGTATAGAAATAGGTTTGCAGTTCTTCCCCCCCCCCCA
>NW_017729024.1:169513554-169524788 GCF_001723915.1 Gavialis gangeticus | reverse complement strand
ATAATGTGTCCTATGCAAAGGAGTCTATGTATAGAAATAGGTTTGCAGTTCTTCCCCCCCCCCCGAATCCTGTGCTGGTTGACGTTTGATTTCTTTTTCTGGCTTATAAATATATGATGTGTTGTACATTTAAAATACTTTCTAGCTTGTTTTTAAGTGGCAAATGCTTGAGGATGAAAGGCTGAGAGGTACATAGTGTATTTTCTTCCACGGTGGAATAAAAGGGATGATACCTTTTGAAGATTCTGAAACCACTGCTAATGATTTTCAATGAACTTTTGATGTAGGGAGAGGAAGAAAAAGTAAAACATTTTATTAAGAAAGGGGGATCCATTGTGGGACAACTGCACCAAACCAGTGCCCATCAATGCACACCCCACCTTTGCCAATGAACCAAAGCCAAACCAAGCCTTTATGAATGGTCCAAAATTAATATATACCTACAGTCAGGTCGTCAGTTGCTATAAATAATCATACCTGATTTAATTTCAGTAGAACTACCTCAATTGTGATGATATAGTCTCTCCTAAAACCCCTTCCAGTGATCTTTGCAATAAAACTAATAATTATTGCCTAATATGTCACCGGATTGGGGATTTTCTATCTCCCTTACACCTCTTTTTCTTGTCAATAATTTTAGTCCAGTATGGGGTTTTTTTGATCTTTTGTGGGTCAAATTTTGCTCATGTAACCTTACACTGCCAGAAACCCACTTTGCAGAGTCTTTGTGCCCTAAATTGGCATTTGTTTGGAAGTGAATAAAAAAAAGCAGGGACCTTTTCATATCCACAGAGACCCAGCCATACCTGTAGCTGTATGAAAAGAAGAAATAACTACTATCCAATCTACTGTGCACCTAACCTATTAGATGCTTGCTAGTCTCAGAGATTTTGAAGGTCATCGTGTTGATTCTTCTTAGTTAAATGACTCTAGATTCAAAGAGAAGGTAATAGCATCATTATTATTGCATCCTGAAGGATCCTGAAAAATGTTACTGGCGTAAAGGATTATGCACAAAAACTGTTTTACCCCAGCCTGGAAATGCATCCCCATCCAGGGCGAAGTGCTGCTGTCATTTAATAGTATGCAGTGCAAGGTTTGGGCCACAAAGCTAGGAACAATGCGTATACCAATTACAACAACGAGGCTTTAGTGAAAAGGGAAGAAAAGACCAGTACTACTCAAAAAAGGAAGCAATGCATGAACTGGAGTAGTGTCAAGGAAACAGAAAATGTCAAGCATTCTGTTTCCAAGGTTAAGGAAGACCAAAAAGGCAAGAATGCCCGAGATAATGACTCTGCGGTGTATTAGACGATCCATGTTCCACAATAACCCAGCGATTTCAGTAGCAGTCGCTAGGAGTCCTTGTCAATTTGTTGACAATTTTAATTACAGCAAGGCCTGATTATAACTACTTTGCAGACTCCGTTCAGCACTTCTCTTCATTAACATCTTACCAGCTCTATAATTACAGGCAAGGTTGAACTCATGTCGCCTTTACCTGCTATGAAGCTTCATTCAGAATGGAGACAACTTCAGATTTTGCTTTACAGGATTCAAACTGACATAGTCAGTCCTTTGATTTTGCAAGTAATTGTCAAAGGAACAGAACCAAAGGAAGTGCCTTTGATTATTAGCCCAAACCCACCAGTTACAGAAGGTGGTATTGATGCCAGGTCCAGGAGTGAGTTCTTTCCTAGGGTTTCAAGGTCTCTGCACATCTATGTCTAACATGGCAGGAACCATGTCATGAGAAATGCCATTATTTTATTTTTCTCGAATCCAAGAAGGAAGGAAGGGAGGAAAGGAAAGGAAAGCGCACACGAAAGCGAAAGCGCACGCAAAAACAAATGCAAAAACAAAAGCATTTTCTCATGAAACAAAATTAAATTTCATCTAAATGTAAAAATACAAACTTTTTTCGACAACAGAACCATAACATGTTGATCCAGTTTTTAAAAACCCATTTTTTTTAAAAAAGTAACACATTTTACAAAACCCAAATGTTGAAGCAAAAAGTTACTTTGAAATGAGAAACCAAATCAAACTATTGAAATAGAATATTTTGATGATATCAATATTTTTCTTTCCTTAGAAGGAAGTTTCATTGAAATGGCACAGGGGAGGTCACTTACGTGAGTCTGAAGTCATGTTGAAGGTGGGGCAGGGTGGGTCATCAAAGGCATGAAGGTCTGTTGGCAATAATGTACCTACAAGAATTGTTAGCATCTGACAAAGTAGGTTGTTGCTTATGAAAGCTCGTGCCTCTCTGAACCAGTTATCCTTTAAAGTACCACCCTGACCTAGCTTAATGTAGGTTGGCATGTTTACATGAAATATTTTCCTCTTTAAAAACAGGAATTTTCTAACAGAAAAATATTCATTTGGGAAAGAATCCTCCATTTCCCACCGTTGCCCATGCCCTGAACTTCCAGTTAGCCTTAACTTCCTGTGAAACCTACTGTACAGCCATTCAACACTTCACCAAAGAAACTTGCATGTTTGTAGGTACCATTTCCATGAATATACAAGTAATTTTACTAAGATTTTATTTAGAGCTTACTCAGGGGAAATATCTATTAAACGTGGAAAGTTGAGAAAAGGTAATTATGTGGCCTTAATTAACATGATAATTGGAGCCTCAGAACCTTTCCAATATCTATATTAAAAACATTCCTGAAATATTATCTTCATTTTACAGATTGTGATCTGAGACACAGCAATTCAGATCTTCTCTAGGAGCAGTCAAGTGATTTCCAGGTGTCCCGATTGCTAAACACAGTCCTATTCCAACCTATGCAGCAAACACAAAGCAACTAAAATTCCTTATAACCCAGTACTATGGATGAGGACTATAGTCCCTGAGTACAAGAAATGTTTTCTTCCATGTGCCCCACATCTTAAGAGATGCCAGTGAAGCAAGGCCACAGCCATATATGCGCACACAGAGGCAACTCCATGGGACTGATCAGATCAGGGGAGAAATCCCAAAAGTAGGGAAGGAATAAAGTATCCTGACCCATCCCCCATGATCTCTGAAATTAAACTATTTGTAGAACTACAAATGGTCCAGGTAGGGTCAAATGATCCAGACTCACATTTCCAGCTATGTCCCCCTCCTAGTTTCAAGTTAAGCATTTCCCCCATTACCACCCTGGAGAAGTCAGAATCTGGCTCCTAGTGTTTATTCATCATATTATAATTAACCTACTAAACCTAAAGCAAATGCTTAGTTAACTGCATGTAGTCCACTTCTTTTTAATTTAATTGCTGAGCAGAGTTAATCGTATTTAGGCAGGGATCTTTTGGAGCTTTTTTTGCCACTTAAATGATGATTTGTTCCCCCCTCATTGTTCAAAGTTAATTTAGTCTTAGTAAGGAGAGTCTACTGCTCTTGGTCTGTCATACAGCAGATACAGCATGGGCAGGATAAACTACCTTTATATATTTCCACTATTACTGTCAATGCTATTTTTCCATCCTAATCTGGAAGGCTCAGTTATGTGTGCATACATCTCTGGAACATAGTACAGAAAGAGGCTCCCTGGGCCATCAAATTCAATCCTCTGTATTTGCAGACAACTGTTACCCAAGGATGACTAGAAGCCATCACTCCAAAACCTTAGACATGACAGCAAGAAAACATAATGGTTTTGTGACTAGAAATGGTTTTGTGACACCAAGTGAGGCTGGACACCAAGTAGATGATACTAAGTTGGGTGGAGTTTCAGACCCTCTAGAGGGTTGGGCTAGAGAATAAACTGGATAAATGGTCTTCAGTCAATCCAATGAGATTTAATAAAGAAAAGTACTATGGCCTGCACACAGAAAAGAATTGCATGCACAAATAGACACTGGAGAATGCACAGAAAAGGACCTGGGGGTTACAGTGGACCATCAGTTAAATATGAACCAACATCATACACTTGTTGCCACAAAGGCCAATATCATACCGGGTTGTATCAATTGGAGCGTCCCTTGTAAATCAAAGCAAGTGATTCTGCCTTTCTATTCAGCACTGGTGAAGCTTCACCTGGAGTACTGTGTCCAGTTTTGGGCCTCACAGTTCAAGAAAGATGTGGCCAGGTTGAATAGCATCTAGACTGCTCAGAAGTCTAGTGGAGAGCAACAAAAAATCTTAGAGGCCTAGGAAACACGACTTATGAGGAAAGGGTGAAAGAGCTGGGGTTATTTAGTTTGCAGAAGAGAAGATAGAGGGGAGATTTGACAACAGTCTTCAAATACCTGAAGGGAGACTATAGAGAGGATGGAGATGGGCTTTTCTCTGTGGCTGTAGGGGACAGAACTAGAAGCAACGGCCTCAGGCTGCAGCACGGGGAATTCAGGTTGAAGATTAGAAAAAGCTTTCTGACTAAGAGGGCAGTCAAGAATTGGAACAGGCTGCCTAGATAAGTGTGAAGTCTTCATCCGTGTACATTTTCAAAAGGAGGTTAGACACTGGTGAGTGAGTTGGTTTAATCAGGGATGATCCTGCCCCGAGCAGGGGACTGGACTAAATGATCTCATGAGATATCTCTCCAGCCCTATTTTCCTGTGTTCAGATGAAATAGCAAGAATGTTTTACAACATGTTGTCAATGAAAACATGGGAGACAAGAGCAGTCAATGCCATGGCACTGTAATGGCAGAGGCAATTGATGCATATATCCTTGGAGGATCCTCAGAAGAAGATTGTGCCCCATGTTACAGGAGTAGCCAAAATATTTCATGCTCCTAGCCAATGTGACCTGAGGGAAATCAGATTGTTCAAATCCAAATCTGCTAACTGGCTTGACCCTGAGCAGAAGAAAAAGGCCCTCAATCCAGGGATGTGAGAGATTTCTAAGTACAAACAAGAACATCAGGGCACTGCAGTCCAAAATCCTGGTCTTTGATGATAATGTCCACTGGTTCAAAAGAAGCCAACCATTATTTTCTACTCCAAAGCCAACAACACTTTCTTTCAGGGGAGACATACTTCCTGGCTTCTGCAAGCAACCAGAAGAAGCCCTGAAGCATGTGATTTCCAGGCACCTACCACACAACAAGGGGATTGAAAATACCTGAATTCACCTACCATACCTGCTAATTGTTGAACCATGAATGCCCCACGTTACTGTACTATCCCTTCTATAACCTTATTAAATTGGATCTTTAAAAGATTGTTTCCTTGCCCTCACCTCTTTTGCTGAGAAGACCTTTCCATACTTTGCTCTTCAGAGAGTTAGACATTGTCTTCTAATTTCTAAACTAAATTTGTTCATTATGAGTTTGTATGCAATGATCTTATGCCAGTGTTACTTTTATAGCTTTAAAAAAGCTCTTTTTCATCCTTGACATTCACCCCATAAATGTATATATGAAAAGTAATCATATTCTCTCTCAACCTTTATTTTGTTAAGCCAAACAAATGAAACACTTTAATCTTCTTTCATGAGAAAATGTCTCCATTCCCTTCATTGTTTTAGTGGCAGCCCTTCTTGGTACCTGTTCTAGTTTAAGTATATCGACTTTGACCATCGGTGACCAGAACTGCACACAGCACTCTGGATGGGGTTTTACAAAGGCCTTTTAAACTGATACTATAATGTCCTTGTCTTTATTGAATGTACACAACCTAATATACCCTAGGATTTCATCGGCCATATCACACTGGCAGACACATGGTCTTCCTATGAGCAACCAGAACACCTTGGTTTCTCTCTCTTTCAGATTTCTCTAGTCTATAAGTCTTATTTTATAGGCAGAGGCACTGCTTTTGGTCCTTATGTGCATAACTTCATATTTATTATTATTAAACTTTATATCATTTCTTAATGTTCTACTCGTGAAGAATCTCCAGATCTTCCTATATGATAATCCACTCCTCTTCTGTACCAGTAAATCACCCCAGTGTTGATTATCTCCAAGTTTCATACGAAGACACCCAGTGCCCTCACCAACATCACTAATACTAATGTTAAACAGGATAAATAGTCTTGGCCTTCCATTTATTTCACAAAGGTTGGTGAACTCAAGTGCGCTTTTTAAAGAAGAAGCTTCTTCAAGCCCAGCATGTGCAATTATATTCTTACAAGTGCCTTGTATTCATGGCAGCTTTGACATGCTGCTTCGTAACCACTTGCATTAAACCTCATTCATTCAACATGCTGATTAGTGAATAAATAACTGGCAAACAAAAGTAAATACAGTGTTAGAAATCCTTTCCAAAATGTTACCCCCCAAAATGCCATCCTGAAATATTCACTCCCTGATGCTCCAGAGCATAGTGTGAGATGATGAGAAAACACCTCTCTTGAGTGTCCCCTCAGGGGAGCTTTAGCCTTCATAGCCAAAGGACCCAAACATAAAAGAAGGACAAGTGTAGAGGAGGTACAAGAAAAAGTAAAATATTCACCTTGGAAATATTCTCTGAAAGGCTCTTAAGATTGCATGAGAAGTGCGAGTCTTAGACAAATTACTTTTAACACAAATATACTATAAACTAAGCCATTGGAGCCTTTATCACAGTACCTTTAGAAGAGGGTCTGTTCACTCTATACTGTTACATCTGAGAGTTGTTGAGCTGTAAAGTAACTTTGCCCAAATCTAGACTATAATCATAGTCCAGGGCTCATAGACCAGTCAAAATTTCTGGAGACCGCCTCTTGACTTCCAGAAGCCATTTAGGATGTTGCACATAAATAAAATAGTTTATTGGGTGGGCTAAACAAAATAATCATTATCTTTCCACGTCTTCTTCAGAGGGTCCCAACTACCATGGTGCTAAGAGCAGAATGGAGTGTAGGAATGAATCTATTTTTAAAACAGATTTTTTTCAAAGAGGAATCAAGGTGGACTTGGAGATCTCACTCCAGCTACAGGCATCCTGAGGAACATCCTTTGTCCCCTTCTGTGCAACACAGATTATAAGAAAGGAGAAAAAAAATTACCATAACTCTCCTCTTTGGGGTATGCCAACATACAGGCTCCTCATCAGGCACAGAGCCAACTTCCATATCTCCTTTCCTGTAGATGGTACCAGACCTTGGCTGTGATGTAGAGGACACAAGTGTCCTCAGCTGGTGGATTGTCCCATTCAAGACCATCATCAGTTGACACAAATTGGAGCGGTTTACAGGCTGCCCTAACTCAGTGTTTCTCAGCCCATGGATCATGACCCAAAAGTGAGTCACAAGAATACATGAAAGGGTCGTGAACAAACTTTAAAAAAAAGGATTAGCAATCTTTAAATATGGATTCTCCTTTAAAGGAGAAAAATGTGGGAAACAGTGGCTTTTCCCTTGCAGGCTGGCCGAGTTCCAGTCTTCAAGGGGCTGCTTGGGGCCCCCTATGCCCCACACATAGGGGATCTGGGGGCAGGAGGCAGTGGGTCAGAAGTGAGAGGCGCTGGGTCAGGATTGGCCATCAATGTTTACAAATGGGTCCTAGTACAAAAAAGGTTGAGAACCACTGCTCTAACTTACACTTGGGACTAATATTGCTCTGAGAATCAGTGACACTTGAGCTAGAACTGGGTTATAATCTTTCCTATATTTACTGGTGTGTAGTTGCATCTGCATGGTACATAAAGTGCCATGGCAAGGAAGTTTGGCACCCAGGGCAAAGCCTGCAGTGGCAGCCTGCCCTCACCCTGCGCACAGATCCAGAGGGCACACACCTTCCCCTACTTGCCCGGGAGCCGTCCTCCCCCCATCCCCGTGCCCCCCCTCAAAATGAGCCACTTTGCTTTGGCACCTGGGGCAGTTGCCCCACTCCACCACCATTTGCTACAGCACTGGGTATATACGAGTGAAAGGCTGTTCAGGGACTATTATCCAATACTGATAAACATGCCCCAAACCATTTTACATATATGAATGGAATTACATAATAGACCTACCTAAAATACCGGGAGACTGAACTTGGTGAGCCTTAATGATCTTTCTGGTCTTATGTCTTGATTATCTAATGTATACTGCCTTGTACTGTATCCCTGGTAATAGCCCAGTATCTTCCATTTTCTTGCCATTTCCTCCTAACCTCCTTCTGTAACATAAGGAAAAAAGCTATATTTATCAGTTAACATTATACCTCATTTCCCCATTGTGGTTCAGTTGCTCAGAACAATCACATAATATTGAATTGACTAGTTTCTGGATAACATTTAACACCATTGCCAGACCAGGATGGTAAGAAAACCTTGAAGGGACATTTTTGCTCATCACTAATTTAGCTCATATAAACGGCAGAGCTAAGCACTTCCCTATAGTATAGGTCTCTAAGACTGAAAGCTTGATCATGCTACTGACCTATGCACTGGCTGTACCAAAGGATATTTTTCAGACACTAGCTAGTCAGTCACCCCCAGCAAATTTCACAGCAAAATGAGAAGAAAAAAAATGAAAAAGTGGGTCAGAAAAACTTAAACTTGCTGCTTTTCTGGTCAGGTTCTAATTAGCAAACAGCAAAAAAAAAAAAAAATAGATTTTCTTTCTGAAGATTTTTTTCTCCCATTTAAGGAAGCTAGATTATTTATTTGTGTATTTTTAAATATCCCAAGCCAGTACCATAGCTGCTGAAATCAGTATCGTCCTGCTTGGGCAATGGGAACTGGCAATGACTGAGGCCAAGTTGAGGATCTGCTTCACTGTATTTAACTTGACTAAATGGTTGCTTCTTTTATTTTTATATTTAAAGGAAGCTGTGTCTTCCTGATGCAATCTCCTCTGTGCTTAGCCAGCCCGAGAATGAGCTCAGCTGAAATAACGATCTTTATGATTTTCAGGTCTCTCATGCCTGAGTCTAGTGGTTTGTACTGTTGGGTCCCAAGATACTCCAAGCTCCTTAGCAGACTCAATAGCGAGGTATATAACTAGGAGCTTTATTGATCACGTCTGGATTGTGTGAGCATTCACAAAACATTAACTAAACTCCTGTAGACCTGTCCCAACACACACTGAACTCACTGAAAAAGCTTGAATGGATTCTGTGAGGCCATTTCTTTGGGTGCTGCAGTGTCTTGATCAAGTATTTTGAGGGGGTTTTCCTAGGACATTTATTCTAGTCAGTACTGGCAGAAATGACAGGTATTAAGATTTCATAAAACAGGCCTTTTATTAAACGTTATCTTCAGTAGTTTATAATTTTGCCAGATGTAAGCTATTTGGACAGAAATTTCCCAAGCCTAGCTGTTTGCTTCAGGATCTGCTCAACTTTTTCCTAGATTGGGGCTAGGAGACCTGTATCATTTTGCCAAAGTTAAAAGATTCTGGTGACCTGATTCTGAGAAGTTTGTGTGTCCCCATGCTTTGGAGAAAGGACTTAAAATGTTGAAATGGAGTAGGCTGGTGTATATGCGGGAGGTTTGCATTGGGACACCGCACTGAGAGAAACTTGCACTAATGGCTTTGGTGGGGGGAGACAGAAACAAGAATCTGGTGGTATCCGCAGTGGGGTTACTGGGGATATTTGAGCAAGGAGATGGGACTGGTGGAGCAAGAAGGCTAGGACTGAGTGTTATCTGGGTGAAGGGAAGACAAGAGAAGAGAGAAGGATGACAAAAGAGCCAGGGTGTGGAGGAGAAAGACTAGAACTAGAAGACTGGGTCAGGGGGAGGCTGCAGGAGCTGCAGAAAGAGGGGGTATTGTCAGGGTAAATCATGACATGTTTCTGTGCTCATTAGAGCACACCCTAGACTAGACTCCATGATCCCTATGTCTCTCCATTGTTTTGCTGTTAACAAGCCTCTGTGACATCTAGTGGTACATCATATGCCTTAACCCGCTCTGGTGGTTAAATCATATTAATGAGGACAAAATGCTATTGCTCTTAGCTCAAGTGGCGAAGAGCTATGCCAGTATCATGACTTTTTTTTCCATTTCCTTTTATTTAAGCAAAATAACCCCCAGGACATTATGAAGGAAAAATGAAGATCAGTACAAGCTCATCATAATAAACCCTGCATAGAATACCCCATCTCCCCTCACTTTTAACAAGCTTATTCTACTCTGTGAAAAAACCAAGATTTGGGAACTGTCTCTAGATTTCTCCTTCCCCTGGAAATATCTCTAGATGACTTGACTCAGCCTACTGTGCATGATCAGAAGTGATCCGGGAAAGCCACCCAGGCATCTAACGTCATCTACAACACAGCTCCATCTGGCAAAGAGCATATTGATAGACCCCGACTCCACGCGGCACTCAGCGACTAGGGAGATGACGATATAATCGCTCATGGATCCTGTTACTCATTAGCCAGAGCAAGTAGGGAGCAAATGCTACTTGCACACATTGCTTGCAACAGCTTTATTTACAATGGAGACAGCTTTGGGCGAGCTCCCTCACAGACACCCAGTCTGTGAGCACGGGGAGCGGCAGTGAACATTAGTTCTTTTCACATTTTATACACCTTGGTTCATGCTCATTAACATTCACTCCACCTTCGTCCCTCCTTTTGTTCCACCCATTTCTCCTCCTCTCTCAAGCTCTACCTGTGTTTACTGTGTACTTCATTAGCATGGGATCGCCTATGCATTTCATTCATTTACATGCCTCTCTGCTAAGAGCGCACGCTCAAGACTTTGACCTCCACTTCCTCCGGTCACTTCCTGGTTCTTTCTGGCTTCTTGACGACTCCTTCTTCATCTCCAAGGTCTTGCTTCTTCTTTGTCTCCTGATGATAGCTGGTGGGCTGCATCTTGTTCTTCTTACACAATGGGCTCTAATACTACAGCCTTGTTAGAAAACTGCTTGCCTAAGCATTTGCAATGTTATTTTTAATATATCATTTTGCCTTGTGGTCAACAGCTTTGCTGAGACAGAAAAAAGCCTTTATTCAGCTCCCCAAGATCCAAATACAGCTACCCTAACACACATACTCTAAGTCCCCTAGCCCTTAGTGGGAGGAAAATCACAAGTAGCAGCTGTTTGACAAGGAAGGGGCACTGCCTCTGTTTTGCTCAATGGCCTAGTTATTAATACACTTGCCCAAGACAGGTTGATTATATGGCTTTAGGAATAGGTTAGACAAGGACTTGTATGGGATGGCTTGGATAGAGATTATCTTCCCTTAGGTAGGGACTGCCAGAGCCTACTTTTCTATGATTCTGTGGGAGCTTGGATTGTAGGCCAGTTTCAGCTTTGAAGGATTTTAACCCACATTTCTGACTTACCATATCAGTGCCCTAATCAACAGGCCAGGCTGCATTCCTCCAGGAAACAGGAGCCAGGGTCCAGTTCTCCTCTCACCTGGGC
>NW_017729024.1:169495561-169508554 GCF_001723915.1 Gavialis gangeticus | reverse complement strand
TGTTAACAAGCCTCTGTGACATCTAGTGGTACATCATATGCCTTAACCCGCTCTGGTGGTTAAATCATATTAATGAGGACAAAATGCTATTGCTCTTAGCTCAAGTGGCGAAGAGCTATGCCAGTATCATGACTTTTTTTTCCATTTCCTTTTATTTAAGCAAAATAACCCCCAGGACATTATGAAGGAAAAATGAAGATCAGTACAAGCTCATCATAATAAACCCTGCATAGAATACCCCATCTCCCCTCACTTTTAACAAGCTTATTCTACTCTGTGAAAAAACCAAGATTTGGGAACTGTCTCTAGATTTCTCCTTCCCCTGGAAATATCTCTAGATGACTTGACTCAGCCTACTGTGCATGATCAGAAGTGATCCGGGAAAGCCACCCAGGCATCTAACGTCATCTACAACACAGCTCCATCTGGCAAAGAGCATATTGATAGACCCCGACTCCACGCGGCACTCAGCGACTAGGGAGATGACGATATAATCGCTCATGGATCCTGTTACTCATTAGCCAGAGCAAGTAGGGAGCAAATGCTACTTGCACACATTGCTTGCAACAGCTTTATTTACAATGGAGACAGCTTTGGGCGAGCTCCCTCACAGACACCCAGTCTGTGAGCACGGGGAGCGGCAGTGAACATTAGTTCTTTTCACATTTTATACACCTTGGTTCATGCTCATTAACATTCACTCCACCTTCGTCCCTCCTTTTGTTCCACCCATTTCTCCTCCTCTCTCAAGCTCTACCTGTGTTTACTGTGTACTTCATTAGCATGGGATCGCCTATGCATTTCATTCATTTACATGCCTCTCTGCTAAGAGCGCACGCTCAAGACTTTGACCTCCACTTCCTCCGGTCACTTCCTGGTTCTTTCTGGCTTCTTGACGACTCCTTCTTCATCTCCAAGGTCTTGCTTCTTCTTTGTCTCCTGATGATAGCTGGTGGGCTGCATCTTGTTCTTCTTACACAATGGGCTCTAATACTACAGCCTTGTTAGAAAACTGCTTGCCTAAGCATTTGCAATGTTATTTTTAATATATCATTTTGCCTTGTGGTCAACAGCTTTGCTGAGACAGAAAAAAGCCTTTATTCAGCTCCCCAAGATCCAAATACAGCTACCCTAACACACATACTCTAAGTCCCCTAGCCCTTAGTGGGAGGAAAATCACAAGTAGCAGCTGTTTGACAAGGAAGGGGCACTGCCTCCGTTTTGCTCAATGGCCTAGTTATTAATACACTTGCCCAAGACAGGTTGATTATATGGCTTTAGGAATAGGTTAGACAAGGACTTGTATGGGATGGCTTGGATAGAGATTATCTTCCCTTAGGTAGGGACTGCCAGAGCCTACTTTTCTATGATTCTGTGGGAGCTTGGATTGTAGGCCAGTTTCAGCTTTGAAGGATTTTAACCCACATTTCTGACTTACCATATCAGTGCCCTAATCGACAGGCCAGGCTGCATTCCTCCAGGAAACAGGAGCCAGGGTCCAGTTCTTCTCTCACCTGGGCAAGTGTCTTAACCACTAGGAAGCTGAGCAAAGAGCAAGGGTCACTACCACTGCAACCATATGTAACAAGAGGGAGGACTCACCTTTACACTATAGCCAGCTCTATTTCCTGTCAGTAGATCCATGAGATCTGGTAGTCGTCTCCCCTCTAAAGAGCTAAATCCTAATAGGAGGCCTCCTCTCCTAGGAGTCAAAATCAGACTGGATCCTGACAAGATAAGTTATCTAAGGCTTCCCATGGAGAGGATGGGGAGTTATGCATAGTCACAGGCTACGCAAGAAGATCCATCTCCGGAGTCACGTAAGCTTTCAACTACCAGATTCTGCAGGGTGGAATAAGTTGTGCTTCTGGAGATAGGCAGGGCTGCCCACCAAAAGAACAAGGGAGCTATGCACATCTCCAGCCGAAATAGAGTCATGGCTCTGAGATAGGACATATACTTGGAGGGGAGCAGAGGCTGCCTTAGTAGTCCAGTAGACCTGGCCTTGGATTCGAGCTTTGCCCATGCCTCAGAGTGCCTCCATGATGCTAATCCAGTCACTTTACTAAACTTTTCACACACGGTCGCTAACTGTGTGTTCCTCATTTTTTGGTGCCTGGCTCCTTCAGGCTCTGGGGTCTGATCTGTGGAAATGCAGATCATTCACAGCTGTAATTGAAGGAGCTGTACATAGTTATAGCTATCAAATGCTACAGATGGTGAAAAATCAGGCTCTAGGTGTCTCAGATTGGGTGCCCAAAAATTACTGAACACTTTTACTTTCATCTCTCCCTCCCATCTGTAAAATGGGGTACTTATATTGTGAAAACACATGCATTAACGCCTGTGAAGCACTCAGATACTCAAGTGAGATGCATCATAGTAAAGGAAATCCATAATTCTCTCTTCAGAGCAAGATTTGAATGCCATGCACTGAACGAGGCCTGGAGTCTCATTCTGACCATGCTCTTCCTGCCATGGCAGGGAGTCGGACTAGATGATCTGCTCAGGTCCCTTCTGACCCTAGAAACTATGAAACTATGAAAATGAAATAGTGAAGAGTGTCTTATAAATAGAGCACCCCCTGTTCTGTACATACACAAAGGGACCAAATTCAGTCACACAGGCAACCTTCATTATGGGATATCTGGCTTTTTATGTGCCGGGCTTTGCAACATCACTAGTGGGGTGTGTGTGTGTGTGTGTGTGCGCGCGCGCGCACGTTATTGGTCTGTATTTCTCTTCTCATATACCATGAGTCAGTTATAAATTGGCATAGATCTACTTTGTTTTGTTTTTCCATGCAGTTTTTACATCGTTCACACCACCTGGGAATCTTACCTGTTGTTTTCACTCAGATATGCACAAACACATAAAGCGAATGTGTATTTTGACACTTATGCCACCGTAGCCACACTTCTAATTGCTGCTGTGGATAATTTCTAAGTGGTTGGTACTCAGCAAGTTAAACCCCAGTTCATACCACGTGTCTGTTGTCCCCAGTGTGACTTAAAAATAAGTTCAAATTATTGAGTACAGTAAAGTCTAGTTCCACTTGTGTCAAATAGCTGACTCTGTCTGCACAGTTCAATTACAGGATAAGAGATCCTGTAGTTAATGCTATTTTGGGGGAAGTACAGAATTGTCCTGCCAAAGAACTAAGAGATAGATGCTATTATAGACCAACTGTTTGGTACAGCTGTCTACTTGGTCTAACACACTTTGCATTTCAGAAATATATATATACACACACATATTCTTTAAAAAGTACTAAACTAAAGAAGCCAATGTGGTACATGGATCTGAAGGGAGAGAGGGGTGATCTCTGTGGAAGAATCCTCCTCTCTCTGTGTCCCTGGTTTGAAACAGCTCAAGCCCCAACCACACTTCTGATTCAACTACCTGGTCACCTAGGTAACTGAGCCTGGCCACCTAGGAGACTGGGCTGTAAAAATTCCTAGGGAGGAGGGGAGCTCATTCTTCCCTTTGTCCTGGAGCAGGCATGTTGAGAAAGGGAAGAATCATATTGGGAACAGAGACACAGAAGGATGTGCCTCCATGAGAGACAGACTCGCTGGAAGATTTCTAAGTAGAAATCTGGAATTTGGCTACTAGTTTAGAACTAAGTTTTCATCCACATGGTAAAAGGGCCACATGCCCATATTTGAAAGGCTCAATTTATTCTGTTTTGCTCCAGGCATTTTTCTTGTAATATTTCTCTTTCCTGTACCCCTTCCCTATTCTCTGTCTCTATGATCAATAAAAGCTATATGTTACAGTGTGCCTGGCTGTGAATCTCTGATAGGAGAAGGGTGAGACAGACTTTTTAGCTCCCTTTGCTCACCTAGCTAAGGTGAGCATGGCTTTTTACTTTCCTCTGGTACAGGAGACTACTTTTGAATACTTCAGGCTAAAAGAAGCACCCCAAAATACCACGGTGGGCTAAGAAGCCCCAAGGCCTACAGGATCTGCATACCCTGGGCTGCACAAAGCCCTAACAGAGACCAGAGACCAGGTGGTGGCAGTGATTACCCCAGGCTTGTGGGTGTGCTCCAGGAAGGGGGATGGCTGGACATAAGCACCCCAGGGGAGACAGCTGAAGTGTGGTTTTGGGTGGGCACAGTGAGGCAGGTGCCTCAGCATAGTAGTGCCCTCTACTGTCCCACCACAGTCTTTGATGGAAATCCTGCCATCGCATCTGTTTTCAAAAGGACCTTCCTAGAGACTAGAGCCTGGCACTTAAATATTTCTCTGTAGGTCCTCAGGTGGCATTTTTCATCTGTTGGTTTCAGCACTTTTGACACAGCGAGGGAAGGGCCATTATCCCTGTTTAAGAGATGAGTAAAGTGATCTGTTCAAAGTCATGAAAGAGGCCAGTATCAGCACCCAAGTCTCCTATCTTTTTACTCTGTATTCCTTCATACTGGACTGCAGAATCTACTGATCTACATTCATAGATTCAGAGATTGTAAGGCCAGAAGGGACCTCATAAGATCATTGGGTCCAACCCCCTGTACAAAGCAGGAAAGATATTTGGGCATAAGACAACCCCAGAAAGGTGACTCTCTAGCCTCCTCTTGAAGATTTCCAGAGTAGGTGACTGCACCACCTCTGGAGGGAGCTTATTCCACAGTCTGGACACCCCAACTGTGAAGAAGTTTTTCCTAATGTTGAGTCTGAATTGGTCTTCCAGGAGTTTGTGGCAATTACTCCTAGTTTTCCCCTTGGGTGCCCTGGTGAACAGTTGCTCACTGAGCCCTTGATGTACTCTGTCATGGTAAGCTGCTACCAGGTCCCATCTCAGCCTTCTTTTCCTCAGCTGAAGAGTCCAAGATCCCTCAGCCTTTCCCCATATGGCTTGCCGTGTAAGACTCTGATCACATGGGTGACCCTTCTTTGGACTCTCTCAAGCTTGCCCATGTCCTTGTTAAAGTGGGGTGCCCAGAACTGGATGCAGTACTCCAGCTGTGGTCTCACCACTGTTGAATAGAGCAGAAGAATCACCTCCTTGGCTTTGCCTGAGTTGCATAGGTTGATGTGTGCCAGAGTATTATTTGCTGTACTGGCTACAGCATCACACTGCCGACTCATATTCACACTTTGGTCAGTTATTACTCCCAGGTCCCTTTCATTTGTGGTGCTAGTCAATTTGGTGCCACCAAGCTTGTGGGGGTATTGCGGGTTGCTCATCCCAAGTTGGAGCACTTTACATTTCTTGACATTGAACTTCATCAGATTCTGATCCTCCCAATTTGCTATCCTGTCTATGTCTGCCTGTAACTTTAAGCTATCTTCAAGCGTGACCACGCTCCAGTATAACTTGGTGTCATCTGTGAATCTGGCCAGTAAGCTCTTCACCCCCACATGCAAATTGTTAATAAAGATGTTGAAAAGTACTGGACTGAGCACCGACCCCTGCAGGACACTGCTGCCCACTTCTCACCAGGATGACATAGATCCATTCAATATGACTTTCTCCGTTCTATCCTGCAGCCAGTTTCTCACTCACCTGACTGTCTTGGAGTTAAACCCACAATCCTTTAATTTCATTATACTTTTGGACATGGTTTATAGTATATGCTCCTTTCTCTTGAATGAGACAAAAATGTGGCAGGGAACTGGTATGCTTCCCTGGGGTATGGTCATAGGATAGGCAGCGTGGACTCCTGGGTTCCTTTCCTAACTTGTAGCCAATGCTGTGCATGGCATTTAAGATTTCTTATCTTGCAAGTGATGTCATTCCACAAGGGTGCTGTGTGAATGGAGCAATGCATATGGATCACTTTGATTTTAGAGGGCTGTGGGAGGGTGATGCCACTAGCTCCACAAGAACTAAGTCATGTTACCAGAGCACGACTGTTCTCAGTGGTGGCAGATGACAGAACGAGGAGCAATGGTCTCAAGTTGCAGCTTGGGAAGTTTAGGTTGGACATTAGAAAGAACTTGCTCACTAGGAGAGTGGTGAAGCACTGGAATGGGTAACCTAGAGAGGCAGTGGACTCTCCATCTTTGGAGGTTTTGAAGACCCAGCTAGACAAAGCCTTGGCTGGGGTATTATAGATGGAAGGGACCTCCATAGGTCATCCTCTTCCTGGAAAACCCCTATCCAAGTCAGCCTATACATCCTACCATAGTATCCCTTTCATGAACTTGTCTAACTCTACCTTGTCTTTGTGTGTGTGGATGCAAAACCATGAACAAAAAACACAGGGAGTACTCTACATTTGCCTTCCAGCACTTAAGGACGTAAAAACGTGATGGTAGTTAGTTCTGGTAAAAGAACTCAGTGGCATAAAAGAGGTGCACTATGGAGCTACTATGGCCTTTTCCTGAGACTGAGTGGGGAGTACTAACTAGACCGTGTAAAAAATATAGCAGAGGAGGTCTCTGGCTTTGCTTTCTTCAGCTCACAAAAGCACACACCAAATGTTTTAGTAACAGGTGTAGGACACACCGATAGGACAGTATTGGGAAGACTGGGGCTCACACAGCTTCTACTGTACCTGGTCTGGGCCAAATCTTCAATTGATGTAAATCAACAGCACTTAATGGAAGTCAAGCGGGCAGTGTATATTTTCAACAGCTAAAGTTTTCATGGAGAGTGATCAAGTTGATGCTGTCCACAAGTGCCCAGAGCCACTTGCAGGGGGAAAAAAAAACAACCCTCTTTCCCTTCCCTATAATGTAAAATATGGACTCTGAGATTAGCTCTCCCTACTTCAGTCCTCACATAGTTTGCATCTGTCCTTTAGACAAAAAACTTTCCCTCTCTGGTCTGGTGCCAGCTAATTTCAAAGAAGACCAGAATTCATCTTGCTCATACTGTCCAGTCAGCAGCTCTTTACATTGCACTTCAAATGGCTCCCCCAAATCCATTGTCTGCAACTTATTTTTCCTTCTCTCTTTTTTTTTTTTAAAGAAAAAAAGCAGCTGTTCACTCTCCCAAGGGCTCCATTGAAGTTATATTACCAAATGCATTATTTTTTCTTTTTTAGGAAAAGCAGTTGTTTCAGTTTGATCTGTTTAAAGCCTGACTACCCTCTTGTCATGTCCCTAAAGATCTTTGCTGGCGGGATAACGAGGGGGTGAGGCGCAGCTGTGCTGAGAAGTTGCCAACAATTAACAAGGAATTGTTAAAAAAAAAAAAAATCAAACCCAGCATCTTCTTAAAAAACAAAGGCTTGGAAGATACAGAGGTAGGAGGCCTTCTGGTATCTTCTAGCAACATGACTGCTTCCAGGCTAAGAAAGAGCATCAATATTAGATATAAGGATTATAATGCTAGATTCAGCTGAAGTCCAGCTAGTTCACTATCCTATCTCCAACAGTAGCCAGCATAAGATGTCCCAAAAAACACACACCCACAAAACACTGTAGTAAGGAGCTCTTGGAGGAGAAGTTGCTGCCTGAAATCCAACTTAGTGTTCACAGTGAAAAATTTCCCTCCAAGGAGGGAAAGGAGAGGAAAGAATATGTGAGAGGTTCTTTATTTGGGCTAATAGTATCAGCTGTGGAAACAGGCTATGGGAAACATATGGACATGAAACTAGAAAGGACTGCAAAAACCCTTGGCATGTATGATTAAGATGCTAAAGGATCTTGATATATTAGAGAGCTCAACTAGCAGCAATAGAGTATTGCTCCATGCAGAGAACAGCAAAGTACTATACGAAGGAAAAATAATCTAAAGCACAGAATACAGAACACGTCATAAATGGTTGGGCAGTAGCATGGCTGAGAAGGATCTGGGGGTTTCAGTGGATCACAGAATCAACATGAGTCACTGTTGTTATGTGGTCACAAAAAAAAAAAAGTAAATGCAGTTTTAAGCCACACCGCCAGGAATATGAGGTATAAGACATGGGAAGTGATAGTGCCAACCTACTCAGCACTGGTCAGGCTTGAGCTAAGTACTGTGTGCAGTTCTGCACTCCACATTATAAAAAGAACGATAAAGGGTTGGGAGGCCTGCAGTGTGAAGACAAGCTGAGAAAGCTAAGTAAGTTTAGCTTGGAGAAAAGAAGATGAAAGAGGGACATGGCAGCAGTCTTCAATTTTTTGAAAGTCTGACATAAAAAAGAAGGAGAACAACTTTATAAGAACATAAAGACTAGGGAAGTGGTAGTCATGGGGACCTAAACTACCCTGATATCTGCTGGGAGACGCAAACAGTGAATTCCCACCATTCACGCAGGTTCCTATCCTGTGTACAGGACCTCCACCTAATGCAGGAGGTACATGGTCCCACTAGGGGGAATGCTGTACTGGACCTGGTATTGGCAACAGGGGATGGCATGGTGGGGTATCTAGAGATCAGTGGTCACCTGGGGGACAGTGACCACCAAATAATAGAATTCATCATAAGGCATAGAGTGAGAAAGGTAACTAGTAGGGTGGAAGTGCTAGACTTCAGGAAGGCTGACTTCAGCGAGCTGAAGCATTTAGTCAATGATGCACTGCTGAGTAAGAGATTTGGTGAGATGGGAGCCCAGGAAGGGTGGCTGTACCTCAAGGAAACGATCCTTCGGGCACAGAGGGAGACGATCCCAGTGCGGGGGAAAAGGGGCCAAGAGGCTTCCTTGGCTAACCAGAGAAATCCAGAGCAGCCTGAGGGCAAAAAAGGGGGCATATAAGCACTGGAAACAGGGAGAAATCACTAAAGAGGAGTATGCCTCCTCAGCTCACAGTTGTAGGGTGACAGTTAGAAAAGCCAAAGCTACCATGGAGCTGAGGCTGGCATCCCAAGTTAAGGATAACAAAAAATTGTTGAACCTGAGATGTTACAGAGTCACTTGGAAGGACTGGATGTGTTTAAGTTGGCAGGCCCGGATGAGCTCCATCCGAGGGTACTGAAGGCACTGGCTGATGTCATTGCACAGCCACTGGCAAGAATATTTGAGCACTCGTCATGCATGGGCCAGGTCCCAGAGGACTGCAAAAGGACCAGTGTGGTCCCTATTTTCAAGAAGGGGAGGAAGGAGGATCCAGGCAACTACAGGCCCGTCAGTCTCACCTCCATCCTTGGTAAAAGTCTTTGAAAAGATTATTAAGGCTCATATATGTGAGAGCCCAGCAGGAAAAATTATGCTGAGGGGAAACCACCACGGGTTCGTAGCGGGTAGATCATGCCTGACTAATCTAGTCTCTTTTTATGACCAGGTTACAAAACACCTGGGCACAGGAGTAGGGGTTGATATCGTTTACTTAGACTTCAGGAAGGCCTTCGATATGGTATCCCACCCCATACTGGTGAACAAGTTAAGAGGCTGTGACTTGGATGATTACACAGTCCAGTGGGTGACAAATTGGCTGGAGGGTCGTACCCAGAGAGTGGTGGTGGATGGGTCAGTATCGACCTGGAAGGACGTGGGCAGTGGCGTCCCGCAGGGCTCGGTCCTAGGCCCGATACTCTTCAATGTCTTCATCAGTGACTTGGATGAGGGAGTGAAGAGTACTCTGTCCAAGTTTGAGGATGATACAAAACTGTGGGGTGAAGTGAACACACCGGAGAGCAGGCAGACCTGGACAGGTTGGACAAGTGGGCAGAAAACAACAGGATGCAATTTAACAAGGACAAATGCAAAGTGCTGCACCTAGGGAGAAGAAATGTCCAGCACACCTACTGCCTAGGAAATGACCTGCTCGGCAGCACAAAAGTGGAAAGGGATCTCAGAGTCCTAGCGGACTCTAATATGAACATGAGTCGTCAGTGTACGACGTGGTCAGAAAAGCTAACGGCACTTTATCGTGCATCAGCAGATGCATGACAACCAGAACCAAGGAGATGATACTTCCCCTTCATCGGGCGCTGGTCAGACCACAGCTGGAGTACTGTGTCCAGTTTTGAGCACCACACTTCAAGAGGGACGTGGATAACCTGGAGCAGGTCCAGAGAAGGGCCACTCATATGGTTAAGGGCTTGCAGGCCAAGCCCTACAAGGAGAGACTAGGGCACCTGGACCTCTTCAGCCTCCACAAGAGAAGGTTGAGAAGCGACCTTGTGGCTGCCTATAAATTCATCATGGGGGTGCAGAAGGAAATTGGTGAGGCTCTACTCACCAAGGCGCCCTTGGGGGTTACAAGAAATAATGGCCATAAGCTAGCAGAGAGCAGATTTAGACTGGACATTAGGAAGAACTTCTTCACAGTTTGAGTGGCCAAAATCTCAAATGGGCTCCCAAGGGAGGTGGTGCTCTCCCCTACCCTGGGGGTCTTCAAGAGGAGGTTAGATAGGCATCTGGCTGGGGTCATCTGAACCCAGCACACTTTCCTGCCTATGCAGGGGTTCAGACTCGATGATCTATTGAGGTCCCCTCTCACCCTAACACCTATGAATCTATGAACTGTTCTCCCTCCCTGAAGAAGGCTTGTAATTGCAGCAAGGAGATTTAGATTTGATCTCAGGGCAGAAAAGTAGCCTTTGCAGTTAGAACAGTAAAGCAGTGGAATAGACCAAGCCAGGGAGCTGTGCAATCTCCTTCTTGGGAAGTTTTCAAGAGGAGGCTGCATGGGAGAGGGAGGATTTAGGAATAGCAGCTCTGGATGCATGCAGAGGGTTGGGCGAGATGAAATTTTAGGTGCCTTTGATCTGTGATTCCCCTATGATTGTTGACCATCACCATCCTCAACACCTTCCATGATTCCCCTATTTCAGGGGTGTAGGTTGTAGGCATGTTGGCCTAAGGACATAAGCAGACAAGGTTCTTTGAGTAAATCTGATAACTTTTATTAGATATTTATATAGATTTTTATTTTTATTTTGAGTTACTCTAATAAAAGATATCGGATCTACCCAAAGCACCTTGTCAACCCATGATTCCCCTATGAATCTTATGATTCTTATCTTCTCCCCTATGATTCTTATGCTCCCATCCTTACAAGGGTGGCATGAAGGTAAGTATATTTAAGATAGTTGTGAGGGAGAGAAAGGGCCAGCAGGCTCCTTGGCTCCCAGCCTGAGTGGAGGGCCCATGGCCCCACGCCCGCAACCCCAGGGAGACAGGCAGAAATTCCCCTTACCCAGGTGTGGGGGAAAGGGAGGGGCCGGTACTTCTGTTGCTGGTATAAAAGAGAGGCCGGGGCCGACAAGCAGGAGCAACGCGGAACTGGAAGGAGGACATGGAGGTGATGGAGCAGGCCAGCGGACATTGCAGAGGATGCGAGCACCGCTGAGTGCCGGTAGAAACCTCTGGAGAAGGCCTAAGCCCCAGCAGGGTTTGTGAGCCTAGTCTGCAGGCCCTTGTGGGGCATAGGACTGTGTTGTTTACCAGCCAGGAGCGGGTGAAACCTGGGGGGAGCAGGGTACGTAAAGACCCTGATAGAAGGGCACTAATTGACTGTGGATACCGTAGCTCCTGTGATGTGGGTGCAGTAGCAACAGTGAGCTTTAACTGTAAAAGGGGAATTACCCAAGCCCCAGGAGGGACTCTCTGAGAGCCAAAAAGGGGGTTCGACCCCACAGAGGATGAGTGGGCCTTGGTGGACGACTGCAGAAGTCTGCACCAGCCGCTCCATCCACAGGAGCCCTTTTGACTGCTTGTGTTGATTGTCATATTGCTTTTGTGGATTATTTGTGTGACCTACGGATACGTGGCCGGATCAGATAGGTGGTCACCACCCGGTGGAACGGGCGAGGGGGTGGGGTGGCGGGTCCCTCAGAGACACGGGACCCGCGGAATGCCGGAGAGTCTCATAATTGGACGGCACATGCCGGACACTGGAACCAACTCCATTAACAACAAAGTCGTGGCAGGCGAGGCGGGCACATGTGACACGCCCAACCAAAGGTGAGCAGACCCTCAGCTACCGGTAAGCGACCCCGACGCGGGGAGAATGTACAGTTACACCCCGACAAGAGTGAGGGGCTAAAAAGCTGTGGAAATAGGTACTTACATTATTTTCGTTTCATTCTGCTCTGGCTGTTTTGTAACGGCTTGAACAGCATCTTCATGGTCTTTTATCTAAGATGCAAAATAGCATCATTTAATAACTGATTGCTCGTTTACTGGCTGCTCAAAGCTTTGGCTTCTGGCATGTTGGAGAGTGAATAAGAGAATGATCCTGACACTGCTTCAGTAACAAATTTCTGGGTTTGGAGAGTGTTTGTGGGCTTGGGAATGTGGGGTGCACTTAGGACCCCACTGCCACAATATAGGCATGGCCTTATACAGATCCCTTTCTATTGAAGTAGTTCATTGAAGGCTGAAACAACTTCGGCTCAGCACCAGCAAAACACTCCAGGACATACCACTGCTCATAGGATTTGAGTTCAGATCATGCGTAGCTGCTTGGCTGAATCAGGGACGGAGCACTTTACATCCTGCTGAACTGAGCTGACTGTGTTGGTGAGCAGAAGTTTATAGTTTCATAGTTTCTAGGGTCAGAAGGGACCTGAGCAGATCATCAAGTCCGACCCCCTGCCATGGCAGGAAAAAGTGCTGGGGTCAGACAACCCTGGCAAAGTGTCTATCTAGCCTCCTCTTAAAGACCCCCAGGGTAGGAGTGAGCACCACTTCCCTTGGAAGTCGGTTCCAGATCCAGCCCATGTTCATCTTTGAGTCAATAATGACACCAAAATCCTTTTCTGCCTCTGCACTGATGAGAAGGGAGTTCCCCAGCCTGTAGGTATGGTGCTGGCTCTTCTTCCCCAGGTGCAGCACCTTGCACTTGTCAGTGTTGAATCCCATCCTGTTCTTGTCCGCCCACCCCTGTAACCTGTCTAGGTCCGATTTGCAGCCTATTCCTTCCTTCTAGGTTGCCCACATCCCCCCACATCTTAGTGTCATCTGTGAATTTGAACAAGGTACTCTTCACCCCTCTTGTCCAAGTCACTGATGGAGATGTTGAACAGTGCCGGCCTGAGGACCGAGCCCTGGGGGACCCCACTGCCCACATCCCTCCAAGTTGAAAATGACCCATCGACCACCACTCTCTGGGTGCAGCCCTCCGGCCAGTTGGTGACCCATCTGACAGTGTAGAGATCAACACCACAAC
>NW_017729024.1:169483165-169490561 GCF_001723915.1 Gavialis gangeticus | reverse complement strand
ATCCCATCCTGTTCTTGTCCGCCCACCCCTGTAACCTGTCTAGGTCCGATTTGCAGCCTATTCCTTCCTTCTAGGTTGCCCACATCCCCCCACATCTTAGTGTCATCTGTGAATTTGAACAAGGTACTCTTCACCCCTCTTGTCCAAGTCACTGATGGAGATGTTGAACAGTGCCGGCCTGAGGACCGAGCCCTGGGGGACCCCACTGCCCACATCCCTCCAAGTTGAAAATGACCCATCGACCACCACTCTCTGGGTGCAGCCCTCCGGCCAGTTGGTGACCCATCTGACAGTGTAGAGATCAACACCACAACTGCCTAATTTTTTAATGAGAATGGGGTGAGAGACAGTGTTGAAGACTTTTCTAAAGTCTAGAAAGACTACGTCCACCGCGACACCTGTGTCCAAGGATTTAGTGACCTGATCATAGAAGGCCACCAGGTTGGTCTGACAGGACCTGCCTCTGATGAACCCGTGTTGGTTGCCCCTAAGCGTAATCTCCCCTGCTGGTCCCTCACAGATGTTCTCCTGGATAATTTTCTCAAAGAGCTTCCCCTGGACGGAGATAAGACTAACAGGCCTATAGTTTCCTGGGTCCTCCTTTCTCCCATTTTTTGAAAATGGGGACCACACTGGTCGTCTTCTAGACCACTGGCACCTTGCCAGAGCCCCACAAGTGCTTGTACAGCCGTGCCAGGGGTCCTGCAATGATCTCTGCTAATTCTCTCAGCATCCTGGGGTGGAGAACGTGTGTGAAGTGATGAGCAGCAAACAGTTGGAGTGGCAAAACCAAGAGATAGGCCTGTTCTTCAAACTTCAGGTCCTAAGCCTGCCCTCATTATAAAAAATTGGCTTTACTTATCCCAGCTAAGGCCATGCTCTGATAACTCTGATAAGACAATAACTGATAACTTGGGGCAAATAGTGAAAGCCAAGGGGGCAAATTTATTCAAGGAGATTGATAAAGCATGGCATTAATGTGATTTCATTGGCCTTGTGGAGTTAGTACAGGCCTCTAGTGGAAAAAAACAGCAGGAATATCCAGGTGTGAGAGGCCTGGTGTTTATTCCCCCTCTGCCACCAACTGGGTGTTCAAACTTTGGTATTGGTAACTTAGGACAGGACATAGAACTGAAAAGGACCTTCTTGACCAATGAGTCCTGATCCCCACAGCCACTGAAAGTGGATAATATATACTGAAACCCATTGGACTCCATTTCTAAATTCCAGCCCAAATTTAATTCCAGCCAGTTCATACCCATTTGCTTTGTGTTGACATGGCCCCTTACTTTTTAAACGGCTCTTTTCTTTCCCTGGGTTTTTTTTTTCCCTCTGATGAATTCATTTGTTATGCTCAGCCTCCCTGTACTTCAAGCTTTCCAGGTTTAATATATGAGAGGCTAAATTTACTCAGGACAAATTCTGTTCTGTGTTGCACCTTCTTTGGTTGAACTCCGACTTTAGCCCTCAGTGATTGTAAAGTGCTCTGAGGTCCTTAAATGAAGGGTAATAAAGAAGCTGTACTGTTTTTGGACTAGTTTTCTCAAAGTACTCAGTATGTATTACCTTTAAATACATGAATAATCCCACTGAAGTAAATGGAAATGACTTAAAGTTAAGCACATACATGTTTTGCTAGATCAGGGGTTGAGGCAGGCTAGGAGGAATAAGACGGATGGTTTGCTGCAAGTGTCTACTATGACGGTTCTCAACCCTTTAGACTCAAGGCACCCTTCATCAGACTCAACCCCCCACTTACTAGACATAAGGCTCCCCTTGTAAAATGCTAGCTCTTAGTTTTCACTCATTTTTGGACTATGGAAAAATAATAGACCATTTTTTATGCTGTAAATAACTCAGCCCACGATAGCAAAGAACTCAGCAAGCCCAGAACAGGCTAGACTGTTTTTGACCCTCTGGATTCCTATTGGAAATCTCTGGGTTTATGATCTTGTGAATCAGGTTTGCACACCTAACAGCGCTAACACTGCATGCCGTGCTGTGGCACCCGTGAAAGGATGTTGGGTTGCGCATCCCTGGTTGAGAATCACTGTTCCAGCAAGACGTGAAACAAAAGACACGAGGACGTTACATCCTGGTTCTGGCTCTGTCAAATCCATGGGTAAATGCATTTAATTCAGAGGGGGACAGCATTTTTGGCAGGCATGCCACAAATTAGCCTTGCAACCTCCCCCCTTTCCCCCAAATGCCACTCCAGTCTGCTTCCACTGCTTAACCTGATGCTCTGCTTTCTGCTCCCTCTCCTGTGCTGCTTGCCTGATCTTCTGCTCTGCTTTCTACTTCCTGCTCTGTGCTCCCTTCCCTCTTTGCTGTTTTGCTTTTTGCCTCCTGCCCTATTTGCTGTTGTGCTGCCTGTCTGCTCCCCAATCTACCCTGTTCTTCCTATGTAAGACACTTCTCCACAGCTGAGCAGCTCTCTCAGTAGAAGGAGACTCAAGCTGCCCAGCTGCCATGGTGAAGAAAGCTACCTGAGTATATGCATGTCTGCTCCCTGGCTTCCTTTTCGGTCCAGGAACCAATGTTTTCTTTCTTCCTCCTTTTCCATTTAAAGCCCCAAAACTCCCATCAACATTCCTTCATTTAGATTTCTTTGTGTTTTTTTAAAGTTCTTTAAATTGTATCCTTTGTGCAAATCAAAAAAAAAAAAAAAGAAAAAAGATTTGATCTATTTTTCGTTCAGTTTGTAAATTGTTTCCATTTACATCATGTTCCAAATATAATGAATGGTGCATTCTGAGTTTCAAAGGCTCTGCTTTTAAATGTAATACTTTAGGTTAGCAATCAGAGTCTATTTTGAATATGTGGTGCCTACAGTACATATGAATATGCTAATCAGCTAAACTTAATAGTTCTCATTTGTATTAATGCAAATTAGGTGGCTGTATTTTCCACCAAATATTTTCCTTGGTATTTATTCGAGAAATCAAAATCCACCCCCCATAATAAGTTCTAATATTTCATCTTAACACTTTAAAGGGCGTGTTTTATTTTGGCTTAATCTAATTTCATTGAACAAAATTGCATCTAAAGGCAATATAAAATTACAATTTGTTCCATGTCAAATAATAAAAATGGCCTTTAAATTTTACATGAATTTGACCTTTTGATTTTGCATTTCAATTAAACTTCTCGTATGGAGGAGATGATGTACCTTGTATGCATGGAGCCCCATTTTCGACTTCATTCCTGTTGCTTCCTCCCATGCGGTATGTAAAAATTTGTTGATCTCCATTGACCCCTGGTCTAATCCTGCTCCCACTGAAATTTGGTAATTTTGCTATTTACCGCAAGTGGAGTAAGTTCTGTTGCTGTATTTCTATATCTCAGGAGAAAAGGCACGAAGAGCAAAGAATGAAAGCAAGCACAACTGTATTGTGCTGGAATCACAAGTCATATATGACCACAGTTGCAAAATATCTCAGCACACTGAGTGATCCTAGGAAAATTTGCAAAGCTAGGACTGCAGAACTTGAACCTGAAAGCTTTTCAGAAGTGAATTGCATCACTGGGCTCTCATGGACGGTTTAGTCAGAAAACCATTTGAAAACAAAGGTTAAAAAAACCCTTGTAAGTCCTTTGGGACAGAACCTTCTCTTTGCCACGTGTTTATACAATGGTTGCTATCATGGGATCATTCATAGACTATGACTGAGTTGTTATGGTCATTTAAATGGAAAAAAAAAAACCCACCCAGCAAGAGTATACAAGTGAAGGACCCTATTTCTAGTAGCTCCCTGGATGAGAGCAAGGATTAGAGCAGCGGTTCTCAACCTTTTTTGTACCAGGACCCATTTATTAACATTGATAGCCAGCCCCGACCCAGTGCCCCCACCCCCAGGCCCCAGCCCCACAGTGTGTGGGGCAGGGGGTGGGTACGTGGGGCAGGGGAGGTCCCAAGCAGCTCCTTGCCGGCTGCAACTATGCCAGCCTGAAAGGCAAAAGCCACAGGTTCCTATGTTTTTCATTACAGAAGAATCCATTTTTAAAGTTTGTTGATCCCTTTTTTTTTGGAAAAGTTCTTCTTAGCAAGCTTTTGGGCCAATTTTTTTCCAACTGTGTGAGTTGATCTAATAAAAGATGTTGGATTTACCCAAATAACTTTGCCTCCTGATCCCCTTAGACCAACACGGCTACAACCTACTGCCTTGATCCATTTTTAAAGTTTGCTTCTGACCCTTTCATATATTCTTGTGACCCACATTTGGGTCATGACCCATGGGTTGAGAAACACAGGGTTCGAGAACCTCAGAACAGATATTCTGCTCCTATATTTACATCTGACATCATATGCAGCTTCCAGAGTGGATTAAAAGGAAAGAAGATAAAAAAACTCCACAGTGAAAGCTTGCGGTGTTTCTACATTGGGAGTAGTCCATATAAAATATGGAAAAACGGAGGCCCTAGATAACCGCCCTCTTCAGAACATGGCTGAGATGCAAGTATAAGGAGGATAACGTGACCACAAGCCATGTAGCAAAAACTAGACTTCAAGTGTATGTAGATGTGCGGTGGGGGCAGGAAGGCACTTGTTCAAGGAGGCAAAACAGGAATTGGAGAGGCAGGGGTAAAGCGGGGAACCACCCCTCTTCTCAGCAGCCTGCTGGACCACAACTGCGTGGAGAAAACCTTTCACCCTAGGGCTTTGGGACCCAAATGGTGCCTCCTCTCTTTTGCTTCCAGCCTTTAGGAAAGAGGCAGAGGAGCCCCCACCACAAAGACTCTAGCTGCTAGCAGCAGAGCAGATATATCAGCAGTGGTGTTCAGCCTACTACAGAAATGTTCCTGTAGTTTTCACTGGCCATCCGCCGTGCAGGTTGGATGTTTGCTTCAATGTCATCTTCCTTGCATCCACAGTCATTTGCTCTGCTTCTCCTCTGCCCTATCTCCCTCACAGCCTTTTCCTTCCCTTTCCTTTCCATTTAGTCCATCTCTTTCTTGCCAAGCTTCTATTCCTACCAAGTATATAATGCTTCCTCATATATAAGGTATAATTAGCATGCAGTGTGAGGCCATCCCATTGTTCTTCTGCATGTATATTATGGCCCTTCCACCACCCTGCATCAGCCTTGGCTATTCAGACTGTAAGCTTCTCCAGGCAGAGGCTTTCTGCTATCTTGTTTGTACTCTATCTACTACTAAGCATAACAGAGCCTTATTTTGAATTGGCACTTGGGCAGTCTATAATAATATCTGGCATGTTTTCATGAATAATATTTATTTAATAAATAAATAGCTGATAGCAGGCTGGGAATTTTTTTAGACTAAAGTGCTTAAAAGGGAGGAATCAGGGCTTCTTCATATTCTTCATCATCATCACCACCATCATTATCATTATTAATTTTTCACTTTATCTAGGGTTTTGGCTGCAAATGTGTCCAAACCTGTTCCAGCTAGTAGGCCATTTCTGGAAATAACCAAGGGGATTTTTTCCTTGCAGAAATCGAACTTCAGAACTCTGACAGCAAAAGCTTATGTTTTGCAGGGGGGAAAAAAAAAGGAGGAGGAGGAGGGAAAAAAAAAGAAAGCAGAGACTGTCAGAGCAGCTCAGCATCTCCATTAGAATGCAGAGTGCTCCAAAGTAATTACAAAACAGCTGTAATGGAAAATTGGTAGTCAAACCCATTTTCCACCAACTAGAACGGTGAATGGGCTCCATTATGTTCCTAATTCTCATTAACTTAATTTGCATAGGAAACAATGAAGGAATACTTAATGAGTTAGACTCAGCTAGCAGCAGATCGATAGCCCTATGAACAGGGGTTAGACCCATAATTACAGGACATGTAGCAAAGCTGGGGATGTTTCATCCCCTTACATGGAGGAAGATGAAAAGGTTGGCCCTGGTACTGTCATTTATTTATAGATTGGAAACATGCAGATGATGTGGTTAATTTATTATTTTACTAATTTTAGACTGAAATGCAAGATTTTTTGGGGGGGGGGGTTGTTTTGAGTTTTTGGGGGTTTTTTTGGCAAGCAAAAGAAGGGGAAAAAATTCAGCCTTTAAAAGGATTCTCTTGTTGCTCAGCCTCTGGAGACCTAGGACTCAGGGGATCTGCTTGCCTCTGCTAGAGATTTTATTCGAGATATTGGGCAGGCCCCTCCTAATCCATCTGTGCCTTCATCTCCCTTTGAAATGGAGAGAGCACTTTCTCTCTCTCTCTGTTGTCTGGGTCGGTTCAGCTGGTCCGCAGTTTGGGGCCTGGAGTGAAGTTAAAGTAGACTGACACGAGATGGGCAAGTCCTCATTCCTCTTCCCAAGGGGATGATAATTTTTGAGGGAAAGCTTTTCCCCTGATTCTACTTGGCCTCTGGGTGGAACACCATCACCCAATATAATACAGACACAGACACACAGACACACACGTGTGTGTATACATATACACACACGCACGCACACATATATACATACATACACACACACACACACACACACACACACGTATGGTCTGAGGAGTGGAGTACAGTTGGTCACAAGTGAGAGGCAGCAGCAGGGCTGCGGGGGGCTGTGGCTTAGGAGCGAGGGGCAGAGGCAAGGCAAGGGTATAGCATTATATATAAAAATCTGGATTGCAGACAAACATTTAAATAGTTATATATAGTTTAGATATAGTATTAAATAGTTATACTGGTTTAAATGGATGCCTGAAATCCAAATAATACTTTACAGTAGAGATGTTTCTTCATTAATGGCTCAATGGAGATTTCCAAATCAAATTCACCCTACTCCTTCATTTTGTTTCCGGAGGATGCAGGCACGCAGGGTGATGCTGTTCCACCCTGGGGCCAAGTAGACTCACAAAATGAGTGTAAGTCACAAAAACTGGGCCTTACATTCCTGAATAACTGCCGCTGAAGTGCAGAACATGAAAGAAAACCCAACACCTTGACTGTAAAGCAGCTGTAGCAAGGAACATGTCTCTGGTTGCAGAGCATTGAACACAGTGATAGCACTTAATGAACCCCAATAAGAAAGGAAAAGGAGACTCTTGTATCTGGGTTTAGCACAGGATATTTATATGACAGGATAAGAGGTTTATTTCCTCCGTGATGGGGGATGTGGCATGTCCCATTGGGTGCTAGTGTGACTAGACCAGAAGGCTTTTATTTTAAGGGCAGAAATCACCAGATGGTACTGTTATACATGCTCTGCAAGACCTTTTCCTTCACATATGAGTAGGTTTATCAGCCCTGCTGCTGCCTCTCACTCGTGACCCACTGTGCCCCACTGCCATACCATGTCTCTGTCCCTCACTCCTAAACCACAGCCCCCCAACTCTGCTGCTGCCTCTTACTCCTGACCCACTGTACTCCACTCCCCAGATCATGCTGGGGCCCCTCACTCCCAACTTGCAGCCCCCCATCCCAGCTGATA
>NW_017729024.1:169468558-169478165 GCF_001723915.1 Gavialis gangeticus | reverse complement strand
TTTTATTTTAAGGGCAGAAATCACCAGATGGTACTGTTATACATGCTCTGCAAGACCTTTTCCTTCACATATGAGTAGGTTTATCAGCCCTGCTGCTGCCTCTCACTCGTGACCCACTGTGCCCCACTGCCATACCATGTCTCTGTCCCTCACTCCTAAACCACAGCCCCCCAACTCTGCTGCTGCCTCTTACTCCTGACCCACTGTACTCCACTCCCCAGATCATGCTGGGGCCCCTCACTCCCAACTTGCAGCCCCCCGTCCCAGCTGATACCCTTCACTCCCGACTCACAGCCCCTTGCCACCCCAGCCCTGCTGCCCACGTAGCTCACATGCTCTCTCACACACACACACACACTCACACACTCTCTTACCTGCCTGTAGCTGCGGGGCCCGCATGCAGAGCATGTGACCCTGCAGCTTCAAATCACCTTCCCTTGCTGCCTCCAGCCCCAAGCAGCCAAGCCAGAAGTGCTGGGAAAAAGCAGAGGAAGAGCAAAATCCCGGACGTTTGCTTGCATTTCAAAAACCCGCCCAGATGGAGGACAGAGGACCAAAAAGGAGGACATGTCCAGAAAAACCTTGACGTATGGTAACCCTACATGTGAGCAGCACGCACTTCGAGAGAAATGCTGCTTCACTCTTCATTTTGTGATGCACTCTCTCAGTGGGAAGCTGTGGCAAACAGCAAGAGCAATTGCTCTCTGGCTTAAGTTGTCTGACTGGAGGCAATTCTTGGAACAGCGTTGCTTACTAGGAAGTGGATTACAATTTCTGAGAGAGGACCTTTGAAAGGCTAGTATGTACAATATGAAATGCCCAGACTGCTAATCTCTGACTGCTCCTCCAAAAGGACTTTGGTCTGCAAGGCCAAGACATTTGCCTCATCTCAGAAGCGAGCAATGTTCAGACATGATCTTTGGGCCATGCTGTATTGAATGAGGAAGGAAACCCAAGATGTATGTCCTTAAAGCTTTGCAAGATTTTGCTAGGATAAGGCCTAGGTGAGTCTCAAGAAAGGGGAAGAACCTCCTTGGACAGGGGGAGGAGATTGATATATGTGATCAAAAAGAAAGCAAAAGCAAGATAATGGGAGGAGCATGAGGCATTACTGGATCCAAGGCATACATAGCTCTGAGTCCAGTGGCTCAGCCGAAAGGATCAGTTTTGTAGATAGGGCTAAACCTTGCAAACCATCAGGTCTGTTGTTACTGCTATGCAGGGCCTGCTTTGAATTAATGATCCTGGGTTTACAAGCTTCGGATTTGCTTCCCAATGTACTTTGCCATTCAGTGACCTCTGACAGCATGAAAACTGTGATGGATCAAATATCTTTATTGTCTTAGGTACATTCAGAGAGAGAAGCAAAATCACTTTTCTGCATCTTAGAGTTAGGCTTTTTGCCCACAAAGTGAATCAAGCCCCTTAAAAAGCCATTTCACAGTGCTGCAGATATATATCATTACCCAGTTCCTCAGCTATTGCAAATCAAGGCAACTGCACTGAAGTCAATATAGCTATAGGAATGTATACCAGTTGACAATGTGGCCTTTGGTTCAATGAATGAGATGCTGAGCTGGGACTTTGGACACTTGAACATTATTATTTTTTGTGCCACCGATTTGCCGTTTATTCTTGGAAAGATTACTTCAGTCCTCTTTGCCCCCTTTTCCTCTCTCCTGCCTCGTGTTTGCCTAGTCCATTTAGTGTGGAAGCAATGTGGGGTGCAGGCTGTCTCCTATGTACAGGAACATCTGCAATACATCTGTAACTATCCCCTTCATTTTAAACTTCCCATTATAAAAGGCTGTTCACTTTGAGGTGACCAACTTCCAAGGCAGCCACCGATTTTTGAGTGCATGCTCCAAAAACCATGACCTTAACGTGATGAAGTACTGAACAGTCATAACTCGAATAAAAGTTGATACAGGGACACAGAATTTGTGAAAATTCAGGCCCGAGTTGTCTCACGTTGGCCCCAACAATATCAAGGTAGGGAAAATCCATGGCCATTTTTGACCATTGTGACCCAACTAAACATCGCTCTGTGTGGTTAATCGTATTTGTTTAATTAAAGTAGCACATCTGTGTAGTAAATAGCCTGTGGTCGGTCAGTAGCATAACACTGTACAAGTGCAGCAGTAATTGGATAATGTAATGAAATGCATGGTGGATTTTTTAAAGAAAATATAATGAGATTTCATCATTTTATACACACAGGTAATTAGTTCTTAGAAATACGAGGAGAGCAAATTATCTGTAGATTTGAACTATCTATGCAAGTAATTCAAATGGCCCAGCTGAAGAGGCAAAAATGATCTGGCTTAAACCTCTTAAAACTCAAACCCTATAGGAAATCAGATCAGTGAGAGAATCTGAAAGGGATTTGTTTTGTAAAACAAAAAACCGATGGGCCAAGTACTTTCAGTCCCAGATCTGCAATTGTATCCAGTCAGCTAGAAGCATCACTTGGCTACAGCCTGGCCTGGCTTTCAGAGGCTGCTCTCCCAGCCTGAAAAATAGGCCTTCCTTTGCTTATGCTCCATCTTGAGCCCAAAATCTTATTGTGCTCCAGACTAGACAACTCTAAATAAAAACTTGGGAACTGAATTTCACTATGAGTTGCATGTGATGGCCTGTAGATAGCTCCAACTTGAGAGCGTAAGTACTTAATATTCTTGTGTCAGTTAGGTACATGATGATCTTAGGGCCAGAGAGGTGCCCAACTGGACATGTGCACATGCATATAACCGAAGTGGCTAGCAGAGTAAAGGAAGGAAGGTCTTCGAGGTAAAGGATAAGTGGAGTTGGCTTTCTGGTCCAAGGCCAAATCATTATGTAGATCCAGTGAAACAGATGGAGCTATATTAATTTACATCAGGTGAAAATCAAGCCCATAATGCTTCTGTGCCTCTCTTGCAACCTATGTGACACCTCCGACGCTAAAAGGCAGAGCTGCTATGGATTGAACTACAACTCTGCTGAGGGCTAAAACAGATTCAAATCCTCTGTGGATCAGGCCCAGAGGGGGACCTGTAACAGGTTTGCACTCGTGTGCTACCCCACAACTTCCATTTGTGAAAAGCGGAGGTGCAATCCTTCTCCCAGCAGGGGCTTGCAGGGTTACATTCACGGATGCAGTTGAGATGCTCAGATCCAACATTAACAGGCCACCATATAAGCACCTAGAGAGAAAATACCTGCACCTTGCTTTGAAAATCATCCTCTCTTCTTGGAGTTACCTGATGTTTTATTGATATGCTTCCACCTTCTCCTAATCTTTAATATTTAAGCAGGCTATCGCAGCAGGCCCCATGCAGCTCATGGGATCCAGGTGGCCCTGCCAGCGGCGTGTCACGAGAAACCCCTCCGTGGAATTTGCATTGCTTTTGTTCTTCTCCTCTGAATTCTCACAAACAGCCCCAATTTGAAAATGCAAACAAACCAACATGCAGAGATCTAAACTTTCTCTGAAGGAAGTCTAGCCCCCTTGAAGAAAGTCCCCCTGGGCCACCGCTATTTTGTTGGTGGTGGTGGTGTTTTGTTTTTGTTTGCACTTTTATTCTCAGTATTGTTTTCTTCCCTTTGTGCTTTGATGTTTCTTTGGGGACTTGAGGGGAAAAAGGAGAAAAAAAAATACAATGAACAAACACAAAGGCATTTATAGTATATTTTTGCATGGAATCATCTTGCCGACACAGGGGAAAACAAGGAGAAGAAGGTTTAGTGAGACAGGAAGGCCGGTATGCAAGAAACTGGTGTTATTCCCCAGGGTTTCCACTCTAGGATGCAGCTTCAAAATCCCTCCAGAGCTCCATAAGAGAGACAGATGCTAGATTACTCTCTCTTCCTTGTTCTCGTCTTGACCTTGGCCAGGACACTTCCTCCCAGAACACCACCCAAGCCTGGTGGAGGAGCAGGATTCAGGCAGTTTATATAAATCACCCCATTTAAAGGTGAGCTGGTTTGAGGCAAGGACCTTTGCTGTTCAACTGCTATTGCTGAAGCAAAAGGACTTTGAACTGGATCCATGAGGGGGTGTGGGCTAGCACATTGGATGCCCAAGTGCCTCCCTACAACCCACACTCAGCTGTCACGTAAGCCTGAAAGTGCTTAAACTCCACAGTTGCCTAAAGTCCCCAAACACTTAAGCATCTGCTTCTCAGCACACACACAAATGCCTTGAGTCTTGGCAGTGCTGAGCACCAAGGGGCCTAAGTCTAGTTGGCAGTCACAGATGAGGCTTATGGATCCCTCATTGCCTGATGCAGCAGGCACACTCTGAGAGCACTTACTAAACATGAGCAATTTGGGCTCCTCTGCCTGGGGGGATTGTGAAGCCGTATCACCTACTTCCCAGGAGACTGCTTTAGCCCCCAGCCATCGTGGTTTCTGTACTGGAGGCTTCCCAGCCCTGCTTTGTGAAAGTGCTCCATTAAGAGAGGCCTATTGGAAAGTGGTCCCAAGACGAAGATGCACATAGAGTACATTCCCAGGAGGCAGAGGGTAGGAGTTCAAGCCCTCTCTTCAAACACAGAAGGGATTTGAACCTCGGTATCCAGCATCCCAGATAATTACACTAATCACTGAGCATCCTTTCCCTCATCCATCTGTGTTTTATAAAGAAAGGGTTAGCTCAGTTGCCTCCCTTCAGGAAGTCTTTTTATTAGACCAATGACTTCAGTTGGTCTAATAAAAGGTATCAGATTTACCCAAAGAACCGTATCTGCCTATGTCCTTAGCCCAACACAGCTACAACCTACACCCCTGAAACATGGAAGATATCACATTTTGCCATTTAAAATGGAAAGCACACAACTATTTGAGTTGGCTTAATAAAAGATACCGGATTTACCCAAAGAACCATGTCTGCCTCACTAGGAAAGAGTCCACGGCTGCGTACTAGGGCTGTGCGAAATAGCACTGTTCCCTTTTGCTTTCCAGTTCACCATTTTGAAGGGACAGTGTTTCATTTCATCATCTCATTTCATTTTGAAGCACCGTTCCATTTCATTTAGTCAAAACTGTTTTACTGTTTGGCTATAATGGGAGAGGTGGGTGTTAGTTCACACCTTATTCTTGGTGCTTCTTACCAGCTATATAAAGGTGTCTCTTGTGCAGAGCAAATACCATTATGAACCATCCAGATCTCTCCACACATTGTGTAGGGAGCCTAGATGACCGAGTCAGACCTGTGGGTTATGTTAAGTGTCAAGGGACCTAAAAGTTCGTTGGTGCAGCACTCAGTATTGCAGTCCCTAAGCCCTCCTATGGTGTTACTTCTTATTAAACCATGCAAACAATAATGCTGCTCTCTGCATGTGATAAAAGATGCCACTCGTGTTGTGCGATTGTGCACTCTGGCATCCTGTTCTTCTACTGCCTCACCTTGCAAATTAAATGTTCAGCAGAACCAGCTGACTGGCAGATAATCTAATCTCCTATCCTGTTCTTAGATAATAATTGATTATGGCAACTGCATACATTCTACTCTTAATTCTAAAGACCAAGATGGTTCTTTGTGGTCAGTGAGTTTGGGGACAAAACTTCTGGTCCAAGCATTGCAGGGCCTGATGTACACAGATTTGAACTATAATAAAGTTGGATCCAATTTGATTGAGCTGTTGTTGTGATTTCTCCCATGTTAAAGGGTGGTCTCACTGCCTTAACCTGATTTGTTCTGAGTCTCTGAGATCTGGTTCAAGGGAAGTTAAAGGTACCAAATTAGTCCAGAGATCTTTAGAAAGGTACAGTTGCTAAGGACTTTGATGGTTACCTATTCCAATCCATTTACTGTTCCTAACCTTTTGCAGACAGAGGCCCATCCAGCTTCTTCTTGAAAACCTCCAAGGAAGAAGATGACAGCTTCCTTGGGCAGCCCATCCCATTGTCCGGCTGGGTTTTTTTCTGAGATATAATCTAAATCTTCTTTCCTGCAGATTAAACTCGCTGCCTGCTACGTTGTTCCTGAGCTAAAGGAGAACACTTCTCTCCATCTTCTTATAACAGCCTTTTAGGTATTTGAAACAGCTATCATGGACACATCTTAATCTCTTTTTATCTACAGTAAACTCATCTGGTTCTTCATCTGACTTGCATGGCAACCCCTTTATCATTTTGGTTGTTCCATCCTCTTGATCCTCTCTAGTTTCTCTATATCTTTCTGAAAATCCAGTGCCTACTTTGCAGTGACTCACTTTAGGCCAGATTATGGCCTTGCCCGATATACGATATCTGCAAGGAAGCAAAAACCTGTAGGATCAGCCCACTTCCTTGGGGCCACTTCATGTACTTGGGGGTAGAAGGTTTCAACAGCAAACGTCTGGGGAGCAGTGGGAGAGGGATGGGAAGTGACTTGCTTTGGGTCGGACCAGGAAAAATAGCATAGATATGGGGTAAAGGGATGTTGCACCTTTCCCTGCAAACAAGCAAAGAATGGCAAGTGTATATGGCTATGAAATAGAAAATATTTGACTAAGTGGGATCTTGTTTTGATCTTTTCCACTGAGAAATCTCAGGGTCTGGGCAAGTAGACACTATTCCCCACTATTTAGTGGAAAACATACAATTTGGACCAGCCTTAATTGTGAGTTCCTGACACAGTGTTCTTTCCCAGGGTTCCTTGTGGGGCATTGCAATTACTATTACCATCACTGTAAAGATGATGATGATGAAGATGATGATAATGGTAATAAAATTTGTTTTGTAGGAACACCAAGGGGCCTGATGCATAGACCAGGGATCCATTGTAGCCAGCAATGTAAAACACAGCAAAAACAGTCCCTGCCCCATGGAGCCCACACTTTATAATGTCATCCCATACCTTTGGCACGGCCCTTTCCTACAAAAGGCATGGGGTCCTGGGCAATCAATCCTTGGGTTCATCCATCTCACTTGCATGCCAGATTGCAGTAGGTCTCAAGGAGAGGCTTTCTGCATGGAAACAACTGTGCACGAAGAAGCTGCTTCTTTGTTTTCCTGGCTTGGGCTGCAGAAGACATGTCGATGGCCCCATTTCATCCACAAATGAAGAAAAGAAGTAATAAACAGCAAGTGATTTATTTGTGTGGACAAAATGATTTGATGCTGTTCCTTGTTGACAGAATGATCTGGCCAGAATTACATTCTATTGATAAAACTGTGAAGGAATGCCATTCATCGACCACATGATGTTAAGGGTTGAGGAAAAATGCATTTGTCCACAGAATATTTTTTTTCTGAGCTGTCAGTCGTTTCTGAGGATTTGAACAACCTCGTGTTCACGGTCACAGTCATATCCACTCTGTCTTCCTTTTATTCATTTAACCATTTAGTTCTTTGCCTGGCCACATTTCTATCAGTCTAATCTAATCTGGCCTGCTTTTCTAGCACCTGGGCATTCAAGCCAGTAATTAGAAGTGTTGATATAGCATCCAAATAATAACCTACACTATTACCCAAGATCAAAGTATGACTTTTTGTCTTTAATTTCTCTTTAATTTGGTATGAAAGCCTCTGAGTTAACTGGGGGCCTGAAGACATGAAATGTTAGCACTAGTATCATTTATAGCAGTTTTATGCACTGCTGAAAATTACACTGGGATCAGGAATGAATAGACAACTATTTACCATGGGGCAGCTACCATAGAAAGCCCTAAGAATAGTGCTTTGCCACTAGGTGGTGTGGAGCAGATAGTCGCTGGTTTGCCCTGAGCAAAAATCTGTCCTGGAGGACAAATGCATTATTTTATAAAATTATCCAAACTTGCTTTTCTAATATACCAGGACACTAGTCATAAAGCATCATTTCTGAGCAATGGTTGCTACAGTAGATCTCATTCAGCATGCACCGTCATGCGTCTTCCCTCAAACATTGCTTATGGTTATGTTGCTAGTGTCTGATGAAGGCTGAGTGGCAGAAACATCTGAAGCCCTGAGTGACAAGGGCAGGCACACTTCAAGCAGGTGGGAAATTCAGAGATTGTGTTGCCCAAATCATTTGATGTATATTTCAACTCCTTTTCTTCATGTCTCTCATGGGGGCTTTACCTATGGTACCCCACCTTCAGTGACACTTTCCCATCCTTATCCCCACACTTGAATAGCACACATGCACACACACAGACACATGCATGCACACATGCACACACACACAAGATCTGTTACCCTTGAGTAAGGTGCTAGGAGGAAGAATGGGATGAATGGTTCAATAACTAGTATGGAGTATTGTGTCTTTATATGATATATGATACAATTTTGCATGCTTGAAGGTGCATCTACCTGTTCATTAATGCACCGTTAAGTTTAGCACCTGGAATAACAGGTACTAACTCAATGTGCAGTAAAGGGTGCTACTGAGCAGTCGCGCCAGTGAACAGTCAATTTGTGACGCTAATGCGCAGTAGACTCATTCTACTGCGCATTAGCACGGCTTTTGCCATGATGCACTAATGCACAGTAGAATGAGTCTACTGTGCATTTAGCATCTCATGCAGATGCACCTTCATGGTTGTGTTATTTTCTTCCCTGTGCTAGTCTACTCTCCTACTAACCCTCAGCCTACATCCTCCATCCCTATGGCGGGGCCAACAATATATAACGGAGAGGGAGTAGTTCTAATCTGGCTTTCTCTCCTGGTTAAGTGGGGTTTAGATCTAAGTCAGTGGTACTGGCTTGACATTTGCTTCTTACTCTTTTTGAAGCTAATGATCATGGATGTGCTACCTCTACAAAGTAGCAGAGAAATGAATATTGGATGTAATTAAAATAAAATAAAATACTATTAAAATAATATTAGAGGAGGGAAATGTCATGCATAAACTAGTCATTAATTCCAAAGTCCTTGCTCGATTTAAATTTGAGTAAAGGCTGGCTGCTTTGCCTACTTATAATTCCTACTCTAGTTTTAGCTGGATATTGCATTCTTCATCACTAACACAAATATTGCAGCTGCTGCTCACCCCTGAGAGGAGTTTGTGGCTAGGCTAGAGGGAATGAATCCTAGCCCCATTGAAGTCAAAGGGAGTTCTGCCATTAAACTTCAAAGGAGCAAGCATTTCACCCATAACATTTCTATCTATGCTAAAGATTAGCCTGGGATATTGCATTTGAATGTCCCTGGAGTTCAAGGAAGTACAGATACAGACAAGAATCCAAACTCTGAAGCTCGTGCCTTTCATTATAATGAGCCTGAATGGGACCACAGGACCCAAACACCCTGATACCTGAGTACTTCATAGTTCTGGCCCATATTTGGATCTGCACCGTGCAGCAGGGTCTATTTATAGCATATATATCATGTAGCAAATCATCCTAAGCTCCTTTAGGATGAAAGATTCTATATAATGCATGATCTTAAGATATTATGGATAAAATTTCCTGACAGTGAGAGTAATTGGACTGTAGTGAGCAGACTTTTGCAGGAGTCAGCTGGGGTACCATTACTGCAGATACCCAAGAGCATAATGGAATGAAGTCGTAAACAAGCCTACAAAAAGCAGCTGTTCAGGAGGGATGAATCAGATGATTTAAAAGCACAGAGCGATGCTGCAAAACAGTTTAGGACAGGAAGTGAAGAATAATACCGTAGCCTGCTGAAAGTGTGGGAGGAATTTGGGGGGGGGGGGGG
>NW_017729024.1:169408030-169468466 GCF_001723915.1 Gavialis gangeticus | reverse complement strand
GGGGGGGGGGAATTTGGGGGGGGGGGGGGCAGAATAAAGTTAAGGCAGTCACCGTGTGGCCAGAATAAGAAACTTAATACTGCCTCTTCTTTTGAGAAAAAGGCATTTGCTTTTTAAATATCTTCTTACCCAAAGCGGGGAACCACTAACAGCATATGGGCCTTGAATTGCACATTGGCACCTGTGTTGAAAATGAGAGCAGAGAGAGCAGAATATGTTCGATGAGGGCCTGCAAAGAGGATAGTAGGAGAGGAAAAGAAGCAGGTCAATCCAAATACTTTGGGCAAGTGAGTCCTTTTATTATCCAAATGCATCCTTGAGTCTTCACATAGATTTACACTCCATTAGTAAACTATGGAAGCCTTCGTAGAACATGGGGCCACTGTCAAGACAATATATATTCTTAAACTCCTTTTAGTTCAGGTAGTCAATTCTTTGTCTCATGGCAACATCTAGTGGCCACAAGCTAGGCCATGGGCCTAGTGAGCCCAGGACTCTTGGGTACTATGCAAGATGCAGTAAGAACCTAAACTTATCCCAACAATTTTACAACCTAAATCAGTGGCATCCAGTGTTCAAGCCCCAAGGATGGGATAGGGCCAATTCATAGACTGGATGTCTCACTGGGCTGGCATGTGTAGACAGTCCACAGGTGTGATCCAAACTGCCAAAATGACCCTGCACAATGGCCTGACCTTGCACTGACATGATCTAAGGTACAGGGCCATGTAATCTGGCCTGAGTTTTCCCCATAAATACAGAAATTCAGCAGCTGTGGAGTGGCAATTAATGCTGCCATTGCTTCCCTGCTACCAAATTTCTGGACTCATGTGGAACCCCATGGGCTGAGCAACATGGCTCCATGACCTGGATCTGGCCTGTAGGCCAGAGGTTGAGCATTGCTGACCTAAATACATGAGACAAAGGATTATTATCCTCCCATAAGGCAAGAGGGATCAAGTAATTTGCCCATCATTGTGCATCTAGCTGTGGGTAGAAATAGGAGTTAAACCAATACAGTATCTTAGAACATGTCTACATTATGGCAGTATGGGGTCTCAGTCCAGCGACCCCCCATCCATCTGCTCCCACAGAGGTGCTCAAAGCACAGAAGATGAAGAAGTATTAGCATCATCTCCAGCAGCCGTGGGGAGACTGAAGGCTCAAGAATAACCTTCGAGAGATAACCCAGAGTCTTCACCAGCGTATTTCCCAGTCGGGAGGATGTCACTGAGAGTTGGTTGGGGGTCATGCCCAGGAAAGGTCCAGCCAGAACATGATACTACTGCAGTGCTGACAGTCCCATGCCCCTCCATTCCCCATGGTATTTCATGCATGGTGGGGTGGAAGGCTTATACAATTATCTTCTACAGATGCAATAAGAAAGCCATTTAAGTTCCATAAATGAGAGATGTTATCCATGGGACCTTAGAGGTCCAATCTTGCTTTGGATGCTGTCACCTTTATTAGTATGTGTAGAGCAACATCTGAGCCCCATCACCATTGGGCTTGGACTGGGGACCTGCTCCAAAGACCTTATCATCTTAACAGAGAAGGCAAAGAGAAAGCAAAAGCACAGAGAGGTGATACAGTGCAGGTCACAGGGCAGGTGAATGGAAGAGATGAGGTTAGACCCCAGTCTCCTGACTCCCCAGTGCAGGCTCCTGTCTGCCATTTGGTCTATATAATTGGTACGACCCTTTTTTCCCCCCTATTTGGTTAATAGGAAGACACCACCCTCCAGCCACCCTCCCCTTCCCTCTTCTTCTTTCATTTCATATCCAATCAATATTATTTGACAACACACAGGTCAGCAATGATGGCAGTTATATCAGCAGCATGGAAATTACAAAAGAAACTATTGTTTGCCTTGAAATTAAGGGCTACTGAAATCAATAGTACATTTGAAAATTGATATCGATCACAGCATGTGTGTGTGTGGGAGGAGAGGGGGGTACCGGGGGTTAACTCTCGTCCCAGCTACATAATTTCTGTTTCTTTTTGACAAAGCCAATGGAATCAACCTAAAAATTATACACATACGAATCTTTTTGAAGCAATTGAAAGGAAAAAAATATTGACAACTCATAATTGGATTTCCCCACTTACAACAGTAACAGGCACTGTTTTTGTGATTATTTTCCAGGGTTTGGATGCTGGTTTATTGTCTTTGAGGTTTTCTCTGCATTTGTTTCATTTATTTAAAGGGTTTCTATTCAAGTCGTATCAAGGAGGAGGAGGGGGGATAAAGTCTGCTAATGCCACTCGGATCAAACAAGCCAAGAATAGTAATAGTTATTGTTTGGCATGTTGGAGAGCTATTGTGTGACAAATTGATTTGGAGTCATCATTTGCTTAAAAAGGCAGTAAATGAAACTTTATGAGATGGGGACAAAGTAACGACAGAAAATTGCCCATCCAGAACTCCTGATGGTGATCAGTAAAATGAAATAGATTAACTGTATTTTTTCCCCCTCTCCGCAACGTTGGGAAAATAAGATGCAGTCAAAATATATTTTATCCTTGACCCAGAGCGAACCAACAGTTCAGATGCTAGTGGCTGGTGACAGTAGAGTTTGATGGTTAATGACTGAGTAACCATAAGTGGCTGAGAATGCTGCAGAATGCCAGACAAATAGTGTCACAGTTTGAATAATAACCTCTCTTTGAATATAAATTGCATGTTGGTGGAAGGTAGCGGATTGACAGTCCTGAATTCAGCAGTCCTCCAGCTACATAAAAAGTTTGGTCCCAGCAATTGCTGCCACATGCTGTGACACCATAGGCGTCCAGTCTGATCAGAAGGTGTCTAAAGGGAGGTCAGCCTCTGCATTCAACCGGTCCATGACCTCTTTGCTTGAAGAAGCACTATTTTGACCTGCTGGATTTTCTTACCATAAACCAAAAGCAGGACTGCAACTGGCAACTCTTACTATCGGCTTCTTATGTGCATGACCACAAGTTTGGTTTAAGACAGTAGACAGGAAGGGTTAGCCATGTCTGAAAAAAAAAATTAGGGTGGGTTATGGCTGCTTCTCCCCTACTTTCTTTGCTCAAATTCAAGGGAAAAATAGCAAAGCTGAAAAATGTTCTCAAATGTCTCCAATGAAGTAGAAAGAGCCACTAGTCCTACTCTGATGGGTCAAAGAATAAGACAGATGATCCCCTTGGACTAACCCTTCCCAAAGGACAATGCATCAAATTAATAGTGCCTTTCCAGTGTCATCCTAGTGTGCATTGGACAGATTTTTTTTTAAGACCTGTTCACTGAATAAAGGCTGGAATCCCATTATTTCTCCTGGATGCATTACAGGACAATTCATTACTGCTGCAAGCTGGTTGCGTTTCTACCAGCCGGTTTAGTGGGGATCACCACCACATTTCTTTCAGGCTTCAGAAAAAAAAAAAATCCATTATCTGGTATTTTCCTGTAATACAAAAAGTTCAGGCCTTTAGTCCCACTGCTTACAGCAAAGAAAACCAAAAGAAAATAACATTGCTTCTTAAAACTCATGTCATAAGTGTTCTTCAGGAAGCAGCAATCTCCTTTAGCCTCCCCTTCTCCTTCAGCTAAGGTCCTTTTAAAGTGCTCCCAAATGGGAATCAGCCCAGGGTCCTGCTTCCCCATAGCTGTGCTCATTGCAACCAGGGCTAGCAGCCCTTTCTGAACCTTTAAAGGGTTTCTACGCCCTTTCTGTGTCCTCACTCCTAAATTCTCTTGCAATGTCCAGTGGCCAGTATTGATACAATGCGTGTACCAAACACAGCATCCAAAAGCATGCATCTACTTATGTTCTGATTAACCATGAGCTTCTCACAGGTGTTGTAGAAATTGTTATTTATTGATTATATAGCATCTGCTGCAAGCCTGGAAGAATATTTTCCTGAATTATAAGCTAACTGGTCACATTTTAATCTCTGTAATACCTTGACCTTACTGATCCCCAGGAAGACGAGGTTAATTTGAAACATATTCTTTTGGCTCTTTAAATTCGAGAATATGGACTTTTTGCAGGATGTGGGCCAACTGTGGTGTCAGTTACACCACTGTAAATCTGAAGTAATGCCATGGAGTCATCTCGTATCTGTGTCCTCCAGTCAACTTTCTCCCCCATCCTTACAGATTCATAGAAAAGCCAGACTGGAAGGGACTGCAGGAGGCCACATCTAATCCAACCTGCTGCTCAGGGCAGGATTATCTCTGACTAAACTATTCCAGACAAGCATTTGTCTAGCCTGCTGCTAAAAATGTTGTGAACAACCCTCTGTCATGATTACACGGTACGATGCCTGAAATGTCAAAAACACCTCTTAATTTGTCACAGGCAAAGCAAGGAAGGCAAAGGCACTGTCAATGCTCTGCCACCCAAGGGGAAGAAGTCCTTTCTTAAAACGTGTTCAAGGGATCCAAGGAAGAGGACCACACACATCCCAATACTGAGGAAGCCAAACCTCCCTCCACATTGGCTTTTATTTGCTTTCCTCAAGAAATCACATTTCCTGTCCTCCACTTCCAGGCTTTGTGTTAGGGGCTAAGAGGGTGGTCTGTCACTTTAAGAGGGGGCAGCCAGCTGTATTGAATAACTGCAGCTATGGAGGAGGTGCTAATAAGAAGGGATCCTGATTTTCTCTGATTTAAAAAAAAAAATAAAAAAATTCAGATTTAAAAAGTAACCCCAAATCCACATTTCCCCATGATTAAAATGAAACACCACTGTATATATATCTGTATATTAGTGGTGTTTCATTGAAATCATGGGGAAATGTGTGTTTTTAGTTATTTATTCTAACCAAAAATTGGGGATTTTTTTTTTTTTAAATCAGAGAAAACCAGGATCCCTGCTAATAAGGAAGTGACTCACTTGGAGCTTAAACCCATCCCCAGAGGGGAGCACAAAAAGGGATCTGGAGGAACAGTTTGGAGACAAGGAACCAGCTGTGAACAGAAGAGGAGGCTACAGTGAGGGGCCAAGCCATTGTTCCCCCCCAGAGAGCTTGCAACAGGGCATCATGGCTTGGCTTTTTTTGCTTGCTTATTTGTCTATTTGTTTGCAGTTTAAGGACTGTATCTGAGTTGCAAGGAGGGGCTGAGGAGCTATTTAGGGAGCAAACCCACCTGCAAAAGCCAGCAGGTTAAGTAATCCCATTTAAAGGGAGAGTGTAGGAAAATTAGGCCGGATAGCTGGTGCACATCACTACAGCTCCAGGTTTCCATAAGCATGGTTTTGTCCTGGATAAACCCCGTGGGAGATTGGGAGGACAGGTGCCACTGAGTACTGGAGGGGGGAAGGTACTGAGAGCAAGGGGAGGAGAAGGGGTACAAAGTTTTACCTACTCTGAGGACTCAAAACCAGTCCCTGGCTACTGCTGTCGCAGCGCAGTCTGCAGCCCCAGCTGTTGCTCCAACAGCAGCAACTGGAAACTGGAATACCAACAATGCAGGGCTATAGGTTGCAGCCGTGTTGGCGTAAGGACACAGGCAGACAAGACTCTCTGGGAAAATCTGGTATCTTTTATTAGACCAACTCAAAGGAGTTGGAAAAATTCTTCTTTGCAAGCTTTTGGGCACAAATACCCTTCATCAGGCTGAAGGTATTTGTATTTGTAACATTGCACAGCTGCTTCTGTCTCTGGGATGCAGACTCTGCCAGGAGAGGATGCTATTTGGGTCCCCCTACTGTCAGTGCCCTGGGCTGGTGCCTTGCTTGCCCCCTCCTCCCTCACCCATATTCCTCTACTGGGAACTATGTCAGGTGTGCATCAAACTATGATTCAGTCCATGCACATGGATAATAAACCCCAGACCTATATGTGCATCTTGATATCTGCATGCCAAGGAGCTGTTCCTTAACTGTTCTTTTCCAAGCTGCATTTACATGTCATTTTAATGCTGCTTATTTCAGCAATTCAGCAACCACATGTTTTGTGTGTTCCTAGATCTTCTTTCTATATAGCATTTGGGTTCATCTTTATTTATTTATTCCAGAAAATTTAGCTGAAAGGGATGAGATTACCACACCCCCCAACCCCCCGAGGCTTCTACTATGTAGATGCTGTAGACTGCAATGTACTGACAATAAAGTCATGTTCAGTCAGTAAATTGGACTGTGTTTGATCTAGGACATGCCTTTGAGGCCAAATAGTTTAGGTGTGAAGCCTTAAGTTCATTTTTTTGTAATTCATATTTAGCCATCGTCCTGCTGATCTTGAGATTAATGGATTGGCCCCAGTTTCCTGTTAGATTATTGGATCTGCCCCTCAGGTCACATGAGCTAAAATGTTGCAGTTAAAATTTGTTGAAAGGCTTAGATTTGTAAAGATGTCTAACTACATTTGATGGGCCTAAGTAGCACATTCACAGCAATGCAACAAGGCAATGGCCCAGCTAGCATTAAAAATCTTGATTTCTGACTGCCATTTTCATTCTCTCTCCAGTATAAACATCCCCACCCTAATCAGAGGTAGAAACCATCCAGACTGCTAGCGATCATAATACAAGCAAGAATTAAAGTAAGGTTTGTATTCAATGTGTGTGGGTTTGTTATGACAGATTTCACTTAATACTGTATCCCAGTGAGTGGATTGGGGAAACCTAACTACTTAAGGAATAAGTCTTAATGACGTCTGAATCAAAGAAAAATCAATCAGGGTAGGAACTTTTCTTATTGGGATGATTTAAAACTGCAGACATGTAATGGAATGAATTCCAACTCAAAAATAATAATAATGATAAAAATAACAATTACGTGGGAGAAGTGGAAAAAAAATGTTCAGCAGATTGGAAGTATGCACAAACCTGTCCAATGCTGGTTCATGCCAACTTCTTGAATAAGACAGATGGTGGAAATTTCTTTTAGTGTATGCCATAGAAAGTAGTATAAAAACAGAACATCTCCCTCATCTTCATGACTGCAGCAGCATATCATACAGTAGCAGATTATTTTAGATCCAACCCATCTGACCCATGACATTCCTCATCACCCATTTCTATATTTCTTTCTCTTTCCATCGTGTTGGTTATCATATGTCTACTATTCATTTTTAAATTCCCATGCCAATGTGTTGGAGTACTGCGGCTATCGTCTATTGTAAGAGCTGGTCAATGTATTCTAAATGTTGAATTTTCTGTGAAAATATTCGACTATTTTTAATTTTAGCAAAAGATAAAAAAAAAGAGAGAAAAAAAACATTGATGCAAATACAGCAATATGTGCTGTTCACATTTCCGGTCTATGTCTATCACTGTCTGTCACTATGTCCCCATTGTATCTTAAGTGACATGCATGCACAAGAGATCCGGATAACGTCCACAGTGAGCTGCATGTTAGGATCTTATCTTTGGCCCTTCAAAACACTAGGGAATTTTTGAGGAAGGCATCAAAGTTTGAGGCAAAGGCAGTCTAAACAAGATGTGGGCCCAGTTATGTGACCACAGCTCCTGAACTTGTATCTATCCTGCAAAGGATTTCCACATGATCTTCTAACCAAGTCTTAGTCAGGACTACAGTTTCTTAACTTCCAAGGCCAGTCTGGCATGGGCATGGACTCTCAATCTGATGCCTTATCCAAAATAGCATCTTTTAAAGCCACCAGTAAGACATTACTGTACGAATAGCTGGTGGGGTCTGTAATGCCAGCTGATGATGAAGTAGCTCTCCAAGCACAAGAGCCATGTGCTCAGCATCTTCATTCACTGAATTCACCGTTAGCCAAGATAACGTAGGAGAGGGAGAACAGTATGGGGGTCTCAAGATTTCCCAGGCATATTGTTCCCAGAACTAGTTCTGATGGACTCAGTAAAACCCACTTGGTTGCAAACACATTAAAACTTGCCACAAAAACAAAGGAGGTGGGGGGTTTTTTGTTTTTGTTTTGTTTTTTTATGTTCATCTTTCTTGTTTCATCCACGGCCTGTCTGGAGGCAGAGAGAGAGACGCATGTAATATCTTACCTCTTGAGTTGTCTGCTGGCTGGGGAGTAATGAAGGGAATTGGGCTTGTTTCAGGAGAGATCAAGATTTCTAATGGGAAACTGGTGATGGAGTCATTATTGACTCCAAGATGAACATGGGCCAACAATGCGAGGTCACGTTTGGCAGGGCTAACCGGACCTTGTTGTGCATACACAGATGCATTTCTAGCAGGTCCAAGGAGGTGATCCTCCCCCTCTATGCAACACTGGTCAGGCCACAGCTGGAGTACTGTGTCCAGTTTTGTGCGCCCCACTTCAGGAGGGATGTGGACAACATGGAGAGGGTCCAGAGGAGGCCACCTGCATGATCAGGGGACAACAGGGCAGACCCTACAGTGAGACTGCGGGACCAGAACCTGTTCAGCCTTCACAAGAGAAGGCTGAGAGGGGACCTGGTGACAGTCTATAAACTCACTAGGGGGGACCAGAAGGGTTTGGGAGAGACCTTGTTTCCCCGAACACCCCCTGGCATAAGAAGGAATAACAGCCACAAGTTGTTGGAGAGGAGGTTTAGATTATGCATCCACAAGAACTACTTCACTGTCAGGGCAGCTGGGATCTGGAACCAGCTTCCAAGGGAAGTGGTGCTGGCTCCTACCCTGGGGGTCTTTAAGAAGAGGCTTGATGCCTACGTAGCTGGGATCATTTGAGCCCAGTTTTTTCTCCTGCCCTGGCAGGGAGTCCGACGTGAAGATCTACGTGGTCCCTTCCGACCCGACTTCTATGATTCTATGAGAGTCTGAGTGGTTGTGGCCTGAGCACGGAAGAGTTACTCAATGTCAAAACCTGAGACTTCACTCATGAAATGTAGGTACGCTTGTTCAGCAACACAGTAGCATGCTGTGCTAAGAAAGCTCTTTAATGCACTGCTTTTTCAAAAGGGAGGATTTTGCTTTTGCAAATGCAACTCTCCAGAGAGACAAAATGTCCCTAACACATGCAGAAGACCTTGCCACCATCTTGGAGATAGAAAGATGGTCTTGCAAGTAATGGACTAGAGGTCTGGGACCTGTGGTCTTGGTTTAATTCCTAGCTCTGCCACAGCTTCTCTGTGTGACCATGAACATGTTATTTAAGATGTCAGGTTTGCAAAATATTTATGAATGACCTAACTTCACTCTTTTTAATATAAGTTTTGAAGGCAAGCCTAGAAGAAGTGCTTTGAAAATCCCATATTAAAGACCTATGTCTCCATTGCTTATCTGTAAAATGAGAATAATGGATATTTAATTTTCACAAACCATTGTAATGTCTTGTTTATTCAGACTTTAAGCCCTTTATGGCAGGTATTGTACAACTGCAGTGCCATAGATCTCGATCTGAACTGTTGGCTACCATAATTGATATACTAAACTTCCTTAGGGTATCCTTGCAAGATACTTTACAGAAATTAAATAACATGAATTCCAGTGCTGGATTACTCCTCTTGCTCTGCTGACCTTCAGTGGGGTTGCTCAAGTAAAGAGACTTAAGATCCTGGCTCAGGTGATTGGGGAAAAAAATGTATATATGTATATAATATTATCTATTATACATATATGTGTGTGTGTACATACATACACACATATACACACATGCATATGCATAAACACACACACATAACATGTTCAAGGTCATACACACACACACACACACACACACACATATGCATATATATTAGCAAATATATATATTAGGAGCCATTCAGAAACAGGTTTTTTGGATTTGGATCATCCCCAGTTGCATATGCATTTTTATTTGTTCTATAGAACATGCTTTGTATATAAAATTCACTTGCTATGTAGTTGGTAGGGAGGTGGAGTAGAATTGGAAAATATACTGATGCCATCACATGAATGGAATTAGAATTGCTAACAGAAGCCACCTCCTGATAAAACCATAGATAGAGTTACAGGGAAGCTTTCTTTAAGTGCATTCCCTTGGGTATCAGGTCTAGTGTACTTAGTTCTTTTGGGGGTAGAAATTTGTATTCTCCCACATTAGACCCTGATCTGTACCCAACTATCTATGGGGGGTAATTTTTTCTTATAGTACATGTCTGACTGGACATTGTTTTGTTCCCTTCAGGAGCTTGCGTCCAGAATTATACAGTGAAGAGGAGCCTTCTTAAAATAAATAGGTTTATTTAGCAATTTTTTTAAATGGAAAAAAACAAACAAAACAGTTTATACACATTTGAACTAAAGTTATCTCTTGCTCCACTACAAGGTTAAATTAGAAAGGCTTTCTGCTTGAGTTACAGGAACAGAATGGACTCAAAGGCTAAGGACAGAAATTATACATAAACCGGTATAAGTGATCAGAAGCCAGTTCAAATCTGTAACACAGCAGAGGTTCAGGACACACAAAATGTTTTCAAAATGGCCAAAAACATTTAAGATAAACTTGGCTGGATGTAGTATCAGATTTAACTAATTTAAGTTAAATCAGTTTATTGAACTTCTTTCCAAGACACCCCCCCTCCCCCAGATTCAGGTTAACTCACAGCCCCCAGCATCCCAGGTTGCTTTGCAGCTCTCCCACAGCCCCTTCTTGTAGGGTGGGCAGGCTAGCCTTGGCCCAAGCTGTCTGCTCCACCTCAGCAGGGAGGTGTGCTCTGGCGCCCTCTGGCATCCAGCCTTGGCCACTGCAGGCATGTGACTGCATTGCCAGAATCGAAAGTGAATGTCTGTTCATATAATTATCATTTCAACCTACACAGCTTAGACTAACCTGGGAAGACAGAATCAATTCTGCCTCAGTCTTTTTGACCGTCTGTACTTAGCCAAACTAGATCACCATAAGAAAACCAGAAACGCTGGGGACTGACAGACTCAGTTTGCTTTCCAAAGCGGATAGACAATTTATTGTCGTGTAAAAGGGCTTTATTACCTTTGCTGCATAATAACTGCCAGCGTGTATGCTCTTGTCCTGCTGTAAGTGAAAGCACAGTGCCTTATCCCTCACTGAGAAAAGGTTCAACTTCCATGTTTTAGTTTCTCCTGACTGCAAGTTAAGAATGTGCATATAGGTGCATGCAGCTGACATAAGGTAAAATGCCACCTGCTTTCACAGTACAGTACCAAGAATATAGACAGGATCATTATCTTCCTATGGTCCTGTCTATATTCCACCCTTTCTCAAGGCAATTCCCCTTTTTTCTCCAAAATCTCACCTTCTCTATATAAGCTGGAGACATATTACCATATATATATTACCATATTATATTATATTATATTTTTTATACATATATTATATATAAATGGATTTTTATTAGAGGCTGTGAGTCATCTTTGCTTCAGACAGGTTTTCTCCTATCCGAGAGAAGTAGTTAGCCATGCTGGTCTTATAAGGTAGTTTTGCAATCAGCAGGCTCACTGCTTATGAAAGCTTATACTATATACATCTCTAATTTAGTCTCTCTCGTGCCAGCCAGGCCATATAATAACAAGTCCTATAGTGGTGACACTATTCTTTAGCAGTTAGATATATTCATTTTTAATCGTTTGTGATCACAGATCATGTGCCTCCAGGGGAGCGCCCCATAGCTATCTTCTCTCCCAGTTTTTTAGCATTCCATGTCAGAAATCATAGTCATAAACACATATTTTAGGGTATAGAAACACCCCATTAAATACCTCTCCATACTTTATAGCTACCTTATCAAATACTGCTCCATACTTTATAGCTACCTTCAGTTTTGGCCATCAGTGAGCATGTGCCTTGATACACATGGCGGAGGAAGGAAATCTTCCCTTACAGAAACTGAGCAGCACTTTGAAGGACTGAGCATTCAAAGACACTGCTGCTGTTAGTCCCACCACTGTTAATCCTTCACAATTAGACACCGTGTGAAACAATATCTCTGTCCTGTTTTGAGCTGGCATGTAAGGTACACAAGTGTCCTACACCATTTTTCTGGGCTCCGAAGCATTCTTGCAGAGTCTAGAAGCTGAACAAGAAACCCTGTGGGATAGGGGTTTTGTATCTTCTTTTGTGCTTCTGTGCATTGCTGGGGGGGACTGTCTCATCGTTCATCTAATAATAAATAATTGTAATAATTAGTATTATTAATAATGCAAAAATCTCAGAGGGTATAAACAGTGGTAAAATGGAGCATCCTCAGACTTCCACACGCACAGAGATGCCCCCCAAAGGAAATAAAATAATCAGAGGGAAACATCCTGAAACCATTGTAACTTTGGGAGAAATGTGATGTTTCTAATGTGCTTTTGGTGCTCCCTGAAAAACAACTAATTATTATAATTGTCTATTATTTGTTAGGCACCAAGAGTGCAGTCAAGAACGATGGATGATTTTAATTATCAAAGCATTTGATGACCCACATGAAATGAGGTTGGTGGATCTCAATCAATCTCCAAGTGGACAGGGGCACAAAACAGGAGACCACCTTCCACCCCCACATTTAGCACTTGTCAGACCTCCTGTTGGCACTCTCAGCAAAAAGTTATGGCCTGAATGGGTGCAAAGGACTGATTTTCTCTCCTGTCACTTCCTGTGGTGCATTTGCATAGGGTAAAATTCAGCCTTGGGCAAAGCATCCCTGCACCACTTAAGTCCCATTTTGAAGTCCGGGCCTCTTGCTGATCCCCTACATGAGGTGAATTCATCTGCTAGGACCGGATACAGGATTTCAGCAGGATCAACCCATCATTGCTCATAATGCACTACAGAGCAAGAAATGATAGGTAGTACAATACTGGAAATCATGTCAAGTGGCTATTGCAGGTAAACAGTGCATGGCTGTTGCCCACCTTCCAGCTAGAAAGAGTCCCTTGCTCTGGTTTAGTAGATGTACCTATAGGGTTGAATTCAACCTTATATAGAAAGTGAATGTAAGGACCGGGCACAATGGGCAGGTAGTAGGGCATAGAGATGATGCTGCCAAACTGAGGGTATCTACTTTTGTCTGAGGCCACTTTGGAATCACAAACATTGTAGCCGGAAATAAGTGAGCTGTGACCACTACTAGATAATTACTATACTACAGAAAATTGCAAGACTCCATATGGTCCCATAGTTGCTGGTGAACTGGCAAAGGGGAAGGAAATGGTGGTGAAGTGTTATTCTAACTCTCTGTTCAGTTGGCCTTTCGAAAGACAGCTCTGGCATTGAGCCAAGGGCTTACAGATCAAAATGCAACAAAAGACCAGTTTTCTCCTGCTAGTATTGTAACAGGCCAGCATAAGGAAACCCCGTGTCACCCACTCACCAGCCACTTACAGCTCCCAGTGGACACATTTCAAACTTAGCATCATGCACACCCCATAGCCTGGACTCTTGTTGCATCCTGAATGTTATCCCCCGGTGCCACCCTTCTTCTCCTTCCCTGGCTTCCTGGGTTGGGTTTATTACAATCTAAACTCCTGTTTGCAGTGGGAGAAATGATAACCCTGGGCCTGATTGTCAGCTTTTCAGTGGCTGGTGAGGTTTTTATGAAATTAGACATATTTGTCTTGATGTTTAGTACAGAGCATGAAATTCAGATCTGTGTGTTTGGCATTCTGCAGGCCGGTGCTTTAATATTCAATGACATAACTTCATTGCGGTTTTGACAACGCTGTATAGGAGTTGTGCTTACCATTGAAAATTAAAGCCACTGAAAGAGTTGACAACAGCAGAATTGTGAATGCTTCCAGGCTCCTGAAGTGATTGTTATTCCAGTTTGTCTAGAAGTGCTTATTGTGTTTGTAATACCGTCAGTTCCACTTAAGGGCTACTTGAAGTCAATGCAATACAGGTAAATACTAGAGAAATCTTTCTTTCTTCCTGAACATTTTTATCTCTGCAGCTCATTTGCATTTTCATTTCCCTATAGCCTGATTGATTAGATTATTGCTTGAGATCCCACCAGGGCTAATCTTCATCTATGCCTACCTTGGCACTTACCTGTCCCTTGTCACCCTTGTATCAAAGCGTCTCAGAATTGGCAATGGATTTTTATCCTTAGAACAGACTTGTGAGATAGTGCTATATCTCCATTTTACAGATGGGGAATGCGTGTGTGAACACACACAGTGTAGACTCTTTCTTTAGTAAGACCCTGTACCTGTCATGCACTCACGTTAACTTGGTCACCCCATGTGAGGAGGCCACGGATAGCAAGTTGAGTGAGCTAAAAGCATCTGCAATCCAAAAAGTAAGTATCCTTAAGTAATCCAGTTCTATAATTATGCTTTGAGATGCACATAAATCAGGGAATTCAGGGGGCTAGTTTTCTTCAACAGCCCCAACCCTCATGCCACAAAGCAAAAGTGTTGGCTAACATATTCCCTACCATCCCAGAGCTTCTTAACATGACTCCAATAAAAATCAACCACTTTGTTCTAGGTGTGCTGCAAACACATAGGACAGGGCAGTCCCTGACATGAAGAGGTTATAATGAAATAGCCAAGAGGGTTTAAGAATGTCTGTGTTGGCTTTACCTGAATCTCAAGACTGAACAAAAAAGTCCTGCTCCCCTGTTTCCTCTCTGCATACTCCTGCCACTGCTCCTAAAATCTCTGTCTCTAGAGAGCTTGACAGCAGCATCCTGACTGCCCCACTTCAGGGTTGGGAGCATGCGTACAGGACTAACGTTTTAGCACAAGTCTTAAGAGCAGCAAGGAACCAACAGATACAAGCCCTAAGGGTAGCTCATTTGAGCTGGCAGATGCACAGTGAGGTCCCAATATTATGGGTCCAAAGGCTCTGTCGAGCTCTTTACTGCTGTTCATTTGTCTTTGTGATCATTGGCTGTGAGGTCCAAAGGACAGTTCGGCATCATCAAGTTGTAGACTATTTGGTGTTATCTAGGATGCACTGTACATTATACCCCAATAGCCAGTAAAGGTGGCTATAGACTCTCAATAGCTGTATTTTGCCCTTCCTGCTAGGGCATATAAAGCTTTTCCATCAACATCCCCATCATCCTGTGTCTGCAATGAAAAGCATATTATATACATGATGTTGGTCCAAGAGCAGCATGTTTTTGTCCAGTTTGCGCAGTGGAATTCATTGGCAGGGTCTGAGCCAGCTGACAATTGAGTCATTTTTTTTTATCCATGTGAATAGTCCCATTGAAATAAATGAGGATATGCATCGAGAAAAGTTATCTGCTTGTGTAACTGCTTGCAGAACTGATATGTTTGTGTTCAACACTTCAAGGGTTAGATTCTGTGGCTAATGACTATCCCATTACAGCAAAATTCATACCTTTGCATAAAGCCAATGAAAGGCTTATGATCACATACATATAATTTACATAGGCTTGGTGCTAGACTTCTGCAGAAGGAGAAATTGTATCCTCAGTGACTCCATCATAGGTAGAAATCAAAGGAGCAGATTCTGTGCCCTAGTCCAGAGATGACAATCCTCTTCAGTGAGAAAGCTCTCAGCAGTATGGGAAGGCCCCGAGAAGTGCTAGGACTTCAATAACTAACCCCTATGTCCCATTGCCTGCATCCATGGGGCAGGCAATGAAGAAGAGGAATCCATGAAGTCCCTGAAGGACTTAACCACTGCAGTTGTTTTGACATGGAAAGTGCCCAGATACTAGGGTGAGAGATGGCAGTATATAAGGTTTACTTATCCCCACTAGACTGATAGGGACCATAGCCAGATGCTACAAATTAGAATAGGATCCCCAACTGCTTTAACCTTCACCAAAACAGAGACTCCTGGAGCAGCAAATGGCTTGCTGCCAGCCACCCCATGCAAAAATTCAGACGTGCAGTAGCTACATGCTTCCTTTATTTAGGAAATAAAAAGCTGCCATTAATTTAATTTAACTTTCCAAGAATTCAGTGAGAATTTCACCTTAAGCAAAGACTGCAGAATGTGTGGTTTCTGCAGGTTGTTTTGTTTTTTTTTTTAATTTTTATTTTTAAATTAAACGAACATACAAACACGGGGAGATAAAAGCAATATGCAGTGCACCGAGAGATGAGATTCAAATGAGTATCACACATTGGGAAGGAAAACATGCATTGATTCCTATGAGTTATGTGAGACTCAAATGAACCCACAGTGAAATAAACACATATGGACCAAATTCTGCTCCCACTCTGTACAATGCTCCATGCATTTGTTCCAGGGGAGAGAGAGCCAGACCTATATGCAGTCACACATGCTTCAGTCAGTAAATAGCATGCCATCATCCACCTGCAGAGCATGGATTAGATTGCATGGGCCTTGATTGCATTGACCTCCTTGGGAGTGTTTGCATGAACAAACAAAGTGCTTACTAACCCAATGGTCTATTAAGTCTAGAAACCTGTCTCCAATAGCAGCCAGGCCTAGCTGTTTCAGAGGAGCATGGGAGGGCGGTGGGGGGCACCTTACACTCACTACCCCATAACATATTCCCCCTTAACCCCTAAAAGATGGAGGGTGTTCAATGTCAATTTTAACTCTGGCAATTTTAATCTTGACCTGAAGACAAATGGTGACAACATTTTTTTTTTCCATACTTTGGACAGCTGACAATTTTATCACTGGCCATGCTGAATTTCAGTCGTGGTTGGATATCCTTGGATTTGGGGAGCCACCCCATTGGCTTCAATAATTCTTTCAAGAATGACTTGAAAGAGGAAAGGCCATGCCCTAACAAAATTTGTTGACAGCCTTAGGCAAGAACCTCATTAATTGTAACAAAAGGTTTACCCAAGTAAAAATAAAATAAACACTGAACACAATAGATCAGGGGTAGGCAAAATATGGCCCTGGGGACCGGATCTGGCCCACTAGGTCATTCTATCCAGTCCACAGATCCCCTTAAAAATTATAAAATAAATATTTATTTGCTCCTGGCTGCCTGTCACAGATGATAGGAACCAAAGGCAGTAGGACCAAGGGGAAGCCGGCAGCCAGACTCAGCAGCAAGGCCTGCTCAGCTCTGCCCCCGAAACCAGAATCCCTTGCCTAGCAGAGGCTTCTAGCCTGGGACCCTGGGGCTGTTCCTGCTTCCCTGCACCGGAGAGGGAAACGTGGCCCTTGAAGCTTGCCAAAACTCGGTAAGTGGCCCTCCACCCAAAATAATTGCCCACCCCTGCAATAGATGCTCAAAAGAGCTAGGTATATGAGGATCAGTTTACAGTGCTGAGCTCCTGTTCTTTAGTGGTTTATCATGCTGGGGTGGGAGAAGTAATTAGTAGCTACTTACTTCAGTAGCACCAGTTTCCATGGTTTAGATTCCTGCACAAACACTGCCAGGTTGACAAAACATGCTCACCATTTTTTAGGCAATATTATTCCAAGTATGATCGTTTTGACTCTTTTTCTCCAGGTCACATCATTTATATCATGGTGACTGCCTTTTCTTTCCCTCGTATGACTTGGTCACTCAGCATCCATGGCCAGGGTTACTAAAGGGAATATACCCAAGTGCTCTCACAAAGATCATCCTTCAAGGAGAGATGGATTCGGGTATTTTCCTAGGATTGTCCTCAGTGGCTGGCTGAGTGCAATGCTGTTGCTTTCTGGCATGGAGGGATGTCTCTCTGCTGCTTTCACAACTCAAATCGGGAGGCTCTGGATGACAGTTGTTTTCCAGCAAGGAGCCTGTGATGCTTGCTATGTCAGGGCAGAGGTTTATCACTCATTAAAGGTATGAACAGAGGTAAAATGGACTTGGAAATAGCAAAGCAGCAATCACTACCAGCATCTGAATCCCTGGGAACCCACTCCATCAAAAATGCCACTGAAATCAGCACATTCCCACAAAACATTCTGGGTTTTGCCTTCCTCTGTAGTGGGCAGTGTGGCTTTCTCCCCAGGATCTCTTCAGCACATCATCATGGACTTTTGCAGAAGCAGGACATGGACTGCTGTGCTCCCTCTGCTTTTCCTGTAGCAGGTTTAGATGTTATGTATTCTGTCAGAGTTAACAGTGGTTTTACTAAGGGGTTACATTATGGATTTGTACGGGATGGCTTGGATAGGGATGATCCTGCCTCAGGCAGGGGGTTAGGCTAGCTAGCCTATGGAGGTCCCTTCCAGCCCCACTTCTCTACCATTTCTACGATTTGATGAAACAGCATTTTCCAACGAAAACAGATCTGTTGATTTTTTTTCCCCCCCTCATGGTACACTTTTTATATATATATTTTTTTCCTTCTGGGGAATCTGTTTTGTCCCACAGGTGGAACAAAAACACACCACCTAAGTAGCACAATGCCCCCATGCTGGTTGGAAAAGCCTGTATCATACCAGGTCCTTACTGTTTCTAGCAGTTATGATCCTATGCTAATATTTCTTTATGTAGAAAATTGTGCAATTTCCTTTGCTGCCACAACAAATCATGGTATTTGCTATACAAAATATAGTACATTTCAAAATAAGAAGTTATTAAAGATGGTGCAGTGCTGTGCTTACAGAGGCTGAGCAAGGACCTTGGATAGATCAGAGCTGTAAAACAGCTCCCTAGTGCTAATATAATTTCCTTCTTTCACCTGAAGGTTACTAGAACATCTAGGCATGGCCTGACTTGTCTCTAGGATGCAGTTTCTGCCTAGCCATGCATATGGTTGGATCTAGCAGCCAATGTGGGCAAAAGCAGAGTCCTATCTCTTCCTTGCTCCATTTGTGGGAGATTGGATGAAAGCAGCTTTTGCTTCCCTGCAGTGCATAAATAGGGCTCCTCAGTCCCCAACTGCACACCTATATATGGCCCAGACAACTTCTCAGTATATTGTATTATAAACATTTGTCATAGGACGAGCTGCTCTTTTAAGGGCAAAGCAGATGGGCCTCACCTGTACTAGGTCTGAGTGCCCATCCCCAGGTGAAGGGTATAAATACAAGAGTGAAATGGTGGACCTGGGATTAAGGGTGAAAGTATGTGAGAGAGGAGAAGGGGCTGGATGAATATAGTCAGCAGACCACCCTTAAGGGTGGTAGGCTAAGAGAGAGCATTGAGATAAAGAGCAGGAAAACAGTCAAGGAAAGAGCAGTGAGTTGTCTTAAATTAAGTAAATCTGAGCCCCCAGAAAGATGGCCTAGGAAGAGCAAGAGCCAGCTAGGAGGAAAGCTGCAGTAGGGGTGTAGCTAAGAGCTCTTTACTGAGGGGAATAAGGCAGTTAATAACACTGAAGAAGGCTTAGTGTGTCTTTGAGCAGACTGCTGATAATACAGATTAATGGGTGAGCTTTAGGGAGAAAACACTTGCAATGCAAAACCTGATCAACTGGAGATAAAGGGAAACCTAAGGAATTGAAGGAGGCCCAAATCCAGGTGGATGCATCCCTGTGAGGGCATTACATTATCTTTTAATCTTACTTTAGGGCTTTTTGTGTCCTTTTGCAGCATCTGATGAAGTGAGCTTCAGCTCCTGAAAGCTTATGATAGCTGAACATTTTTAAATCTGCTTTGATTAGTACAAATTGACTCTATCATGAACCTTAGCTTTTCCCGCCTAGTATCCAGCAAGCCAAAATGGGCTCAAGAGAAGACCAAGGTATAGTGTAAACTGAAGGAGGCAGCTTTCCAGCTCCACAAATGAAGCACTCCTGCCCATCAATGGCTGAGGTGCATGGGGTGCCTTGGACCCATGGCTTTGTCCCAGGAAAACTCCTTGAGGTAGGGGCACAAGGTTTTAATGTGGCCTTGACCTCCCCTATTGGCCTTGCAGAGACCCATGCAATGCTGTGGCTGTTGCTCAAGGTGCATGTGAACACTTGACTATTGGGCCAAAAGGGATGGGGCTTTACTCCACAATAAGTGCCCAGGTGCTCTGTGGAGCTTATATCATGGTAGATGAGCGCTCCCTTGCTGAGGGGTAAACACGGGGTAAGAGAAGATGCACAAGAAGAACCTACTGAGTGGCAAACACATGGCAAGGCCTGTTTCACTCCCTCCCCCCACCCAGTAAAGTGTTCCTACATTCCCACCCTAAACATACCATTTCTTCTTGAGGTTCCCTACATAGTAACTGCTATGGACGCACTTAAATCCTTGAACTCTACTTCCGTAATCAGTATGGGGTTGTTCACCCTCAAGTGGTTGTGCAAGAAATCATGTGCAACAAAGATGCTATTCCCATAGCTGAGCAGTTGACACATTACCAATACTATTATGCCCATTTTACAGATGGGAACTGAGAGAAGAAACTTTTCCCAAGGCTTTGGCAGGGGTGTAAGTAAAACCGAGTTCTTGTTCAGCCCCTGGTAGCACCCTAGCAATTGAGTCACATGTCTCTGTACACTGCTCACAGAGGGTGGCTGTAGGATTGAGAAACTGGGGGGTTTGACTCCTAGTTGTCTACTAGAGCCATGAAAAATCACTTCCCTCATCCCTGCTTTGATTGGCCACTGGCACAGCTTAAGGGAAACCGCGCGACAAAATCTTGATCACATGATGAGGTTGAGAAGGCATCAGCTGTATGCAATAGTATCAAGGGCCAGGCAACAGCTTGGGAATTAACTTTAATTCTTCTCAAACATTCGGCGGAGGAATCATGAGTGAGATGAAGTGTCGGGGGAGGGGGAGGGGAAAGGTGAGGCATTTTGTCATTAACAATATAGCCTCACTTATCACTTACGACTGGAAGTGCAGATAGCAGTTATTAAAAGATGTACCATTAGTACAAAAGCTCATTACCATGCTGTAATCCTTGTAAGCATTTGTGACTGATACCAGTGGAGTTGGCAGCCTGTTTTTTTTTAATATCTGGCATTGAAAATAGAGCCAAATAGAGGCTTGAAACACTGTTGGAGAACATCGCTGTTCTGTCCTCATTAAAAGGGACTCATGGCAATGCTTTAGGTCCCCAATTGAGCTGCCTTCATATAGACTGGGTGTGATTGCCCCTCACAAGGGACAGCTGCATAATAAATTGAGTGTGAGGCCAAGATTCAGGAGACCTGGGTTTTATTTCTTATTCCGCTACTGATCATCAGCATGGCCTTTGTCAAGTCACTTTAATCCTCTGTGCCTATAAAATCAGGATATGGATACTTACTTGCTTTGTAAAGTGCCTTGATAGCTACACAAGAACACACCTATAGAAAAGCATGATGATGAGGATGATTCACAAAAGTTTAGGGCTGGAAGGGACCTTGTGAGACCATTGGGTCCAGCCCCGCTGGTCCAGGCAGGAAAGACTGTAGGGGTCCAATAACCCCAGCAAGGTGTGATGACAGAATAATTTTGTATCCTGCACGATCCAATTTTATTGTTTTTCCTCAAAAATACCCCTTTATTTTTTATACAAAGGAAAAGAAGTGGTGCCTGTGATGATGATGATAATAATATCACCTACTTCTTATATAACCTTGTGTTTTTTTTTTCTTCTCAAACCTCAGAGCTTTAGATTTAAGTTTAGGAGAAAGGCGGGTTTGTTAATATTTTATTCAAGCCATCTCATCCTGTTAACATTATGGCGTAACCAAGTCCAAGCATTCAAAACTCATGAGATAGGCTTTAAAAAAAATCAGGAATTCAAACGTATTAAATGCTGGGGCTTTTTTTTTTTATTATTACATTCTGGTGTTGGAACCTCTCAGGGTTGTGCTTTGAAGGCTCTTTTCAGCAGCTAAAAGGGCTGAGATGTGAAGGGGGCTGTTTTGTTTTTTCTCTGATTTCTTTTTTTTTAAATAAAAGCTGGCATCAACCCATTACTCTGGGAGCTGGGACTTGCACAAACAGAATTGCAGCTGCTGTGCTTTGCCTGTACTTTCCTAAGATAGAAATGCGACAAACCACTGGAGCCTCTTCATGGCAGCAGTTTCCAACTGAGGAATTCCCAGTTAATGGGACAACTGAACAAAATCATCTGGATTCAGGGCAAAACAGGTGCTGATCTAGATGCTCTTCAAGAAAATGGTAGAAGCAGGTTCTGAATAGAAAAGTTACTGTTTCCCTGTGCTTTAGTCAAACCATTAAACAAAACCTCCCTGCCTCAGACCAGTGACCACTCCACTACAAACCTTAGAAACATAGAAGTAGGTGAGACTTGGCAGGTTATCATGTCCAGTCCCCAACTATCATTGAAATAAATGCAGTGAGCTCTTTAACATTTCACCCCCACTACATCCTATAAAACGGCAGGCTTTTCCAGACCCTCACTGCTCTAACAGCTCATCTAATTTCCAGTGGAAATTAATTCCTAGCCAGAATCCAAATAGGCTCTGTATTTTTTTTTTTCCCCTGTACTCACATTTTAAAATATGACCTATTGACCTAGGAGCAAAGGAACTGATCCATAGCCCAATGAAGGCAATGAGAAACCCTCCATTGGTCTCAATGGATTCAGATCAGGCCTTAATTATGGGGGGTTTTCCATGTACTTGAGATCCTCTGATTTCCCATAGCTTACCTGATTTCATGCCTAACTTTTCTCCCATGAAAAAAATAAAGTGGTTATGCTGAAAGACTGTAGTGTCTGTTGTGAGCAGAAGGGGTCATTTAAGATCAAAAGAGAATCACGGAGCGTGTGTGTGAATGGGGTGACTATCAGGTGTATAGATACCTGTCATCGGCTCCTCTATGTAGCAAAGAGCAGAGAAAGCAATGGAGTTTATAGTCTAAAGGACTAGGCCACATGACAACTCAAAGGTGAGCCACGTGAACTGTGACACTTCCCTGATGCTGTAAATGCAACAGCTAGGAGATTCGAGTTGCATCTTTTTGTCTGTTCCAGTGGAAAAGAGCCTGGAGTTGGGGTTCAGGATATGGACCTGAGAGGCGGCACAGAGGCAGAGCTTCCTGGCCATAGACTTTACTGGTGTTACAGACAGGGATTGTAATGTAAAGGGATCGTTGTTTCTAGTGCATTCAGGGTAAAGGGCTTCTTTTTTTGAAGTGAGAAGGCTTACCCCAATGCATACCTGACTCTCATCCTCTATTTCTCACCCTAATGAAAGCAAATGAGCAAGGCTTAAGCTTGTAGCTCCCTGCTTGAGGCAATGGAGCAGAGCTCTGTTCTTATTGCCACTCGGTTTGGCAATAATGCAAGATTTGCCAGGGAAATGGGATCTGAACTCTCGTGGAGAAAAGACTGGTGCTTGCCCAGAAGTGAGTCAGGAGCTGATGCAACCATATTTGCAGCAGCCATTGCAAGAGGATGGATGGATAAATATATAAATAAATAAAAATAATAAATAAAAAAAAATAAAAATAAATTAAGATAGATAGATAGATAGATAGATAGTAGCAGGGTTTTCCGAATTATATATCTTTCCGAGATTATATATTTCTCTCCAAAAGAAGCATCATTATCGAAGATCTCAATAACTCGATGTGGAAAACCCCGCTAAGGGCTGCAGCACAGCTCATTCAGCACTGCCAGTCTCCCAGCCAGGTAGCTCTGCGCACAGACCTCACAGAGTTGTCACATCCTATCCTACCTTGCCATCACAGATGGCTCTTTCTTCCTTATCTCCAGATCCTGCAGCTCGCACTCAGAGTCATTCTTGCAAGACTGTTCTCCCCCCACCGTCCCCCACCTCTCCTTTGAATGATTCATGTTGAAGTTAGAAGGATTAAACAATATGTTATCTCAAATGCTGGTAATAGCTGCAGGTTAAAATCTCTCTGTTTGCAGGAGGCACCTTGTTGTTTAAGTTATGCAGAGACCAGAGGCTGTAGAGCAATAGAATCTCTTTGCAGACTTTTATCATGCCCACTCCTATAATGTATTATAAATCATTACCTTCTCAGCCAGCGTCCTCAAGCCACCAATATTCTAAAACATGCTTTTCTTTGCTTCTAAAATAAATAAATAAGCATTGCGAGGGGGATTTACGGCTCGAGAAAGCAAGAGGCTGAGAAGCAATGGGAAGGTTGTAGTGCAAGTGCCTTGCACGTACCGCTCGGCTGTTACGTTACCAGCCATGTTTACTACAGCGCACTTCTCAGATAGTCTCGTGCTGGCGATCGCTCGGTCTGCTTCTGGCTATTTTCAGGTTTTTCATCCCTTCATCATAGCCCTGTTGACACGCCTGAGCTCAGATGGGCAGCACTGGGCCTGTCTGAAAGCCTGTTGACATAAATAGGAGTCTTTACCATTGCTTTCAGTGGATTTCAGATAAGTACCTATTTTCAAATCAGTTTTGTCCCTACTCCTCAAAAGTCATCCACAATACCCATTATAACTCTATTCCCGGACTAAACCTGTTTTCTCCCATGGTTTTACTTGCCGCCCCTCCTGCCTCCAGTGCTAGGAAATCCATTAGCTCTGCCAATGCTCCTGAGTTCAAGCTCCCTGTCAAGTGTTTCAATTTCCTACCTTTTCTTTTGATATTTGGTAATAAAGAAATCCCCAGCTCCTGGAGTCATGGCAATCTTTTTATTATTATTCTTTTTTTAAAGTTTCTTTCTGTCCTACTCATGAAGAAACTCAAGTGCATCCTCAACCATGCGGCAAAAGAAAAGAGTCTTTACATTCAAAACGCTGAAGGTGGAATGGATCAAAGTTGCGTGGTTTTCTGTAAGCGGCATAGTTTAGGTCAGTAGTGAACAAAACACATGTTCACCCTTTGATGGGGCAGGGGAGCAAATCTTAGACCAGGTTCTGCCATTTTTAAACTGATCTCTGTATGCCAAACTTGTCTTCTGTTATAGGTACAGACAGGTTTTATGTGCCGAACTTCTGTTCTGCTCATAGATTCATAGATTGTAAGGCTGGAAAGGACCATGGAAAATGATAGGGTCCAGCCCCTTGCACCAAGAAGGAAAGATAACTGGGGGTCAGGAGACCCCAGCGAGGTGAGTATCTCAGTATAGACAGGTTTTATGTGCTGAACTTCTGTTATAGGTATAGACCAGCTTCCAACCACTTCTATACTGGTAAAGGTGTAATGTCTTTACCTGGCCTTTATTAAAGTACAACAAAGGAAGTAACTAACACTCATTTTTTTTTTTTTTTTAAGATGAGCTTCCAAATATTTAGAGCCCGACACTTTGTCTTTCAGCATCTGGGATGAACAATACTTCAAGGTGAGATCTTGGGCAGGGGGCTGGACTTGATGATCTTTGAGGTCCTTTCCAGCCCTAACAGCTATGAAATCTTGGGGTCCTAGACTTCTAGTAAGCCTTTGAGGAAGTTTAGAAGTGCTTTCTTCTTGTTTTTCATGTCTTTAGTCAGCATTGGAATGAGAAATGGTGGCCATCTACAACCAAACTGATTGCTGGGCTTTGTCAGACCTGGCGGAAAAGCAAACCTTCAAGAACTCTCATGGGACCCTTTGGGATTCTAAAATAAAAGTCAGCCCAAAAAGTTTGGCAGTACTTTGGATATAAGTGGCTAAGGAGCACTGGGCACTTTCTTTTCCCTCTGCAACTTTCTTGAACAGCTTTGGAAACACTACAATATTTTCTGACTCCATGCCACTTTGGCTGAGCATTCGTAACTTTTTTTTTTCTTGGTTTAATTCTGAAAAATCAAAAATCAAAAGACTAGGTTTTGTTTTGCTGAATATTTCAAAACTCTTTTTTCCCCCTACCCTGCATATGACAGTAATTTCTGCCCTCGCCCCCCTCCCCAATTTTTAATTTGCAAACAAACCAGACTCCCCACCCCCACCTCTTTACCCTGGTTTTCTGTGAAAAATTCTGGTTTTTTGCAAAGCTAAACCTAGCGGTCTTTCTCCAGAAACATATTCCCCTCTGCTCTGCTTATGTTCACTCTATAGCTTTATAACCAAGGAACACAATTAACTGCAACTGGAACTTGGACTTCAGTTACTCACACTTTAAACTGGCCTAAGTATCTATTTATAGGAGACAACTGGAAAAAAATGTCTATATGCTTATTGCACTTGGATTGTAAGCTTTTGCTAGAGTAACCGTTGTTCTGTGTCTGTTCAGTACCTAGCACAGTGGGGTATGGCCCATGACTGGGTGCTATAGTAATGCAATTAATAATGCATTCAATTAAGTGCTCTGCACAACACTAGTGAAGGAAGGAAGGTGTTGGGAGCTATCGGCTTCATATCTTCATACTTCTGTGGTCTCTGAGGGCTGGTTTGGCTGCTGGTCAAACCAACATTGTGGTTGCCCTAGTTAAATCCAAGTGGCTTGTTGCCATAGGTGCCAAGATTGCAGACCATGGCATTAGCTGCTTTTTCACCCAGAGAATCCTCCTTCAAAACCAACCCCTAGATATGGGAAGCAAGCAAGCGCATGTGACATAAGATTATGCTGGTTTTACATCATCTGTGGTAGGGGCGAGCAATTATTTTGGGTGGAGGGCCGCTTAATAAGTCTTGGCAAGCCATCAAGGGCTGCATGACAGGCAGCCAGGGGTAGATGAATATTAATTTTCTGAACTTTTTAGGGTCCCTGCGGGCCGGATAGAATGGTCTGGCGGGCCGCAACTGGCCCACGGGCCACATTTTGAGCACCCTGGGGGATCCCCTATACAGGGGGAAATGGAGCTGAAGCTCACTTGTATATCCAGCTGTTCATCCCCTTTATAACACTGGATATGGGCCTGAGAGGAGGGGAGGTAGCTAGAGAGGAAGGAAGGTCCCATGGTTAGGACTTTAGAAGATTTCAATTCACTCGCTCCTTTGGCAACAGACTTGGAGCAGGGGGTTGGACTAGATGTGACCTCCTGAGGTCCCTTCCCGCCCTCACTTTCTATAATTCTGTTATTCTGTATAACCTTGTGCAAGTCGCATACTCTCATTGTTCCTCCGTTCTCCACATGTAAAATGGGTATAGCCATACTGCTGTATTTCACAAGGGTTTTGCATGGCATGCAGACTGGTGATGGCGCACAGATACCTAGTCCATGTTATCTCAGAAAATCCCCTGGCCTTTCCTTTTTTTTTTTAAGACTAGCTTTAAATATTTGGGGGCAACGTTCAAAATTATCCCCTTGTCCTACATTCTAACTCAATGTTTCTGCAGTGTTTCTTTCTCATTCACTTTTTTTTAAAAGAGTTGTTGCATGCAACAGTGAGAACGGATTGTTCCTTGTTATGAATTTATATGGTGCCCTGAGGGTCCCTTTATTTGTACTGTAGAGCATCTCATGAATCGCTCTCATTCTGGACCATGGAGCCATGAAGTGTAGCAGAGTGGTTCTATCTATCCTGGATGAACTGTGCATGCAATGCCCTTTGAAATACAGAGAGGCAGACTCCTGTTGAGCTGGGGAGGACTCGTACAATCCCTCCCTCCCACCTTTTTTTTTTTTTTTTAAACAGAACTGGATGTGAATCTCAGTTGAAACAACAAAACATGCATTTCCAGCTATTTTACTTGAGCAAATAGCAAAAAAAAAAAAAATGCCCATAAGCCAGAGCAAATGAATGACTAGGGCTGAAGGAAACAAAAACCAAGGCTTTATACTGCTGCTACACTGGGGAGGAACCTAATGACTTCGCTTCCACCTACCCAGACTTGAGCTAAGATTGTCTTCAAGTCCTTAGAGAGCCCTGTGGTGACAAAACATTATACCCTGTAGCTGAGCTGCAGTGGTGTGTAGTGGTTAGCGCATCCAAGTAGAAGTCCAGGAAACTTCAATTCTAGTCCTGAACACGCTGTTTAACCTTGAGCTAGTGACTATACTCCTACTCCCTGTTCCTTTTTCAGCCACGTGAAGCAGAAGCTCCCCAGAGTAAAGAGTTTCTTTCACTATGTATTTGTCCAGTGGCTCCCTGATCTTAGTTGATGCCATGAAATAATAATAATATTGGCAACAAGGTGTGAATTAAGGTCGATCTTGAGAGAAGTTAACTCCCTGCCCCAACCCTCCCCATAAGAGACGAGCCCTCCTGTAAGATCTGAAAAACATAACCTGGGGTAGGTCTCCAATAGGATTGCTCTTTCATTTAGGTAGACTTGTTAATCAATGAATCAGTTTAATTATTTTTGCAGACCCCCACAAGAGTCATAGTGTAATTAAAACCCTGGTTAGAAGGATCAGATCTACTGCATGGTCCAAAGGGAAGGCTGTTTCTCCATTGCTTCCTAGTCCAACTGTACTAATGCCAATGGCTAGAACTAATGGAGCCCTTCCCTGAGCTGGAGAGGGACACTGCTGCCTGGATACATTAGAAGAAGCTATCTGAAGACAGATGCCATGCATAGAGCTATGTGAAGGATGCAAGATGATCACAGTGCACTGCTCTCCACTGTACCACACAGCGAGGAAGACCTTAAAGATATTGAAGTAAAATACATAGGACAGAAAATTCATCCATGCTTAGGCCACCTGTGGATAGAAGAGGAAGGATTAACCAAACCAGTGGAAAAAACTAGTCCATCTCCAGTTGTTCATTTCTCCCCGCAGTGTCTGTGAGTACAATTTCTCAGGTGCAGGAACAGGGCACGAATTCATAGCTATCAACGTTACACACTGATGTGATTCACTAATTTCAACAGTCTATAATCTTTTTAACGTATCCATCCTTTCACCATTTCAGAGTTTGGGAACCTGAGGTACAGAAGGCCATATTTAGACATATAACTCCCTTTAAAAAATCTGGCCTCAAAGGGCTACAGCTCTGTCTACTCTAGGAGGATGTTCACATCAGAATACTGGTATAATATATTAGAAAGTGTTTTTAGGCTGGGGTTTGGGCTGGGGACAAAAGTTACACACAAGTGATCAGAAACCAGTTCAAATCTGTAACACAACAGAAGTTCGGTGCACACAAACTGCTCTCAAAATGGCTAAGACCAGTTCAAAATACATCTGGATGGATGTGGTATCAGACTTAACTGATATAAGTTAAAATGGTGTATTGAATGTCTGTCCCAGAACTCCTGCAGATTCAAGTTAACTCATGGTCCCCCAGCATCCCAGGATGCTTTGCACCTCCCCTAAAAACCCCTCCCTCGAAGGGTGGGCAGGCTAGCCTTGGCCCATGTTGTCTGTTCCAGTCAAGCAGGGAGGGGTGCTCTAGCACCCCCTGTCTTCTGGCCTGGGGCTCTGCAGGCATGTGACTGCATTTCCAGAATCAAAAGTGAATGTCTGTTCACATGCTTATCAGTTCAATGTACACAGTTGGACTAACCTGTGAAGTCTGAATCAATTCAGCCTCAGGCATTTTGACTGTCTGTACTTAGCCAAGGTGAACAGACAGCACCTAGTTTCATCTGAAGCTAAGCATGCCTGGCCCTGGCTGGTACTTGCATAACTCGGAGGACAATGAAGGCCAAATGAAATCTCAGGTCCCGTCGACACAGGTCAAGGGGCTGCTGCCAAACTCTTGCTGAATACCAGGCCATAGGAACTGAATGAGTGATTGAGACTTTGTTCAGTCCTACTGCTGCTGAGCTGATAGATGGGAATGGAGGGAAGGAAGATGCCCATGATCAGGGCAGCTAGTTATCTCAGGGAAGTTTTGCCTGTAGTAAAATAGTCAAAGCACCACTCTCTGAGATGATAATTTAGCTGCAACTGCACTTTAAGGGCTTTTGTCAGCCCTGCTCTATGGCTTAGAGACCATTCATCCCTGCATCTGTCCCAGATATAGCTGGAGTGGGAGAAGTCCAGAGGGTAGGCACACCCAAAACGACTTGCCCTAGGTCACACTGCAGGCACTATAGCACAGCAAGGACATGAAATCCCATTACACTGTCGCTTCCTATTGTGCTCCAGTGCAACAGGAATCTCTCTCCCAAAAAGGTCAGAGCAGTGAACTTCCTGCTATGCTACCCACAAATATCGATTGCAATGGCAGTTCTGGGTTTTCATTTCAGAGATGGCCCGTGTGATGTATCCCAAGCAGCATTTTTTCTATTTCTTAAAAAAGAAAAAAAAAAAAACGGGAAGATTATCCTGGTGATGCATTAGAATGAAAGTGTCAGACCCATGCATTGAATATATTCTGGCACAACTATTATCCTCACTAATGATGTTTCCATGAAAACATAAAGATCAAGGAAGGAAAAAGGAATAACAACAACATCTTTCATTGTGTTTCTGTGTGTCTGATAAAGTCATTAGGGAAAACAAGAAAATGGCTTTTTGATGCTGATGCTGCATAAACATGTTTTCTGAAGGAAAATGTTTTCACATTATCTTAAGAGATGAAAAAGCAGAGAGATTAAACTCCCAGGCCTCCTGCACTCGGGGGCTATTTCCCCTCTCCCCTCTTTACGGAGGGGAAGCAGACTTTGGATAAATGATGGTGGAGATTGGGGAAAGGGGCGTGATCATTTTCTGAGAACATTGGCAGGGTTTAAATACAAAAGAGGGAAATGTATTTTGGTGTTGGATTCTGAGAATGCAAATCGCCACAACCCCCTCAAATTTCAAAGGAGCTGCAGCCGTTTCCATCAGCCAGAGATCTGGTTTTAATCAGTCATTATGGTGGCGGGAGATTGTCCAGGTTTTTTTTTAATTGATCTTTTTAAAATACAAAACAAAAATCAGGAAACCACATATATCAACTGTACATGTAAAACCAAACTGTCACAAACAACAATCAAACAATAAAAAGGTGAAGGAAGGAAGAGGGAGCGATACAAGGAGAAAGAAGCATGCAGTAAGCACCAACCTGGCTACCAAAATTGCCAAGAATTCCATCCAAATTCCCCCAAGCTTCTTGAAGCTGTTAAGCCTGCTAAACATGACTCTCTCCATAGATAAATGGCAGCTGTGCCATCATATCATACCAGATTTAGACCTTTGAAGTTGTCCTACTTTTCCAATGCAGCAAACAATTCTGTGGTTACTACCATAAGAGGCCTGTGGTTACAGTGCAATTTGGGAAGGATTCAGTTTGAATTCCTTGGCAATTTCATACCAAAAACACACACGCATTTGCTAAAGGTATCAGTCCTGTGTTCAAAAACATATTTGAACTAGAAATAACTTATTTCCAAAAAGAAATGAAAATGGGGCATAGCAAAAACATGGGACCATGCATTGAGTGAAGGAAATTGCATCTCTACCATATATCTACTGGCAATATGCTCATTGTTTTAAAGTTTGGAAGCAGCTAAAAAATAATCTTTTGTTGTATAAGTTGAAGTCTAAGCCCAATTGTTGATATTTGAATATTGTGGGATTCTGTTTCAGTTTTATATAGTCTGTATCGGGTCTGTTATGTGGTATTATATATTCATAGTGTGATGGCACATAATGGGGAAGAGAAGCAGATTTCAAAGCAAAAAAAGAATATATCTGAAGTATTTGCTATACTTAAAGGCTCAGGTCCAAACTGATTTTCTAATATTTGATGCAACTGCATATATTTCCATTCAACAGTTTCTGGAAGGTGAAATTCAACACAACTCAGAAAAGGATGCGACTTGCTTTCCTACTAGAAGCTGTTCTACACGCACAATACCCTTATCCATCCACCTTCTCCACATCAGTCTGTGGGTCCCATACTTCAAAAAGAGATTGCCCCAAATAGAAACCTTCCAATATCTTGGAGGATGAAACTTCAAATTTTGGATGTGTCAAAATTTTCTACGCTTCTTAAGCTACAAAAATTGTAGGGATTAGAGTAGGGGCAGGCAATTATTTTGGGTGGAGGGCCACTTACTGAGTTTTGGCAAGCCATTGAGGGCCTCATGCCAAGCAGCCAGGGGCAGATAAATATTAACTTTCTAAATTTTTTAGGGGCCCTGCAGGCCAGATAGAATGGCCTGGTGGGCCACATGTGGCCCACCCCTGGATTAGAGAGTTAAAGGACGGTGACAAGTAGGTTGTATGCTGGTTGCTAATGGCAGCAGAGCCCTAAATAAAGATCACTAGGAGCCAGCTATTTTAACCTGTTTTATATCTTTGAAAATGTGGCCCCTTTTTTTCTCTCTGCTATAGATCTATATTAACAGATTGTAATAATAATAGTGCAGCTTTCCACACTTTCTGTGTAGAAGCCACACTTTTCTATGCAGGGATTCTCTCTCCCTTTTGGACCAGAGAGTGTCCCTAACTTGAGGCTTGTGGATCTCCATAGCAATGAAAATAATAAGACAGGGTTTGAGTTTTTAGGACTCCAAGGGAATACAGGGGGAAACACAGAGATTTGAAATTTCAGTAATAAAAAAGGAAGAAAACACTGATGGAAAATCAGGGCCATCATGGGCTTGGGCCCAAGGGGTTAACTCAGCTCCTACTGGAACAGGAACAACATGCCATAGGATATGCTGGTCCCTTAATGCCATTCACCAACTACACTCAGGCTGTTGCTCTTCAAATGAAAGAATGAAACGAGTGTAGACGGAGGAGATCCTACAAGCACCAGTCTCATTAACTTTTCACAGAGACGGAAGTTTTCTGAGCTGAGCTCCGACGCCCACGGCCTATGCCTAAAGTAACCTCATTGCCACTTGCAGCTACAGCCTCACCAGACTTTTTGAAGGCATAAATTGGTTCTGCCACTTCATACGGCCTTTCTTGAAAGCGATGTTGCCTTTCTACTGTCCATATCCCCCAACTCTCCCCCTCCCCCGCCCACCTACCCCTTTCTTCTTTTTTTCTTCAACCTCATTTTGAAGGTCTGACAGCTCAGATCTGTAATGGCTTTTCCTGCTGGATGGCATTATAATTGGGACCGCAGAGTTCGAATAGCATTTTGGATGTGTCGTCATCAAACAGCCAAGCCCTCATTAGCGTCTGAGTTATGTGTGTGGATTTCTTCAGTGGGACTTTCACAGTCGTGGCTGGTAGGTGTCTGAGAGCAAAGAGCACGTCCCTTTTGTTAGCCAGCTTTTAAATGACGGTTTTACCCAATGAGGCAGAAATATTTCACTTTGACCCTCGTCTGTTTTTCTTTTGTGAAAGAGATGTGTTGCACTCTTCTGGCTTCTGAAATGGCATTTGATATGACAAGGAACACGTTCTAAGTGTCCCGAGCTTGCATGTTTTATGCAGGAGAAGCACAAATGGATATTGCACATGCGCCGTTTTCTTTTTTTCTATCGAATGTTCTCCCATTCTCCTGCTTCATATAGCTGCTTCGTGACAGGGCTGCACGTATTCACAACAAAACTAAGTTCACTAAAGAGGGGTAGTGTTGCCTAGAAGTTAGTGTAACAAGCTCAAAGCCAGGTGTCCGGGGTTTTATTCCAGATTCAAAACTGACTTTTTGCAAAAAAACGAAGAAACAAAAAAACGAAAAACAACTGTGCCTCAGTGAACCTTTCAGGAAATCCTAGAAGTCCAGCCTCCTGCTCAAAGAACTATTATCCCTGTTAAAAGTGCCTGCGTCAAGTGTTTGTCTAATCTGTTCCTATTAACTTAAAAGGACAGAGATTCGGCAACCTCTCTAGGTAATCTCTCAGTGCTTAAAAACTCTCAAAGTTAGAAAGTCTGTCCTTATATGCAACCTCAATTATCCTTGTTACAAGGTAAGATTGTTACCACTTGCCTTGTCCCCAGCCCATACAGAGAAGAGTCAACCAATGTCCTCTTTACAACAACCCTTAACACACATGAAGACCTTTTATAAAAACCCTTCATCCTCCAGTTATCTTTTCTCCAAACTAAATTATCCTAGCTCTTCCAACTTTTCTTTGTAATTCACGTTTTCTAGACTTGTAATTAATTGTGTTGCTCTCTGCTGGACCTTTTCTTGCTTGTCCATGTCTTTCTTGAAGTATGGTGCCTGAAACTGGAAATTTCACTCCAGGTGAGGCCCCACTGGTACTCGGTGACATGGAGGAATGACTTCTCTTGACTTGCAGATGACAATAGTGTTAATATAGCCCAGTGCGCTGTTCTGCAACAACGGCATATGATTGAGTCCTTCAGCTTGCAGCACACTACAACCTCCAAAGATTTCTTTTTTTCTGCAATACTGCAGCCAACTAGTTTACTCCTCAGGCTGTTGTTGGGAACTGAACAAACACAGAACATGGGAATACAAGCCTGGAAGGAGCCTTCTGGAGGACTGAAACCATTTCCCAGCCTCCACAAGGTTATGTCTTTCTTCTGCATTGGTTTGGGTTTCCCAAGCCACTGGTGTCTCAGTTTAGGCACTGTTGGCATAGCCATACTATTTACTTCTCTCTTCCCTGAACCAGTGATGGCACAGCTGTACTGGTGACCTTGATCACACCCCCAAAACACTCCGTAAAAGTGCAGTGTGCCACAGGAGACACCAAGGATGCTGCCAACACCGCACCACGGCGGGGATGTATTGAATGAAACAGATGGTTCCTGTTTCAAACAACTTCCAATCTAAGTCCCGATGGACATATTAAAATGGGTGTGAAATCAGAATCTGGCCTCAGGGTGGGAACCGGTTAGAAAACAGGTGCCAGGGTCTTTATGTTGTTCCTAGGCACCAGTTTTTTTTAATTGTAGCAGCTTTGAGAAGGCTTAGCATTCAGGGTGTACAATAGCAGCCACATTTGTCTAGTGCAAAACAGTTCTTTGTGGGGATGGGTAACCACCTGTTTGTCTCATCTTCTTCCTGTGGGCTAGATGCTGATCCTAGTTATTGTGGTATAAACCTGCCTTCAAGTTGCTTGAGATTCACACTGATATAACAAAAAGGTCCAGATAGGACTCGCTGAACCAGGCACGTAGCTGGCGTGCACTGATGCGCTGCTCCATGCCAAATGAACCTCCATCCCATTGCTTCTGCCTCTTTCATTCATGGTCTTCCTGCTTTTCCCCTCCTCTCTCTGCTTCGTTTCCTCTTGATTTTCCCCATTCAGCTCCATGATGTTATTGCAATTACGCGTTGTCTTCCTGCCTCTAGAAATTTCAGTGACCTATCCAACAATACCAACAAAAATGATCACCTGTAAAATGATACCCTGCGCTAGGAGGCTGAAGGGAAGGGGGAAGAGAAATCTTATTCTGTTTAAAAGGAAAACACTCTCCTTATCTGAATGCCATTTTTAAGGGCCTTTCTCAGTAATTACACCTTTGCTCAACCCCTGGGGGAACAAAAGAAAAGCACAAAGCACGAATAAAAATAAAGAGAGAGAATCAAATGCTGGTTATGAGCACAGAAGGGAAGTCTGTGAGTCAGTGGAATGAAAAAGATCAAAGGACACTTTCATCTATTCATCCCAAACACTCATCCAGTGGCTTCCATACACTCACCCTGGAGATGGATCTGGCCCTAAGAATTCATTCATATCATATAGAAGGCAGAAAAGACCCCAGGATGGGATTTTTAACATACCTGGCTGGGTTAAAATGCCATCCAGAAGGTTTGCCACTGGCATTCATCTTGCTACTGGCCGTGCCCCTTTTTCAAATATCACTATTATTACTAGATAGTAGGAAGGCCACGATGGCACCTTAGAGACTAACTGGTTCAGGGAGGTATGAGTTTTCATAGGCAACAGCCTATTTTGCCTGATGCTGTTATTACTAGAAGCAGTCGCGTAACAAGTGGTGGGTGACCGCTGGCCATGGCGCTACCTGGGTTGCTGGGCCTCTTTCTAAAAGACCACATTTTTTTCCCAAGTGGAGCAGCATCCAGCATGTACTCCAAGTCCTGAGCCCTGTTTGTGGGTGCTGGGCATTTTGGGGTTCCCACCATTGTGGCCTAAGTGTACCTATTGATGAACTAAGGGGCCCATCTATGACATTAGGATGCCCAACTATGACCAATGCCTAAAAGCAAGGACTGAAATCCTGACTCCATGGAGGTCAAGGGCAAAACTCCCCTGGTTTTTTGCCCCCAAGCAACTTTCAGTGAAATGGCTTGCTTCTGCACATGTTTCCACTGTTAGGATTCACTCTGGCTTCAAAAGGAACTCTACAAAGGAAAAAAAACAACATTATGCCTCATAGCCAGTGCTTGCAAGTTGAGGCCTCAAATTAGCAATAAGTAGATAAGGGATCATGTACAGGGGAAAACAAAACAAGATACTGAGCAAGCGGGGGGCTTTCTTCCAGTCTGGTTTCATACTGACTTGCTCAGCTATCAGTTGAGGGTGGAGGATGGATGGGAATGAACAGGCCACACAACATGCTCACGAGTATTATTGATCCTTGGTTCAGAAATGTTAATGAATTGCCTGCTCATGGCTAATCCAGGCAATGAGAAGTGCTTCTGAGATTACAAGATAAATCCTCATCTTGCTGTAGAAACCAGAGGATCCCCAAGCTTGTGGAAAAGTGGTGCAAATGCTCTGGCCCTTGCTCTGCATCTGGATGCACCACCACACAGCCCTGTGCTTGAGAGGCAAGCCACTTATTGCCAGGGTCTCTGCTAGCAGTTCCCAACACACAGAGCAAACTAAACATTGAGTGCTTGTACATGTGAAACCATTACCATGGACATGTGATGAAAATGTCGCTTCGTGTGGCTTGATGGTGTTACACTGTACATGTGCAAGAGTTTGGGGGGCTCTCAAATTAATTGGCATCAATGTAGTTTAGTTTGCAAAGATGCATTGCACCTGTTAGGCAGCTCATCCCCCCGCTGCAGGAGAAGCAGCTCTGAAGGAAAAAAAAAAAGATCAAGCCCCACACTGCTGCTGCCATAAAGGATGAGGGGCCAGATCCCCACCCCCCTCCTCCCCCCCGGCCTTTTTTTATATCCTGCAGCTAGGGAGCAATTTTCCAGTGGACTGAGCAGCCCGTGGGCTGTGAGGGCCCCCAGTCCTTCCCTTCCTGGCGGCAGTGCCCCCCAGAACTGCCTGGGTGGGCTGCTAGCCGGCCAGGTGCTGCTGCCCCAGCTCAGAGTTGGGGAACAGTTAGATAGGGCTGGGTGCTCCCTCTGAGCTGGAGCAGCTCCTGGCCTGCTAGCAACCCACCGAGGTGGCCCTGGAGGGCACTGCCACCTTAGAGAGAAGGACCTTGGGCCCCCTGCAGCTCTGGGACCACTTAGCCTGTCAGCAGCTCACCCTCCAGCTGCTGGTAGGCTCCATCAAAAAAAAACAAATAAATAAAAAAGGATCTGGCCCCTTGCAGAAAAAAATAATAAAGGATCAGGCCCTTCACTTTTAACAGTGATGGAAATTGAATGTTGGGTTTCAGTTAAAAATCCATCCTTTCAATTTAGGGGGCACAGAATGCAACCCTAAGGACTAAATGCCCGTCACGTGTACAAGCGCCCATTGACAGAAACTAGAGACCTCTTCTTCCCAGGCTAGCTTTAATCTTTGACTCTGAAGCCCACCATACAAAGTGGACACCCACTGCACTCCCTATGGGCTGAGAGGAGGCTGGATAAACCATTAGCCTCTCCTTGTCTTAACTGCAAGATCACATTTTCTCCTCCTAGCCAAAATTTCCCCTCATTGTTTACTCAGTGATAAATAACTTAACCACTATCTTGTTACTTTACCAAAAAAACCCAACCCTTATTAAAAAAATCTATTAATTTGATGTCTTTCTGGAGCCAGGCAAGGAGCAGGAAAGTAGAATCCTATAAACACATGGGTCAAAAATGACACTAATAATTGGGAAAATGCTATTACCCCTACTCATTAATAACCAAGAAGACATTAATATGTGTAATGGCGTTGGAGACGTGGGGAGAAGGTGAAATTGCCATAGGGGTGTTTACAGGCTGGTCGTCAGCTGGCAAAAATCAACCTGCTTCTAGGGTATTCAGGTCTCATGGTCAAGGTCATGGTTTAAAAGCAGAAGGAGGTAGATTTGGACTGTTCTTTTGATTGATTATTAGTCCCTCTCTCCATGGCTCTGACTGCTCCACCGTCCATGTAGAGCTAGGCCTGTTGGGCTGCCTACTAAAGTCTACATATTCTACTGGCTCACTGCTCACATCTGAGCTCTGATGTAGGTTAAGAAGGGAGGCCTCCAGAGACTGTTTCTATTTAGACAACTCACTTGGCAGTGGGGGAAAAAAAGAGTGTGGCCTTCCTCTGGAGAATGGCTTAAATAGGTCAGACTGTCTGAGAGCATTAAAGGGATCATATGTTACCACCGAGACTCTCTTCAAGCTCCTTTCTCTGATACAAGCTCACTATGCACTCCCAAAAAGACTAATTTCAAGTGTTGTTATGGAACTGACCCATAAAATTATGACGAAATAGCGTTCTTTTTGATCAAAAAATATTCATTAGTTGAAACCGAAAGTTTTCCTAGGGGTGGGCTATCATTCCTGAAGGATTTTTCAGGTCCAAGAAAATAATTGTCATAAAAATTAGATCATCAAGTCTGACCCCCTGCTCTGGGCAGGAAAGAGCGCTGGGGTCAAGTAACCCCAGCCAGGTGCTTGTGTAATCCCCATCCTTCTTGAAGTGTGGGACCCAACACTGAACACAGGACTCCAGGGGAGGTCTCATGGGTAGTGAATAGAGACTTACTGAATCACTTCCCTTGATTTGCAAAGTGCACTCCTGTTAATACAACCCAGGCTGCTGTCGGCTTATTTATCTATCAAGGGCACACTATTGGCTCATATTCAACCACTGGTCCATTGTAATACCCAGGTCCTTCTCTGCAGTACTGCAGCCTAAACAGTCGTTCCCAAGTCTGTATTTGTGTATGCAATTATTCCATCCCAAGTGCAAGACTGAACTTGTCCTTGTTGAATTTCATCTAATTGATTGTAGACATTTTTTCAGTGTATCCAGGTCATTCTGGATTTTAGTCCTATCCTCCTAAGTGTCTGCAAATCCGCCCAACTTGCTTAAGCATACATTCAATCCCATCATCCAAATTATTAATGAAGAAGTTGAACAATATTAGATCTAGGACAGAACCTTGGGGGGAACCCTGTCTGATATCTCCTCCCAACTAGAAACTAGGAAAAAGCTGTTGATGACTACTCGTTGAGCACAATGATCCACTTTGGTATCCAGATTAGAGTACTTTCATCTAATCTGTATTTCCTTTGCCTGTCATGAAGAACATGTCACGTGGGAGACCCATGTCATGTGGAAGACCCACTAACTGCCTGATTTTAATTCACTACATAGCATGGTATCCCTTCAATAGAAGAGATCAATTTGGTGTTTAAGCAGTCTGTTGAGAAATGGGAGACTGCAAGTACAATCCATGAACCTGTGAAGTAATCTAGCTGTGTACTTACAACATATCAACAACATCGATGTACCTGTAAGTGCCACAATAAATGCAATGTAGCTTTCATTGTGGAAGCTATCTACCCCACATTTCTTCTGGCTTAAGAAAATGTGCATGGGCTGATACCAAGCAGAAACCATCCTGCCGCAAATGTACTCCCTTACTTACTTCTCGGTAACATGTTTCATTAACTCTACCCTTAGTGCAAGTAGGGATCTGACCCTATGTTTGCCCCAGGCCAGCTGGAGCTATGCCCTGTTTTTCCTGTGAAAGGCTAAAACCTCCAAATATAAAGCAGAAACACATTTTAGCATCGTGGAAACTTTCAGGGAGTCAAAAGAACTCTTCCCCACACAGCTGTACTTCCAGCACATCTTCCCCTGAAGGTGTCCAAGGATGTTCAAAGCAATAAATATCCTTCAAATGTACTCGATTACCTAAGAAGTTGGATAAAAGCAGAAAGATCCTTTCCATGATATATATCTATATAGATGATATATCTATATATATCTATATAATTTAAAAGGCCTGTATAGGACTGCGGATGATCAGCGAAGAACTGACCTGGCACTCCCATGCTGGCCCCCACTGCAAATCTTGACTTGGGAGATGGTAAGAAGCTGGACTAGGGATAGGCTGGATAAGGAGTGATAGCACCAATGACCCATGATGCTGAAGGTATTTGGGCTACAGTGAGACCATAGGCAGCATAAAAGAGACCTCTATGAGTTAGACCTTTGGACAGAACAAAATAGAAATTAAAACGGGGATTGCTTTAAGAAGAGTTTCTGATATGTCCCAAAACTCTACAATTATCCAAAAAAGAAAAAAAAAGGATGACTTTGGCTAAAGGCCAGTTCTTATTCAGTGAGAAACTGAAGGCAAATAGCAGAAATTAAGGGGGGAGGGAATGGAAGTTAGCAAGTGGGAAGAAAAGAGTGGGAAACAGATAGATAGCCATCAATCTAAATTAGAAGCTATGAAGTGCAGGAAATTGATAAAGAGATCTAAAACATTCAGCGGGAAAATCCATTCGTGGCAGGATTAGGACAATAAAAAATACATTTTCTAGTATACTGTATTAGGAACAAAAAAAACATTCTAGGAATGGTATAAACCCATGACTAGCTGGCAATCGTTAGTTAATAATAATATGAGGTTCAACAAGAACAATTGCAAAGTCCTACACTTAAGATGGAAGAATCCCATGAACCGGTACAGGCTGGAGACCCAGCTGGCTAAGCAGCAGCTCTGCAGAAAAGGGCCTGGGAGTGACAGTGGACAATAAGCTGGATATGAGCCAATAGTGTGCCCTTGTTGCCAAGAAGGCTAATTGCATTATGCCATTGCGTACTGGGCTGCATTGGTAGGAGTGTTGTCAGCAGATCGAGGGAAGAGATTATTCCCCTCTTACTCTGCACTGGGGAGGCCACATATGGAGTCCTGTGTCCAGTTGTGGGCCCCCCACTGCAGAAAGGATGTGAGTAAGTTGGGGAGAATCTAGTAGAGGGCAATGAAAATGGTTTGAGGGGCTGGGGCAAATGACTTGTGAGAAGCTGAGGGAACTGGGATTGTTTAGTTTGCAGAAGAGAAGACCAAGGGGGATTGAATACCAGCCTCCAGCTCCCTGCAGGGGGGTTGCAAAGAGGATGGAGCTGGACTGATCCCAGTGAAGGCAGATGACAGGACAGTGGAGCAATGGGCTCAAGCTGCAGCAAGGGAATTTTAGGTTGGATATTAGGAAAAATTTTCTCACTAGGAGAGTGGTAAAATACTGGAACAGACTACCCAGAGAGGTGGTGGCATCTCCAACCTTGGAGGTTTTTAAGGCCCAGCTCAACAAAGCCTTGGCTGAAAGATCCAGTTGAGGCTGGTCCTAGTTTGAGCAGGAGTTGGACTAGATGTGACCTCCTGAGGTCCCTTCTAACCCTCGTTTTCTATGACTCTATAATATTATATGACTCTATGACCAGGAATAATGGTCACAAGCTGGCAGAGGGGAGATTCAGACTAGACATCAGGAGGCGCTACTTCACTGTCAGGGCGGCTAGGATCTGAAACCAACTTCCAAGAGAAGTGGTGCAGGCTCCTACCCTGGGGGTCTTTAAGAGGAGGTTAGATGAACACCTTGCAGGGGTCGTTTGACCCCAGTACTCTTTCCTGCCATGGCAGGGGGTCAGACTAGATGATCTACTCAGGTCCCTTCCAACCCTAGAAACTATGAAACTATGAATTAATATTAGCAATGATGGGGGAAAGGCAACATTTCTGCTCCGTATTTGGAATACAGCACAATAATGCACTTGTATTAGATGAGTTACCATTAGCAACTGAGAAAAACGTTGGGGGCAAATATTTTTAAATCCACAAGGCCTGATAATTTGCCTCAAAGAATCCTAAAAGAGTTGGCTGAGCTCATCTCTGCCTCAAATATCTATATCTATATAATAAATTTTGCAACAATAAGGGGGAACACCAGAATGATGGAAGAGCTCTAATACTGTGTCTGCTTTCAAAGAAGGCAGATGGCACAACTTGTTTAACCATGGGCCTGTTAATCAGTCCTGGGCAAAATGGTAGGCAAATCTCATAGAGGATTCAATTAATTAAGAATTAAAAGATAAGTATATCATTAATTACTTTGAAGGTGCTCAACTAGACATGCTGTTGAAAGGTTGCCATAACATTCTGATTAAAAACAATAGCATTATACAATATCAATGGAGCACAGATTCAATGGATTAAGAATGGGATACTGGACATACCTTCAGAAATAAGTTTTCACAGGCAATTATCTTTTGTGTGTTTTCTCGTGAAAGGCTTGAATCTTTTAAACATTTTCTTCTATGATCTGGGAGTAAATGTAAAATCACCATTCATAAAATGGTGGAGGAATGTAAATAAGGGTGAGGATTGGCTGGTTGTACCAAGAGTACTGGGTCATGTCATACAAGGCATGTATTAATATTAAAGCTATATGTTAAGGATCATAGAAAGGAGACCACAGTGACAAAATGGGGGAGAGGTGGCTCTGAAAATAATACCTTTTTCTATCTGAGGGGTCACAGTGAACAAGTAATTCAGTGGGATCTCCCAGCATCATGTTGCAGCAAAATGGATCTAACTTGATCCTGGGTGCATAAACAGAGGAGCAGTAAGTAGGAGTGGGGATATGACTTTATTTCTATATACACCACTGAGGTGACTCAGTCATTAGGTAGCCACATCCGACAAGAGAGGATACTAAAAAGCCACAGAAATTATCTGAAAGCTGGATCATTCAGTGAAAGACTTAGAGTTCAACGCGTTCATCTTATTAAAAAAAGATTGAGAGGTAACATGATTACGGTGTCTAAGTACCTTCGCAGAAAGGAAAAAAAGAAGTCTGGGTGCTAATGGGCTCTTAATCCAGCGGAGAAAGACATATTGAGAACTAATGGCTGGAAGCAGAAACCAGCCAAATTCAAATTGGAAATTAGGCACAAACTTTTAGCAGAAAGGGTGTTTAACCACTGGAACAAACTACCAAGGGAGAAAGCATATTCTCCATCTCTTGCTGTCTGCATATGAAAACTGGATGTTTTTCCCCTCCTTCCTCTCGGGCAAAGATTATTTATCCAAATGCAAGTTTTTGAGTTTAGTATAGGGATAACAGAGTGAAATGAAGAGCCCTATGATATATGAAAGTCAGACTGGGGGGTGCCAATATTCCCCTCTGGCCTTAAACTACGTGAAGTCCAAAGGAGCCAGGGACTGTATTCAAAGGGTCGTTGCAATCCCTTAAGCTGTCCTGAACATTGAGGGCTCAATGGTGCTGGGATACCACAGCATCCCTCTTTTGTCCTCTCTGGACTGCTGCTTTCAAGCCAAAATTCATGGGGACACAGCACACCCTGGATATTTCTGAGTAAAAGTGTCTCAGTTTGGGCTCCTAACAATGAGTGCACAAACCAGTTACTGCAAAGCAGAGTGTGAACCTGCAGCTCATCTGCTGAGCTGCTTGCATTGTGGAGGAAACTACTTTGCCTTTAACACAGAGTAAGAGCATGCACACGGGCACTTATTAGTAGCTGATGTGTTATATATTTGCATCCTAACTTACTTCACTGTAACTGGTGCATTTGCCCATACCCACATTCATGATTGCTGTCTGCCTTGTGCCAACATTTGTCCTGTACAAAATTGGCATGAAAGGCTGTCAGGCAGAGTTTCACACTTGCTTTTCACTGATGTGATGGCTTGCAGTGGGGCAGGGAATTAGAGACTCATGTCCCTGAATCCTTATTTAGATGTGGGAAGATTTCCAGAAGTACCAAGCACATCCCCAGCATCTAATAATGTCTGCGTCCTTCCCCCTTCATCTCAGTAGGTAGGAGATGCATGGGTAATGTTGCAGCAACCAGAGCGGTCTGACACTTTTACATCCTTATAGTTCAGTGGCAATTCTAATATTTAGCACTGTTATATGACCATTCACATAGTGCAGCTGCGATCAATAATTCCCAATTCCCTAATTCCCTCATGTGGCTCTGAAAAACTCAGTTGAGATTTTTTATTTTACTATTGACTCTCAGTCCTTTGAGTCAGAGAGAACCCCACACCACAGGATATAACAATACCAGAAGTCGTCATGAACGGGTCCTATCTAGAACATACGGAGTTGCAAACACGATGTCTGTGAAGTCTCTCCTAAACTTACATTGTGTTAATCGGATACAACCATATATGTTGTATGGGCAAGGGGAGGTTTAAGGTCTCACAAGGGAAAAGGTGTTAACGTGGTCTTTTATTGCCCAGCCTTAAACAATGAAACATGGTTCAGGGTTTTGAGTGTAGGTATTTGACCTGCTTTGTTTTGCAGGCAAACAGGCCAAGAGAAAATATTCCAAACTTTGGGAATGGATTGACTGGGAAACACAAGCGGGAAACAAAACCAATGCAAAAGATTAAGGGTAGAATTTTACATCACCGATAAGACATGCAAGTGAGACACATGTGGGCATGTCTACATGTTCATTAATATGGCTTTGAAAGCATGCATTAAATTTAGTACCTCCATGGTGAGGTACTAGAAAAAGGCATGTTGTATTAGCTTATTTTAATGTGCATTAGCAAAATCGCACTTTTTTTGGTGATGTATTAATGTGCATTAAAATAGGCTAACGCGCATTAAAGTACAGACATGTAGATGTGCTCACAGTGATTAGGCAGCTATATTTCACCACCTTCAACTTTGCCTCATATAATGACCCAAATCTTAATACGACATCTAATTTCATAAGAGAGATTTTCAAGGCAACAAGGAAAGATCCTATATGCCTTTTAGAGAAGCAAGAGGAAGACCAAGAAAAACATCAGTCCCCTGCTGAACGGGGAGCAGACACTAACATTGGATGCTGAAGCAAGAACTGAAGGATCTAATGACTTTTTTTATTTAAGTCTTCACAAGAAAGGGTAATTATCATATGACAAATATAGTTATCAGCAGGGATGTGGTATAGGCAATCAGCCTACAGTAGAAGAACAACAGATTTAGAGATTGCTTAGACAGTTTTTAAATCAGCAGGGCCAGATGAGATTCATCCTAGAGTCAAAAGTAAATGCTGATGTAAATTCAGAGCCGCTGGCTATTATTTTGGAGAACTCATGGGGCACATCCATACGAGCATGGACATTTGGTGCCCCAGGGAACACCCATGCCACACATGCTCTGATGCATGGCTGGTTACCCCGGGTGGGCTAGGAGAGGCTGAGGCCAGCAACTGTGCTGGCCCCAGAAGTCTTACTTGGGGACCTGGGGGGCCTCCAGGGGCTGCAGCCACAGCAGAAAGCCTGGCTGGCAGCTGGAGTGTGGCTCTGGCCAGCCAGGCTCTGGGTTTGGGCGAAACATAGTGCCACCAGCTGTGATGCCTTGCTCTTTTTTGGCATGGGTCTTTTGCCAACCCCCCCCTGCAAAGTACCAACATGGGGAATGCCTGCATGTGTGGTGCGTGACGCTGCAGGTGGGTGTGCAGCACCACGTACCACACATCTGTGCTCATCTGGACATGGTCATGGAGGCTATGTGAGCTTGCAGAAGATGGGAAAAAGGCAAAGAACGCACATCTTTAAAGCAGGGAACAGGGATGACCCAAGGAATAACAGCCCAGCCGGTCTAACTGCAAAACTCAGAAAGATCCTCAAATAATCATCAAGGAATCTTTCTCGGTACCTATGCAAGTGAATTTGTCCTCCTACAGAGGCTCAGAAGTGATTCAAGGGTGTCCCAGAAGCACCTCATTCTTTTTGCATTCAGTTGTGATTCCATCTAGCTTTGCGCACACAGGCTGCATCCAGATGAGTGTGTCGGTGTGGTGCATGGCACTGCAGACACATCTGCAATGCCACATACTGCACGTTCAGTTGTTTTCCTCACTGCAAGGGAGCAGCATTGGTGGGGGGTGGAAAAAACCCACAGAGAAAAATGAGCAGAGCAATACATGCAGGGGCAAGGTGTGCTGCCCAGAGCTGGAGCCTGGCTGACCAGAGCCACACTGTGCTACTGGCCAGGCTCTGTGCAGTAGGATTGTCACTCCTGCAGTCCTGGGAGAACTCCAGGAGCTCAGGTAAGGCTGCTGGGGTCAGCCTAGTGCTGGCCCCAGCCTCCCCTACCCCACCCAGGGCAATTTGCTGCATGCCAGATCACACATGGCACGGGTATTCCCTGGAAACAACTAGCAGCAGCACAAGGGGCCAAATATCCATGCATGTCTGGATGCTGCCACAGTGATGCTGGGCAAACCCTCAACATTGTAGAGGACCAAAAGCCATAACTAATAATTGCTTGACAAATAATAGGGACGGTGGTGGTGATGGGGCTCGCTTGTTGCCATCTTCTCAAGTCCCTGAATGTCCATGAATACAGCTACTTTTGTAACACGCTGCCCTCTTATCCTTAAGATTGAACCAGAAAAAAAAATCAAAATGATGATAAACAAAAAAAAGCCTCAATGAGAATGACCCACCTGCCCTGAGCTATCCAAGTTGTCTTTAGCATTAATGGTTTAGCATCCACCTGTCCTTAGCATTGATGGCTTTAAATGGACTTCTTTGGAGTGGAACAGATTCACACGTAGGTACCTGTATCCACTTATACACGTAATGAATGAACTAGCATCTGGCACGAGTTCTCAAGTGGCTGCAGAGCAATCCCCTGAGCACCTCCCGGGTTTGAAGCATGCGAGTGGGGAACAACTATGGCTAAAATGCAGTCCCAGCCCCAAAGAGCTTGCAACTGGAGACAACAAGCTGGTAGAACAAATGCATGGGGTGTAGAGGAAGAGAAGGGAATCAAGAGAGGGTTGTGATTAGCATAAAAAGAAAGGAACAACTGTTTGCTGTCTTTTTATCTTCGCAGCCATCCTCAGAGTCTTAGGTTGGGACGCTGCTTTCAGCAGACATGTGCATGTCGCAGCACAGCGGACTCTTTCCAAAGGGAAAGCAGAAAAAGAGCAGATCTGATGCATGTGTGTGCGTGAGAGAGAGTATTCATGCTTAAACAAGTGCTAGCCCTTGTAAATGTTGCTTAAAAATTCATTTGGTGTAGTCGTGATTTAGTCCAGCTGTTTAATTAGTTTTTAGAAGTGCTCATTGTTTATAGTCCCCCTTTCAATGAATGATAGCATTTATTATGCCCAGATATGTAGACAAGCTAAGTATAAATGAGTCTGACCTCTCCGTTCCTGCCTCAATGCATTATAAGGGCCTTGTGTGCTGATTGCCTTTTACAAAGAAAGAATAGGGTTTGCTTGTGTTCCCAGACCCATGGTGCAGTTGCTGAAACAATTGATATCCAAATTATAAGGCAAGTGTTCACTTCAGAGTGGGGTGATGCTAATAAATGGGACTTTTTTTTAATTCTGTTTCTTTTGAATAATTATAAAGAGTTTTCAGTCACAGTGAAAACCCTTTAATCGGTTTCTCTTGCTTTCTGGGCATTTTTACTTTATAGGCCTTCAGAGGTAAAGGTTGGAAGGACTGAAGTTCACACAATTAATGCCTATAAACATGAATAGGAGACTTAAATCTGAGCCCTTTTGCCTCTGGTTACTAGTTTGCACCAACAGTGAGGTTATTTGATATACAAACCAGGAGGTTTATACTCACAATTCAAACCAGGGCTGGAAACACAGGCGGAAAATTTGTAGGACCCCTTGCTAAAAGTGATGTTTCATTTTTTATGTTTCCAGCACTGCAGAGGAAAGTTCATTTGTTTTGGGGGTTTTTTTTAGGTTTTTTTCCCTATATGTTTGTACTGAAATACATAATGTATGGGGGGAGCGAAGGCAGAGTGGAGGATTGCAGAAATATTTCTATTGGCCTTAGACTTCATAAAAGCCGGCTTTAAAGATAAATAAACTGTGGGCTAAATATAATTTGACAGTGTTCCTTTGGTTACTTGAATAATCACAAAATATAGAGTGTGGATCATGTTTCATGTTTAGCAAAATAAACCAATCAAGACACATTGAGTTATTTGAAATATTACATCATAGCTTAAGAATTTATATACTAGATAAAAGCCAAAGCCTCTACATACTATAGCTTCTCTAATGCAAGTCAGTAATGAGTGCTTCAGAGGAAGGTGCAGGGGCATCTCGTTGTGGATAATTACAGAATAATCTGCCAGCATGAGAAGTTTGTACCTAGATCCCTTTCGGTGAGGTTTGGCAAGATGCTTTATGCAAATAATTTATTCACCAGGGTATGCACTTTTTGTTTCCCAGTCTGAGCCAAAATAAAAGTCTGAATATTTCATTTTGACACTTTGAAGTGAAAAGTTTTGATTTTTCATCTCGGAATGACATTTCATTTCGAAACTCAACTAAAAGCATCTAATAAGGAAGAGCAAAAGACACTGCAAAAGATGGAATACTCTATTCCAGAGAAAACCAAATGCCTTGTTCAAACCCAATTGATTTTTTTTTTTTCTTCAAGAGAGGGGGATAAAAAAAGGAAAAATTTTAGTTTCATTTTGAAAAACACCATTTCCCCCTCCAGTTTTTCACTGTTGACCACAAAGGAACCTGTTCCCACTATTCTCACTGCCAATTAATGATTGAATTGATTCAATAAATTGGTGTTTAAGTGGGATTTGGGAAAGCTAAATTCTGGTATCAACTGTGCCACTGACTTGCAGCGTGGCCTCAGCTTGCCCCTCTGTGGAAAGGAACATATGACTCTTCCCTTTTTTTTGTGTAAAACATCTCGATTAAGCCTCTTCTCTGAGTATTATAATGCCTGCTTTACCCCTGTGTTGACCCTATTAACTACATTGAAGTCACTCTTGATTTAGACTCATTTCAGAATCATGCCCACTATCCCTACCTATTGTTTAGAGAGAAGATTTTTGTCGAGGAAAAAAATTAGCAGATCCCTGGTCCAAAACACTGACGTTTTGCTCTGTTGAGCACCAGATGACTTTTTTCCCCAATTTCAGTGATTTTTCTGTTTTGAATGGATCACAAAATCTGGGAGAAAACCACAGCCTTCTGATTCTTTGTCTTTCCCCATGAGCAGTCCAACTCCAACCTTAATTACAGCCAAGATCCAACAGCCTCCATGGTGGCCCATGATCCAGGGGCTTAGCTCTGACTGCACCGTTATGAAAGCTGTGCTAAATAAAAGGGTTGGGAAAGCAATCAACCCCTTCAGAGAAGAAATGTCAAACTGCATATGGAAATGTCGCCGGTGCAAGGATGCCTTCTCCTGCAACAAGGGGAGTGGGGCATTGATCGCTGAACAAAAGTGGCTACTGGGCTCTTTGATAGGCACTAGCTTGGCTCTGAAAATGGGAAGAGGAGGATCATTGTGTTGTGTGTGAGCGAGGAGTTGCCAAAAGGTCTGTCAGCAGGGTGGTGGGGAGTGAAGGAGCCATGTTTTAGCTCATAGGGTTGATTCCTTAAATATTGCTATCAAGTCCTTGCTACCTATGCCCTTTTTGGAGACTTTATTTATCTATAACCTCTGGTTCCTGACACTCTTCAATGGATGCACCAGTCTCTTCTCCCCACTATAAACTAGACCTCATTTGCCCTCGTTTCTTCCCCAGGGGAGAAGCAGGGAGGAGTGCCTATGTGCAGGAAGAGGCAAACGTGCCTTGCTCCTTGTACTGCCCCCTCTCTGGCCCGTCAATGAAAGAAGGGGGCATAAATCACGCCCCCAAATCTCCAGGAGAATGGTCTATGGCCCTCAGTCTTCCCCTGCCCGCTGGTATGTCTGTCGGACGGCAACTCTGGCACCCTAGAAATGGTGTCATTTCAGCAGCAGAGGTGAATTAAATTTTTGCATTGATGCAGTTTGCAAAGCACTTTGGGATCATCTGGGAGAGAGACTCCATACCGTATAACCATATTAGCTTGTAAAGCTAACATGGAAAAATGGCCTGCAGGTCATAAACAAGCTGTTTGCAATTTGTCATGTGCAATCTCTGCACTGGATCTTATTCAGGATAGCGAGATGCAGTGTTTTGTTTTTATACTGATGGGTACCATTGCCAGGGACTCCATCCTGATATAGGCATTGGTAATGTACACTGTACGTCACTCTCTTCAGTCAGTTTTCAGTAATAGAGTTTGAAAGGCATATAGCGGCAGTATAAATGCATATGGTGCATCTGAGTACTCTATTAGGGCATAAATGACCCTGGCGCTGAGGATGCTGTAGCTTGGTAAATGGCCTGTGTTTTTACCACGTTGAAGGGATCTCTGAGTATTCCCTGGCCTCTGCTACGCAGGAGGTCAAACTAGACGATCGTAACGGTTGTTTCTGGCCTTAAACATCTCTGAACTTTCTGAACCACTCAAGGGTGACACGGACATTGCACTTTGTTGAGCCGCCGACAGTTTTTTGCCTCTCAGTGATTTTCTGTTGTAGCTGGATCACGAAATCTGGGAGGAAATCGCAGCCTTCGGATTCCTATTGTGTCTTTCTCATGAGCGCTTCAACGCCAACCCAATTTTTTCTGCTATGAAGGACTCTTAGGGACATCCACTGCTGTACATCATCTGAGGCTGTATAAAGAGAAGAGCTGATTTAAAAAACAGAATAAACAAAAAAAAAAAAAAACCCCACCCACGCTTTCTGTTGGGGGTATAAAGAGAAGAGCTGATTTAAAAAACAGAATAAACAAAAAAAAAAAAAAAACCCCACCCACGCTTTCTGTTGGGTGTATAAAGAGAAGAGCTGATTAAAAAACAAAAAAACCCTCCCACACTTTCTGTTTGTCAGAGCATTTCATTTTAGATTCCCAGAAGGAGACGTAGAAGGATGAACGTCACTTAAACAAGTACCCGGCTCACTGAGGTTGGTAATAAAAGTAGAATAAAGCATTATTCTAGACAAGTAGAATAAATACATACTAAAGGAAGAAGTCTGTTTTATCAAGTGGACAACCAAAGTACAGCTGCTGACCAACTTTGAATGACCTGTCTCGAGTGTAAGAGAGACTCTGCCACCCCCTCTAGGTATGCAAGTGTCTCTATTATAGGAAAAGGATGGCTGTGCATCTCTAAAGGGTGATCCTCTCCTATAATAGAGACATTTATGCACCAAGAGAAGTAATAGAAATGTTTCTATATTTTAGTTGAGTACTTAGAGTTGAATGCATTAAAGTTTGCATGCACGGACCAAGAAAATAAATTAGCACCTATGGAAGAAAACTGGACCCCTTCCCAATTAGACCTGGATTGAGACAGGGAGATGGTCTGTTTCTGATCCTATTCAAGCTGGCACTTAGAAAAAAATAATCCATAAGCATAAATAAGATGAGGGGAGGAGTCACAGTCCTTACATGTGCTGATGATATAACTCTCATGAATTAAAATATGAATGTTATAGAAGCTCTGTCTGCTAACTAACAAATGAAGCAAATAAAATTGGACTACACATGGATGTGGATAAAACACAGTATCTGCTGGTAAATAGGACAGCAATAAATCAGGACCTTGCGACAATAAACAACACACATTTTGAACAAGTGACCCACTTCGAGTATTTAGGCTCTATCATGGTACAGAATGGTAATATAAAGGAAAAAAAATTGAAGGAAGAATGGGAGCAGGAAGTTTCACAGACTTCATAGACTTTAAGGCTGGAAGATCACGGAGTCCAGTCCCCTCCCCCAGGGACAGGAAGTCAGCTGGGGTGAAAGGATCCCAACAAGATAATGGAGCCTACTTTGCATTTCACAAACTCTTGTCATCCCACGTCATTTCAAAGGAAACTGAGTTTCAAGGCTGTAAAAATCTTAATTGGGTCATGTATAACCTAGGGCAGTCAGTCAGCATGCATGTAATCATTGAGCTGTGCAATAGCATCCTCGATGGCATGTGCAGTTCCTGTAGTCCACCGCTAAACTTAGCAGGGAGTCATCAACAATATGCTATATGGTATGTACTTTGCCACAGCTATGGTCTGGGTTGTCACAAAGACTCCAGCAGTGAAGGTTGGCCACACATAGACCTGGCCCTGCCCAGATCCTATTAAGCAAGGCCCACTGATGGCATGGCAGGTTGAAGTCAGGTGAACAGACTGGAGGAGCTGCAATCAGCAACCTCCATTCCTCACATCAGAGGGTCTCCACCATGTGGTCCTGATGTGACAGCTTAGACCACGGTGGATATTGTGGTGGTAGATGTGCAGCAGGTGGATTTAAGAGATAATTGTACAGCAACAGGCTTGGATTGACGTAGATCTTCTCCAGTAGCTTTCTAGTTGCACCTTCCCATCAGATATGACCTGCCACAAGCCCAGTCATGGATATTCATCTATGCTGATGGCATCTGCTGTGGATTCCAGGCCCAGACCTTCTCTGAGCTAGAATACACTCTGAACTGTAATGTTGCAAAGCTGGCTGACTGCTGCAAGACATGGCAGCTCCAGCCAAGCATCAGTAAGACTATTTCCAGCATTTTCCACCTGTGCAATGCCACTGCTGCCTGGAAGCTGAACATCTACCTGAATGGCCAGAGGCTGAAACACACAAAGCACAACCCATCTATCTGGGTGTGATGCAAAACCAGACAACGAGCTATCACGAGCACTTGAAACAGAGAGCAATGAAAGTTGAAGACATGCAACAACCTCCTTTAAAAGTTGGCTGGGTCATCTCAAGGTGCAAAAGCCTCATCCCTAAGGGTGGTAGCTCTTGCCATCTCATAGTGTACAGCAAGAGTAGTGCACACCAATCTGAAATGAGTTATCATGCACCAAACTCATTGATGTGCTGCTACATTCAGCAATAGGCATCATCTTGGGAACTCTTCAACCAACCCTTCTACCATGGTTCGCAGTCCTGAGCAACATTGTTCCCACCTATGGCAGCCAAACCTGGTTTCTCTCACAAGCAAACGAGATACTACTAAATCATTTTGAAAAAAAAAAAAAAAGATTTTCTGGAAAATCTCTGGTGCACAATCTCGTCCTACAACACAAAATCAGCATATATGAACCAACAATGAGTTGCATGAATTGTACAGAGCCCCAACCCTGACACAGGAAATCAGAGCATAATGACTATATTGGCTGGGGCACAATGAAAGAAGGGAAGCTATCTGGACCTGAAAGAAAGGGCTCCTTGAGAAAGGGAAGGAGGCTGCCTGGACAACCAAGACAAAGATGGTTAGATGATGTAGTGCCAGCCCCACAGAAATTTAAATGTGGAGGGTTGGAGGATGAAGGCACACAACAGATGAGAATGGATGAAGATATTGGAGACAACCAAGGGCCTGTAGGGCCTATAATGCTAACTCAACTCACTAGATGACTAACATGAAGAATGAGACACACTCAATGCGAAAAATAATCCTATCCTTATTGTTCCAGGCAAGTTGGGTGAAAGAAAATGGCAAGTGTAAAACAGTGTTTTGAAAGAACAATGTAAAGAGTAGAGAACAAGACATGCATATATTTCATAGACATTAGGGCTGGAAGAGACCTCGGGAGATCATTGAGTCCAGCCCCATATTAACAATCTAAATCCATGTCATGAGTAGAGAGAACCTCCTTTGAACAGCATATTCCCAAATTTTCTGCTAGTGGCCCTACGTCCAGATGCATAACGTCTGGACATCCTGTTGAAAGCCTCGATTCTACCATTGATCTCCCCCAATACTCCTAACTACTCTCTCATACCATTTCCCCACTTGGAGCTGCAACTTCTCATTTAGGAATCACTGCTCTAGAAAGCAATGGGGTCCAAACCCACAGCTAGTCATTTGTACTAGTTTTAGTTTTTTATATGATCTCCATTAGTACAGTATCAAAATCCCTCAGATACCTGATATGCACCATAACAAAACTACTGAGGAACGAAAAAGTGTACCGTTCCTCTTTTGCAGATGTGTAGTTGATACATGGAGACCCAAATTATCATATATTTTGATCCCCACTGAAATCAGTGGAAATTCAAATACCTATGAGGATCTAGTGAAAGCAGTCAACTGACTTTGGGTTTGGATTTACTGATCCATTGAGGTCCCTTCTGACCCTAGCATCTATGAATCTATGGCTTGCCAAGGGTTATGCAGGGTATGGTAGACTTGAACCTATATCTCTGACTGTCGCTTTTAACTCATGGGCCTTCCAGTTTTATTGAACAGACTTTGAAAATAGGTTTCTAAAAAGTACTCTAAAAACCTTGGCATTGATGGAAAAAAACAAAACTATGAGATTTTGTTGTAGTTTGTGGAACCATCCCACCGAATTCTGTAATATTAAATGTCCTAGAATGGTTCAAAACCGATAGGAAGCTTCCATTACTGGCTAAATCCTCTATAGCTTTTCTGTAAGGAGAGTGCAGAATCATGCAAAGGGTTAAAAGCTCCAGTGTCATTGTGAGAAATTAAAGCAGTTGCAGGTACATAATTTAGTGTGACGTTAATTGGGTAGTGGGGGAGCATAAATGAGAAACACGGAGCGTGTGTGCTCCGGAATGTGTTTGCTCAAGAAGGAGCATTGCAGATGCTAACCTCAGCCACCCAAAATAAAAGCTGGTGGAGATTTATTCCTCTGGGGGGAATGTTAAATGAGTTATCAAGGAGGAAGAGATACTCAGCTGATGCAGATTGGCGTAGCTTTGCTGAAGCTATAGATGTGCCTCTTCTTTAATGGAGCGACACCAGTTTATACCAGTTGAGGATCCAGTAAGATGTCAGCTCTAGTGGGAGACTTAAGACAATTTAGCTACCACTATGTGAAACCCTTGGATAGTGTGAATGAGACATGAACCCTTTCAGGCTCCTTTTTCTCCTCCCCTCACTCACTCACTGTATTACCAGTGCAATACTTTGGCTGCCAGTGTGTCCCGGGTCACTCTTATCTCCTTGCCTGTGAGGAGATGGCTGACATACAGCAGGATGGGTGAGACTTTAATGGGGATTCCAGTAACAATTTCTTATATTTATATTCTTGCAGAGGTGTTTGAGCCTGGGATGGGGTTTTTATGGGCAAGTGTGCTTTTAAAGCCTTGAAAAACAGCATGATCTAATGGCTTGGGTCCTGGCCTAGGAATCCCAAGATCTGTATGCTTTGCAACTTGCATGGTTAGTGAATTTAGAAAGTCATTACCCCAATCCACATCTGTCTCCTTTCCAAATTTTATCAGTACAGCCTGATGAGCTTTCAGAGGCTCTGATCTTTGCTGGGACATCTTGATACGATTATAATAAAAAATATAATAAGCATGGCTAGAGAACTGGAGAATAGGAAGAGTTTTGAACGAGATAAATAAATCCATGTTCACCCTAGGATTAGCCTCACATAATTCTGAATTATGAATCTGACCCTTCTCTGATTTTTAATCCACAGCTGGTGTATCGCATCGTGCACCTCATTGAATTGCAGAAAGCTACTTTCTGCCAAGGGCTGGGTGCAATGGAGCTGGTAGAGGGGGGGTATAAGTCAACATTCAACTTAGCCCTATTTATATTTGTAGACAAGGATGCAAACACAAATGTTTTGACTTGCAGCAACCTCCTAACAGTGCAGATCTATTCTGATCTTTCTTTTTTTTTTCGCTCCAGATAGGGTAGCGAGGTCTCTGCAACTTGCTGAAAGAAATCTGTAGAGTATGTTAATTTCTGTGGAACTTCAGCGGCCTCATAACTCTTGGAGATTAATAAGAATCTGGGAAGTATCTATCTTCTGGTGATGCTTTCATTTGCGCAGTAATAAAGCTCGCCTTTCTTGTTTAATAAAAACAATGAGGAAACAAATGGGTGTGCAGGCATTGGAACTTTTGAAGAATTAATTCAAAAGCACGGAGGAAAGTTTTTTATCATGCTGCAAGCACCGGAAAGGTGAAAATTACTCTTCCCTGGAGCTCTTACCCTCTGCATGCGTTATCTCTATGTTACACCAAACTTAAGGCACAAGCTTCGCAGGATGCAGCACGAGGACAGGGCTTAGTGTCCTCCTGCTGGCAGGCGAGGACTTCTGACTAAAGTCAGTGGGAATTGAGACCAGACTAGTATCTCTTGAGACGGCGATTTCTAGGCACCTTTCAGGAGCGGGCCCTAACGGTTGAGTAAGGTGAGGCTTTTTTTTGTGCTGGAAAGTGACCCCCATGAAAGACAGAAAAGAAGAGTGTATTAAATTTTCCTGGGAGGGGAAAAAAAGTGTTTTGTTTTGTTTTTTTTTATCAGGAAGAATTATAATGAGGGTCACCCATCTTCTCCTCCCATCCACTTCCTTCCCACCCCCATCCTAGAAAACTTTTGGCAGCTTTCTTATATGCTTGCAGTACAAGAACAAGAACCTGCTGGGATAGGAACAGCCCAACCTTTTGCCTCCGCATAGCTCCAGTTGGCAGAGGGAGCACAGAAGTGGGTGGCTGAGCCTCCTGGCTTTGCCCACACTTCTCACTGCCAGGGAACCAAGGCAGAATTGAAACTCAAAAAGCAAATGCCTTGCAGAAATGTCTCTTAGGCTAGGAACAGGCATTGCATTTGTCCCTGGACAAGTTGTTTGTTCTGGAACAGAAATATCCCAGGATTAGCATGTGCATACAACAATGTCCTTCTAATCAGGCTGAATGCACTGCTGCTTTTCTGCCAGTGATTCAATGATGAAATCATAGCATAACCATTCAGATGCTCTTGGTGATGTCCTGGGATGAGCATAGTAGTATTTCTTGTCCTCTGGATCTTTTTTAGGCTGAATCCCAAGAGAACAGGCATGGATGTCCGAATGATTGCACTTTGAGCTGGGATAAAATGGCGTATCCCAGGACAATTGTGACATCTGTGTGGAGCTTAATGTCACTTATCTTCCAATTAAAATTGTTTATAACTTTAAAAAAAAGGTGGGTTTTTTTTGGCCATCTGCTCAAGATGGGCCAAAGACCTAATAGAGAGCTAAGGGAAAAGAGGGGAGGAGGAATAATTCTGGGAGCACATTCGTTCAACCCCTAGCTTCATAAACAGGAAGCCTGAATGACAATCTGGTTCATTTCCATCTTTCTAGCTTAGAGAAGAAGAATGCCCCTAGATAAAAGAAGCATGGACTGTAAATCATGCTATGAACTGAATTAGGTGATGCAATACACACAGCACAACGAGATGCAAAAGGAAGGGAGAGAGAAAATAACAACAATATTGGATCTACTTCCAAGCTCTTTCACATAAGATACCTTAGAGAGTAGCACTAAGCCCTCCATGTGGGGCTGGTCCTGCTTTGTGCAGGGGGTTGGACTAGATGACCTCCTGAGGTCACTTCTAACCCTAATTTTCTATAATGTCTTCTATCCATCAGGTCTCTTACCCAGGAGGAGGAGGGTCTGGCTGGTGTCAGGGGAGCCCTGGTGCACCTTTAGGGCTTTTAAGGCTATCAGAGGAAGGGGCAAAAAAGACGCTGAAGCCAGACAAACTCAGAGTTAGACTTTCACTGAAAGTCTCCAGCAGAGCTCCAAAAGCAATTTTCTCTTCCCCAAGCTCTTCTGATCCCTTCTAGCCAAAATTCAGAGCTGAGACCCCAAGCACAACCTCAAAGAAGGGTGACCCCCTTTATGGCCTCCATGGTCTGGGAGGTACTGGGGATCGATGCAGCCCCTGCCATAAAATATAACAACCAGGAGTTATTGTGAATTCATAGATTTTAGGCCAGAAGGGATCATCTTGTTTGAATCTCAGAGGGAGCATCTACATATGCACTTCAATGCACTGTAGCCTATTCTACTAAGCATTATAGAGGAGCATAAAAAAACTATATTAATACTCTAATGTGCAGTAGAATAGGCTACTGTGCATTAAGTGTCACTAAAAAAAGTTTGCTTTTGCTATTGAGCATTAGGGCAGCCTAATGTGCCTTACATTAGAGGTACTAAACTTTATGTGCAGTAACAAACAGGAATTAATGAGTGTGTAGACGCGGCCTGCATGACCCAGACCATAGAATTTCTCCCAACTGCCCCTGTTATGAGCCCCGTAGCTTGTACAGGATTAATGCTAGCTTCCAGGGGCATACAGCTTGGACTTCAGGGTACAAAAGGATGGGGAGCCTACCACTTCCTTGGCTATATTGTTCCAACAGCTAATCCTTCCGCATTAAAACATGACTTTTTGCTTCTCTGAGTTGTTCTGACTCCAGTAACCTTGTTGCCCCTTCCTCTGAAAGACTGAAAAACCCAAAAGGTGCACCAGGGCACCCCTGACACCAGCCAGACCCAGTAGACTCGCTCCAGAAATCAGTGTCGTGAGGACAGCCCAGTCATGCTCCTCTTCACACCTCCAACCCTCAACTCCTTGGCTTGAACAGGGAGCTACAGGTACAAGACTACAACTTTCCCATCATAGTTTCCGCTCCTGGGGCCAATTCAGAGGTTTTTGGATCCATTTTACACTGCTGCAGCATGGCATAGAATCAAACCCTCTTGAAAGTCTCTACCAGGGGATTTTTTCCTTACAATGATCTTGTCTGTGACCAATCCAGTATTTAGCCTAACTCTAGACATTTATTTCAGCTGCTTCTATCCCATTATGATGAGGATGAGAGATATAGATGAATAGACACTAGTTAATTAGGACCCATTTTGTTTGCCAGAACTGGCAACTTGCCAACTCGGGGATGGATTGGACTCTTGGGTTCCAAACTTGGCTTTGCCTATACCTCACCGCATGGTTTAGGGCAAATCACTTAACCTCTCTGTCCCTCAGCTGAACCGTGTAAAATGGGGTTAAAATTCCTATCCATCTTGGAACGGCATAGAGTTTGCTTTGCAAGCCTGAGAACAAGAAAACAACAAAAAGAGATATGCTATAAATGCAAATGATTACTCAGTGGTAAGACATATAAAAGCCATTGCTAGCTTTTGTTTTGCTTCATTGTTTCTGCTACCTGGGAATACTCCTGCTCCAGACTATCTGTAATGCTTATCCACCTCATCATTTCCATAATGGTACCTCTAATGATTCTGCGGTTCAGTTTGACGGGTGTGCATAATGGAGTTGTTAGGCCATTTGGAGCAGAGTGCAAACAAGGCAGACGTTCTTTCCTCATCAGCACTTTGGAGCTGCCACGACACTTAGTTATGGGTTTGGATATTGCATCTCTGATGGGATTACAGTGGGTTGTCTTCTCCTCCTCCTAACTTCACTGGCCCCAACTCTAACCTTCACTTAATAAAAATATGTTCTAGCCACAGGCTGTGAGTATTTCAAGTCTTCATGACTAGTAAAGCCAGAGACCTCTGCCATGCAATAAAAAGGGGAGGAAATATTGTGATAAATAGCAATGCCTGTGATTTCCCCCCCTACAGAACTAGAATCTTTACTTAAAATACAATAAAGTAAAACACCTTGTACTTTAAATCACTTGTTTCTTTAATCAAGGCCACTTTTTAAATATTCTTAAATAAAATACTACTTAAAACGGGTAATTTTACATGAAGTGGGAGAGAGATAGTGCAGGAACATACAGTATATCAGACGGAATTAGTTTTTCATGCTACAAGATGTAAACAAATCTATTTAATTAGAACACCTTGTTCTTATTGCATTCACAGTCATTTTTCATTAAGGCGGAAAAAAAAATGTTTGGCAGCAGATTCCTGCAATGTTACACAAAAGAGCTAAAATTGGGCTTTATACAATTGTCTTTGTCTCATTCCTTTTGTAAACTATATTACAATGGTGGCTCAGGACCCCCAACTGCAATCAGGACCCCATTGTTCTAGGCGCCAGACACACGCAAACCGGGAGACAGACCTTGTCCCGAGGAACTTTTTATCTGAATAGTCAAAGAAGACAAAGAGAAGGAGGAAATCCATTGGCAAAAATAAATGGAGTGACTTCAGAGTCGCAGAGAAAGGAATATAAGTGCAGTGTTGTAAGTTGTGGCCCAGTGCTTCACAAAGCTGCCTCCCCTCCCTCCTGTTATGTCTATTTATTTCCTATCTCTACAGTATCTGAGCACCTCATGAACGTGAATTCGTTTCACAAAAAGCTCCCTTTGTGCCGTGACAAACCATGATACCTGATGCATAAAATGGCCAGGCCATGCCAGCAGTTAGTAGCAGCACCGGGGACTGAGGCCAAGGCACTAAAGCCCCGACTCAAAGGCCTAAATGCTAAGGTCTGGGACAGAAGTTCCAGAAACCGGTTTGACCTAAATCAGTTCAGTCTGATACTGCATCCAACCAGGTTTATCTTAAACCGGTTTCAGCCATTTTGTAAGTGGTTTAAGTGATTGAACTTCTGTTCTGTTACAGGCTTAAACCAGTTTCTGATCCCTTAAACCAGTTTATGTGTAACTTCTGTCCTTTGCCTCAATGTTTCCACCTCCTCTTTCAGCAGCTGTGCCAGGACTCAAACTGAGAAGACTTACTGGTCACAACAAAAGCACCAGCCCTTGCTACAACCAAAGCTGGGAGAACCATTTCTAGGCCCTGAAAAGGGTAGAATTGGTCTCAGGGGGCCCATTTTGTCCTTGACTTCTGTATAATCAGGCTTTGAAAACCTTAAGTGCTCTCACAGCTTCAGATAAAGCAGGTTATATTTACAGTGCATGGGAAGAGTTATGTGTTTCAGGATGGGAGCCACAGGAACTGGAAACCACCTAACTAGCTAGTAAGAAATGATCTGGACAAAGGTGGCTGCTTAAATCCTGCCCTCTCCAGAGTTCAAACTTTGCTTTTAGGCTACAGGGAGACACCTCTCTCTATTGAAGATCCACGGCCCTTTTGGAATATAAATGCCTAAACTAGTGGCCCTCAATTTTTTCAGCATCAAGGCAACTTTGTTAGACTTGGTGCACCCCTTAGAAAATGTGAGCTCTGTTTCACTCATTTTTCAACTGGAGAAAAATAATATAGCAACTTTTCTGTTGCAAAGAAGACAAAGACCATTACAGGTGAGAGTGTTTTTTGACATTGTGGATTCCTATGTAAAATTTCTGGGTTCATCTTATGAGTCATGTTTTCATGCCAAAAAATTGCTGTCATTGTGTGGCACCCCATGGCATCCTTGAATGGATCACAGGCCACCCAGGGTGCTGCCACAGTGATAGTGGTGGCATTTGTTCCATGAGCTACCCTTCCTTCCAATAATCCTCTAGTCTGAACAGTCACCCAAGGTGAGC
>NW_017729024.1:169392893-169403030 GCF_001723915.1 Gavialis gangeticus | reverse complement strand
CAACTGGAGAAAAATAATATAGCAACTTTTCTGTTGCAAAGAAGACAAAGACCATTACAGGTGAGAGTGTTTTTTGACATTGTGGATTCCTATGTAAAATTTCTGGGTTCATCTTATGAGTCATGTTTTCATGCCAAAAAATTGCTGTCATTGTGTGGCACCCCATGGCATCCTTGAATGGATCACAGGCCACCCAGGGTGCTGCCACAGTGATAGTGGTGGCATTTGTTCCATGAGCTACCCTTCCTTCCAATAATCCTCTAGTCTGAACAGTCACCCAAGGTGAGGAAGACCTGGTTTTTAATTCTCTTCCCAGTGCCAAAACCACCATGGCATTGTGTGATGAAGGCACTCTCAACCCATCCTTCTGAAGCTGTTTCACTTGGCATGGGATAATTAAAAGTTCACTGGAAAATATAGGGAAGACAAATGTGAGCATGGCTCTGTGGTATGCTGATGAAGGTAGAAACCAGGGTCCAAGTCCCTTCTCCATTGCCTGGGTAGACATTTTAGGTATCACTGTGAACTCTGAGGTGCTTCTGAGGAGAATTTTACACACCCAAATACACTTACTGTAGAAAATGGAGGTGCCTGTGCATTTTAGGTGATCCTAGATCTATATAGCAGATGAACAGGGGGGTTGCATTTGAGCTGAGGAGGAACACGGCTCAGTCAGCCAATGCTCAGGTTTCAGGAGAAGAAACCCAACAGGTTTCTGTGTGTACATCTCTGGCCAAATGCTTTCCTCTGTTCTCTCTTCTGCATTAACACCTCCAGCCTCACTGCCCCTTCCATCTCTCTTTCTCCCACACCTCTTGCATCTTTCCATGCCTGCCCTTACTATTGAAGGGTCTTCTAGAAACCCTTTCTTCTGTCACCTGCTCTCCCCTGATTCAGCTTCCTCCCACTACCCCTTGCAGGCATCACCTACCAAGGTAATCACTTTGCACAAAAGCCATAGACAGAGCCCCATTTAAACTTTGGCGGCAGTGGTTGGCTGCCACCATGAGTACCAGGTGCCTTCCTGGGGCCTGCGTCATTCCCTTCGGTTTTAATGAGGCTTACTAGCCTGTTTAAAGCCAAAGAGAAGCAAGTGCAGCCAGGATTGCCAGTGACCAAGCTGGACAAACAGATGGCTGGGAGAAAATGGTCACATTTGATCCAGGGCAAGGATGCCATTGCCATGGCCAGGCCTTTATCTTAAACAGTGGCCAGAAGGAGGTCGGTGCTGATGATGATGACAGTGCATTAGGAGGGAGAAGGGCTATCTATTCTCATCATAACCTGATCATAGACGGTGCCAGTCTTTGCAAACAGAGGAAGGCAGAAATGAAATGAGCTCAGCCCCAGTATTTCAGGAGCCTCTCATGTGCATGGCTGACACTGCTGGGTATCACAGGTATAGATATTAAATCAGCCAGATATATTTCCAGGGAGCTGGAAGATGCCAAGATCTTCTTTGCAATAGTGAAGATTCAATAACGAGAAATGCAAAGTCTTGCACTTAGCATGGAATAATCCCATATACCGCTACAGCCTGGGAACCAACTGGGTAAGCCGTAGCTCTGCAGAAAAGGATCTGGGGGTGACAGTGGACAATAAACTGAATATGAGTCACCAGTGTGCCCTTGTTGCCCAAAAAGCTAACAGCATACAGGGCTGCAGCTGTAGGAGCGTTGCCAGCAGGTGGAGAGAAGTGCTTATTCCCCTCTATTCTGCACTGGTGAGAACGCATCTGGAGTCCTGTGTCCAATTTTGGTCCCCCCACTACAGAGAAGATGTGGACGAATTGGAGACAGTCCAGCGGAGGACATCAAAAATGTTTGTGGGGCTGGGGCACATGACTTCTGAGGGCACTGGGCTTATTTAGTCTGCAGAAAAGAAGACCGAGAGGGGTTTAATAGCAGCCTTCAACTCCCTGCAGGGGAGCTGCAAAGAGGATGGATCTGGACTGTTCTCAGTGGGGGCAGATGACAGGACAAGGAGCAATGAGCTCAAGTTGCAGCAAGGGAATTTTAGGTTGGATATTAGGAAAAACTTTCTCACAAGGAGGGTGCTGAAGCACTGGACCAGGCTCCCCAGAGCCGTGGTGCAGTCTTCATCCTTGGAGGTGTTGAAGACCCAGATAAACAATGCCCTGGCTGGGATGATCTAGATGGGGCTGGTCCTGCTTTGAGCAGCGGGCTGGCCTAGATGTGACCTCCTGAGATCCTCTCCAACTCTCATTTTCTGTAAGATGACCCATCAGGTATCCACTTGCCAGATCCGATCCTTGCATCAAGTGGAGAGGAGCACTTTGGATTCCTGCCTCATGTTCATACTAATACAGCAGGGGACTCTGGAGGAGGACTGGTCGGGAAATCAAAGAAAAAGAGGAAGCTCCCTGTAGGATTCCCATGGCTTTCCTGTCAACAGGAAGACGCATAAGAACAGGCTTTGTCCCTGTTCCACCTCTCCTTCATACCCATATCAAATACACACCCTGAACTATGTTAACAGCAGATTGAGTGGGCCTCAGCCAATGGACCTGGGGATTGAAGGCTTTTACCCCATGGTTATTTTCTCCCTTCAGAAGATGTCTCTCTTTAAATATTTTTGTTCAAGTGAGCAAACCAATGAATAGATTACATAGTCCCATGCTCTTTTCCTGTTAACTCCCCCTCTCCCCCCTCCCCCCAAAGCACACACACATGCAACCCTGCACTTGTTACAGGTTAAGCAACACCATTTCTGTGGGCTCCTCATTTAAATTACTGACCACCAGCCACCAAACTCGCATTTAGAAGCAAACCCATCAGAATTCCCCCATTGCAATACTTAAAATAAGATGTTTGTGTTTTGCTCACCATTACTCATTAATCTGAGGCAGGGACTTGAATGTAACTAGAAAGAGAATGTGCAAGTAGGAAAGGGGCTTAACAATAAGAAATTAAAATCAGACATCTCTAGAGAGTGGTGAGGATTTACAGAGGAAAAAGCCAGGTCTTGGGGGTGCCTTGTGGGGGGAGGGAGAGGGTCTTTTCTGCTTGCTTTACATCCTACCTGTTCTTCAGTTGGTCAAAAAAAAATCTTCCATGGGATAAATATTAGTTTTAGAAGTATCTCCAGTCCTTAATTAGTGCAAGGCTGTCTTTGGCTCACTTAGACACTATTGTGTGTGTGTGTGTGTGTGTGTGCGCGCGCGCACATGATACCTATATCCGTCCTGCCATGAAGGTCTCAGATCAGCTTCTTAAGTTACTTATGGACTCACTGATGACTTCCCTATTTACTGGAAGACCCATATTGAGGGACTGCCACCATATAATACAAATCAAAGAAACCTCATATAGTTGCTCCTGTAGTGGGCCCAAAAACTTGTATCTGTAAAGCAAATACCTTCATCCCTTCTGCTTCTATATTTAAGTCCAAACTGGAAATAAATGCCAGACTACCCTGAATTGAGCTAATTCCCTAATGTTCCAAGATCAATATTTGAGATTCAAGAAGTTTCAAAAAAGGAAAGACAACCTTGTAATTAAGTCATGGGTTGGGAGAACTGGGTTCAATCCTAGTCCTGTCATAGGTAATTGGTGCATCATGTCCTTTCTCCCAGGCCTTGTCTGTGCCATCTATTTAAGCTATAGACTGTTTGGGGCACAGGTATCTTACTCTGTGTTTGCACAGTCCCTGGCACATTTAACACATACCATGGGTATCTTGAATAACAGTGGAGAAGTGTTCTTGTACTGTGTGCCTTATCATTTGGTTAGGTGTTATACTTGTTTTTCTTTCTGCCCCTCTCTCTAGAAGATTCATCCCTTCAGTTTTATTCACAAGCTTTCTTCTAGTTTCATATTAGTATATGATATAAAGTATCCCAAGGCTGGGTAAGACCTCCTAGGGTACAGGCTGTTATGATAGCTGAAGGCACTACCTAGCAAGACCATTGCATCAGATTCTCTTGCTAGGGAAAGGATGATGTCACGGATGACCTAAAGTAGCACCTAAACCTTATCTGCCTCCTGTTTAATATCACCTAGTGGAGTAGCATCTTTATACAGAGCATAAACTCTCCTGGAGAAAGGGTTATTGTTTCATTGGAGAGAGTCCAGCACTGAGGTGGGTGCAGTTTATCAGCTCTGTCCTTGAATTTTCTTTGCAGTCAGTGGAATTGATGGAGTTGGGAAAGTCCCCAGAACCATATAACTTGACAGGAAAGTGAGATAAGGGCTTCCAACAACCAAGAGAGACTTTCCCAGAGACATGTGAAGAAAACCACTCTACCTCTTTTGTGCATGGGCTTTATCATGGAGAAGCACAAAACCATTACTGGCAAAAAGGATTGATTCTCTGGAGCTAGGGGCATGGAAGGAAAGAACCAGAAAGATGGAAAGAAAAAAAAAAGATCTGATTTCTTTTCTTTGTAAAGGTGGCTGATATCTACACTGAGAAGGTATTCTAAGAGCTGAGGGCACTGGACTTCAAATTAGGAGAGCTGGTTTCTATTCCTAGCTTTGCTACTGACCTGCAGTGTCTTAAACTGACTTAATTTATGAACACATTGAGACCAGGACTGTCTCTCACTGGATATTCCTAAACAACCCAGTAAGTATGGTCAGCAAGTCCATGTGGTACCCAAGTCTACTAATTTAAAGCCAGCTGAAGGCTCTCTGTACTATGCTGCAGTCACCAGGTGCATCCACACATGCGCTTTACTGCATAGTAGACTAATTTACTGTGCAGTAAAGCATCACTATCGTTACACCTGCACAGCAATTAAGGTGCAGTAAACTAATTCACTCTGGTGTAAGATAGTCCCATCAGACACAAATACTGTCCTACATCAGAGTAAATAACTGTGATTAAACAAACGTGTACACAGTGACACAGGTGCAAATTGCACCCGGTCAGCCAAGCCAGAAGGGAGCCAGAGCAGGCCAGGAGCATCCCTTGCCTAAAGTGCTCCACCTGGGCTCAGTTTGCTCCTGTCACTGTGCACATGTTCAGATACTGTGCTTGGATTAGTTTACTCTGGTTTTAAATTGAGCTGGAGTAAATTCAGTGACATTAATTCCATGTGTAGACTCACCCACTGTGACTTCAGCACAGATGGGTAGCACCAAACATGATGGGAAATCTCATTGAGCATCTCTAGATGCTATTAATATTGTGCTACAGTGGGTGTGGGGGGTTGCTATTTAAATACCGCATAAATGGAGTCGAGGAAAGTATAATAAAAATATTAAGTAAAAATAAATGGCTTAGTCAACTCATCTTTAATGCTTTCCAGCCTGACATCTATTTTGGCTAATGGAATACGACTTTCATACACCGACTAGAAATTTAACCTTGGCCACAGTTATGATGTACATTACAATACGCTTTGATTATGTTACACTGTATTGTTGTTGTTTCTTTAATCTATTGCTAACCCCCTAACAGTATGTCTGTGTCAGTGAAACCCATCTGTCAAAAACACAGTAGGGATATTATTATGTAAATTTTTCTGGGTCCTCCTTTTGTGGGGTGGAGGGGGATTTAATATACTGTCCTTATATTCCAGCCAGAGGGAAAAAATATTTATGAAAAAATCTTTTTATTTTTTTTCCTTGTCGGGGGAAAAAAGAAAGTCAAGTTGAATTTGGTTTATAAAAAGTCAGATCTCACTCCTCACCCTCTGCAGTAATGTCCTTTAAAGCTAATGATACAGTTTCTAATAAAAAATAAAATAAAATACATGAGAGACCTTTTTTTTAAGCTCACCAGGAGACGGATAGGTCATTAATATCAGCACAGCTATCTTTTCCATATTACTCTCATATTTCAATAAGTTAAGTTTTTGGGTTTTTTTTTTAAGGTGCCATTTTGGATTATTTCTTTATTAGATTGTGTTATAAAATATGCAGAAAGGTATGTAGATTTGGGGGGAGATATTTATTGCAGGTGTTAAACTTCAGCCAAAATCCATACATCTAAATCTCTGGCCGTGAAAGTGCGTTACCATTATTTATAAAATAAGGCCATTTGTCCTGGAGCTTACAAGTGGCTAAAATGAAAATAGCCTCTGTTTAAAATGAAATTTCTACAGTCTTATTTCCCTTAGGCAAAGCCATCAAACAAGGGAGCCAGGACCAGGAGATTTGGCCTGATGTGATAAATAGGATCGTGCGTGTCCTCTCCAGATTAGCAAATCACTTATTATACCAAATTGCAAGGCGGCATCTATTGAGGCTACATTTATGTATGGAACCCCATTGTTCTAGTCTGAGGAAGGGATGCACTGTCTTCTCCATTGGCACAGGTAGGGATTCAAGGCATAGAGCAACTGAGTATATGTCTGCACAGAGAATGAAGTTAAGTCAGTTTTATTTCCCCAGCACAGGTAAGAATAGCACAGAAGATGCCACGTTATAGACTTCAGACCAAGTTGACTGAATACCCCAAGGTCCTGGTATGTCAGACCATCCTATTGGACCTGAAATATCTCTAGGGAACTTCTCATACTGAGCTGCCCCAAAACTGGCCCAGTCTAAGCAGCATGTAGCTAAGTGCTTACATGTGCTACTCTATCATGATCCAGGAAGTAGGTGTTCATCCACCTAAATCCCCTAGGGACCATATCTGATAGATCTTCTCAGAGCATGTCTAGCACATGCTGACAGGATGGAGATGCTCCAGAATACAATTATGGCCACTTTAAAGCAGGGTTGATGCATCCCATCTATAAGACAGTAGCTAGAGGTCTCATGTAGTATGAGAAAAATGAGAGCTCAAGTCCTTTCTCTGCCCAAAGGGATTTTAATCCCTGTGTTTTATCTCTTAGGAACTAGATTCATAGATTCCTAGATATTAGGGTCAGAAGGGACCTCAGTAGGTCATCGAGTCTGACCCCCTGCCCTGGGCAGGAAAGAGTGCTGGGGTCAGACGACCCCAGCTAGGTGCTTGTCCAATCTCCTCTTGAAGACCCCCAAGGTAAGGGAGAGCATCACCTCCCTTGGGAGCCTGTTCCAGTACTCGGTACTACCAGTACCCTAAACCCTAATCAGTTCTGTAATCCAGGATGGCAGTTCTTTCAAGCCCTCGTGTTAAAGCTCTTCTCCTTTCCTGTGATTAGATTTAAATTCTTTGGGCTGTAGGAAGTACTAGAGCCTAGTGGTTACGATATTCACCCAGGAAAGGGGAGACCTTTGTTCCAGTCCTAGGACTGCTCAAGTATTCACTGGATCCCTAGTCAACTTTCTAGAGAACAGATTTCACTTTCAGGTTTGCCACATATCCTAAGTCTCTAGGTTGTAATCTCAAGTCTTAGCTACAAGACTCATCTTAACAACTTATATCAAAACAGTCTTTAAGTGATTCACTGCATACATTTGGTTTCTCCATATTGACAGCGCTTCACCGGTACCATACAACCATACTTATATATGACAGAGTATATTAGGGCTTTAGTTTTGGTTGATAAGGGGCCAGAAAGGGCATCCTCTGGAAGCATGATTTTAAAAAGATGCTCAACCCATCCTTCTGCCAGGTGCTTCCTCCATGTGTTCTGTTCTCTGCCCTGGGGAAATAAAGCATTGGGATGAATTAGAATAAAAATAATAACAGAGCTGAACTATGCTGAAGGTGGTGATGACAAAACCTGTGGCTTCTGCTCTTTCCTACCTCTCAAACTCTTCAACAGAAGGCCTTGTGCTCTTCCAAAAGCATGCCTCACCTCAAGCACTGCATCATCAGAACAAACCATCACTGGTTGATTCTGGAATCACCCCTTTTGTGACGGCTATGTGTGGTTCCCACTGTCTTGAGGTAAGGGAAGGCATTAACTCCCTTTGAACCCAGCTCAATCCAACTCTTCCCTGAGCCTTCCCATGTGCATGTGTTGATTTATATATACATACTATATATATACACACACAGAGTATTAAATAGGGGTCCATGAGTTTGTTTGCCTAGGGCCCACTAAAGGATTAATCTGGCCCTGACTATAGGACTTCGAGCTGCCTAAGTTGGGGGATCTTTACTTCAGTTTGCAAAGAACCATGCATTTATACCCAGAGTCTGAAGGATTTTCCTCAGGCTGGTCAGCCAACCAAACACGCACATGTGGATTTGGAGGGTCAGAGCCAAAAATAATTTATCTGACTTCCTCTCCCAAGGTTTAGATAAAGCGCCCCATGGCCCTTTAAAAAAGTGTGGGGGCTTAATACACATGATGCTGCGGTGATGCTGGAGCATTCAAATTACAATGCCAATGAGCATGTGTATAGGCAGCCTTGGTTTCTCCCCTTAGAGAAGGGAGTAGTGCACCATAGTAGTCCTTGACCGTGGCTAATTATTGAAGAAATATAGTCGAAACTAGAAGATAGGATGATGATGGACTATAGGGAAATAAAGCAACCTATAATATTGCATCAGTATATCCAAGGGAAGATGTTTCTGCTTTCAGAAAAAAAAGCTGGTTGGGAAGCACTTGCTTTTGGGTGAAAGGCCAGTATCTTCTACAGAAAGAAGTTACCTTGATGGGTGGGAATAGGTAAAAATCCAATTTTCTGGATTTTTGACCTGGTCCAACCAGTGCCTTACTCAGTGTCAGGAGAGGCATCTGGTGCTATCTTTCAGATAAGATACAACACTCAAGGTTTTGCTCATTAAAAATCACACAGCCCTTTGTGCAAGAGTCCTCTCTTCATCCCTATGTCAGGAATACTTAACTTTTATATTTAAATCCATCCTCCACTTTCAAGTGAATGCAGTATTCCTGTTCCTTTCCTGTCTTGACCTAAAGCATAAGGTTATTGTGGGTGGTCAACCAGTTTCCCTGTTCCTCCCCCAAAGTGGTAAGAGGTAAGGGATGCTGGAAGTGATTCTGTTGCAGTGTTTGCAAAGCTTTCTGGGAGGCAAAGGGTGCTACACACACATAAAATGTGTTCATTTGTATGTGGGAGAGGAAAGAACTTTCTGTTTGTCTGAAGAGAGAAGACAGCTGCTCGGTTGGCAGTGTGGATGCGCCAGATTGAGAGGCGGGTCTGTCCATGTGGGAAGGAACGAACTCCAGTGGCGGTGTCTGTTGGTCCATCCAGGATCCTTCTGAGTCCAGGTGAGTTGTACTAGCTAGATACCCTAGGGCTGTCTCTAAAGCCCTGTGTCACAGCACAGCCTGGTGACTAATGACGCCTAATGAGCATCCTGTTATAAGCCTCTGTTGTGCGCAAGCTGTAAAAGGTGGCATTGGCCAACACTCAGCAGGCAAACCAGCTTCCAGGTAAGGTCGGTTGTGTTCTGTGATTGGCAGGACATCCTCTGCTGATTTAAAAAAATAAATAAATAAATAAATAAAAATAAAACAACCCTTCAAGAGATGATTGATCCACCTACCAATCTGAATGCTTAAGTAATGATAATAAATGTCAGAAAAATGTAAAGGGTCTATGCCACGTTACTCTGTAGTCCCTTATTGCAGAGATGCCCGACATGGCAAGCGTGTGTCTAGTAGTCTCCAAACCTCAAGTCTGTTTCATAGTTTCTAGGGTCAGAAGGGACCTAAACAGATCATCTAGTCTGACCCCCTGCCATGGGCAGGAAAGGATGCTGGGGTCAAATGACCCCAGCTAGGTGGCTGTCTAGCCTCCTTTTGAAGACCCCCAGGGTAGGCGCGAGCCCCACTTCCCTTGGAAGTTGGTTCCAGCTCCTATCTGCCCTGGCAGTGAAGTAGTGCCTCTAAGGGAGAGGGGGAGGAAGGGACAGGGAGCTAAGCTCTGATCCAGGCTTTTCTCTTATCATTCTGGAGGAAGTGTATTGATTTTGCTGTGCGTACTCAGGATTGACACCAGGGGAATTGAGATTGTGACATGGTTCGTTGTGTCCGTATATTATATGTCACACACAACTATGGAAGAAGCATAAAGAAGTTCCCTGACAAAATTCAATGTTAATATAGTAAAAACTTTGACTTAAGCTCCCCAGACTATAGTGAAATTCGGATCAGAATCTCAGCACTGGTAGCAGCATATAAGCATTGTTCTGATACATTAATTATATTGTAGGTAAATTCTTAGATTGTATCCATCGTAGTTTTATCTGAACATATATTTGCCCTATTCTCTTATTGAAAGAAACACATAGTTCTTCTTGATGTTGAAGCCTTTTTCTGCCAGT